>NC_090447.1:1448558180-1449183180 GCF_031143425.1 Pleurodeles waltl | reverse complement strand
CACCCCCTCTTGCATACATTATGCCTGGCATGACAAAAATGCCTTCCTAACAGCACATTAGCTTAAAAAGAAATGCTGCTATTGTGCCGCAAGGAGGTGCTTGTAAATCTGCCCCTATATTTTTACTTTGACTAAAAGCTGAATTAAAGCTAAGATGATTGTTAGTTTAAGCCTCATATGCTGAGAATGAGTGTAGGAGGCTGGCCTGGCTTATAGTGGGTAACATGTTGTACTTACACCTTGTGCCAGGTCCAGTTATCCCTTGTGTTCTAGCAGCTTAGTCTGATAGAGGTAGCTATAGCAGAGCAGCTTAGGCTAAACTAGGAGATATGCAAAGCTCCTACTATACCACTTATATCACTTAGTACTATATCATAAGAAAACACAATACCCAGAGTTACTAAAAATAAAGGTATTTTATTTTAGTGACAATATGCCAAAAGTATCTCAGAGGATTTACTCCCTTAGGAGGTAAGTAATATACACAAAATAAACACACACAAACCAAATCAGGTAAGTAAACAGTTAGAAATGTAGTGCAAATACTGTAGAACACAATAGAATGCAATAGGAGACAATAGGCCTAGGGGCAACACAAACCATATACTCCAAAAGTGGAATGCGAACAACAAATGACCCCAGGCCTAGTGTTGTGTGTAGAGGGTCACTCGTAGTGTAAGAAAACGCTAAGGGTGTCCAAGATTCCCCACCCCAAGTCCCAAAAAAGTAAGAGTAAAGTTACCATACTACCGCAGAAAGACAGTAAAGTCGAGATAGGGGATTCGGCAAGGACAACAACTGACTGCAAAGCACTGAAGACGGATTCCTGGACCTGAGGATCTGCAAAGGAAGGGGACCAAGTACAAGAGTCATGCAAGTGTCCAGGGGGGACAGGAGCCCACTAAACCCCGGATGAAGGTGCAAAAGGGCTGCTTCTGGGTGGAAAAAGCCAAAGATTCTGCAACAACGGAAGGTGCCAGGAACGTCTCCTTTGGTCAATAGATGCCTCATGGTGTGCTGGAGAATGCAGAGTTGTTTACACGCAGCAAGACCACAAACAAGCTTTGCTAGCTGCAAGAGTCGCGGTTGAGGATTGTGGGTGCTGCCAGAGCCCAGGAAGGACCAGGAGGTTGCCCCTTGGAGGTGGAGACAGAGGGGGTGCTCAGCAACACAGAGAGCCCATACAGAAACAGGCAGCACCCACAGAAGCACCTGAACAGGTGTTCAGAAGATCTGAGCACAACGGTCAACTCAGCACAACAAAAGGGGGTCTCACAAAGTCGGAGTCCAAGGCAGCGAGTTGGGCACTGCAGGACGGAGTGCTGGGGACCTGGACTGGGCTGTGCACAAAGGAAGTCTTGCAAAAGTGCACAGAAGCCCTAGTAGCTGCAGTTCACGCAGTACACAGGATTACTGTCTGGTGTGGGGAGGCAAGGACTTACCTCCACCAAATTTGGACAGAAGGGCCACTGGACTGTTGGGGACACTTGGACCAAACTCCTGTATTCCAGGGACCACGCTCGTCAGGATGAGAGGGGACCCAGAGGACTGGTGATGCAGAAGTTTGGTGCCTGCGTTGGCAGGAGGAAGATTCCGTCGACCCACAGGAGATTTCTTTTTGGCTTCCAGTGCAGGGTGAAGGCAGACAGCCCTCAGAGCATGCACCACCAGGAAACAGTCGAGAAAGCCAGCAGGATGAGGCGCTACAATGTTGCAGGTAGTCTTCTTGCTACTTTGTTGCAGTTTTGCAGGCGTCCTGGAGCAGTCAGTGGTCTATCCTTGGCAGAAGTCGAAGAGGGAAGTGCAGAGTGTAGGAAAGTACCATCTTGCCTGGCATGTTACCCCCATTTTTCACTGTATATATGTTGTTTTAGTTGTATGTGTCACTGGGACCCTGTTCACCAGGGCCCCAGTGCTCATAAGTGTGCCTGAATGTGTTACCTGTGTAGTGACTAACTGTCTCACTGAGGCTCTGCTAATCAGAACCTCATTGGTTATGCTCTCTCATTTCTTTCTAAATTGTCACTAACAGGCTAGTGACCAATTTTACCAATTTACATTGGCTTACTGGAACACCCTTATAATTCCCTAGTATATGGTACTGAGGTACCCAGGGTATTGGGGTTCCAGGAGATCCCTATGGGCTGCAGCATTTCTTTTGCCACCCATAGGGAGCTCTGACAATTCTTACACAGGCCTGCCACTGCAGCCTGAGTGAAATAACGTCCACGTTATTTCACAGCCATTTTACACTGCACTTAAGTAACTTATAAGTCACCTATATGTCTAACCTTTACCTGGTAAAGGTTAGGTGCAAAGTTACTTAGTGTGAGGGCACCCTGGCACTAGCCAAGGTGCCCCCACATTGTTCAGAGCCAATTCCCTGAACTTTGTGAGTGCGGGGACACCATTACACGCGTGCACTACATATAGGTCACTACCTATATGTAGCTTCACAATGGTAACTCCGAATATGGCCATGTAACATGTCTAAGATCATGGAATCGCCCCTTCTATGCCATCCTGGCATTGTTGGCACAATTCCATGATCCCAGTGGTCTGTAGCACAGACCCTGGCACTGCCAAACTGCCTTTCCTGGGGTTTCACTGCAGCTGCTGCTGCTGCCAACCCCTCAGACAGGTTTCTGCCCTCCTGGGGTCAAGCCAGGCTTGTCCCAGGATGGCAGAACAAAGGACTTCCTCTGAGAGAGGGTGTTACACCCTCTCCCTTTGGAAAATGGTGTGAAGGCAGGGGAGGAGTAGCCTCCCCCAGCCTCTGGAAATGCTTTCTTGGGCACAGATGAATTCTGCATAAGCCAGTCTACACCGGTTCAGGGACCCCTTAGCCCCTGCTCTGGCGCGAAACTGGACAAAGGAAAGGGGAGTGACCACTCCCCTGACCTGCACCTCCCCTGGGAGGTGTCCAGAGCTCCTCCAGTGTGCTCCAGACCTCTGCCATCTTGGAAAGAGAGGTGCTGCTGGCACACTGGACTGCTCTGAGTGGCCAGTGCCACCAGGTGACGTCAGAGACTCCTTGTGATAGGCTCCTTCAGGTGTTGCTAGCCTATCCTCTCTCCTAAGTAGCCAAACCCTCTTTTCTGGCTATTTAGGGTCTCTGTCTCTGGGGAAACTTTAGATAACGAATGCAAGAGCTCATCCGAGTTCCTCTGCATCTCTCTCTTCACCTTCTGCCAAGGAATCGACTGCTGACCGCGCTGGAAGCCTGCAAAACTGCAACATAGTAGCTAAGACGACTACTGCAACTCTGTAACGCTGATCCTGCCGCCTTCTCGACTGTGTTCCTGGTGGTGCATGCTGTGGGGGTAGCCTGCCTCCTCTCTGCACTAGAAGCTCCGAAGAAATCTCCCGTGGGTCGACGGAATCTTCCCCCTGCAACCGCAGGCACCAAAAAGCTGCATTACCGGTGTTAGAAATGGGGTCTTTGGTTGACAGTCCGGTTACCCCCTGTTCAAGCAAGGACCCTCACTCTAGTTAGGATAAAAGAGAATCACCCTCAGCTAACCCCTGCTTACCCCCTTGGTAGCTTGGCAGAGCAGTAGGCTTAACCTCAGAGTGCTAGGTGTAAAGTATTTGTACCAACACACACAGCAACTTAATGAGAACACTACAAAATGACACAACACCAGTCTAGAAAAATAGGAAATATTTATCTAGACAAAACAAGACCAAAACGACAAAAATCCAACATACACAAGTCAAGTTATGATTTTTTAAAGGTTTAAAATAAAAAGAGTCTTTAGGTAGTTGTAACACCACACTAGCGCTGCTAGCGTGAAAATGTACCTGGTTTGCGTCAAAAATAACCCCGCACGGGCGGTGTGCGTCGAAAGTAACCCTGCACGGCTGTGTGCGTCGAAAACAACTCGGCACGGCGGTGCGTGTTGAAAAAGCCAGCCACACGACGATCCGAAAGTCCCGCGGCGCAGGGTGCGATCTCTCAGCCTCCGTCAGCGATGCTGCGCGTCGTTTCTCCTGCTCCGGGCGTCGGTTTTTCGGTCGCGTTTCCTGCGGCGTCGTTTCTCAGCTGCGGAACCGACGTTGCGTCGTTTTCTCAGCCGCGATCGGATTCGCGTCAATCTTTTCTCCGCACGGCGCTCGGTGCGTGTATTTTTGTCCTTAGGCTGCCAGCCTCTCCTTTCAGGGTCCCAGGAACTGGAAGGGCACCACAGAGCAGAGTAGGGGTCTCTCCAGAGACTCCAGGTGCTGGCAGGAAGAAGTCTTTGCTATCCCTGAGACTTCAACAACAGGAGGCAAGCCCTACATCAAGCCCTTGGAGATTTCTTCTTCAAGATGGAAGGCACACAAAGTCCAGTCTTTGCCCTCTTACTCTGGCAGAAGCAGCACTGCAGGAAAGCTCCACAAAGCACAGTCACAGGCAGGGCAGCACGTTTTCCTCAGCTATCAGCTCTTCTCCAGGCAGAGGTTCCTCTTGGTTCCAGAAGTGTTTCTGAAGTTTGTAAGTTTGGGTGCCCTTCTTATACCCATTTTAGTCTTTGAAGTCACCTTCCTTCAAAGGGGACTCACACCTTCTTGTGAAATCCTGCCTTGCCCAGGCAAGGCCTCAGACACACACCAGGGGGTTGGAGACAGCATTGTCAGAGGCCGGCACAGTCCTTTCAGATGAGAGTGACCACTCCACCCCTCCCTCCTAGCAGAGATGGCTAATCAGGAAATGCAGATTACACCCCAGCTCCCTTTGTGTCACTGTCTGGTGTGAGGTGAAAAACAACCCAACTGTCAAACTGACCCAGACAGGGAATCCACAAACAAGGCAGAGTCACAGAATGGTTTAAGCAAGAAAATGCTCACTTTCTAAAAGTGGCATTTCCAAACTCACAATCTTAAAATCAACTTTACTAAAAGATGTATTTTTAAATTGTGAGTTCAGGGATCCCAAACTCCACATGTCCATCTACTCTCTAGGGGAATCTACACTTTAATCATATTTAAAGGTAGCCCCCATATTATCCTATGAGAGAGACAGACCTTGCAACAGTGAAAACGAAATTGACAGTATTTCACTGTTAGGACATATAAACCACATTACTATATGTCCTACCTTATCCATACACTGCACCCTGCCCTTGGGGCTACCTAGGGCCTACCTTAGGGGTGCCTTACATGTAAGGAAAGGGAAGGTTTAGACCTGGCAAGTGGGTACACTTGCCAAGTCGAATTTACAGTGTAAAATTACACATACAGACACTGCAGTGGCAGGTCTGAGACATGATTACAGAGCTACTTATGTGGGTGGCACAACCAGTGCTGCAGGCCCACTAGTAGCATTTGATTTACAGGCCCTGGCACCTCTAGTGCACCTTACTAGGGACTTACTAGTAAATCAAATATGCCAATCATGGATAAACCACTTACATACAATTTAAACAGGAGAGCATATGCACTTTAGCACTGGTTAGCAGTGGTAAAGTGCTCAGAGTTGAAAAGCCAACAGCAACAGGTCCGAAAAAATTAGGAGGCAGGAGGCAAAAAGACTGGGGATGACCCTGCATAAGCAAAAGTCCAACACGACCCCCTACCAGCCTAAAGCCAGGGGAGAACAATCAATACCTTGATGTACTTCCCTGATTGGGGCGATAGAACAAGGACCCAGGCCCACAACAGCAGGGGCATGTTCCAGTTCTACGCCTTCCTGACTCCAGTTGGATCCCTCTGTCCATACTCTCAGGGCCCACTAAGCTAACCCATGGGGAACCCTTCTCCACATCTACAGACACCATCTGTGCAGCACCTAACTTTACTTTGCTCACAGATGTATTGCAATGGGCAGATAGTACCACCAGGGCCAACACAGTGGTGTTGCCCACTCCACCCCCGGGGTGTGACTCTCGTCCTCCCCCCCCCAGGGGCAACTCTGTCCACCAGGACAGCAAGCCACAGTGGCCCCAGACAACTGTCAGGGATGAGAGCCCGACCTCAGGCCTCTCTAACCACTGTGACTGTGGAGAGTGGGGGGTGGTAGCCCCAGGTGCCTGGCACCCTTTGACCACTCTCTCTTCCACCAGGTCAGGGATGTTAACCTGACCCTGGTCCTCCCCTCTGGGGCTCTGTACCCTCCCTGCAGAAGCGGCACCCCCAGAGTCAAAAACTGTCAGGGTGCTTGTAGAAGCAGTCCTGCACAATTCTTCCATCAGTGCAGGGATGTTAACCTGCAACTGATCCTCCAACCTGGGGTCTGTACCTTCAGGTTGGACCAGGGCCAGGGGTGAGGCTTCCCTCCCCCTGCCCTCTCTTCTGGGGTCCTGAACCACCCAACTAGGAGTGGCCCCCCCAGAAGACAACATGGTAGGGGCACTGTTAGCAGTAGCCCCTTCCTCCAGGTCAGGGGGGACACCCTTAACCTGGCCTCCCAATCCAGGGTCTGTACCCACAGACTGGATCACTGCCTGGCAAACCAGGGCTTCCTGGGGGGCATACCTACCCCCCACCAGGTCAGAGTTTACCCTCTGAACCTGGTCATCCAACCCAGGGTCACCACCCTGCGGTTGAACCACTGCCTGGCACACCAGGACTTCCTTGGGAGCACACTTACCCCCCATCAGGTCAGAGTTTACCCCCTGAACCTGATTATTCAACCCAGAGTCACCACCCTGCGGTTGAACCATTGCCTGGCACACCAGGACTTCCAGGGGGGCACACTTACCCCCCTCAAGGGACACACTGTCCCGAAGGGCCACACAAGAGTCTGGCTGGCGCAGGTCTCCTGACCTCTGCCCATGTGACAGAGTCTGGATTCCCCCCAGCCCAGAAATGGTCTCACCAAGGTCATTCATGGGGGGCTCTGCTCTCAGAGCTGACCCCTGACCCTCCAGGTTCTCCACTGGGGTCCGCAACCCCCTCTCAACCCTCTGTCTGGACTTCTGCACCCCCTCACTAGGAGTGGTACTGCCAGACACCAGAACTGGTGGGACGCTGGCTACAGCCGCCCCCCCAAGTTCTCCTGACACTGTGGGGTCTCCCTCAACAGATGGCCCTATGGTACAGGCTAGGCTCCCCTCCTGGTGTTCCCGCAGGGAACCCTCCTGGACCTGGGACCGGATCTCGGGCACCTTGGGCCTCAACCCATCCCCATTCCCTCTCCTCTGAGACGGGACATGGGGTCCCTCACCCATCCCACTACACTGGGACCTACCTGGGACACTACAATCCTTCCCTACCTCACCTGGTTGGGAACTACCTAGACCACTCCTCTCAGGAGCACCCCCAAATGCCTCTTCAGACTCTCTGGTACTCACCCAGAAGTCTGCCTCCATTGTAAGCTCCCTGGGGTCAGAGAACTCACACTCCACCTGGTGTTGGCATAGCTCTGGAAAATAAGGACTAGACATATGCTCTCCAGCAATTACATCACTCAGCCCCTCACATGAATTAACCAAAGTACCCTTCACCCAACCATCCAGTGACTCTGCTTTGACAAAGCACCCCACATCACCCTCCTGAGACTGGTGAGACAGTACCTGACTGTCCCTGACACTCAACCCACACTCTTCTGGGATGTCTTCACACTCCATAACCAGGACTTCTACTTGGGGGGAACCCCTCTCCCTGTCACTCTCAACTAGAGTCAGTAGAGTGTCCCTCCCACCAGTAGGAATATGACTCCCCATGCCAGTTCCCCAATCCACCTCAGGGACCCTGTGCATCACTGGAGCTACCTCATACCCCTGAACCTCCTGGCGTGTGTTAACTCCCTCCTTCAAGTAGGGCACCACCTCTCTGGGCATGTGCACTTCTGCAGCATCACTGGATATACAATTGTTGCTGCCACCATTCCAGCTGGACTCAGCCCTCATGACTTCCAGCTCTTTCAATTTAAGCTCGTAAGCATAAATCATTTTTTTAATCTCTAAGTTCCTCCTCCTTTCTTCCAGCTCCCAATCGAGCTTTTTCAGCTCCCATTGGTACTCCCTCTCTGCCTGTCTGTCCTGTAACTCTTCAGGAGTCAGACCCTTGGGTGACACCCTGCCATCCCTCCTGGGGACCTTCCCCCCAGGCGTAACAGGTTCCTCCACTACACCACTGTGTATCCTCTGCACTTCCCCACCCATATTCTCCTCCTCTGTGTGCCCTCCAGCCTTCTTGATTGTCACCCAAGCCCTCTGTGCCTGTTGCAGCTCCCCCTCCCTGGTGGAGCTCTCAGTGGGACAGTCAAGATCTTTAAGGAACTGTTTCAATTGAGCAACTGGGTACTCCTTCAGTTTCTCCATTTCAAACACAGCTCCAGCTGTTGCATCTCCAGATTGAGACATGATGGTCACAAGTGCAAAGTTCCAAAAGGCAGAAAAAAAATAATTTCCCAATGAAGTAAAAAGAATCAGTCAAGGGATCAGCAAAATCATGGAAGTAGAATAAAAAGAGTCCTTAAGAGAAAAATCAAAAGATCACCAAACAAGTAGTATGTGGTCACGTAGTGGTCTGAGATCAAAACAGTAGTGTACACTTAATTACTGTATGTCAAGTACAAATACAAGTCCAATCCCGACCGCTGGTCACCAATGTTAGAAATGGGGTCTTTGGTTGACAGTCCGGTTACCCCCTGTTCAAGCAAGGACCCTCACTCTAGTTAGGATAAAAGAGAATCACCCTCAGCTAACCCCTGCTTACCCCCTTGGTAGCTTGGCAGAGCAGTAGGCTTAACCTCAGAGTGCTAGGTGTAAAGTATTTGTACCAACACACACAGCAACTTAATGAGAACACTACAAAATGACACAACACCAGTCTAGAAAAATAGGAAATATTTATCTAGACAAAACAAGACCAAAACGACAAAAATCCAACATACACAAGTCAAGTTATGATTTTTTAAAGGTTTAAAATAAAAAGAGTCTTTAGGTAGTTGTAACACCACACTAGCGCTGCTAGCGTGAAAATGTACCTGGTTTGCGTCAAAAATAACCCCGCACGGGCGGTGTGCGTCGAAAGTAACCCTGCACGGCTGTGTGCGTCGAAAACAACTCGGCACGGCGGTGCGTGTTGAAAAAGCCAGCCACACGACGATCCGAAAGTCCCGCGGCGCAGGGTGCGATCTCTCAGCCTCCGTCAGCGATGCTGCGCGTCGTTTCTCCTGCTCCGGGCGTCGGTTTTTCGGTCGCGTTTCCTGCGGCGTCGTTTCTCAGCTGCGGAACCGGCGTTGCGTCGTTTTCTCAGCCGCGATCGGATTCGCGTCAATCTTTTCTCCGCACGGCGCTCGGTGCGTGTATTTTTGTCCTTAGGCTGCCAGCCTCTCCTTTCAGGGTCCCAGGAACTGGAAGGGCACCACAGAGCAGAGTAGGGGTCTCTCCAGAGACTCCAGGTGCTGGCAGGAAGAAGTCTTTGCTATCCCTGAGACTTCAACAACAGGAGGCAAGCCCTACATCAAGCCCTTGGAGATTTCTTCTTCAAGATGGAAGGCACACAAAGTCCAGTCTTTGCCCTCTTACTCTGGCAGAAGCAGCACTGCAGGAAAGCTCCACAAAGCACAGTCACAGGCAGGGCAGCACGTTTTCCTCAGCTATCAGCTCTTCTCCAGGCAGAGGTTCCTCTTGGTTCCAGAAGTGTTTCTGAAGTTTGTAAGTTTGGGTGCCCTTCTTATACCCATTTTAGTCTTTGAAGTCACCTTCCTTCAAAGGGGACTCACACCTTCTTGTGAAATCCTGCCTTGCCCAGGCAAGGCCTCAGACACACACCAGGGGGTTGGAGACAGCATTGTCAGAGGCCGGCACAGTCCTTTCAGATGAGAGTGACCACTCCACCCCTCCCTCCTAGCAGAGATGGCTAATCAGGAAATGCAGATTACACCCCAGCTCCCTTTGTGTCACTGTCTGGTGTGAGGTGAAAAACAACCCAACTGTCAAACTGACCCAGACAGGGAATCCACAAACAAGGCAGAGTCACAGAATGGTTTAAGCAAGAAAATGCTCACTTTCTAAAAGTGGCATTTCCAAACTCACAATCTTAAAATCAACTTTACTAAAAGATGTATTTTTAAATTGTGAGTTCAGGGATCCCAAACTCCACATGTCCATCTACTCTCTAGGGGAATCTACACTTTAATCATATTTAAAGGTAGCCCCCATATTATCCTATGAGAGAGACAGACCTTGCAACAGTGAAAACGAAATTGACAGTATTTCACTGTTAGGACATATAAACCACATTACTATATGTCCTACCTTATCCATACACTGCACCCTGCCCTTGGGGCTACCTAGGGCCTACCTTAGGGGTGCCTTACATGTAAGGAAAGGGAAGGTTTAGACCTGGCAAGTGGGTACACTTGCCAAGTCGAATTTACAGTGTAAAATTACACATACAGACACTGCAGTGGCAGGTCTGAGACATGATTACAGAGCTACTTATGTGGGTGGCACAACCAGTGCTGCAGGCCCACTAGTAGCATTTGATTTACAGGCCCTGGCACCTCTAGTGCACCTTACTAGGGACTTACTAGTAAATCAAATATGCCAATCATGGATAAACCACTTACATACAATTTAAACAGGAGAGCATATGCACTTTAGCACTGGTTAGCAGTGGTAAAGTGCTCAGAGTTGAAAAGCCAACAGCAACAGGTCCGAAAAAATTAGGAGGCAGGAGGCAAAAAGACTGGGGATGACACTGCATAAGCAAAAGTCCAACAACCGGTCCCTTGGGTCTCCTCTCAGCACGATGAGCGAGGTCCCTCGAATCCAGCAACTCTGTCCAAGTGACTCCCACAGTCCAGTGACTCTTCAGTCCAAGTTTGGTGGAGGTAAGTCCTTGCCTCACCTCGCTGGGCTACATTGCTGGGAACCGTGACTTTTGCAGCTACTTCGGCCCCTGTGCACTTTTGGTGGAAATCCTTTGTGCACAGCCAAGCCTGGGTCCACGGCACTCTAACCTGCATTGCACGACTTTCTAAGTTGGTCTCCGGCGATGTGGGACTCCTTTGTGTAACTTCGGGTGAGCACCGTTTCACGCATCCTTGTAGTGCCTGTTTCTGGCACTTCTTCAGGTGCTACCTGCTGCTAAGAGGGCTCCTTGTCTTGCTCTACGTCCCCTCTCTCGCCTGGTCCAATTTGCGACCTCCTGGTCCCTCCAGGGCCACAGCAGCATCCAAAAATGCTAACCGCACGATTTGCAGCTAGCAAGGCTTGTTGGCATTCTTTCGGCGGGAAAACACTTCTGCACGACTGTCCACGGCGAGCGGGATCCGTCCACCAAAGGGGAAGTCTCTAGCCCTTTGCGTTCCTGCAGAAACTGCAGCTTCTTCTGTCCAGTAGAAGCTTCTTTGCACCTGCAGCTGGCATTTCCTGGGCATCTGCCCATCTCCGACTTGTTTGTGACTTTTGGACTTGGTCCCCTTGTTCCACAGGTACCCTAGATTGGAAATCCACAGTTGTTGCATTGTTGGTTTGTGTCTTTCCTGCATTATTCCTCTATCACGACTTCTTTGTCCTTAGGGGAACTTTAGTGCACTTTGCACTCACTTTTCAGGGTCTTGGGGAGGGCTAATTTTCTAACTCTCACTATTTTCTAATAGTCCCAGCGACCCTCTACAAGGTCACATAGGTTTGGGGTCCATTCATGGTTCGCATTCCACTTTTGGAGTATATGGTTTGTGTTGCCCCTATCCCTATGTGTCCCCATTGCATCCTATTGTAACTAGACATTGTTTGCACTGTTTTCTAAGACTATACTGCATATTTTTGCTATTGTGTATATATATCTTGTGTATATTTCCTATCCTCTCACTGAGGGTACACTCTGAGATACTTTGGCATATTGTCATAAAAATAAAGTACCTTTATTTTTAGTATAACTGTGTATTGTGTTTTCTTATGATATTGTGCAAGTGACACTTGTGGTACTGTAGTAGCTTCACACGTCTCCTAGTTCAGCCTAAGCTGCTCTGCTAAGCTACCATTATCTATCAGCCTAAGCTGCTAGACACCCTATACACTAATAAGGGATAACTGGGCCTGGTGCAAGGTGCAAGTACCCCTTGGAACTCACTACAAGCCAGTTCAGCCTCCTACATTGGTTGTGCAGTGGTGGGATAAGTGCTTTGAGACTACTTACCACTCTTGTCATTGTACTTTTCATAAGAGAAAAATATACAAAACAAGGTCAGAGTATATACACATAGCCAAAAAGTTTTGCATTTCCTCTTTTCACTCTTTTCTAAGTGCTGAAAAGTACTTCTAACTTTCTAAAAAGTTCTAAAAAGTTTTAAAAGATTTTTTTCTCTGTCTTTCTAAAAGCTCTGACAAACTTTTTTCTCTTTTTCTATCACTTTAACTCTCTCTAAAAATGTCTGGCACAGGCCAAAATGTTGATCTGTCCAAACTTGCATATGACCACCTTAGCTGGAAAGGAGCAAGGAGTCTCTGCATAGAGAGAGGTTTGAGTGTAGGGAAGAATCCTTCCTTGGAATTGTTGCTTAATATGCTTAGAGAACAAGATAAGGCCATAGGGGCCACATCTGTTGAAAAAGTAGCAAATGGTTCCCAATCTGATTCAGGGACCCCCCCAGAAAAAGATTCAGCAAAGAAAGTTCCTAGCCTGCCCATTACAAGACAGTCTAGCATAGTTGGTAATGATGATGAGCCACACCATACAAATAGTGTGGTCTCACATCATAGCAAAAGCATTTATTCTCACCATACTGGTAGTGATGTTTCTATCAGCCAAGCTGTTAGGGTGCCCTCTGTATTGGACAGGTCTCCTTCTGTTCATTCCCATCATACCTCTGTATCTAGAAATGTCCCTCCCACCAACCCTGATGACAGATTGTTAGAAAGGGAACTCAATAAGTTGAGGGTGGAACAAACCAGACTGAAGCTTAAAAAGCAACAGCTGGATTTGGATAGACAGTCTTTGGAATTAGAGAAGGAAAGACAGAAGTTGGGTTTAGAAACCCATGGTGGCAGCAGCAGTATTCCCCATAGTCATCCTGCAAAAGAGCATGATTCCAGGAATCTGCACAAGATAGTTCTCCCTTATAAGGAGGGGGATGACATTAACAAGTGGTTTGCTGCACTTGAGAGGGCCTGTGTTGTACAGGATGTCCCTCAAAGGCAGTGGGCTGCTATCCTATGGCTATCATTTAGTGGAAAAGGTAGGGATAGGCTCCTTACTGTGAAAGAAAGTGATGCCAATAATTTTACAGTTCTTAAGAATGCACTCCTGGATGGTTATGGCTTAACCACTGAACAGTACAGGATAAAGTTCAGAGAGACCAAAAAGGAGTCTTCACAAGACTGGGTTGATTTCATTGACCATTCAGTGAAGGCCTTGGAGGGGTGGTTACATGGCAGTAAAGTTACTGATTATGACAGCCTGTATAACTTGATCCTGAGAGAGCATATTCTTAATAATTGTGTGTCTGATTTGTTGCACCAGTACTTGGTGGACTCTGATCTGACCTCTCCCCAAGAATTGGGAAAGAAGGCAGACAAATGGGTCAGAACAAGAGTGAACAGAAAAGTTCATACAGGGGGTGACAAAGATGGCAACAAAAAGAAGGATGTTAAGTCTTCTGACAAGGGTGGGGACAAATCTAAAAATGAGTCTTCATCAGGCCCACAAAAACACTCTGGTGGGGGTGGTGGGTCCAAATCCTCCTTTAATCAAAACAAAGAAAAGAAACCATGGTGCTATTTATGTAAAGTAAAAGGCCATTGGACAACAGATCTCAGTTGTCCAAAGAAAGGCACCAAGCCTCCTACCACTACAACCCCTACTGCTACACCTAGTGTCCCTACTAATAGCAGTGGTGGTGGGAGCAAACCTACTAATAGCCAATCCAAGGGAGTAGCTGGGCTCACTATTGGTAACTTTGTTGGGGTTGGCCTTGTTAGGGAGGCCACAGAGGCTGTGTTAGTCTCTGAGGGGGCTATTGATTTAGCCACCTTAGTTGCTTGTCCCCTTAATATGGATAAGTACAAGCAGCTACCCCTAATAAATGGTGTTGAGGTTCAGGCCTACAGGGACACTGGTGCCAGTGTGACTATGGTCATAGAGAAACTGGTCCACCCTGAACAAAACCTACTTGGTCACCAGTACCAAGTAACCGATGCTCACAACAACACACTTAGCCACCCCATGGCTGTTGTAAATCTCAACTGGGGGGGGGTTACTGGTCCAAAGAAAGTTGTGGTAGCTTCAGATTTACCTGTAGACTGTCTATTAGGGAATGATTTGGAGACATCAGCTTGGTCAGATGTGGAGTTGGAGGCCCATGCAGCAATGCTGGGCATCCCAGGGCATATTTTTACTTTGACAAGGGCTCAGGCAAAAAAGCAAAAAGGACAGGGAAGCTTGGATCCTGGAACAATGGACCAAGTGCTCCCTAAAGCTAGGGCTAGTAGAAGCAAACCACTTCCTACTATCCCTCCCTCTACAGTGGATTCAACTTCAGAGGAAGAAGAATTCCCTCCCTGTGCAGAACCTTCACCAGAGGAGCTTCAAGCAGACACTGCTGAGCTTTTGGGTGAAGGGGGGCCTGCCAGGGAGGAGCTGAGTGTGGCACAGCAAACCTGTCCCACATTAGAGGGTCTAAGACAGCAAGCTGTCAAACAGGCTAATGGGGATGTCAGTGACTCTCACAAAGTTTACTGGGAGGACAACCTCTTGTACACTGAGCATAGGGATCTTAAACCTGGAGCTGCCAGGAGATTAGTGATTCCTCAGGAGTACAGAAAGTTCCTCCTAACTCTTGCCCACGACATTCCCCTAGCTGGGCATCTGGGACAAATGAAAACTTGGGACAGACTTGTTCCCTTGTTTCATTGGCCTAGGATGTCTGAGGACACAAACGATTTTTGTAAGTCCTGTGAAACATGTCAAGCCAGTGGCAAGACAGGTGGCACCCCAAAGGCACCCCTTATTCCACTACCTGTGGTTGGGGTTCCCTTTGAAAGGGTAGGGGTTGACATAGTTGGCCCCCTTGACCCTCCTACTGCTTCAGGCAATAGATTCATCTTGGTGGTAGTGGACCATGCCACAAGATATCCTGAAGCCATTCCTTTAAGGACCACTACAGCTCCTGCAGTGGCAAAGGCCCTCTTGGGAATATTTTCCAGGGTGGGCTTCCCAAAGGAAGTAGTATCAGACAGGGGAAGCAATTTCATGTCTGCATACTTAAAGGCCATGTGGAAGGAGTGTGGTGTAACTTATAAGTTCACTACACCCTATCATCCACAAACAAATGGACTGGTGGAGCGATTTAATAAAACTCTCAAAGGCATGATTATGGGTCTCCCTGAAAAACTCCGCAGGAGATGGGATATCCTTTTACCATGCCTCCTTTTTGCCTACAGGGAGGTACCCCAGAAAGGAGTGGGCTTCAGCCCCTTTGAACTTCTTTTTGGACACCCTGTTAGGGGTCCACTCACACTTGTAAAGGAGGGTTGGGAACAACCTTTAAAAGCTCCTAAGCAGGATATTGTGGATTATGTACTTGGCCTCAGATCAAGGATGGCTGAGTACATGAAAAAGGCCAGTAAAAACCTTCAGGCCAGCCAAGAGCTCCAGAAGCAATGGCATGATCAGAAGGCTGTTTTGGTTCAGTACCAACCAGGGCAGAAAGTGTGGGTCTTGGAGCCTGTGGCCCCAAGAGCACTCCAAGATAAATGGAGTGGTCCCCACACAATTGTTGAGAAAAAGGGAGAAGTCACCTTTTTAGTTGACTTAGGCACTGCAAGGAGTCCCCTTAGGGTACTCCATGTAAACCGCCTGAAAACCTACTATGACAGGGCTGATCTCACCCTGCTCATGGCAACTGATGAGGGACAGGAAAAAGACAGTGATCCTGTACCTGATCTCTTCTCTTCCACAGAACAAGATGCTCTTGTGGAAGGTGTAGTTTTGGCTGATTGTCTTACTGCTGAGCAGAAAGACCATTGCATAAATCTCCTAGATCAATTCTCTGAACTCTTCTCTACTGTGCCAGGTACCACTTCTTGGTGTGAGCACACTATAGATACTGGAGACAGTTTACCTGTCAAAAGTAAGATCTATAGGCAGCCTGACCATGTCAGGGACTGCAAAAAGCAAGAGGTGCAGAAAATGTTAGAACTAGGAGTGGTTGAGCACTCTGAAAGTCCATGGGCTTCTCCTGTGGTACTTGTACCAAAACCCCATTCCAAAGATGGAAAGAAGGAAATGCGGTTTTGTGTAGACTATAGAGGTCTCAACTTAGTAACCAAAACTGATGCTCACCCTATACCCAGGGCAGATGAGCTCATAGATACACTGGCATCTGCCAAGTATCTAAGCACTTTTGACTTGACTGCAGGGTATTGGCAGATCAAATTGTCAGAAGATGCTAAACCTAAAACTGCATTTTCAACCATTGGAGGCCATTACCAGTTTACTGTAATGCCATTTGGTTTGAAAAATGCACCTGCCACTTTTCAGAGGTTGGTGAATACAGTCCTTCAAGGGCTGGAAGCTTTCAGTGCAGCATATTTTGACGATATAGCTGTATTTAGCTCCAGCTGGGATGATCACCTGGTCCACCTATGGAAAGTTTTGGAGGCCCTGCAAAAGGCAGGCCTCACTATCAAGGCTTCAAAGTGCCAGATAGGGCAGGGTAAGGTGGTTTATCTGGGACACCTTGTTGGTGGGGAACAGATTGCACCACTTCAGGGGAAAATCCAAACAATTGTTGATTGGGTTCCCCCTACCACTCAGACTCAGGTGAGAGCCTTCCTAGGCCTCACTGGGTATTACAGGAGGTTCATTAAGAACTATGGCTCCATTGCAGCCCCTCTTAATGACCTCACATCCAAGAAAATGCCTAAAAAGGAATTATGGACAGCAAACTGTCAGAAAGCTTTTGAGGAGCTGAAGCAGACCATGTGCTCTGCACCTGTCCTGAAAAGCCCTTGTTACTCTAAAAAATTATATGTCCAGACTGATGCATCTGAATTAGGAGTAGGGGCAGTCCTATCACAACTTAATTCTGAGGGCCAGGATCAACCTGTTGCTTTTATTAGTAGGAGGTTGACCCCTAGAGAAAAGCGTTGGTCTGCCATAGAGAGGGAGGCCTTTGCTGTGGTCTGGGCTCTGAAGAAGTTGAGGCCATACCTGTTTGGCACTCACTTCATTGTTCAGACAGACCACAAACCTCTACTTTGGCTAAAACAAATGAAAGGTGAAAATCCTAAATTGTTGAGGTGGTCCATATCCCTACAGGGAATGGACTATACAGTGGAACATAGACCTGGGAGTAGCCACTCCAATGCAGATGGACTCTCCAGATATTTCTACTTAGACAATGAAGACTCATCAGGGCATGGCTAGTCTTATTGTCCTTCGTTTGGGGGGGGGGGTTGTGTAGGAAAGTACCATCTTGCCTGGCATGTTACCCCCATTTTTCACTGTATATATGTTGTTTTAGTTGTATGTGTCACTGGGACCCTGTTCACCAGGGCCCCAGTGCTCATAAGTGTGCCTGAATGTGTTACCTGTGTAGTGACTAACTGTCTCACTGAGGCTCTGCTAATCAGAACCTCAGTGGTTATGCTCTCTCATTTCTTTCTAAATTGTCACTAACAGGCTAGTGACCAATTTTACCAATTTACATTGGCTTACTGGAACACCCTTATAATTCCCTAGTATATGGTACTGAGGTACCCAGGGTATTGGGGTTCCAGGAGATCCCTATGGGCTGCAGCATTTCTTTTGCCACCCATAGGGAGCTCTGACAATTCTTACACAGGCCTGCCACTGCAGCCTGAGTGAAATAACGTCCACGTTATTTCACAGCCATTTTACACTGCACTTAAGTAACTTATAAGTCACCTATATGTCTAACCTTTACCTGGTAAAGGTTAGGTGCAAAGTTACTTAGTGTGAGGGCACCCTGGCACTAGCCAAGGTGCCCCCACATTGTTCAGAGCCAATTCCCTGAACTTTGTGAGTGCGGGGACACCATTACACGCGTGCACTACATATAGGTCACTACCTATATGTAGCTTCACAATGGTAACTCCGAATATGGCCATGTAACATGTCTAAGATCATGGAATTGCCCCCTCTATGCCATCCTGGCATTGTTGGCACAATTCCATGATCCCAGTGGTCTGTAGCACAGACCCTGGCACTGCCAAACTGCCTTTCCTGGGGTTTCACTGCAGCTGCTGCTGCTGCCAACCCCTCAGACAGGTTTCTGCCCTCCTGGGGTCAAGCCAGGCTTGTCCCAGGATGGCAGAACAAAGGACTTCCTCTGAGAGAGGGTGTTACACCCTCTCCCTTTGGAAAATGGTGTGAAGGCAGGGGAGGAGTAGCCTCCCCCAGCCTCTGGAAATGCTTTCTTGGGCACAGATGTGCCCAATTCTGCATAAGCCAGTCTACACCGGTTCAGGGACCCCTTAGCCCCTGCTCTGGCGTGAAACTGGACAAAGGAAAGGGGAGTGACCACTCCCCTGACCTGCACCTCCCCTGGGAGGTGTCCAGAGCTCCTCCAGTGTGCTCCAGACCTCTGCCATCTTGGAAAGAGAGGTGCTGCTGGCACACTGGACTGCTCTGAGTGGCCAGTGCCACCAGGTGATGTCAGAGACGCCTTGTGATAGGCTCCTTCAGGTGTTGCTAGCCTATCCTCTCTCCTAAGTAGCCAAACCCTCTTTTCTGGCTATTTAGGGTCTCTGTCTCTGGGGAAACTTTAGATAACGAATGCAAGAGCTCATCCGAGTTCCTCTGCATCTCTCTCTTCACCTTCTGCCAAGGAATCGACTGCTGACCGCGCTGGAAGCCTGCAAAACTGCAACATAGTAGCTAAGACGACTACTGCAACTCTGTAAGGCTGATCCTGCCGCCTTCTCGACTGTTTTCCTGGTGGTGCATGCTGTGGGGGTAGCCTGCCTCCTCTCTGCACTAGAAGCTCCGAAGAAATCTCCCGTGGGTCGACGGAATCTTCCCCCTGCAACCGCAGGCACCAAAAAGCTGCATTACCGGTCCCTTGGGTCTCCTCTCAGCATGACGAGCGAGGTCCCTCGAATCCAGCAACTCTGTCCAAGTGACTCCCACAGTCCAGTGACTCTTCAGTCCAAGTTTGGTGGAGGTAAGTCCTTGCCTCACTTCGCTGGGCTACATTGCTGGGAACCACGACTTTTGCAGCTACTCCGGCCCCTGTGCACTTCCGGCGGAAATCCTTTGTGCACAGCCAAGCCTGCGTCCACGGCACTCTAACCTGCATTGCACGACTTTCTAAGTTGGTCTCCGGCGACGTGGGACTCCTTTGTGTAACTTCGGGTGAGCACCATTTCACACATCTTCGTAGTGCCTGTTTCTGGCACTTCTCCGGGTGCTACCTGCTGCTGAGAGGGTTCCTTGTCTTGCACGACGTCCCCTCTCTCTCCTGGTCCAATTTGCGACCTCCTGGTCCCTCCAGGGCCACAGCAGCGTCCAAAAACGCTAACCGCACGATTTGCAGCTAGCAAGGCTTGTTGGCGTTCTTTCGGCGGGAAAACACTTCTGCACGATTCTCCACGGTGAGAGGGATCCGTCCACCAAAGGGGAAGTCTCTAGCCCTTTGCGTTCCTGCAGAAACCGCAGCTTCTTCTGTCCAGTAGAAGCTTCTTTGCACCCGCAGTTGGCATTTCCTGGGCATCTGCCCATCTCCGACTTGTTTGTGACTTTTGGACTTGGTTCCCCTTGTTCCACAGGTACCCTAGATTAGAAATCCACAGTTGTTGCATTGTTGGTTTGTGTCTTTCCTGCATTATTCCTCTATCTCGACTTCTTTGTCCTTAGGGGAACTTTAGTGCACTTTGCACTCACTTTTCAGGGTCTTGGGGAGGGCTAATTTTCTAACTCTCACTATTTTCTAATAGTCCCAGCGACCCTCTACAAGGTCACATAGGTTTGGGGTCCATTCGTGGTTCGCATTCCACTTTTGGAGTACATGGTTTGTGTTGCCCCTATCCCTATGTGTCCCCATTGCATCCTATTGTAACTATACATTGTTTGCACTGTTTTCTAAGACTATACTGCATATTTTTGCTATTGTGTATATATATCTTGTGTATATTTCCTATCCTCTCACTGAGGGTACACTCTGAGATACTTTGGCATATTGTCATAAAAATAAAGTACCTTTATTTTTTGTATAACTGTGTATTGTGTTTTCTTATGATATTGTGCAAGTGACACTTGTGGTACTGTAGTAGCTTCACACGTCTCCTAGTTCAGCCTAAGCTGCTCTGCTAAGCTACCATTATCTATCAGCCTAAGCTGCTAGACACCCTATACACTAATAAGGGATAACTGGGCCTGGTGCAAGGTGCAAGTACCCCTTGGTACTCACTACAAGCCAGTCCAGCCTCCTACACAGAGGAACTCTGGTGAGCTCTTGCATTCGTTA
This sequence comes from Pleurodeles waltl, assembly GCF_031143425.1. Taxonomy (NCBI): domain Eukaryota; kingdom Metazoa; phylum Chordata; class Amphibia; order Caudata; family Salamandridae; genus Pleurodeles; species Pleurodeles waltl. The sequence continues at coordinate 1,449,162,812 of NC_090447.1, read as the reverse complement.
TCTGGTGAGATACCCACAGGAGAGACCCTAAATAGCCCTCAGAGGAGGATTGGCTACAGAGAAAGGTAAGCACCTATCAGGAGGGGTCTCTGACGTCACCTGCTGGCACTGGCCACTCAGAGCTGTCCATTGTGCCCTCACACCTCTGCATCCAAGATGGCAGAGGTCTGGGACACACTGGAGGAGCTCTGGCACCTCCCATGGAAGGTGCTGGTCAGGGGAGTGTTCACTCCCCTTTCCTTTGACCAGTTTCGCACCAGGGCAGGGCTGGGGGGATCCCTGAATCGATGTAGACTGGCTTATGCTTATGCAAAGCATTTCCAGAGGCCATGAGAGGCTACTCCTTCTAGGCCCTTTACACCTATTTCCAAAGGGAGAGGGTGTAACACCCTCTCTCAGAGGAAATCCTTTGGGCTGCCCAGGCCCCAGGGGGGCAGAAACCTGTCTGAGGGTTGGCAGCAACGGTAGCTGCAGAGAAAACCCCAGAAAGTTAGCTTGGCAGTACCCGGGCTCTATGCTGGAGATCCGGGGATGCATGGAATTGTCCCCCCAATACCAGAATGGTATTGGGGTGACAATTCCATGATCATAGACATGTTACGTGGACATGTTTGGAGTTACCATTGTGACGCTAAATCTAGGTATTGACCTATATGTAGTGCACTTGTGTAATGGTGTCCCCGCACTCACAAAGTCCGGGGAATTTGCCCTGAACGATGTGGGAGCATCTTGGCTAGTGCCAGGGTGCCCTCACACTTAGTAACTTTGCACCTAACCTTCACCAGGTGAGGGTTAGACATATAGGTGACTTATAAGTTACTTAAAAGCAGTGAAAATAGCTGTGAAATAACGTGGATGTTATTTCACGGAGGCTGCAGTGGCAGGCCTGTGTAAGAATTCTCTGAGCTCCCCATGGGTGGCAAAAGAACTGCTGCAGCCCATAGGGATCTCCTGGAACCCCAATACCCTGGGTACCTAGGTACCATATACTAGGGAATTATAAGGGTGTTCCAGTGTGCCAATCAGAATTGCAGTGACAATTTTAAAAGCAGAGAGAGCAAAAGCACTGAGGTTCTGGTTAGCAGAGCCTCAGTGAGACAGCTAGGCATCACACAGGGAACACATACAGGGCATACTTTATGAGAACTGGGGTCCTGGCTAGCAGGATCCCAGTGACACAGGCAAAAACAAACATACACACAAGTAAAATTGTGGGTAACATGCCAGGGAAGATGGTTCTTTCCTACAATGAGCATCACTTGGAAGAAAAGTGAAGTGAATAGAAACAGCTGAAAAAACAATTTTTGATAATGTCGTGGTTTGCAAACTCAGGGACTCATTAATAACGGTTTTCTGCAGGGCAGCACCCACGCCTTCTTGCTGTGCTGCCCTGCAACATATGAAAGGGTAGGAATGCACCCTATCTTTAAGATAGGGTGCATTCCTGTCCTCTTCCATAGAGCTGGCGCACAATTGACAGCCATGCGCCAACGCAGGCACCCTGCCACCATGGTGCAAGGCTGTTTGCATTGTAGGGATGATTGCTTTTGTGCAGGAAGGACACCTTTCTACACAGAAATAATCAATGGCTTTGTTTCTGCACAATGTGCTGCAGAATGGAACACACATAGGAAGAGGAAAAAACGAGGAGAATAAATGTTATTTCTCCTCAGTGCCCCTGGGAGGCATAGACTTTTGATGCATTTCCAGGTTTACAGCATGTTGTAAATCTGTGAATGTGTCAAATACCTTGGATGTTACAGGGGAAAACCCACCCTAACACCCACGGCTTGCCTCCCTATCACAGTGTGAGGTATTGCAGCGACTTGCACTGCATTGCCTCACTCATATCTATGAGCCTATGAAAAGCCACGCATGGTGGCTTTACATGGCCTTGTGGATATGGATCTGCAGTGTGCGGTGCTGGATCATTATTAAAAGTAATGATATGGTGGCGCACAGGGGCTTGTAAATAAGCCCCTCAATATCTACTGGTGAAAATAATTAAAAGGCCAATGAAAACACTGCCTGTGACTCTCTGCTTGAATGTGAAGCATTGCAGCAGGCTCCACGCAAGAAAAGCATATGTCCTGCATCACTGGAGTGCTTCAAGTTACAACTCCTTTCCTGATGCAAGCAAAGTAGAATGGTACATTCATACTGAAAGACTCCTGGCACAACATACTCATGCTGAGGGCTAACCAGTGCCTAAGAGACCCTAAAAGTGTGGTCCTAGGAGACACTTTGGCTGATCGGGCTGCATTGCAACAGTTGTACCTCTTAGCATTTTAAGTCACTCTGCAATGGCCAGCTGCTGTTCTCTGGATCATTTTGCACAGCACTGTCTTTTTCACTTTCAAAGCCAGGAATGCCAATGGGGGTGCCAATGGTTGCTCCTGAAATAATGTGTATGAGAAGCAGGTCTTGTAATTTCAGCGTCAAAAAAAGAAACAACACCCATTCAGTGTTAGAGAAAAAACATTATTAATAAAATAGGAGTAACTAAAATATAACAATAAGGTGTACTAAAGAGTTTAATTAGAAAAACATGTCTTAGAAAGATAAAACATGCATGTGGTGGACATGATGTCCGCTACCATGATTTCTACGTGAAATAAAAAATACCTTTAAAAATGTATTTTGATGAAGCATAATTACATGTACAGAAGATGATTATTATTAATGTTCTACAAAACTAATGGTTTGAAGTTATTAGAATCGTTTTATTTCTTCATGCATTAGCATTAGTAAAAAGGGCCATGTTTTAGTACTTTTCCAGAAGCACAATGTTGAAATGTCATGCTGACCTTACTGAAAGAAATTGTTCATTAGCTGTTCCTTCTGTTCTTCCTTATGGTAAATATTACAAGTTTTAACAATGGGCCTTAGTTTCTGGTAGGAATTAATGCTAGCTCAATGTTGTGTTCTGAGTTGTTTTTAACCAAGTTATTATTACACGAAAACTGTTGACCAGAAAGGAGCATGAACATGAACCTATCTTGAAGAAGTAATGAAGAAAGATACAAATGGAAAAGGACGAAGTCCAATAGCTTGCTCACATTCACACCTCATAGTCTTGTCCAATAGAAGCCAAGCTAGTAATTTTTTGGACTTTAATTTAGCAAAGTTTTAGGTGATGTAAGTCAGTTTAGATTCTGTTTAGTTTCTGTTCAGTTCAGTTCTGCCATTCAGCTCTTATCTAGCTTCTTATGATTCTAACAGTTCAGATACAATTGGGCCGAGATTACTGAACTGGTGCCCCTTTTCAGGTTTTTGATGCTGACCTTTGAAGACCTGCTGCTCTTGTGATCCGCTGACGAAGGCTCTGCTGGCTGCTGTCTCACTTTAGGAGAGGTATAAGCATTTGTTTTTGCTTTGCAGGTTTTGCCCTTAGAAATCCAACCACATTTTTGTTAGCGTCATAGATGTTTTCAAAATTAGTTTTTGTCGTATTTTTATTTTTGCATGTGATGGAGCCCAGTCACACACATGCTTTTCGAATTAAAATTTAGTAGTTAGGTTGTCTGACCCAACAATTAAGTCAAATGTTTATTAATTGATTATGATTGATTCAACTGCACAACTAATGAAATCTGTTACTGTTGCCCAAATAATTCTGTTGTCATTCTGTATTATTCCTTTGTAGTGTTTAATGGTGATTGTTCTTATTAGATTGAGATCCTTCAGACACTTTGGACAGCCTGTGTTGTTTCCGTATTGCTATCATTTGGTTTTGCACATCATTTATCCGATTTTATCATTGTTAATATAAGGGCAGTAAATGTTTAAACTTTAATAAACTGGTGTGGTGATTCATGGCCATATAAGTCCTGGTGTCTTTAACTTATTGACTCTTCATTTTATGTTTTGTTTATTTATGGCTATTAGTTCTCATTGTTTGATTTGATGGTCTCACTACTCTTGTCTGAGTCAAAAGGTTTGAGTCGACCTCTGAGGGTAGTAGATGTCAGACGCCCACAGATTCTGGTAGCAAAGGATGGTTTTGTCTCCATAGGAGAGAGATTATCCTTATTTTTGGAGATTTGCTTTTCCCAATGCTTGTTTAGATGTGGTTTTGTCTCAATATGAGACAGAGTTCATCCTGGTTTTGAGAGATTAGGTTTTGCCAATGATTGTTTAGATTAAATTGGTACGTTTCAAGTGTTGTTTGAGTTTTGAGTAGGATCTGTGCTTGCAATGCTTTGGCAAATTGCAGGTGAATTGAGATGTATGAGAGAAGTAGGGAGTTTGCGTATTCCAACGTAGTTTAGTAGGGAGTTTGTGTATTGCAAAGGGTGAAAGTAGGGAAGTCGTCAAACTTCAAGTGAGTGTGGTGCTTTGTGCTAAAAAATTGCCCACGTGTTTGCTGTTGTAACAGACCCTGCGAGGTCTAAGACTTTGGAGTATATTAGAAGTATATGAGACACTTGTTTGGTTGCAGTTGTTTACTTGTCTACAGTTGATATAGTTGTATTCCTAGTGCGTGTGTTAAGGGAGAGCTAGTTTTGCAAGTACTAAGTGATTCCTGAGTGCACAAGGAAGATATGGTATTAGTCAAGGGTAAAATTTGCAGGTCGAATTTTACTTGTACATGAGAGAAAACTGAAGCCGGAAGAGTGTCTGTTGAGCGAAAGGCCGGAGTCAAAATTTCCTTAAAGCTTCTGAAGTGATTGAGCCCTACCTGTAGTAAGCAAAGATGTAATAAAACCGGACTGAAGACTGATAATCACTTTAGGACGTGTTCCATCTGATCTAGACCATGGTAAGGGTTTCCCTAGATCGGTTTAAGCCAACTCTTAATGAGAAAGTTCTATTGACGCTCCAATCAGCTGACACAGTGTTAACCTCGAGCAGTTTTCTCCAACCAGTAGCTCGTGAGCTGCTGGTAGCTCTCCAATTATCTGTAAGTTGTTCTGCTGTGGGCTGCCTAGTCAATGAAATTAAAAGCTTTTGCTTTGTTGAATTAGTATATGTGAACCAGAATTGAAAGCCATTTACTAGAAATGAAATTGTGTGCATTTTCAGGACTCCAATGCTGAAGTTTTGATAAAAAAAGACTGAATTTCTAAAATATATTCAATGCTGACATTTGAGTGCTAAAAATAAAACGGTGTTGGGGAGAAGCAATATTATTAACCTGGCACTAGGGGCATTGTAGCTATGGCTGTTATGTACTACCGATATAGAGGCATTCCACATTGTCAAATCATTTTTAGGTTGAGCGCACAAGGGATTTGACTTGTTGTAAGTATGGTGGGCTTTTAACAACGTCTACCGCACGCCCATCACTTTCACTCGTTTGTGGGCTTGCCTTTCAAAAATCCTTTCCTTTCATCAGCAAATGCTTTATGTTTGTCCCTCCTTGTTGGGGTTTTGTTACCGCCTTGCAGACTGCCCCTGTTACATGGATAATTGCAGGATTGTTGATATATTTGACTGCGAGCGAACTTCTTTTTCTTTTTCTGTCTCTCCTTCACGCTCATGCTCATGGCGGCCATGGCGCTTTGAATCGGCTCACTTATGTCAACTGTTTTACTTTTCATTTTCAATTTACAGCGCTAATAGCTCTAACTCGAGCAAATGAGAGACCCATTGCATTGCAAATGCTTGTTACATTACCGAAATCAACAGTTCCTAATGCACTTCTGGGAATATTTGCATGTGGTGGCTGCTGATCTTGTCTGATGTGATAACTGTTACATCTCGAATAATATTAGTAGCTCAGCGGTGGTGGGGCTTTTGATTTGGTGTAAGTAGCCCTTAGTACAGAGAAGGCTGGGTACCCAGAACAAGAGCCACAGATTTTTTCACATAACCAAAGTTTTTCATTTTAATTCACAAAGAGATAACACAAATCAAATATAATATTCTAAAACAAGCTATACAGTGTTGTTTTGATCTGGTTTACCCAGCCCTTATGAATGTCAGTTTGAATGCAGTTTTTCCTCTCAATCAGACAATTTTTCCTCTAACTTGAAAATGACAAAACTACCAGAAAACACAACTTACTTCATCATTTAAGTTTCATTCCACTCATATAGCTTTGAGGTACATTTCCTATATAGAGAGTATATACCTGTGAATGTACAATTCCAACGCGCCCGGTCCATAGGGGCTGAGAGGCCACTCCATCTCACCTTTTACCCCTGAAGAAGAATGTCTGTCAGGCTGAGCAAAGGCCAGCCTGATAGACACTCTTCATTTTTGGGTCAGGCAGCCAGGAGCTAGACATGCTCTAATTGTGCAGGCTCCTGGCTGCCTGAGTTGAACTTTGCTGGGCTGAGGATGTCACAGCTCCTGTGGGCATGAACTCCTTAGCTCAGCAAAGGACCTTGAGGCCCTCCCCCTCGGTGATGAGCATTACTTAATGCCTCAGACCTTGGCACTTCAGTTTTAAGCCCTGAAGTGCCCAGGGCCGAGTGGCAATCAGTGACACATTGTTACAAAGTGGGGTTGTTGTGTAGCCATTTTAGTTATAGCTTCATACACATTATTTTAGCAAACTAGGCCTGCCGCTGTGCACTTTAACCTAGACATATTTTATTCAGCTTCATTTATTATTTTAACAGTAGCTACATTTGCGGTCTTGCTTTACTTTCTCTATCTAGCTGTTTTTGCCTAGGCCAGCACTGCGTTCTTAAACAAGACATTTCTTTCACTCTGTGCTTTTCTCAAGCCTGCAGTAAGATAGGTTGCCGGCAAACATGGTAACACTTTGTCTCTAGTGTTCATAAAAACATATATCCTCCTACGTAGGGATTCTTTCGTGGAACATCAGCTGCTTTATTATAAAAACACTACTTTGACCCATGTACGTTAGAGGAAGATTCCAGCCAGATGACCATGACTGTATGCTGATTGCTGAGTGCTTTGCTAAAGCTGCTTATGTACACTACAGGCCTCTTGCTCAGGTATGAGGGATGATGTTTTCCCAGGGGAACCTGAAGGGCAGAACTAGAGCTTAACATGCTGTGCCCTAACATTGCCTAGGTAGGAGCTATTTCAACGACTCTAGTGACAACATGTTAGCATTATTTTTCTGTTCTACTCTCCTTGTCACAATTTTAATCCTGTCATGCTTTATCGTCCTAGTTATTGCAGTACATGCTTTATTATGTAAGAAGCAGTTGCTTCAATAAAACCCTATTGAAATATATTCTGCCTCTGACTATCCTTGAATATGTGAGACTAATGTAACTGAGAGAAACTGATGCAATCTGAGTGACCACAATTTCCATGAGGAATCAATTGTGTCATGCGCTCGGCTGCCCAATCATCCCTGCTCTTGGGTGGAGATGAAGCACTGCTAGTTAATCAGAGCAAAACCCGGATTAGGCCAACAGGTGTCACCTGTAGAGGGTTCACACTCAGTCTCCCACAGTGCAAGTGATTCTGCCGCCCAAATCCAGTAGTCTCATTAGGATAATGAGAGCCTACGTGACAGGGTGGAATCAGTAGTCTCACTGACCCCTTCCCATTTTGTGACGAGGTTGGGACTGCAGCCTTCCCTCAATGGCTGAGGGATGGTAACAGTCCCAACTCTCCTGACATCTCAGACTTAGAGCTGCAGGTGAGGGTGATTTTTTGTATTTATTAATATTTGGTGCATGCATACATTTTTGAATATTTGGTAATGAGTGTTGTGAAAGGATGTGAGTATGTGCACGTGTTTGAATGAATGGTTGTGGTGTGTATATGTGCATGTGGGCCTGTCCAGCCTCCTCCCTTTTAGAATTACCATCCGCCACTGCAAATTAAAGTGATAAGTCACATTATCCGTATCTCTGACATGACACCGTAGTCCATGTAATAGAATCCTTAACATGCCCTGTAAATTATAAAACAACAAACAGAACATCAGAGACCACAGCCTTCGAAGTCTTCAGCACATTTTGGGGCATACAAGCCCCTTGTGCCTCTTTAAACCACATTAGCGTAATTTGTTTTTACGCTAATGTGGCGCTCTGTAGGCATTTCAGGCACACCATATTTACAAAGAGGCGCAATGCTTGTGCCACTTTGTAACCCCTTGGCCATATTATGCCTGCACCCGTCATAATAAATGCAATGGGGGTGTTCTGGAGCTGGGAGGCCCAAAAAAATGGTGCAATGAAATTTACAAGATTTCACTGTGCCATTTTTTGCATCATTTTTAATGCCTGCTAAGAGCAAGCGTTAAAATGATTCACCCATTATGTTCAATGGACCTCCCTGTGCTTTGCTGCACTGGCGTCAAACTTTTTGACACTAGTGTAGCAAAGCACCACAATACGGCGCCACCATGGTGTCGTTAGGTACCTGCAGGGGGGCGCAAAGAAAGTGGTGCATCATTTATGATGCACCACTTTCTAGTAAATATGCCTCTTTGTTTTTCAGAGCATACATCATGCAATGTTGGTGAATGTAGAAAGTAAGCAGTAAGCACCAGAAGAACACCATCCACATGAATTTTAATGGCACAAAAAGTGCAAACGCTGATAACCATTGATATTGTTACGTTTTTAACACACTGGAAAACACTGATAGTACCCCACTGTAATTGACAAGAAACAGAAACAGCATACCATAATTATGATAAACTAAGTCCCTTATATCCATTGCAGGGTATAGCTTTCTTTCAAGCACTTTCTTCTTCATCTCATTATCAAACATGTTACATAATATAGCTCAGCATATAATAATATCATGTACCTTTTCAAATTATGGGGGTCATTATGACTCTGGCGGAAGGCGGAGAAGCGGCGGTAAGACCGCCAACAGGCTGGCGGTCTTTTGGACCACTGCCTGCTCTGAAAAAATATTTATGGCGACATTCACAAAGGGGAAGGGGTCCCATAGGTACCCCTTCGCTTTTGCGAAAGAGTTAGTGTAGGAGGCTGGACTGGCTTGTAGTGAGTACCAAGGGGTACTTGCACCTTGCACCAGGCCCAGTTATCCCTTATTAGTGTATAGGGTGTCTAGCAGCTTAGGCTGATAGATAATGGTAGCTTAGCAGAGCAGCTTAGGCTGAACTAGGAGACGTGTGAAGCTACTACAGTACCACTTAGTGTCATATGCACAATATCATAAGAAAACACAATACACAGTTATACTAAAAATAAAGGTACTTTATTTTTATGACAATATGCCAAAGTATCTTAGAGTGTACCCTTAGTGAGAGGATAGGAAATATACACAAGATATATATACACAATAGCAAAAATATGCAGTATAGTCTTAGAAAACAGTGCAAACAATGTATAGTTACAATAGGATGCAATGGGGAAACATAGGGATAGGGGCAACACAAACCATATACTCCAAAAGTGGAATGCGAACCACGAATGGACCCCAAACCTATGTGACCTTGTAGAGGGTCGCTGGGACTATTAGAAAATAGTGAGAGTTAGAAAAATAACCCTCCCCAAGACCCTGAAAAGTGAGTGCAAAGTGCACTAAAGTTCCCCTAAGGACAAAATAGTCGTGTTAGAGGAATAATGCAGGAAAGACACAAACCAGCAATGCAACAACTGTGGATTTCCAATCTAGGGTACCTGTGGAACAAGGGGACCAAGTCCAAAAGTCACAAGCAAGTCGGAGATGGGCAGATGCCCAGGAAATGCCAGCTGCGGGTGCAAAGAAGCTTCGACTGGACAGAAGAAGCTGAGGTTTCTGCAGGAACGAAAAGGGCTAGAGACTTCCCCTTTGGTGGACGGATTTCTCTTGCCTTGGAAAGTTGTGCAGAAGTGATTTCCTGCCGGAAGGACACCAACAAGCCTTGCTACACGCAAATCGTGCGTTTGGCGTTTTTGGACGCTGCTGGGACCCAGGAGGGACCAGGAGGTCGCAAATTGGACCTGAAGAGAGAAGGGACGTCAAGCAAGACAAAGAGCCCTCACTGAAGCAGGTAGCTCCCGGAGAAGTGCCAGAAACAAGCACTACGAAGATGCGTGAAACGGTGCTCACCGAAGTTGCACAAAGGAGTCCCACGTCGCCGGAGACCAACTTAGAAAGTCGTGCAATGCAGGTTAGAGTGCAGTGGACCCAGGCTTGGCTGTGCACAAAGGATTTCCGCCGGAAGTGCACAGGGGCCGGAGTAGCTTGCAAAGTCGCGGTTCCCAGCAATGCAGCCCAGCGAGGTGAGGCAAGGACTTACCTCCACCAAACTTGGACTGAAGAGTCACTGGACCGTGTGGGCCACTTGGACAGAGTCGCTGGATTCGAGGGACCTCACTCGTCGTGCTGAGAGGAGACCCAAGGGACCGGTAATGCAGCGTTTTGGTGCCTGCGGTTGCAGGGGGAAGATTCCGTCGACCCACGGGAGATTTCTTCGGAGCTTCTGGTGCAGAGAGGAGGCAGGCTACCCCCACAGTATGCACAAGCAGGAAAACAGTCGAGAAGGCGGCAGGATCAGCGTTACAGAGTTGCAGTAGTCGTCTTTGCTACTATGTTGCAGGTTTGCAGGCTTCCAGCGCGGTCAGCGGTCGTTTCCTATCAGAAGGTGAAGAGAGAGATGCAGAGGAACTCGGCTGAGCTCATGCATTCGTTATCTAAAGTTTCCCCAGAGACAGAGACCCTAAATAGCCAGAAAAGAGGGTTTGGCTACCTAGGAGAGAGGAAAGGCTACTAACACCTGAAGGAGCCTATCAGCAGGAGTCTCTGACGTCACCTGGTGGCACTGGCCACTCAGAGCAGTCCAGTGTGCCAGCAGCACCTCTGTTTCCAAGATGGCAGAGGTCTGGAGCACACTGGAGGAGCTCTGGACACCTCCCAGGGGAGGTGCAGGTCAGGGGAGTGGTCACTCCCCTTTCCTTTGTCCAGTTTCGCGCCAGAGCAGGGGCTAAGGGGTCCCTGAACCGGTGTAGACTGGCTTATGCAGAATTGGGCACATCTGTGCCCAACAAAGCATTTCCAGAGGCTGGGGGAGGCTACTCCTCCCCTGCCTTCACACCATTTTCCAAAGGGAGAGGGTGTCACACCCTCTCTCAGAGGAAGTTCTTTGTTCTGTCATCCTGGGCCAGGCCTGGCTGGACCCCAGGAGGGCAGCTGCCTGTCTGAGGGGTTGGCAGCAGCAGCAGCTGCAGTGAAACCCCAGGAAGGGCAGTTTGGCAGTACCAGGGTCTGTGCTACAGACCACTGGGATCATGGGATTGTGCCAACTATGCCAGGATGGTATAGAGGGGGCAATTCCATGATCATAGACATGTTACATGGCCATATTCGGAGTTACCATGGTGAAGCTACATATAGGTAGTGACCTATATGTAGTGCACGCGTGTAATGGTGTCCCCGCACTCACAAAGTTCAGGGAATTGGCTCTGAACAATGTGGGGGCACCTTGGCTAGTGCCAGGGTGCCCTCACACTAAGTAACTTTGCACCTAACCTTTACCAGGTAAAGGTTAGACATATAGGTGACTTATAAGTTACTTAAGTGCAGTGTAAAATGGCTGTGAAATAACGTGGACGTTATTTCACTCAGGCTGCAGTGGCAGGCCTGTGTAAGAATTGTCAGAGCTCCCTATGGGTGGCAAAAGAAATGCTGCAGCCCATAGGGATCTCCTGGAACCCCAATACCCTGGGTACCTCAGTACCATATACTAGGGAATTATAAGGGTGTTCCAGTAAGCCAATGTAAATTGGTAAAAATGGTCACTAGCCTGTTAGTGACAATTTGGAAAGAAATGAGAGAGCATAACCACTGAGGTTCTGATTAGCAGAGCCTCAGTGAGACAGTTAGTCACTACACAGGTAACACATTCAGGCACACTTATGAGCACTGGGGCCCTGGGTTACCAGGGTCCCAGTGACACATACAACTAAAACAACATATATACAGTGAAAAATGGGGGTAACATGCCAGGCAAGATGGTACTTTCCTACAGTTAGCACCCACTTGACATGGGTGCTAACTGCTAATTGCTTTGCCACTGCGTTCGCAGTCACAAAGCAATTCTGTATTGCGGTGCGAATCGCAAATAGGAAGGGAACACCCCTTCCTATTTGCGATTCGCATTCCCATTTTGCGAGTCGTACCGACTCGCAAAATGGGAATGTGCATTGCCATGCCTGTTTTGCATGGCGCAAAATCTGGCCCAAAGAGTAGGGAGAGAGAATACAAAAAAAATTAGTGGTCCTCTCAATGTCATATTTTTATTAAAGTAAGAGCTGATACCTGTACTACATTCCCAAATGTAAACTTGAAGCATGCATCCAAACCTCCAGACGTAAGAGAGATGCATGTTACATAGTTGAGCAATCTCAATCAAATCTATGGTCAAGGGATAGAACTGGAAGGAGAAAACAGCTGGGGTCCCACCAAATGCCCATTGCCAGACCACCATGGTCATGGATCCCATCTTGTAATACATCAAGCAAGTTCTATAGTCTTGAATACCTGGAATCAATCATACATCCTTTGATTTGGTTATGTTCCATAAACTTTAGCAATTTATCGATCACACATTTAAATTTTTTGTCTCGGAGACCAGATCAGCTGAATAGGTCAGATTATCGGCATGTCAATATTATCAACTTTTGAGTTAAGTGGATTGTCCCTAGCATTGGTCACTGTGATTGAAGATTGGGTATTTCAATGGAAACAATTAGTGATGATTGTTGCAGCATGTGCAGTAAGAAGTTTGGGATCTTTTTTTCTCGCATTGAGAAAATGATTCCAACTGTTGTCAAACACTTCTATTTGGTCAATAATTCTCTAAATCAGCTCTTGTGTTCCCCCACTATAATTATATCTCTACAGCAGTTAGCATTAGAGAGGAGTTTGGGGGTTTCCACCTTCGCAACACACGTAGTTTAGCTGTTGCTAAATACGTCACATATCACCTCTTCCCATGTGAAGTTATCAGTTATGTCATGTAACAGTACAAATGGGGGGTGGGTGAAAGGCAAATCCACAGGAGGATTCCTAGTTTTGTGCACCATTCGTGAGTAAGTAAACAACATGGGGCAAGACCATAGGGTGTACGGTATATCGCTATCGGTTCAAATGGACCTGGACCACCAACAATTATAAGATATGGTTGGATGGCTTTCAGATGCCTCTGAGAATCCAAGTGCCAATCATGCAGTATTTTGAAAAAAACTCAGGGGCATATTTATACTCCGTCTGGACCGAATGTGCACCATATTTATATTATGACTCCCCAATCCACGGACGTCAAAATTCCTCCGTGTGCATCATTTTTGGATGCGGGAAACTGCCTTGTGTTAATGACATGCAAGGTAGGCGTTTCCGCCCAAAAAATGATTTTATGGTCTGTGCGCCTTATTTATACCCCAGAGTCATTTTGACGCACAGGAGGGGGCGGGCCTTAAAAAATGGTGCACAGCCTGATGTGCGCTGTTTTTTAATGTCCGGGTGAGGGCAGGCGTTAAGGGACCTGTGGGCTCATTTCCATGGTCCCTGGCCATGGGAGAAGTCCACAGGTGCCCTTTTCTGCCCCCAGGGAGACCCCCTGCCACCCTTGCCCACCCCTGGAGGACACCCATGCATGGGAGGAACCATCCCAGGTAAGTACAGGTAAGTTGAGGTAAGTATTATTTTTTTATTTTTTTAAAGTGGCATAGGGGGGGCCTAATTTGGGCCCCCCTACATGCCACTGTACTCAATAAAGTCCCCTGGGCATGGCCATTGGGCAAGGGGGCATGACTCCTGTCTTTGCTAAGACAGGAGTCATTTCAATGGGGGTTGTGCGTCAACAAATGACATGATTTTTGACTCAAACCTGACTTGCACCATTTTTTGACGCACAACCCCCATTTTCCCCTACGCCGGCGCTGCCTGGTTTGGGTAATTTTTTTTTGTACTCTGACCAGCCCGCAGCGCCGGCTAACGTCAATCCTTAAATAAGGCGCCCACATGGCGCGTAAGAATAGCGCTGCGCTGGTTTGCGTAAAAAAGTATAAATATTGGCCTCAGTTTTAGTAGATCATCTTACAGGCCTTTACCAAGATTAAAAAATATTCTAGTCCATGTTTCATATGGAATAGGTTCAGCAAGTTTATTCTGCCACTTGTGTTTGATCAGCTCCTTGTGAGATTAGCGGAACTGTTCGATTAAATTATTATGTAGGCCTGAAAGTACTTCTTTACATTGGCTCCACAAAGAGAAATATTTCCATATGGGGAATGGTGGTGGGTCATTGAGGTCAGGCCCTTGTGCCCTACTTAAGTAATGCCTCCAAGATTGGGAATGACGTGGCTCATATGCAGTTTGCAGGGAAAATGTAATTTATTAAGCAATAGGTCTTTACTGTATTATCTAACCATGATCAATCTACCCAGTAAGTGGGTGCACCATCAGTCGCAAGTTTGCATTGTTATCCTTTGATTCTTCACAGCATGGAGGTAGGTAGGTATCTTATGACGCTTAATAATCATTTACCAAGAGATAATACTGGAAAGAAATAACAGGCTCATTGCTTTAGTCTGTGATTTCAAAGTATTGCATGTGATATCTAGCCTGTCTTTAGCTCCCAAAGTGTCCTTTTATTCAAACCAATGGACCATGCAGAAACACCTGTGTTAAATGTGCCAGTCGTGTATGAGTTTGTATGTGGTAGTCTCTAAAGCCACATTGGATTGTTGTGGCATACAATTGAGCATTTTGGGTCTTGGACTCCCCTCACCCCCAAATGAAGGCCACATGTTTGCACTAATCATAGAATGCAGTATTATCAAGGTGAGCATGTCGAAGGCCTAATTGATTCTAGGTGCTACATTCATCGTAGTGACCTGCACTTTCTTCCATAATACGGTTTTACAGTAGACCATTGTCGAAAATCAGATGTATTAATGTTGTCTTGAGCAATGTCCTTCAGTCCTAAATTACCAGGGATACCCAAGAATTTCATTGCAGGAGCAAACCAAACTGTCTTTGTGGGTCAATACCGGTGCTCAATATGTGATGTTGAAGTAATTTCTACTGAGCACATTTGACCTTGCCCATCCACTTTGACTTTAATTTGAAAGATTCTTTGGGTGAAAATTGTGATTCTTGCATCAACACTATGTAAGGCCTTTTCGATTCCATGTAGGCCTATACTTTTTTATGTTTGATGTAATATGATAGGCTATTTCGACCATTTACATTTAGCGCAATAACAAGAGATCTTTTGCACTTCAGCTTGTGGTCATGTATCCATTGGCGATCTAGGCTCAATGAAACTCTTAAAAACATAGGGGCAGATTTAGGAGCCCCTAGCGCCTCCGTGGGCCACATTAGCTTCATTTTTTTTTTTTACGCTAATGTGATCAAACAAGGCAAAAATCGCCGTGCCGAATTTACAAAGTGGAGCAATGCGTGCATTGCGCCACTTTGTAACCTTTTCATCTACATTATGCCTGCGCCAGCCATAATGCTTGCAAAGGGAGCACTCCCCTGTTAAGAGAGTCTAAAAAACCCCACAAAGAAATCGAAGAGAGAGAGTGTTAAAAAGAGACCTTAGCAGCACAAAAGAATGATGGACAGACTGCTGAACAATGCAAACACTCACGCCCAAACACAGATCAGAGTTTAATCAATCATTCTTTTGCTCACCATGTAACCCCATTTTAGACCCAGCCATATGCAAATCAGTCTTTAATCTGTACCACATAGGAACAGTCCAGCCCAAAATGCCAGTCAAGTTTTTCCCTGAACCAAAAACAAGCATCCTGAAACCAGTTGAAAAGATATCATCCTTCATCAACCAGGCTAGTTTTAATCCAGTGGCACAGTAAGCAAAGGACCCACGTCTGGGCATACCCTTCCTATTTAGGGCAACTTTATCAATGCAAAAGGATGATAGACAGAGTGCTGAACAATGCAAACACTCACCCCCAGTCACAGATCTGGGTTTAATCCATCGTTCTTTTGTTCACCATGTCACCCCAGTTTAGACCCAGCCATATACAAATTAGTCTTGACCCTGTTCCTCATGGGAACAGTCCAGCCCGAACTGCCAGGCCAGGTCATGTCCCAACATACAACATCATTAGACCAAACACTGAAATAAAGCACATGTTATGGTGAACATAAATGCCCATAAAAGGAACAACAGAAACACATGACAGGTCATGAATCCACATCATCATAACTGCGTGGGTCATAATAAAACATATGATTGTTGCATTGCTGCAAAGACAACCTCATGAATGCCCAAAAAGGTGAAACATCACTAAAATAGGCTCACCCTGAACCGGTGAGTATGATCTGTTACCCACCCAGGTGCAAATCAAGAGGATGCTGGCAAACACAGGGATGTCTGTGTCCCAACTTGGGAGCTCTCATGTTCCATTCCTTGCTCCTGGGGTACAATAGCGTAATCGTTCGCAGAGCCAGGGACCACCATTGAGGGTCGACACCCCAGTCTGCTTGTATGCCACCAAAATGCAAGAGGTAGAGAGCCCCGATGAGCTTCCTTTGTGAGCCACACCCAATAATAAAGGCGCCCTCCAAAGGTGAGCCGTGACTGGAGGGGACCCCTCACTGTCCAGGTCAACGAGGAAACCTCCTAGGGACCCCCCATGTGCTGTGCACAGCTCCGACGTGGCCTCTCACCTCCGACGGGAGAAACAGCTGGATTTGGCTGTGTGCTCCTCCTAGAGTGGGCAATGAGCCCGCAGGAACTCCAAAAGGGCACAGCCAATCCCCTGCCCAGATGAAGGCCCTCGGTCAGCAGGTCCCCCACATGGGGAGAGACGTTTTCACTGCTGGATCTGGGCTGCGGTGATGATGCACCACAGTAGGTGCTTGACGGTGCCCTGGGGGCACTCTCCTCATCACTCCTTACCCTGAGGTCACCGCGAGGATCACGCTCGATTCGGACTCCTTCCTTCCCCTCGCACTCGGGTAAATCAGTTACTTTGCTTGCCATCAGATGTCTTTGACAACAGCTGACCGATGAGGCTCTCAGTCTTATAGGATGCGCCAATCAGATTCTGTGAGAAGGCACAATGGAGAATATCTAGCTCTATAGGTGAAGGTGTCAGTTACAAGATGGACAAAAGCCGCACTGAAGAGGTCTCAGGTACACACTATGGTCTAAAATTCTTCCCTACACTTGTATTCCACATGCAAGTAAATTAGCCAAACCCATAATTAACTTGTCGGTACATTATGGAGAGTCTGAGTTTCTCTTTGTGCCTTAAAACAAGCATGCATTTGACTCTTTTCAGGTACTGATGTTTCTTGCGAATCTGATTTCCTCCCTCCCATCATGTCCCAGTCTGGTTAATGGCAGAGGGGATACCAGCATGGGAGGTTGGTAGAGAATGGCACCAATCACCTTACCCAAGAGTTGAGTGATGAGACCCGGCTCCGCAAGCTAGATCTTCAGCAAAGTACCTCTAGGCTGTATCATTTTCATTCTTTCATAATTATGACATCACAAAGTTTCTAGATACAGCACAGCTCCGAAGCTGGTCTGCTTTGAGTTGCAGTAACAATGATCTTCTCCTTCCATGACCTACGTGGCCTTCAGAGGTAATCAGGCAATTACTTCCCTCTCCACACTGTGGCATCACCCAACGACATGCAGGTAAGTCATCTGTCTCTACACACAGAAAGAGCAGAGAAATAGGAGCAGGTTCCCCGTTCAGCAGACTCAGCAGATCTTCACAGGATTTACCGCACTCAAGCAGTGTACTCCACCAGTTGATCCAGTTTACACTCCTTCCTAGTTCAGTTCCCCCCATTCCACTATCCATGTGCTGCCCTAAATTTCACACATCAATCATCTGAGCATAAGCAGAAGGCTGAAGCTTAACACCACTTCTGCCAGTGCATTTAGATTTTCTGGAATAGTTACCCAAATGGAGGCAGAGAAATCTGTAATGAGTTGAGAATGTAGTACAACATATACTTGGGCCTGATTAACAAACTTCATTTTGTAGTACATAAGATAGTGCTAAAGTAGAACTACTTATTTATTATAAAATGCATATCACAATCCACCCCACCTCTCCTACCTTTTGTATTTGAAGAGCCTCAAATAAGTTTACTACTTAGCAGTAAACGGAGGGATCCGGGGGAGGGGCTGGTAAAAGAAAGGGGAATATATACTGGAGGAGGTAAGGAAGGATTGAGGAGGAATTTAGGAAGAGTAAGGAAGTGTTTAGGGAGGGATAGACACCTACACAAAAAGTATAAGCCCATTACTATTCTCAAACTGCACTTCCATAGTTATTACACTCATAAAGAACCCAATAAAGTAGTAAATGTGCTCCAGCACAGACCTGGATTACGTCCAGTGCCACAGATGGCCATCCATTGGTACTGGAACACCCTCAAGCAGAAAATAAAGGCCTCAGCGAAATTTTTATGATGCTGGTGCACTTTGCATAATTTTGGGAATGCCACTTTAAACAATTACACCATGTTCCAAAATTACACGTCATCTGTGGTCAAAATTACTGCATACGCATGCCAACAACTAATCAATATTGTTCGAGTGGTTTTGGTTTTTGCACTATTCTTTTGGGTGGAATGCATTGCTGCATCAAAAACTGACTTGTAAACGCATTTTACACTAAAATATAGTGCTAAATGATAGATTAGCATTTTGCATAATTGCACAAATGATCGTATAAACTGAAAACATATGGAAAATAATGTCTAATTGCATTAGTATATACAATTAAAAATACATCTAATTTGATTTCTGAAGAATACTTAAAAAAAAAATATCATTTTGTTTTAAGAAGATATTATAATAACTCTTCGATTTAACAATTGATGTTTCATTCATTTGTACTAACTTATAATTAAATTACTTTTAAATAAATCTACACATCACTGTTAACACTTTTTCATACATAATAAAAATATATTCTTTTTACTTGAGGTGGGTATTTTTTATTCATATTTCAGAAAAATAAGTGTTATTGAATGAAGTATATTCAAACGAATTAGAATTTACCATTAGGTTAACAGTGATGAAGCAATTGTTTTTATTTTGTTCTACATTTAAATAAAATATATAGGCTTTATTTACATGAATTTATGTTCATAGTTAATATAGAAATGTTTTTTTTTTTTTTCAAGTTTAAGAAACGTTTTAACGTTTTCCTAATCTTCACCACAGGGAGACCTCTGCCACTCGTGCACTCAGAAAAATAACAGTTTCTTCCCTCGATGTGCAGCTGAAATATCTCTTTAGTAACATGTTGCAGACTCTACTTCATTTATAAATACGTGTATCTTCAAGTGTGCAGAATATGTGTATAAATTACGTTTGTGGTGTGATTGCAGCCCAGGATGCAGCAGAAATAGGTCCGTTGCTTATCACAGGGTGTGAAAAACAAACTTTCATAGATTGTTTAATAGCAGAGGTCGGTTTGTAAAACAAACTTTCTGTTCCCATCATCTCCTCGCAGCATTTTATATTAGCATTTCTAAAAAACACATTAAAATAGACCCAGTTTTATGATTCTCTGGCACTGCAGTGGCGTGTGGCATTAACAAGCAAGACCATGAGAACAAACTATAGTCAACAGATAAAGCCATCATTGCCATCTGTAGTATATAGAAAGTGTAATTAAATGGCTGATAATCCATGAAGGCAAACAGTCCAATATTGGAATCAGTTTTCTATTTTGCAAAAGTGTCATTCTAGAGCCTATACAGTGGTGAGCAAGCTATTAATGGGAGAACTATAATGGGAAGAAGGATAGAAGGCACGTGGTTTCATACCTATAGCTATACCTGCTGAAAGTACACATCAGCTATTCCAGACTAAAGGGCCTCACTATTTATTGCAAGTGAAAACATAGGTTCATGCTGATTTACAAAGTGAGATTACTCATTACAACATTCCTGTACTTTGTTGTAGGGACAAAAGGGAGCCGGAATGCAGGTGTACACAACTCATGTTGAGATGCAAACTCTTTAGTGCTGTGTGTGGAAGTGTGAATGTAAAGTCCTAGAAACTAATTCACAAATGTAACTTACACTTTTGAGAACATTTACACTTTTGAGTATGTTTACTACTTTTCTGTACTCACAATTTTTTTTTTGTAACTTGTACTTTTGTTGTAAGTTCAGCATTACACATGGCCAACACACCTCCCGTAAAAAACAATAAATGTAGGCATTTACTATCAAATGTAATTCACAACTAAAGTGTAGTTTGTGAATTCCAAAAAGTAGTCAATTTACCCAAAAGTGTAAATTAAGATAAAATGTAGTTTGTGAATAGCACTTTGCAGTACATTACCGTCGTACTACAAAATATACTACAAACTGCAGTTTGCAAATCAGGCCCAGTGAAAATTCTTCGGTGAGTTTATTCACACTGGAAGCTATTTGGAGCCTAATAATTACAAATAATCATGTAAGTCTCATGGGGCTGGTTGGTACATATAATATATCTAACTCATGTAATGCTTTGTGTATTGTATGAGTTTTATTCTACTGGATTCTCTGTCTCATGATGGTATGTTGACTCATCTAACCTCACAGGCCATATTCTGGAGAGATTGCAGAAAATGTATCTACAGGGAACCAAGTATCACCTGAGGGAAATAATACACACTGGACAATCATCACAATGGACAACAAATCCTACACCAATCGGTTTTGCCTTCTTTCATTTGTGCTGGAAGGTGTTGGGAACCACTCACCAGCTTCAGTTCTGTTGTGTATCATTGTGTGTGAGTTTTTGAGATATACAATGTGCTATGATATAAGGTGCCTTTGCATGTGTATTGCAGGTGTCTCAAACAAGTTGATCATGAGCTACTACTAGCTCGCTGGCAGACCCAAAACGGATTTTTATGTTCCAAATGGGGTATCCAGGCCTGAAGGACTCCTAAAATGGAGATGCAGATACAAGCCGCCCAAATCCTAGAACAGAAGGAAAAGGGGAAAGATAAAAAAGCAAAGTTTTGAGCACTTCCTGATCTTGAGGAACCTAGTTGTAGACTCTGTATCTAATGAAGGGTGTTCCACTGGTAGGCTTCAAGATATGAAAAGGAAAGACGGTCACTGGGGTGTGCACCAGAGCCAAAGTTTAGGATCAGAGGATTCTGTTACAGAGGCAATAAAGATCTGCAGCATGGAAAGCTCTGTGGGAGTGACATAGGAATTTAAATATAGATTGCTTATGCACAGGTAATCAGTTCATAGACTTGAAGGTAGGGATGAAGTAAGAGCTTGTGGAGGAGTTAAGCACCAGACTAGTTGTAGCATTTTCAATGGTACTAGGTGTTTCTAATAGGAATTTTGCAAGCCCCACATAAAGAGCAAGAGCATTACCATAAATCAATAGACCAGATATTATTTCTTGGACAACTGTATTGTGACAGGCCAAATGAAACCATTGAAAGATTTTGCACAACATGCGCAGGATATCGTGTCAGGTATTGCAGACCATTGTAACTTGCTCTTTCATAGAAAGGGGATTTTTATTGATAAACCAAAGGTTTCTAGCTGTGTTAGTGGGCGAAGGAGAGGGCATACTTCACTAGCCCACACACTTGGGGCCCAAATGGTGTTTGCCTTATCAAAAAGAAAGACCTCTGTCCAGTAGCAATCTTATGCATGCAGTCCAGAAAACTGAATCTCATCTCTTCAACATTCTCCAAGATGGAGATAATAAGATGGGTCCCATCTGCATAAGATACAACTTCAATGTCACAAGTTCTTATAATGGCAGCCAGTAACATTGCATAAACGTTAAAAAAGGAGTGGGCCAAGACAGAGAGAATAAGCTTGGTCTCATCACTATAAGATACAACTTCAATGCCCCAAGTTCTTATAATGGCAGCCAGTAACATAACATGAACATTAAAAAAGGATTGGGCTAAGGGTGGACCCCTAGGGACTCCTTGATTCATAGAAACGGGGTCTGAATTTTAGGGTAGAGTGATTTCTGTCAGAAAAACTAGCCTGGACCCATCAAAAGGCCTTAGAATTTATTCCTATCTCACGCATATGTTGGATAGATAAGTAAGGCATGCAACACAAAGTCAAATGCTGCAGACAGATCTACCAGAATGAGGATCACCGCTCCGCCCTCATCTAAACTATGCCTGATATCATCAATGGCTGCCAACAATGCAACTTCAGTGATATGGCAAGCCCTGAAGTCAGACTAAGAAGGATCTAAAAATTGTTACATTCTAGATAGAATAACCATTAATGTAGTAGTTAATTAAGGATTAGATAGGAAATCAACTCAACATTAATAGGTTTTTTCAGGACTTTAACCAGATAGGGAAGGAGTGATATTGGCCAGTAGTTAGAAAGAATGGAGGGGTCAGCAGAAGCTTTTTTCAGCAAGGGGAGAGCCTTAGAGTATTTCCAAGTTGGTGGGGAGTCTGCATCAGAAAAGGACAAATAAATAGACCCATCAGAAGTACATTGGAAGCACTGGAATTAGCAGAAATCATAGAGAGGGGCCAGGGATCATCACAGTATCCTGGGTTCATCCCACACCTCACACTTTCAACTTCTGGCATACTAAACTGCTGAAACGTAACCAGGGAGAAAAATGCATTGGGAATGGAAGACCTATTAAGGTAGAACAAATTTAAGAGAGGGTTGGATGTGAAATCAATGTAGATGTTTCTGGCTTTATCATGGAAGAAAGTGGATAGAGTACTACATTCTACTTTTTAATGCATGTATGGCCTGTGAACAGTGAGTGCAATGGGCAACTTACTTTACTCTTTTACTAAATTTCAATAGAGGAATGTTTGTTTTGCTCAATACATGCTCCAGCATAACATGTGAATAGTCTTGAGATAGGCATAATCAAGTGAGTCTGTGTACGTTTAAGTGGTTTGCAGTCTTTTGTTTTCCCATAATTCAGGGGTATGCAATTTCCAAACTATCATAGGAGTTTTGGGCCAGATGTATCAAGCTCATGGTTTGCATTTCTTAAATAGAAAAGTTTAAGAAATCGCTATTTATGAAATGCAAAATGGGATGTATGAAAATTGCGAGTCAGTAATAGTGATTTCTTCAAATTTACAATCCCAATTTGCGAGTTGCAAATCGCAAAAAAAGCAAATCGGAATTTGCACAACACAAATTGCAAAACCGGCAACCTGGAACAGCCTGATGACATTACAACCAGGAAGTGAGTCAGTCCATGCTATTTCCAGAAGCCCCACCCACAGGGGCAGGCAGAAGGACCCAGCCAAGCACCAGGAAGGCAGTCCTGCGAGCCTGCCAGGACCAAACAGAATAATGGCAACGGATGGGAATGTGAAGGAGAAAGGAGATAGGAAGCCAAACTCAAATTCAGTGAGCAGGAATTGGAGGTGCTCACCGAGGAGGTGGCGAGGAACCACAACAAACTTTTTGGAAAACACTCACTGCAGGTACCTGAAAGTAAGAAGAGAAAACTGTGGTCAGACATCCAGACCAAAATATGCACAGTGGGTGTTGCGCAGCGCTCTGTCAAGGAGATACGCAAGCAATGGTATGACTTTCGTTCACAAGCCAAAGAGAGGGTAACAAGCAGGCTGAAGGAGGCAAGGAGCACCGGAAGAGGACCACCCACCCAGACACCATCTACACCAATGGAAGACATGTTGGAGTCCACACTGCTTCCTGAAGCTGTCAGTGGTGTCACTGACATTGACACCTCAGGCACACCCAGCACCAGCAAGGTAAGGGCAGTAATGATGTGTTTCCCCATATGTGCATGTACAAATAGCCCTTAGAAAATAGCTATGGCATTATGCAGTGTGATAAGTAGTCCATGCCACATCTTACATACAACACAACAAAGTATTATGGGAGTGGTAGTCCACACCCATAAAGTACAACTACCATATAAATAGCAATATAGTGTAAAACCAAACACATACACAACACAAAAGACTCTCAGAGATACTATGCGAGGGTAAATGTAATCCTATTATTCAACTGTGTGAGTACATATCCAAGAATTACATGCTGCACCTTGTTGTTGCAAATGTTCCAGGCGCTGAGGCAGCAGAAGGTGGAAATGTGGGGGATAGCGAAAGTCAGCCACAGTCCGACTCAAAGACCAGTGAGTCCCTCATACAGGCACCAGCTAGAAGCAGGGCATGAGTGCTACCCCTCCCTGAGTATAATCTGGACTCTGATGAAATGCCGATGAAGTGCCCACACCACCCCCAGAGGCTAGGAGCACCGACAGATAGCAGTCCCTGCCCCAGAGTCAGTCCACTCCCCTCAGGAGGTGTCACAAAGAAGGTGCACAGAGGAAGGTGAGGGCCCATCACTTTTTGGTGGCCTTGAGGCTTCTATGCTGTAAGTGCAGCACCTGCAATGGAAACACATGAGGTCAATGCACAGGCAGTTGGTGTCAATCGATCATAGCATGGGAGCAATGCACAGGCAGTTTGAGTCTCACAATGACAACATGGGATCAATGCAAAGCAGTTGGAGTCTCTCAAGGAAAATATGGGATCAATGCACAAGCATTTGCAAGCTGCATGAGGGACAGCAAACAACAGCAGAACAAGCAAAGGATATGACAAATCCTATTAGGGAACTCTGCACTGTGATGCAGCAGGAGCATGTCAGCCACCGTAGGCGCCATCACCAATTGATGGGCAGGTTGGATGGGTTCTGCAGACCTGTCAATCGTCTCACTACAACAACTGTTTTGGTATCACGACGTGCTGTGGTCATGCAAGTGGAGATTGCAGTTGGGACGTTGCACAAGGATTGGTGCAAATCACCAATGTTTTGGAGACAATGCAGACAGCATGGAGTGCTACAAACAGTGAACTGGGTGGTGGGGATAGTGAGGAGCTCTCTAGCCTCAGCAGTCTCACAGCTCCTGTGATGGATCCTAGGCGCCGCAGCACCAGACACAGTACAGTCTTTGGAGCCGCAAAAAGAGGTGCCACCGAGACCACTGAGCACTCAAGTGGAGTACGTGGACGTAGGAAGTAATGTTGAGAGGTATAGGGGACTTCCAGACCGTGTAGCAATGCAGTGATACCATGATGCCAATAGTGTGACACTGTAACTAGCACCTGTTTGTGTCTGGTGCTTATCTATGTCCTAATCACACATATATTACCTGAAGTCAAAGCAATAAAGATGCTACCTACAGCAATATATAAATGTTGACGTGGTGTTGTCATTACTTACATCAAAAATAGTTGTGCGTGATCTCAGCACCTCTTTGTCTGCCCTTTGCTGCACTGCTTCTGTCTGCTGGCTGAAGAGGTGACAAGGGATCATCATCCTCATCGGAGTCAGGATCTGTGGGTTCTACTGATATGCCCCTCGTTGTTGGGATGTTGTGTAACATAGCATGTGTAGCCACGATTTTGCATGTGTTTTCGGGGCTGTATTGTAGTGCACCACCACTCTTGTGCAGGCATCTGAAACGGCTCTTCAGCAGGCCGAAGGTCCTCTCTACAACGCTGCGTGTCATCCTGTATGTTGCATTATACCTCCTTTCGCTTTGGGAAGCAGGGTTCAGATAGGGTGTAAGTATGAACGAGCGCACTGCATATGCACTGTCTCCTAGAATGACAGGAGAGCAAAATGAGTATTTGTTATCCGTGACATCACATATACATCAAGGTGACATTGTCAACTATTACATTACCGAGTAGGTATCCATCACCAAACTCCCCAGCAAGTAGTCTTGTGTGTATTGCACTGTGCCTGAAGATGTAAGAGTTATGTGTGCTACCTCGGTATCTGGCCACAAGATCCATGATAACGTTGGAGGCATTGCTTATGCCTTGTTTGTTCATTGAATGTGTACTCTTTCTATTCTGATAAACATACTCTGTGGCCGATGGTGGACAGCTAGCTACATGTGTCCCATCGATGCAGCCAATGACTTGTGGGAATTGGGCAATCTGGTAGAAGATGTATTTGGTTTGTAGCAATTCTTGTGGGGTGTTGTGGAATCTTAAGTGCTGATGGATTTTGCTAAGCATGGCATTGAGGAATGCATTGAAGAAGCATGAGACACCTCCAGCTGCTGCTATTACCCCTTGATCGCCCCCTGAGGATAACAGGTGCAGGGAGCATAATAGCTGCACATGGGAGGGTATGCTATTGGTCCTGTGTGGGTTTCGCTGCAGTAGGGGTTGTAGATCAGCTATCAGGTCAAGTATCATGGCTGAGTTTAACCTGTACTTATCATATATCTCCTCCTCTGTCTGGTCAAAAAGGGTAATGCGCACTCTAAAAATGCGCTCCTGTCTCCTCCTCCCTCTCCTCAAACCTGCCAGGATCCTCATCCTCCTCGCCATGAGATAGATTGCAGCCATTGTGGAAAAGAGGCTGAGTCATTCTGGGCCTCCTTATATAGTTTGCACCTATTTACCACCTAATTTCAATTCTTAGTAAATTGCACATGCAAAAAGACATTCTGTGAATATTCGCAATTTGCGATTTGTTAATGCATTGCATTGCAATACGGAATTTGCGATTCGCATTCTGCGATTCACAAATTCACATCGCTATTTGCGAATCTCAGAATGCGAATCACAAATTCATGTCACTATTTGCGAATCGCAGAATTTGAACAGCAATTTCACATCGCAGTTGCAAGGAATTGCCATTTTTGCGATTCCTTAAATCTTTCCTGTGAATGCCTTTAATACATCATGAAAGGCGATTTTGCATTCGCAAACAGTGGAATTTATCGATTTGCACTGTTTGCGAATGCAAAACATTTGATACATCTGGCCCATAGTTTCTAGTTCCTGAATAAGGACTGTGACACATTGATTGTCTGCCATATTAACTACTGGTTCATATGGTGGTAAATTGAAACCATTAGTCACATTAGTAAATTCCAGGATCTGAATCAAGAATTAGGATGTTTAGGAGGAGATTTATGGAATCCATTACTCAGAGCAATTGAGATATTAACAAGGTAGTGGTCTGCCCGGGTAATTGAAAGTGGGGATTCTACTGTGACAACACTAGAACTGGAAAAAGTTAATGTCAAGGGAATGTGCTGTCGTATAAGTGGGGTGTGATACTTATTGAAGCAGGGCCAGGACATCAAGGTTATCCCTAAGCGTAATGGTGTAAGTATCCTCCATGTCTCCATTATGTAAGCTGAAGTCTCCTAGGACAAAACAATGATTGTACATGATGGTATAGAGTGCTAATATGTCTACTAGGGTGGCACAAAAGTATTTCTCAGATCCAGGGTTTCTGTAAATGAAAGCTCCACCCAGGAAGGACAACGAGTACCAAGACATAATTTACAGAAGAATTTTGCAAATGGTTACTACTGAGGTACATTATATTTATGCTCAAAGATAATAGCAATCCCTCTACCCATTTTGTGAAGACAGTCAATCATGGTAAATGTTGTAACTTGATGGTATGGCGATGCAGATTTTTATGATGTTTGAGGCGTTGAGCCAGGTTTCCACTCCAAAGCATGGACCTAGGTTGAACTACAACTTGTGTACTACATTTGTGTATTATGCTTAGAGATAGATCTAGCACTAAAGTAGCCACAATTTATGACTACACCTGCTGGGTGAGGAGAGCGTGCATAGACTAGTGGTCACATAACTCAGTGGAGAATTATTAAATGACCCCAAGATGATGGTAACTTCTTGCAGACTGGTATTTCTCAAACACATCACACTATTCCAAACAGAATATAAGAGGCCATGCCATATCACCTCTATACCACATTGCATTATACCACACTACATCATGCTGTGAGAAAACAGGGCTGATTGCAGAGGCCCTCTAACTTTTTGCCCCCATTTTCCACTTTTTGCTGGTGTTTTCCTGACTCTGATGGTGCCTTGGGTATTGCTAACCAGTCCGAGGGCCTGTGCTCTGTATAAAATGAGTATGCAAATTAGGGTAATTAGGGTAATTATAATTGGCTATGTCAACCTACCTATAAGTCCCTAGTATATGGTAAGGCATGTAGGTTTAGGGACCCCAGCATAGGTAATGCACCCATAGATGCACTAACGAGGTGCCCAGGGTCATTTTAAAGGCAGGCGTGTCTTGCTGGCTGCTTTTAAATTAAAGTTAAATGCAAATTAGACTTTGGAATGAAAAGTACTTCCAAAGTCTTAAACTACCTTATTTTTACGTATACGTCATTCCTAAGGTGCCACTAGGGTAGGCTGCCATCTAACTATAAGCAGAGACCTTATCAAAATAGTTTTATAAGCCCTGGTGAGGTAAAATAGCCATATTTGTTTTCCCTCACTCTAGTGAATGGCCTCTGTATTCTAAAATGGGGAGACTTTATTTTAATTAACAAAGTCCCCTTAAGTGTCAGATATCCCACGTTTGGTCTCAAATTAATTGTAATAATAAATCCCACAACTTACAGTTGTGGGATTTAATATAATTAGTTCAGGTAAATAGTTTTAAACTTTACCTAAAAAGTTGCCAACTTCAGCTCTGCAGTGCAATTCTCTGATTGGCCAGCCTCTGGCAGCCTAGCCAGGCAGCCTTGATGAGGTGTGAAGTGACATGGGCTGAACACAAAGGAAGTGCCTGGGGGAGGAGAACTACCTTAGCAGATGGGGAAGCAGGAACAGGGGAGGGCTGCCAAACTGGTTTTCAAAGAGAGGAAAGGACATTTGGAGCAAGCCAGCACCTCCCTCACATCCTGCAACCCCAGACAGTTAGGTGCCCTCTTGATGAGATTAGGAGAGAGGTGTGTTTAGGATTTTTAGCAACACCAGTGAGTGGGTGGCTCAGCCAGATGTATCCTCCAGTTTCAGCCATGATGGATTTTTGAAGAATGTTGCTCCCTGGGATTGATTTTTGCCACACCTCCCAGGAAGTGGTCATCACAGGGGGAAGGACTCTGCATCTGATCGGAGAACCGGGACTCCCCTGTTTTTCACCCAGGAGCAAGGTTAAATATGGCAAGCTACATCCACACCTGAGATCCCTACCAGATCCCTACAAGGAAGAACATCAGAAGAAGAATGACTGCCCTTCTGGACCCCTGACCTGCACCTGGACACTGCACTCTGAAGGACTGCACCAGCTGCACACTTGGGCTTCACCACAAAAAGGACTTTGCCTGTCTTCTACTGCTTCAAGAAGGAACTCCCTGTTTGCTACAAGTACAAAGGAGCTACCCAGAGTCCCCTGCATCAAGTCCTGCAAACAGAGCCCAACTGACCAGTGTTCAGTGGCCATTTGAGAATTCTGACCAGGTGCATTCAGGGAATCGTAGTCTCA
Source organism: Pleurodeles waltl (assembly GCF_031143425.1). Classification (NCBI taxonomy): domain Eukaryota; kingdom Metazoa; phylum Chordata; class Amphibia; order Caudata; family Salamandridae; genus Pleurodeles; species Pleurodeles waltl. The sequence continues at coordinate 1,449,133,673 of NC_090447.1, read as the reverse complement.
ATTCCCAAGGAGCAACTCAGAGCTTCTGGAACCTTGGAGCAAGTTGTGGACATTTCAAGGACCCAAAAAGGACCTCTGGAAGAAGATCCAGAAGTTTGGAGATGTTTGGAGCAACTCCATAAGTTGAAGAGGTGCATTGTGGGAGTTGTAGTCCCAGGCCACAAGAGGCAAACCAGAGCCTCTGAACTCTTGACTGGTGCTGTGGACCACTTTCCAGAATCAAGAAACACTTCTGAAAGTAAGTGTGACAGTGTTAGCTCATGGGTGGCATGAACTCTGGACTTTGTACTTTCCAGTGTGACCTTTTTTAACCCTTTGAGCGCTAGTTGCTTCTATGTGCTAGAAAACATTAATTCCTTAAAAATGCGTATCTCTGGTTCCCCTTATCTGATTTTAATAGTTTTGCTGTCATTTTAAAGATAAAAATATGTTCTATTTTGATAAATTGGTTTTGGTTTTTATCATGTCTTGTGGTGTATTGATTTGCTGCTTTGTGATTTTTAAATGCTTTACACACTTATCTCCTAAGTTAAGCCTTGTTGCCAAGCTACCAAGGGTTGAGCTGGGTTTAATTTATTGAGACCTAACTGGACCTAAGTGGAGGCTAGTGGCCTATTGCTAAGTGTAGGTACCTATTTGCCCTTACCAATAATCCACTTTCCAATATATGCCACTTAACACCACATCACAGCAGTAAACAACAAATCACTCCACTTCTCAAGGGACAACAGAATTCCACACAGAGCAGTCCTAAACGGAAGAAGCAACCAAACACTTTCATCTCAAACAATAAGACTGCCCCACACACAATATTCAAACAATACTATACTACACAATTTAACACCACACCAGAAATCCTCACATCAGTTCACTGTCAATCACAGGACACTACACCACACAATAAAAGATTGTTGAAGCTACATTTCACCAAATACACCACATTGAATGGGACCAAAGAATGCCACACAGACAAATCACACCTCCATCAGAATATCACCTAACCACCTGCACATCACTTCAGTTCTTTAGACCCCATCCTGGTCAACTCAAATTATTGTCATGCCACACCATTTCAGCAACGTTGGTGTAACGCACCTTACCAGATAACACTACACCAGACAAAAGAATGACACTCTGGCCCATGCTATACAAAACTGTATGGCACCATACCACATCAATCAAACACATTGTTGTTTCCAGCATAATAATTCAACATCATTTCTGCAGTTTATTTCCCAACATGTCCATCCATTAAACATGGAATAGAACATTACAGACCATACCACATAACACTGGATCATATCACACATCTAACGACACCACATCACAACAGGTCACATCAAACACATCATCCACAATTGCATCACACCACAACCTACAACTCACTCCACTCTCCAGAACTTAACTAATTTTCACACTTTTCAGGATTTTCAACCACACTTCCCCATTGTGCAATATCAAACACCACATTACTACACCAGACCTATCTCCGAAAACTGTAAGCCACAGACAATAATGTAAAACTGACTATGAAGCACTACGAAGCCTCCAGCACAAACCCACAAAATGTAAGGTCTCCAGACCCATTACCCTTCCAATGGCACACTGAGACTCCAATTGTCCCAAGGGCCAATGTCACTTAAATACAAAATATATTATAATATTCAAAATAGAATGCAATCTGCACCACATTACACCAGACCATATCACAATGTACCCCAATGTTTCACACAAGGTAAAACAGCACTACACCAGCAAAAATCAAATCATACCACTTGCCAATTGACAATATTATTCCACACAGACGTTCTCACTACATAATGAGGCATCCCTCTTCACTCCACTCACCAGCATATCACAGTTAACAAAGAACAGAAAACTGGGCCACATGATTATATACCCAATTACTCCATCCAAAACTATATCCAGAAGTCACCATGTTACTTAATTCACAAACACATCCCACCATGCCACACAACAGTAGTTCAATTCATATCACATTATACCATACTGCATCAAACAACTCACAACACTCCCTCCAAAAACACATCATACTAACCAACTACACATCACTCCATGCTAATCAGAAAGAGCAGCACACCAAGAATGGGTTTCTCTTTCCGCTCACTGCCAGCCCTGTATCAATTTTCACTGTTGCCTCACTCTCCCCTTCGATGTGAGTTGTCTGATCCTCTGACTCCATAGCCCTGCCAAGTTTCCCAGTTCATGTGTGATGTGCTGCTCCAGTCCAGGTGTCACCTTTGAATTCTGAAACTTGTAGTTTTATTTTTCCATTATAAAACAGGACTAGCTATCCCAAGTATTTAAAGAGAAAACTCGGGACTGGATCAGCAGATCACGCTTTACCTGGGAAACTTGGAAGCTATGACTTCCCACTTCCAGCTGTTTGTGCCCATCTGCGTGCAGGCTCCAGGAGGTTTGCAGCTCACCAACAATGCCCTGGCACGTGGAGCATACAAGTTAACCACTGATCGGAAGAGCCAATAAGGAAGACTGCATGAACCTGAACTTGAGCCAACAAACATCCCTAAATTGACCTGCCAGACAAGCTAGTCAGGCACTACCTGATTGCCTGATAGGCCAGCCTGACCATGGTTCTTGTTTTCTGAAATAATATGTTTGTAGAGGTAAAAGAGGGCAGTATGCAGGACAAGTATCCACCGTGCCTCCATGGTGACAGAAATCTTGCCTCATCGCAGCTAATCATGTCCACTGTCACAATTTCATCTAGAGATACCTGTAGACATGGGCTGCTGGTACATTTCTTACCCTGTCTCACATGGGCTGAATTAGAGAGTCCATACACCCAGCTGTCATATCTGAGTTGTATTGCCTCCTATTTGTGCTGACTAGTAAGAAAATCTTTCAGAAAGTTGGTTGCTTGAGTGTTATGCCATGTTATGTTACATTATGCTTTGCTACATTACTTAATGTTACATTGTGTTGTTATGCTATGTTATGTTATGCTGTAGTATGTCACAATATGTTATGTTATTCAGCATAATTCGGAGCAGACGGATCTCTACTATTTGCTGAATTTTCCAAATAGGGTACAGATAGTGGTGTGCAAAATTTAAGTAACATGCATTTGTGTAATTACATGAAATTTTGGGAAAATTATGCAAAATTATGTGTAGTTATGCAAAATGCAAAGCTAGCAGTCTGCAGGCATGGCTAGGGGAGTTGCTTGGTCAGGAAGATGATTGGGGAAGGGTCATGTGAAGTTCAGATTTCCCAACAATCACACTGACATGTAGGCCCTCCTTACAACCCTGGCGGTAAATCCTGCTTTCTGCCGTGCAGAAGACCGCAAACATACTGCAGCGGCCAGGGAATTCTGCTACAGGTATTACGACCCACATCCCGTAATCCGCCACAATATAGACACCCACACAAGTCCGCCACACCAAAGGTCAGTGATAAACTGGCGATAACAAAACCGACACCGTCACGCCAATAGGAATACGCCCACAGTATCACGACCCACGAATCAATGCAGCGGTCTTTCAACCGCGGTATTCCATTGGCGGTACACACCGCCGCGCTCAAAATAAACACACATCTACAAAACACAACCACATTGGACAATTCGAAATACACACACCTCATACACATACACACACCACACCCACACACCCAACCCAATATAAAACACATACCCACCTCACCCATAAACCCTTACTACCAAATTTTAGAAAGAAGGCCAGAGAGAGACACTACCTAAAACAACACCATCACCCACAGACACACAACACCATCACTTACACAACATCCACGCACCTCAAACAACACACACCAACACATCCCCTCACACATCACAACAGACACCACCTCACACATCACCGACACCACATCATGGCACCTCAACGACACCCCAGGTTTTCTGAGGAGGTGCTCAGGGTCATGGTGGAGGAAATTGTCTGGGTAGAGCCACAGCTATTCGGATCACAGGTGCAGCAGGCATCCATTGTTAGGAAGATGGAGCTATGGCGGAGAATCGTCAGCAGGGTGAACGCAGTGGGACAGCATCCAAGAGCACGGGATGACATCAGGAAGAGGTGGAACGATCTACGGGGGAAGGTACATTCCGTGGTATCCAGACACAAGATTGCCATACAGAGGACTGGTGGTGGACCCCCGCCTCCTCCCCCACAACTAACAACATGGGAGGAGCAAGTCTTGGCAATTATGCATCCTGAGGGCCTCGCAGGAGTAGCAGGAGGACTGGACTCTGGTAAGACATATCTTTACTACTTTATTCCCCACACCCCACCTGCATGCCATCACATACCCCCACCCTTACCATCACACCCATCACCCCAACAACCCACACATACCCCACTAACACAACCTACACATCCCAAAACCAAGGCCTGCATGTAACACCAATGCATTGACACCCATCACCAAAGCATGTCCACTACAGAGACTCACTCATGCCCCAAACTCACCAATCACACAAGGACCAAGCCAATAAAGCAAGCACAGGAGCAGAGGGTCACTCACCCATTGCACAAGATGGCACACACAGATACAATAACTGTGCATTTACACCCCATCAGAACCCATACCCAATGTCACCGGACAGGAGGTGCCAGCAACATCCAGTCCCCCCACAGAAGAGACCCACAGTGATAACAGCAGCTCTGCACACCTGGATCAAGATCACCAGCCCGGCCCATCATGGACCTCGGGACAGTCGGTTCCCCTGACACAGTCACAAACCACCACAGAGCCTACCCCTCAGGAAACACCAGCACAGTACCCACCCAGCGGGACCATCCCTCTGTCCCCAGGACACGTCAATCAGCAGTGTGTCCACCACTACAGGGAACCAAGGCAACCACACTAACACAGGATGATCAGGGACCTGAGGGAAGTGGCAGTGGGCACACGGTTCAGGGGACAGAGGCACAGGATAACAGGGAAGCTGGGAGGACTGCCGTGCGACGGGGGAGGACAGGCCCAGGGAACCAACTCTCCACGAGGCACTCCCCAATATCATGGGAGCTTACCACCATTCCCAGGAGACCAAGTGCACGGTACCGTCCAAGTTTCAGGAGACCCAGCGGCTGCAGGAGGAACAGTACCTGAGGATCAGGGAGGACTTGAAGTCCATCAACACCACCCTGGTCACCATTGCAGGGGTGCTGGCAGACCTTGTCAACACCATGAGGGACACAGTGGCACACCAACGGGCCCCTGACCCTCGCCTAGATGATGAACAGCCCTGCAACTCTGCCGGCGCTACTGGACAGGAGGCACCGCCACAGGAACAACAGGCCACCAGCACCCCACCCCCTGCAGATGGAGAACCACTCCGCAAACGGTACCTGAGATCCAGGAACAAGACAGAGAACATTGCCAAGACCCCCGCCAGGAAATAATACCCCCCTGAATGTCACCCTTCTGTCCCACTATGTCACCCTGTCCATCCTTAAATTGCCATTGCTCCACTTCCTATGCCCCTTTGGACAATGCACCTGTGAAACAAATAGACTGGACTCTGCCATGGACATACCTCCACCATCACTCCAACCCATTTTACAACCCCCTCCACTTAATTTGCACAGGAATAAACACACTTCAATCACAAAACAATCTGGAGTCAGTCTGTGCTTTCACAAATGTGTAATTGCAATATCAATGGAATATAGCAATGTCAATTTACTTGTTCACATACCAATGTAACACAGCTGTAGGCCAGAAGTAAACATAGCAGAGGGCACACAGTGGGACCCAGATCTGTGAAATGGAAAGTCAGGGTCCATACACTGAGTGAAAATGACAGACTCAGTATGAGATCTGGGAAGCAGCTTCTTCTTCTTACCTGTGTCTCACTGGAGGTATTGCATGATGATGTTGTTTCGGTTGTCAATATCCTCTTCTTCTGCCTCCTCTTCTTCACTGTCCACAGGCTCCACAGCTGCCACAAGACCACCATCGGGCCCGTCCTCCTGCAGAAAAGGCACCTGGCATCACAAAGCCAGGTTGTGCAGCATACAGCAGGCTACGATTATCTGGCACACCTTCTTCGGTGAGTAGTATAGGGAACCACCTGTCAGATGGAGGCACCGGAATCTGGCCTTCAGGAGGCCGAAGGTGCGTTCAATTATCCTCCTAGTTCACCCATGTGCCTCATTGTAGCGTTCCTCTGCCCTTGTACTGGGATTCCTCACTGGGGTCAGTAGCCGTGACAAGTTGGGGTAAACAGAGTCACCTGCAAATGTTGAGGAACAACTTTTAGACACACACTAACTCTCAGGGACAATCCCAGACACCTATGTCAACTGTATTGGGACCTTGGGCTCAACTATTAGCCACATACGGTGCCTCTGGAGTTGCCCCATCACATAAGGGATGCTGCTATTCCTCAAAATGTAATCGTCATGCACAGAGCCAGGATACTTGGCATTCACATGGAGATGTACTGGTCTGCCAAACACACCATCTGCACATTCATCGATTGGTAGCTCTTCCGGTTTCTGTACACCTGTTCATTTCTGCGGGGGTGGGGGACAAATGCCACATGTGTACCATAAATGGCACCAATGATGTTGGGGATGTGTCCCAGGGCATATAGATCACCTTTCACTGTGGGCAAATCATCCACCTGAGATAAAACGATGTAGCTGCACATGTGTTTCAGCAGGGCAGACAACACTCTGGACAACATGTTAGAGAACATTGGCTGGGATATCCCTGATGCCATGGCCACTGTTGTTTGAAAAGACCCACTGGCCAGGAAATGGGGTACAGACAGGACCTGCACTAGAAGGGGTATACCTGTGGGATGGCGGATAGCTGACATCAGGTCTGGCTCCAACTGGGCACACAGTTCCTGGATTGTTGCACAATCAAGTCTGTATGTGATTATGATGCGTCTCTTTTCCATTGTCGACAGGTCCACTAGGGGTCTGTACACTGGAGGATGCCTCCATCTCATCACCTGCCCTAGCAGACGTGCCCTGTGGAGTAGAACAGTGAGCAGAGAGTCATCCAACACTGAGGTATCACAATGTGTTATTTGCAGAAACGTTAGTAATCTGCTATGTGCTGGTATCTGTCTGTATTCCAGGCCTAGATAGGTGTGACGCAGTTATTTCCATGCCATGTGGCCCCCTGAAATAGCGGCTGCCTGACCTCTAAGGTGGGACAAGGGGATATGAGGTAACGGCGGTTGAAGACTGTGGCGCAATTCTGCATAGGTTAACATTGGGCCCTATGGGTTTCAGGAGCCAATGACGATGTCCGCTGGGGGTGACGGTACGCACTGCCGCAGACGTGACCGCCATTTTCTGTCTGTTCACTCACTTGATACCTGAACTTCAACAGGAGAGGAGCTACACTGCAAGTGCTGCTGTGACATGTGTCTGGAAGCGACAATGGCTACAGTGTCTGGGGAAAGGGCCCCTGCCTTCACTTCGGAGGAGTTGGAGAAACTAGTGGATGGGGTCCTCCCCCAGTACACGCAACTGTACGGTCCTCCAGACAAACAGGTGAGTACACTGTGTTCATGCTGCATTGGCAATGCCTGCTTTGAGTGGTGTGGATGGAAGGAAACTTGGGGGGGGGAGAGGCTGAGGCCTGCATGTGCGGATGGTGAGTGTATGTGCGTCAGGGCATGGGTGGGAACTGGTGGGCAATGACTAAGACGGTCCGGACAGCTGAGTAATTTCCCTTCCCCCGCACCATTCCTCTAGGTCAGCGCCCACCAGAAGAAGGGTATTTGACGTGCCATTGCCAAGGACGTCCGGACCCTCGGGGTCTACCACAGACGGAGCACCCACTGCCGTAAAAGATGGGAGGACCTGCGCTGCTGGAGCAAAAAGATGGCGGAGGCCCAGCTGGGGCTGGCCTCCCAACATGGGAGGGGTGCCTGTAGCACCCTGACCCCCCTGATGTTTCGGATCTTGGCGGTGGCGTATCTGGAGTTGGATGGGCGCTTGAGGGCATCACAGCAGCCACAAGGGAGTGAGTACACTCTCATTCAGCTAACTCTGCGTGCATTACAAGGTGCCTGGGTGGGGAAGGTGGGCAGTGGGTTCCCCTAGGCCAGGGCGAACTTGGTAGGCAAGGTCCCTTGTGAGGCAGGCTATGTGGCACCCCAACCCCACTAGTGGTAAGAGCCATCTACACCTAGTCAGGCTCCTGTGACTTCCAGGTGTGCAGCAATTGGGCTTGGGCCTTGTACCCCATGGGCATGTGAAATTTTTAGGAACTGTTAGTGCATGGCGTAGTGCAGAGGGCTGCTCCCTGTGTGTTGTGTCCGCCAACGGTAGTGGTGTTGCATGCACTGAACATGCTTTTCTTCTGTCTCCCCCCCCTTTTGTGGTCTCCCTGTTCATGTGTGCAATAGCATCATCAGGCGGTGAAGCAGTGGCACCGGAGCAGGAGGGAGCTGCAACCCACTTGGCCCTGGAGGGTGAAGCAACGGAGTCTGAAGCCGCCAGTGGGACGGAGGGCGAGGGGAGCTCCACGGCGGGGACAGGAGCATACACCGGTGACAGCGACTCCTCCTCTGATGGGAGCTCCCTTGCGGTGGCGGGGACCTTTGTGCCCACCGTATCAACAGGTAAAGCCGCCACCCACCCTACCAGCACCGCCCTCCCAGCAGCCCCTCAGCGTGTGTCCTGTGCCCACTCACCCAGGAGGGTGGGCATCTCCTTCGCCCCAGGCACCTCAGGCCCTGCCCCAGTCAGCCCTGCTGCCCTCTTTGAGTAGACTGTTGGCCTCCTGAGATCCCTCACTGTTGGGCAATCTACCATTTTGAATGCCATCCAGGGTGTTGAGAGGCATTTGCAACAAATGCATACTTAGAGGGCATTCATTCTGGGAAGGTGGCCCAACAGAGACCATTTCAGGCTCTGGCATCAGCACCAATGGCAGCCATTGTCCCTGTGTCCACCCTCCCCCCTCCAACTTCCTCCACCCAGACCCAATCCCATGTACCTCAGCCTATCCCAAGCACACCATCAGACCAGCATGCGCACACATCAACACACAAGAGTAGCTCAGGCGAACAGAAGCACCACACATCCCACAGGCACTCATACAAGCACCATTCCCATGCAGACACACCAACATCCACTGTCTCCACTGTGTCTCCCACTCCACGTCCTCCTCCTCCCTCCCTGTCTCTTCTCCATTCACACCTGCATGCACTACATCCTCAGTGTGAGAAAACAGGGCTGATTGCAGAGGCCCCATAACTTTTTGCCCCCATTTTCCTCTTTTTGCTGGTGTTTTCGTGACTTTGATGGTGCCCTGGGTACTGCTAACCAGTCCCAGGGCCTGTGCTCTGTGTAAAATGGATATGCAAATTAGGCTAATTATAATTGGCTAAGTTAACCTACCTATAAGTCCCTAGTATATGGTAGGGCATGTAGGTTTAGGGACCACAGCATAGGTGGTGCACACCTAGGTGCACTGCTGAGGTGCCCAGTGTCATTTTAAAAGCAAGCCTGCCTTGCTGGCTGCTTTTAAATTAAAGTTATATGCAAATTCGACTTTGGAATTAAAGGTACTTCCAAAGTCTTAAACTACCTTATTTTTACATATAAGTCACCCCTAAGGTGTGCCCTATGTGCCCCTAGGGCTGGGTGCCATGTAACTATAAGCAGGGACTTTATAAAAATAGATTTATAAGCCCTGGTGAGGTAAAAACAGCCAAATTCGTTTTTCCCTCATTGAAGTAAATGGCCTTCATAGGCTAGAATGGGCAGACTTTATTTTAAATTTTAAAGTCTCCTTAAATGTTGCATACCAAGAATTTGGTATCAAATTAATTGTTGTAATAAATCCTACAACTTCCAGTTGTTGGATTTAATATAACTAGTTCAGGTAAAAAGTTTAGACTTTACCTAAAAAGTTGCCAATTTCAGCTCTGCATTGTTTTTGTTGCTGTGCTCTGATTGGCCAGCCTGCAGCAGCTTCTGCCAGGCTGCCTTGATGAGGTGTGAAGTGGCCAGGCTTCACACAAAAGAATGTGCTTGGGGGAGAGAATCTCCCCTCAGCAGATGGTGAGGCAGGAAGGGGGAGGGCTGCCAAACTGGTCTTCAAAGGCAGAGAAGGACATTTGGAGCACCCAGCAACACCCCCACATCCTGCATCCCCAGACAATTAGGTGCCCCCTTGATTAGATTAGGAGAGGGCAGGAGAGGGGTGTGTTTATGATTTTTAGCCACACCAGTGTGTGGGCTCAGCCAGATGTAACCTCCAAAAATCAGATTCATCCATGTTGGATTTTTAGAGACTGTTGCCTTCTGGGATGGATTTTTGCCACACTTCCCAGGAAGTGGTCATCACAGGGGGACGACCCTGTCCCTGATTGGAGAACCAGGGCCCCCCTGCTTTTCACCCAGGAGCAAGGATAAAACTGGCAGACCTGTACCCACGCCTCAGATCCCCTCCAGAATTCAACAAGAAAGGAACTAAAGAAGAAGAAGGACTTCCCTGCTGGACCCCTGGCCTGCACCTGGACCCTGCACTCAGAAGGACTGCACCAGCTGCACACTTGGGCTTCACCACAAGAAGGACTTTGCCTGGCTTCAACTGGTTCAAGGAGGGACTCCCTGTTTGCTACAGGGGAAAAATTGCTAAACCAGAGTCCCCTGCACCAACTCCTGAAGAAAGCGACTAGCTGACCACTGTCCAGTGGCCAAAAAGGAGTTTGCGCCAGGTGCATTCTGGGAGTTGAAGTCCGCACCCCCCAAGGACCATCACAGAACTTCTGGACCCCTGGGGTGAGCTGTGGACCCCAAAAGAACCTTAAAAGAACATCTGGATGAAGCCCCAGAAGTTTGGAAAAGATTTGAGAATTTTTGGAAAAAAGCTCCAGAGAGGGACCGACCCGCCGTGGAAATTCTAGCCGGCTTGCCTCAACCGCGACCCGGCCTGACTTCGTGGTTCGTCCCGGTAAAGAAAAACATCCAAAAAAGAGACTAAGGGCCTGATTCTAACTTTGGAGGACGGTGTTAAACCGTCCCAAAAGTGGCGGATATACCACCTACCGTATTACGAGTTCCATAGGATATAATGGACTCGTAATACGGTAGGTGGTATATCCGCCACTTTTGGGACGGTTTAACACCGTCCTCCAAAGTTAGAATCAGGCCCTAAGTCCGAACGTAAAAAGTTGACCAGGACCTCCCAGCCAACGTATCCGAGAAGGGCTCCATGGACGTCGGATCAAGATCCAGGTTTACCCCGGTCGAAGGATTTTCATCTCGAAAAAACGACTAAGTCCGAAGGTAAAAGTCTCCACCGAGGAAACCCACATCGCGTATCCGGACAAGGGCTCCAGGAGGTCGGATTCAACTGGCAGGTTCGTCCCGGTGAAGAAAAACTTCAAAATAAAGACTAAGTCAGAAGGTAACTTTTTAACCGAGGCCTCCCGCGACCTGTAGCCGAGCAGGGCTCCGTTGCGGTCGGCCTGAAAGTTTGACTTTGCCCCGGTTGAGGTGCAACCAGATGACCCGATTGGCGCTTTTTGTTTCTAAGCGCTAGAAAAGTAATAATTCTTTAAAAATTCATATCTCCGGTTCCCCTGAACCGATTTTAATCGTTTTTGTGTCATTTTAAAGATAAAAATATAAACTAGGTTTATAAATTGGTTTTGGATTTTTAAACAGTTTCCTGTGTTTTATTTAATTACTGTTTTGTGATATTTGAATGCTTTACACTTTGTCTCCTAAGTTAAGCTTTGACGCTCGTTGCCAAGCTACCAAGGGTTGAGCTGGGATTAATTTACTGAGACCTAACTGTACCTATGTGGAGGTTAGTGGCTTGTTGCTAGGTGTAGGTACCTACCTGCCCTACCAATAACCCATTTTCCAACACTCAGCCACTACCTCCATCACCAGCACACCCATCACCACACACCGCTCACGTGCAATCACACCCCCACTACCATTCACACATCCCCAGTGTCCTCTCCCAGTGTGTCTGTGAGCCCTCCTCCCAAGGTACACAAACGCAGGCACACACCCACCCAACAGCCATCCACCTCACAACAGCCTCCGGCCCATGAACCTACACCCAAATTCAGCAGACGTACACCTCCTACAACCACTACCTCTTCCTCCACTGCCAAACCCCCTCCATCTTCCCGTCCCAGTGTGTCTAAAAAACTTTTCCTTGCAAACTTTGACCTCTTCCCTTCACCTCCCCCCCTCCATCCTTCCCCTAGGGCCAGGCTTTCCAGGACCCCAGCCCAGCACCTCAGCCACCAAATCCCCAGGCACAGTGGTGCCAGGAACTGCGGGGTCAGCGAGTGTGCCACCCATCAGGGCTGCCAGTGTGCCATGTAGTGAGGGCAAGGACATTCCACCACCTGCCAAGGTGAAAAAGGTTCCCACATCCCAGAGGGAGAAGCCGAAACAACCAGTCACCAAGGCCTCAGCAAAAATAAAAGGGGATAGTGGCAAGACAACTGCTGCACCAGCAAAGGTGGGAAAGGGCCAAAAGCAGAAGAGCAGGTCAGGAGAGGGCATGGTGGCACCGACTTATGGACCAGTGTCACAACTTCTGTCCATGACCACACCAAGCTGTACGGCGGCTAACACCGCTAGCTACCCCGCCACCACAACCGCCATCTGCACCGCCACCTGCACTGCCACCGGCAGTGCTACAGCCTCAGCGACAGTCCCCAGCCTCTTCCCCAGTGGGCAGCCGTCCGAGGCTGCAGGAGACATCCTGCTGTGTCCCTCAGCAGGTGCTAACCCATGCACCGCCACCAGAACCGCCACCACAGACTCTGCCATAAGCAAAGCCGCCACAGACACCGCCGCAAGCACCGCCACCAGCACCGCAACGTGCTCGGACAGTGGCACCACCGCTGACATGGCTACCATCCCCACTGGTCAGTCGTCCGAGGCTGGAGGAGAGTTCCTGGACCCTGGGCAGCATCCACGAGGCATGACTTCCATCACTGTTTGCACCTGCTGGTGGAAGGCGCAGTGTGGGGTATGTCACTGCCTCCATGCCGTATCATGCTACCTGTACCTTGCCAATCTCATGGCGCACACACCCAGATGAGGGAATTGTACCGGCCACACTGCACGTTGAGACTCTGGGCACAAAGCCCGCTCCACAACCAGTGGAGAGATACATCCACTACCTCAGTCCTTGGCAGAATGAAGCACTTTAGGCACAAAGCCCCCTCCAGAACCAGTGGAGAGATGCATCCACTACCTCAGTCCTTGGCAGGATGAATCACTCTAGGCACAAAGCCCCCTCCAGCACCAGTGGAGAGATTCATCTCTAATAAGCAAGAAATCCTGATGGTACTGGAAGCAGGTTCTTTAATAGGAGTATCTTAGCCACAAACAGGAGATGGTACAACAACAGTCAGCTCACCAACAGCCTCCTTGGAATCTCCTCCCCAGCACTCCAATCTGATGTCAAACATGACATCAGTGCCAGGGATGAGATCCCTCACATTCTATTGTTACATTCCATTGTTACAGTCTACCACACACCTTTCCCTTTTAAAACAATTGCAAACCCTTGTAACAAAACAGTATGATTAGATTAAAAAAACAAAATGGAAGAAACTATGTACAAGAGGAGGAAAAGAAAATAATACCAAAATTAAACACACTCTAAACTGGAAATACTATTAGATTACAATTTATTTGAAATAACCACACGGTTGAGATTCCAGACTCTTCCATCCTTAATTTTCACAGCATTCCTGAAAAGTTTGACTACTTCAAATGGACCCATAAACTTACTTCCAGACTTGCTTAATCTAGGGTTTCTAATTAGAATCTTATCACCCACTTTCACCTCAACATTGCATGTATTTTTCCACCTATCATAGTTTTCCTTTCTTTTCTCCAAGCATTCTAATACTTTCGCCCCTTCCTTATTCCTGTCACACCATGTTACACATTCATTCTTACCCCAACACACCCAACCTGGAGCTTAAAGTGTGTTAGCTTTCCGTCCCCTGAAGACTTCAAACGGTACCTTCCTGGTAGTGACGTGAGGTGAAAATCTATATGCATGGAGAAAATTCTTAAGACCATCCCTCCAATTCCTGCCACCTGCAACTTCTAATTGTATGCACTCCTTTATGCACTTATTAAACCTTTCAACTGTGCCATTACCTACGGGATGGTACAAAGAAAATTTCTTATGCATGATACCCCTGGACTTACAGTACTCTTCCATCTCATTTGAAACAAACTGGGGTCCATTGTCTGTGAGAATAGCATTTGGCAAACCCTCACGACTAAAAATGTCATTAAAGAAATTAATTACTTTATTGGTCTCCATACTACCACTTATAGCTATTTCTGCCCACCCTGAAAATTGGTCCACTAAAACTAAAATATAGTTACAACCACCTTTTCCAAATATTGGTCCTACTACATCCACTGCCACAACATCCCACGGCTTCGTGGAACATTCGCAAGTACACATCGGTGGCACTCTTGTTTTATAAACTTTATCACTGTTACAGCAATCACAACATTCTCTTACTCTCCTTTCAATCATAAGATACATTCCTGGCCACCAATAATTGAGGTGAATTCTTGCTTTGGTTTTACTCATACCTTGATGACCTTCATGTGCCAGTTCTATGATCTTTTCTCTCAACGATACAGGGACAACTAATCTAGTTCCCCGCAGCAAAATCTCATTCACCACAGACAACTCCTCTCTCACCTTCCAAAATCCACTTAACTCTTTATCCCCTTTGACATAAGAATTCCATCCATTACTATGTTCCTTACACACACGTTGTAGTACAGCATCCTCCAGAACCGCTCTCAACCACTCATCTTGGTCAACAATACCTCTTGTCACACTACACACACTAATGATATCCTCTTCACTTTCTCCCAAATTACTCTCTACTTCAGTGCTTAGTCTTGATAAACAGTCAGCAATCTTATTACTCGGACCCGGGACATAGAACACCTTGAAAGCAAAGTCTTGTAGCCCAACAATCCATCTACTGATTCTTCCAAAAATCATATCCAGTCCTCTCTTCATTAACACTTCCACCAAGGGTTTGTGATAAGTAGAAATCTGAAACTCCTTTCCCCACTGATTTTTTATTTATTTATTAGCTGCCCAAAACACACTCAAAGCTTCCTTCTCTATCGTTGAATAATTCACTTCCGCTCCTCGCAAAGTTCTAGAACAGTATACCACAGGTTTTAAATCTTGCTCCCCCAGATCTTGTAAAAGTACCGCTCCTAATCCCTTCACACTCCCATCCGTCATGATCACACACACTTTCTTAGGATCAAATGAAGTTAAACTTCCCACTGATGCCAATTCCTTCTTTATACTCTCAAACTCCCTTCTGCATTCATCATCCCACACAAATTCTTTCACTTTCTTCAACAGTTTTCTCATACTTGTAGTTTCAGATGCTAAATTTGGCAAAAACTTAGCTTGAAATTCAACCATTCCCAAGAAAGTTAACAGTTCTTCCTTTTTCTCTGTTTCCCGTAAGCCCAAAATATTCATAATAAGTTCTTCCTTAGGATACACCCCATTGGGAGTTATTCTATGACCCAAATGTTCTACCTCTGGTTTACCAAAAGAACACTTCTTAATCTTTAGAGTTAAACCATGCTCTCTTAAAATTCCCAACACCTTCCTGATTATTCTCTCATGTTCCTCCTCAGTCTGTGCATGTACCAAGATATCATCTTGGAAACATTTAACAACTGGTTCTGAGCCAAACATTTTGTACATTAGACGCTGAAATACAGCTGCAGCTGAAACTAACCCAACAGGCATCCTTTTGAATCTAAACGTCCCAAAAGGTGTGACGAAGGTGGTGTAGTCCCTTGAGTCTTCATGTAGCATGACCTGATGGTAGGCTGATGTTAGATCCAGTTTACTGAAATACTTGGACCCATGTAACAATGTCACCATCTCTGTTATATTAGGCAGAGGGAACTGGTCACTCACCACACATTTGTTAAGATTCCTCAAGTCCACACACAGCCTAATGTCACAAGATTGTTTGCTTACGACTACTATTGTTGACACCCATTCCGATGATTCCACAGGTTCAATAATACCGTCCTTGCACAGTCTTTGTATTTCTCTCTCTACATCCTCCTTCATAGGAATAGGAACAGTACGTACTTTGGAAATTACTAGAACTGATCCTTCTTTTACTCTAATGCGGTGGACATATTTCTTAAGACAACCCAACTTGTCACTGAACACATCCTCAAAGTCCTCAACAAACTTTGGCCAGACATCTCCTTTGATTTCCTGCACAGGAAATTCACCAACTTCCTGCACCTGTTTGATGAATTCATCTCTTAACATTATTGGAGAAGTTGAGTTAGGATCTAAAATGTCTTTCAAATCTCGTTGATGCGGCCAACTTAAAACACTGTCACCTTTGACTGGAACATTTATTTTCCCAAAAATAGTATTCTTTTTATTATGAAATTTCTGATTCAAAATAGCCCCTTAGTTGGATGGTTTGACCACCATACCCTCCTGGGGCGACATCTGGATCTTTTAGATGGATCATGTGCCTTAATTTTTCATCAAAAAATGTATTTGATATTAGAGTCAACCATGCTCCAGAGTCAAATAATACTTCCACATCTTCATTTAAAATTGAAACTGTGTCTCTCGGATGACTTTTTTTCTGAGTATTTGCCGAAATTGACAAAATACAATCTTCCACTACTTTCACGGATGTTTGACTTTTGCTTGACTTACAACACTTAGCAAAGTGCCCCTTTTTGTTACACAATTTACATATACTGCTGATAGCGGGACATTTCTTATAGGAAGCAAAGTGACCTGTATTCCCACAGCGAAAACATCTCAAATCCTTAGATCTTAACCATTGGCCATGAGTTACTTTATCATCTCCTTTGTCACAAAGTGCTTCTTTACTAAAATCTTATTTTTTTGTGAAGATTTTGTTTACTGAATTATTCTTTCCTCTTTCTAATTCTTCCACACAAGCTAAAGTGTGCTCGACACTTTTAGCTAATACTATGACTTCTTGTAAAAATGGATCATCCTTGCTCCATAGTTCTTGACGAACCTTATCACTTGAGCATCTCAGCATAAATTGATCTCTTATACGTTCCTCGATGGTTGTTCCAAACTTACAAGTGCATGCAAGTTTTCTCAAAGCGGTGATGTACTCTTCAGTACTTTCCCCTTGTTGTTGCTCTCTCATACCAAAATGGTATCGTTCCAAAAAAGTACTAACTTTTGGTAAATAGTGCAGATCCAATTTTTCCAGACAAATCTCAAATTCATTCAAGTCTGTTCCATCATCACCGGTGTAAGGTAAATTCTCACAAATGTCCTGTCCTTCACATCCTAGACAATGCATCAGAAGGGCTGTTAAAGGTTAGTTCCAGACACCCTTGAATAATGTAGAAAAGTTTTTTTCCACTTAGACCCTTGTCGCCAAGTGTAATAAGCAAGAAATCCTGATGGTACTAGAAGCAGGTTCTTTAATAGGAGTATCTTAGCCACAAACAGGAGATGGTACAAAAACAGTCAGATCACCAACAGCCTCCTTGGAATCTCCTCCCCAACACTCCAATCTGATGTCAACCATGACATCAGTGCCAGGGATGAGATCCCTCACATTCTATTGTTACATTCCATTGTTACAGTCTACCACACAATCCACTACCTCAGTCCTTGGCAGGATGAAGCACTCTGGGCACAAAGCCCCCCCCAGAACCAGCGGAGACTGTTATCCACTTGAAAGACTCTGGCTTTGCACTCCCCAGGACCAATCAGTGGGCAACCCACCCACTGGAAAGTCTTGAGAGACTGTGGCTTTGCACTCCCCAGGATAAAGCAGTGGGCAACCCATCCACTGGAAAGACTTGAGAGACTGTGGCTTTGCACTCCCCAGGATAAAGCAGGGGGCAAACCACCCACTTGAGAGACTTGAGAAACTGTGGATTTGCACTCCCCAGGATAAAGCAGTGGGCAAACCACCCACTGGAAAGACTTGAGAGAATGTGGCTTTGCACTCCCCAGGATAAAGCAGTGGGCAAACCACCCACTTGACAGACTTGAGAGACTGTGGCTTTGCACTCCCCAGGATAAAGCAATGAGCAACCCACCCACTGGAAAGACTTGAGAGACTGTGGCTTTGCACTCCCCAGGATACAGCATTGGGCACGGAGCCCCATCGTGCAGCAGAGGCGTCGTGATTTCATCTGGCTGAGGTGCTCCCTCCCCCTGAGGTGCCTGTATATTTGTGGTCTGATGCCCCAGTAGTGTTCTCTCCGTTTCGAGTCAGGTATCACATGTGGGCTTCGCCCCTGCATTTTTGGTCCAGTGGTCCACGGACAATGATTGGTACACTATCCGGACTTGTGTAATTGGTGTACATATTTGTATATACAGAATTTTGAATTTTGACCATCTGATTTTTCATAATTACACTGGTTACAATCATTTCCTTTTGTCCTTGCGTTCTTCCAGGGGGGAGGGTGTATATGTCATGTTGCTGCATGTATTTGTTTGTATGTTGTTGTGGTGAGGTTGGCGGTGGGGGTATTGCGTGTTGCGTGTATGTGTGTCACTCTCTTCCCCCCTCCCCTGTGTTGTAGGTGCAGTACTCACCATGGTCGTCGCCGCCACCGTTCGTTCTCCTGGTAGATGATAAGATACACCAGCATGGGCAGTACGTGTAACTCGGGCTCCATGGCGTCCTGGTTCCTCGTTGGGTGTCGAGAGGTGAGTGTTAACCCTTATGTGTACTGTTTCTGACGTGCTTTTGATCGCATTGGCACCACCCCAGAAAGGTGGCGGATAGGTGTCTTGAAATACAATGGGCAGTACTTTGTCCTCTGCCTGTCTGTTGGCGATGACCGCCGCTGTGTTTGTTTATACTGCCGTGGCGGTCGGAGTGTTAAAGTGGCTGTCTATGTTGGCGGTTCCCGCCATGGACGTGATTCCAATTTTTTTTCCACGGTTGTAATGAGGGCCATAATGTTAAAATACATTATACGACAAACAGGGCACAAGAGAGAGGCTTAAGGAGCAGTGTAAAGGGAGAGGAATGTGGATTGGTAGGAATACTAAGTGAGAGAACCACAATATTTCCAAATAAAGAGAGTGTGTGTGTGTGTTTTTTGCCACTGTGTGTATACAAAGATCCCAGGTAAATTGTGATAGACACCTCACCTTACCTGACTAAAAGCACTGGTACCCAACTACTCAAAAGAAAATACATTTATTGGGGGGGTTGTAACACACCAAACACCACTCCCTGAAGCTAAGATCATGGGCACAGCCAGAAGTACAGGTGGATAACTGCTGCCCAAGTCAAGAATGTGTTGTCGAACTGCATTGAATACAACAAACCACTGCGGATGGTGAGGAGAAAGGGGATAGTGGCAAAGGGGGTGGGGGGCAACAGGCCACTGCAGAGGGCTTACAGCGGCACCACCAGAGGAAGGAAACTTCTGTGGGGTATTTACCAGGCGGTTTACATTTTCATTGCTGCACTAACCCCTGAATCAGGGTTTACTCTGCGAAAGGAGTTGTGAGTGAGTGTTGTTTGGGAGCCTCATTAAAGGTGTTTCTCAAGCTCTTAATTGTTGCCCTGGGTGCTGGCTATGAGAGGTCCCCTATGGAACTCAATAGGTCAAGAACAAAAATGCAAATCCCTCTTCCCTGCCAAAAGAACAGACTTGACAGTTATGTATTCCCTATCAGCAGAACAAAAGATTAAGGACTGGAACATTCGCCCCTACAGGTAAATGTATTGCCAAATGACCAAGGCCCAATGTTGAAGAAGGTTCTGCCAGTTGAGAAATACATCCAATTCACTCTAGAGAACAACATTGGCTCAATTAATATGTAGGTGAACCTGCTGCAGGCTGATTTCTACAAACTGAGTGAAAAGGTGCCACATACAGCACACAACTCGGTACCACATCAGATATACAAACCCTAAGCTCAACAAATAAGAAACTGTAGCTAGCTAGACAATAAGCTCATACATGCCCACCTGGAAGACAAAGAAGGAAGGTCAAGGCAAGGCACTATTTGGTTTGTGGTCTTTCTGTATTGAATAAAGGCCTGAGTGTCAAACTATATTTAGAAGCATAATTGTCAACATCAGGGCAGTGTGCGCTCTACGGGCGACTAGAATGCAAAAACCTAGCAATTTCAAGCTAACATAATTTATGCATTGTGCTGATATGCTGTTGTTTAACCTTTTGCATTGCAGAGTTTAATCCTGAAGTCTTATGTTCAGCGTGCATATAAATACTGTTCATATGCAATGTACTGCTGCAGGCTTTCAGGCTGTGTCAGGGTGTGGTCCCTT
Organism: Pleurodeles waltl; assembly: GCF_031143425.1. Taxonomy (NCBI): domain Eukaryota; kingdom Metazoa; phylum Chordata; class Amphibia; order Caudata; family Salamandridae; genus Pleurodeles; species Pleurodeles waltl. The sequence goes on along the minus strand of NC_090447.1, from coordinate 1,449,113,338 downwards.
TCCAGGGCCTTCTAGAAGCTTTCCCTGCAGCATGCCTGGGTGTGGTTTATGGGCTGGGCTAAGACTCTATAAAAGGGAGCCGGCCCAGCTCCACATGCTCACTATTCAGAGGTCCCGGTGCAGAGCAGCAGCAACTTCCTGAGCTCCAGTTCCGGAGGCCTACTTTAATCTTCCAGGCCTTTGCCCTTCATTACTTTGCTGATCCTTGATCAGGGAGGTAAGACGGAGGTCGGGCTGGGCCCCCGATCCCGTTTTCAAAGGCATTCAAGTTCTTGGGCCTAATTTTTCATGTTGAGAGATTTTACCTTGTGCGTGTGAATGTGCTCTTGGTTTTTCTAGCATTTACAGGTTGATATGCGAATCAGCAAGATGCGCGATTCATTCCTCAAGTTTAATTTTGATTTTCATTGTGCGCTATCATTTCTTGGCAGTTACATAGTGGCATTCGAATCGTCAAGAAGCGCGATTCATTCCTCGTGATTAACTTTGACATTCATTGTGCACTACCATTTCCTGGTAGTTACATGGTGACATTCGAATCGGAAAGATGCGCAATTCATTCCTCGTGTTTAACTTTGACATTCATTGTGCGCTACCATTTCTTGGCAGTTACATGGTGGCATTTGAATCGGCAAGATGCGCGATTCATTCCTCGTGATTAACTTTGACATGCATTGTGCGCTACCATTTCTTGGCAGTTACATGGTGGTATTCGAATCGGCAAGACGCGCAATTCATTTCTTGTGTGTAATTCATGTTATTCATTGTACGCTACCATTTCCTGACATTCAGATGGTGGCATTCGAATCGGTCAGAGGCTCAATTCCTTTCCGGTGCTTAGATTCATGTTGTTACTTGTACGCTACCATTTCTTGGCATTCATATGGTAGCCTTTGAATCGGCAAGAATTGCAATTCATTTCTTGTGTCTAATTCATGGTATTCATTGTGTGTTACAATTTCATGACATTTATGGGCTGACATTCGAATTGGCAGAATGCACAATTCATTTTTGGTATTGAACCCATGCTATTGCGTTATCATTTCATGTCATTTACTTGGGAGTGCTCGAATCGGCAATACGCGCAATTCATTTCTTGTGTTTAAAATCACGATGTTCATTGTGCGCTAGCACTTCATGGAAGTTACTTGGTGGCCTTCGAATCGGCAAGACGCGCAATTCATTTCTCAAGTCTAATTTATGTTATTCATTGTGCACAATCATTCCATGGTATTTACAACCTTTGTTAAAATCTGCAATGTGCGCAATTCATGTTCCTGCAATTTAAGAAAACTAAAGTGCTAGAGTGCTTGATGTAATATTGTAAGTGCATAATAGTCCCTCAAGCACGATTCATACGGTGGTTTAGAAATTCATTCAGATTGTTTCCTGATCCTCATGCAAAAGACTATACTTGAATTTGAAAGTAGTTTTTAACCTTTCTTGATTCCCTCACAGGTATCCAGTTATCTTGAAGCCTAGTTATTTAATTCCATGCTCAAGTTGTCCATGTTTTCAGTATGACAATGCTTTGAGTCATAGCCTAGTACTGATTAATATGATATAATCTTGATATTGTGTGTTTTAACCTTTTTGCTTCCCACAGGTCTCCTTCCCAGCTGTTCCCTACCTAATCCCCCTTTCCCCACTTGGACTCTCTTAGACTCTGTGAAATTCTAATCAGAGTAATGGAGCTGTCTTGTGGTGGAAGTGTTGGGAATGTGCACAGACCCCGAGGATCTGGTGACTCTGACAATGATTAACCCTAATTCTTAAACCCAAAAGCACAGAGCACCACACTCACAGTTAAAACCCCAGTGCTGCTCCAAGGACAATTCTAGCTGGATTATTTAATTATCATGACTGAGACTGTATAAGACAGCAAACATACACCAATGCAGTACAAAACCTCTATCATTCTCCTATTCTTAGAGTTCACTTTAGCTGTGCAAGCAGAGGTGTGGCTTTGACACAGTGAAAAAGGCTCTGAGAGAAAGGGACTTAAAATATATGTTGCTCCTCTTAGCACATTTGTAAGTGATATTGGAGGGCAAATCATGGCCCCAGAAAAAGCATGGGATTGTCTTGCACACAGTCAGTGCAAGGGGAAGAAGTCACAGAGAGTCATCTGGGGGGCACAATGAAATTTGACTGTGCATGAAGGTGTATGATGACTTATAGTGATAGATGACTAAGCAAACCAATGCTGATAATGGCTTGGCCAAGCCTTCTCACCACTAGCTATAGTGAACAATCTGGAATCAGGATTGCTGGGACAAAATGAAGCACCAGAAGATAGAATGGGAACAGACATTTAATGCATGCTTGAATTGTTCTGATGCCTGGGCAAGATAGGCTCTTCCAAGCGCAAGCTATGAGGTTTGATCCTCTCACCCAATGTGATCTCATCATATGTGGGAATAATGATATACAAACAATTGAGGTGATGTATCAGGTGATCTGATTCCAACCCATCTCCAGAACAATGGGTAGAGCAAACATACCATGGATACAGATGTGGGTGGGGCTGAGTGGGAGAATGATGTGACCCACTCTTCCATTGTCCGCTACTATTTGTGATTAGAGTTCATGTATGTTAATGATAACCTTTTGAACCACATCTTTGAAAATGTTTGAATAACACAATGTTGAGGCAAAGGGAACGATGTAAATTGGGTCTGTGGAAAGTTTAGATTTTACAGTACCAGTTTGTGGGGAAAAGGGTAAGTTGGAGTAGTTTATTCATTTAGTTAGGTAAGTGGAATCAATATCAAAATCTTAAACGAAAACAAAAAAGAGTGGTGCAGAAAGTACTAATCAGGCAGAGGGTGGGGATGGTATATCCACAGAAGACTCACATATTGTGAACTTTATGCCAGTTCACTAGATATGAGAAATGGTTAGGTACTGTGTCACTCTGGATACAGTACCAGATCCAGAGAAGTGAAATACTGTTGAGGTGGGCGACATTCCATCTAGAAAGTACTTTGATAGCCAACTTGAGGGGAATGATACCCAATGCCATAAGTAACTTAGGAACCAACACTTATATACTCCTGTCTGCAGACAGATAATCTGTGTCAAAGGGACACAGATCGCAGACCACCCTAGCATGTAATTGCTACTGGGTAGTGAAGTAAGTAGTGATTTTAACTAAGTGGTGAATGATCGTATAGGCCCTCACAGGGAAACTCCCACTACACTAGGTTCAATGGCTTTGTGAGGGCAACAAGTCTAATGGATGTCTGGGGAAAGCTAAATAGATTATATTCTAGAGAACCTAATTATTACTCCACAATAGATTACTTTTTCTTTCTAGTGCCCACATGTACTGTTTGGTCAGGAGGATATCTAATCACTCCTCATTGATAATATCTAGTGGTGGGAGTCACACAAAGCAAAGAATTGGTGAGCTCTTGGACACATGGGGCCATATTTATGACCCGGTTTGTGTCGTATTTGCACCACGTAATGTGATGCAAACCTTAAGTGAGATTTATGAACCCATGCAAGGCTACTTTTGTGACCTTGAGTGGGTCCATAAATCTAGAGTAAAGCAACATTACACAAATCATTGAGTTGCATTACTCAGAGCTAGGGAGCCATTTCATTAGCATTGCATGGGTGTTCCCACACAATCCCTGTGGTTTCTGACACATTCCCATATTTACCAGAACTGGTAAACCTGGGAATATACCAAAATATGGTTTACTCCTTGTTTTTTACACTTTCTATGTGTGCTGCCTCTTCCTGCACAAAAACAATCCTGCATGCAACAGAGGCACCTTTGCACCATAGTGCCAGGGTGCCCGTGTTAGCGCTAGGCAGCTAAAATGGTGCCTATGCAGGGGAAAAGGCAGGAATGTGACATATTCTTTTAAATACAAAGTATTTCTACAATTTTCCTGTCGTGCACTGTGTGACGTTTCCCATAAATATGCTCTATGGTACATACAAACTCAGTGGGCAGTGAACGAGAAGCAGCTCAAACAGTATCTTAAAGACAATCATGGCTCAGTTGATAGTACACATGTCTTGTGAAAGGCATTTAAATTGGTGCTTTGGGGACATTTAATACATTGGTCAGTAGCCAAACAATGGGGAGAGCACACAACGAAGCCGAAAGTTTGAGAAGTTCTCACTTAGCCTCAAGAAAGAGCATATTTGGCACATATTGGTTGTTCTTCATCCTTGACTTAGGGGGAAATCAACATTCAACCCAGATGAATGTCACCTTAGGGATTGTATTTATGTCAACCTTGCTTTGCATACTTTCAAGATGACTACTCTATTGCTTGATGCAGTGTGTGTTGTCTTCACATGTAATGCTCCAATGTGGTAATGCAATATATCACACAGCGCAGTGGCTACCTTGAAAACATTGTTTTATTTACTTTTAACATGGTTGTACTTCAACAGTAGAAATTTTACAAGGACCAGTCAGTAGCAAGGGTAAAAGAGCTATTCTTCTCAGGATGAAAAAACACAGAAAAGATAGGAAAGCTGTCTCTAGTTAGGCGCAAAGTTATTATCCTTAAAGGTCCCAAGAGCCCAAAAACTATTTCTATCCTCTGTGTGCACCTGACAAAATTATTCTAATGAAATATTGCAGTCTCTTCTCTCTTTCCTTTACACATAAAATAATTCTGAAAATGTACAGAATACATGTGTATAAGTTGTGTTTGTGCTATAATTTCAGACCATGGTGCAGTAGAAATAGGCCCATCAATTATCATGATGTATTGAAAAATAACTTGCATGGTTTATTGGGGTACATTTGTTTGCTTAACAAACTGTTTCTACTCCATTCATCTTGTCTTCAAACATTTAAGAATAAACCTGAATATGCAGGTTAAACAGACAGAGCATATGAGTAAATATGGTGTGATTAGCTGTTATTACCTGCCTCTAGAATTAGCATGTGTTATTAACACACACATCTCTTTACTGAGAAAAGGTAGCAGTCAATAGACAGAGGAATTCATGCCACATGTATCTCATACAACAAGTAACAGTCAGAGCAGTGTTTTCTAAAGGATTCAATTGTAGAGGATTCTTGAGTAGCAGACCATACTTTCTTGATTACTTGATTGTGGCAAAGCATGTTAGGGCCGCTTCATCCTCGATTTTTAAATGCACATTTTAACTTAGCATTTCTTTTCTGGTGGTAACCTTTTACATGGCTGGTCACTCGTGATAATAGACCGAGAAATCACTGTACATGTTGCCTGTTTCTTGCAAATGTTGATACCATCTAATCTGTATACTCCGTCCAAGGCTGAACACACAGAACACAATGCTCAAAGTATTATTATTGTCCGTTGAGACAGGTCCCCGATTGTAGACACATCATAACATCAAGCCTGCACCTCTGATACAGTGTGACAAGAATTGCGTTATAAAAACTGTCTCTGTGTCATTTTCAGCAGAGGAGAACTTCTGCTGGGCTTATCCTGGAACGTGGCACATAATGACTGAGATGCAGCTTGGCTGACTGATGATCATCCTGATTCTGACCTCTACCCTGCACAGGGCACTAGCCTGCACTACACCAGACTAGGTCCCTAGCTTTCATATACGTCTTATCCAGGTATGGGGTGGGTTGGTCTGCCCCAATTGATCTGGCAGAATGTAGTCCAACTATGCTCTTGCAAGTGTAGTTAGTAGCAGATAGGAGTGTACCAATATAAGATCATTACCATGGTTGAACTGTTTATCTTTTTCGCAATTGTTTAATGCTGTTTACCATGCTTTGTTTCATCACATCTCCCTATTAGTCACAGCTCTTTCTTTTATGCAGGAATAAGCTTGTTGCAATAAATGCTCTTGAAGACATTTTCACATCTTTCTTGAGTCTCATTTTGGGTACTCTGAGTGACAACGAAAGGGTTGAACTGTTTCCAGGATATCTTGGGAATCTGAGTAGTCATGTTCAAGGTTTCAAAAGCCATCTGGTACCTTAGTATGTTTAGGGATCCAGGTGGGGCACTGTGAGCTAGCTAAGAACCATGTCAACATTCTCTGATGGTATATGCAGACTGATTCCCCATACTCTGACATTGATGCTGACCAGATACACAGTCTTACTTGATTTGTAGGAACCTAATAACATGATTTAAATTCAACGGCCCTGCATTGCTCAATTTATGGGTTATAAACATTTGTATTCTGAAGTCCTTATGAGGTAAACTTGTCCCTATCACTCATTGCTTGCCTAATATCTAGAAAAATAGAATCAGGTTTAATTCCAGTCTTCAGGAACTCATGAACTTATATCACACTGACTAGCAGTCATCCAAATATTGTTTCTTGTTATTACAAATATAAATATATGTATATATATATATATATATATATATATATATATATATATATATATAGGACAGCCAATAGATGTAGACAAGCAAAAAATATAATGATTCTTCTATTTTACTTTATAATCTGAAGTATCATTCCAGAGCCGTTAAGGCGGCACATATACTGCTAAAGGGAAACACAGAAGGGAAATAAGGACGGGGTACATGCTTTAATACAAAACTTGGCCATATCTATGTATATGCTATCTGAAAGTACATGGCAGCCATGTTGGAGAAAAGGGCATCACTATTGCCTACAAATGAAAAAACACAAGTACACGCTGATTTTCTGATAGAGGTTACTAATTACTGAATTCTCATATTTTGGTTTGGGGATACAAATCTTTGTTTTAGGATGGCATCCTTACACCAAATTATGTGAATCGGAAGATGTGTCCCTGGTACAGGAAATACCTGCATGATCCAGAAACACCAGGGGCCATATTTATACTTTTTGACGCAAAACTGCGCTAACGCAGTTTTGCGGCAAAAAAATTAGCGCCGGCTAACGCCATTCTGAAGCGCCATGCGGGCGCCGTATTTATTCAATGACGTTAGCTGGCGTTAGCCGCCGGTGCTGCCTGGTGTGCGTGAAAAAAAACGACGTACACCAGGCAGCGCCGGCGTAGGGGGATATGGAGCTTGGGCGCCAAAAAATGGGGCAAGTCAGGCTGAGGCAAATTTTTCGCCTCAACCCGATTAGCGCCATTTTTTTCGACTCCCAACCCCCATTGAAATGACTCCTGTCTTAGCAAAGACAGGAGTCATGCCCCCTTGCCCAATGGCCATGCCCAGGGGACTTCTGTCCCCTGGGCATGGTCATTGGGCATAGTGGCATGTAGGGGGGCACAAATCAGGCCCCCCTATGCCACAAAAAAAAAAAAAAAAAACTTACCTGAACTTACCTTAATGTCCCTGGGATGGGTCCCTCCAGCCTTGAGTGTCCTCCTGGGGTGGGCAAGGGTGGCAGGGGGTGTCCCTGGTGGCTTGGGAGGGCACCTCTGGGCTCCTTCCGAGCCCACAGGTCCCTTAACACCTGCCCTGACCAGGCACTAAAAAACGGCGCAAAAGCGTCCGTACGTAATTTTTTTTGACCCGCCCACTCCCGGGTGTGAATTTTGCCCGGGAGTGTAAATACGGCGCACATGCCTCGGAGTCATTTTTTTAGACGGGAACGCCTACCTTGCATATCATTAACGCAAAGTAGGTGTCCACGCTAAAAAATGACGCAAACTCCATGGACTTTGGCGCTAGACGCGTCTAACACCAAAGTATAAATATGGAGTTAGTTTTGCGTCGGAATTGCGTCAAAAAAAACGACGCAATTCCGGAGCAAACAGAGTATAAATATACCCCCAGGTCTTTCTCTGTGTATTTTCTGCTCATTCAAGAGCAAGGGAGAAAATCACTGGCATTTTTCATCTTCTCTAAGCAGGCAGAATGTTTTGGCATGATGGCTGGTTGCAGGGCAGGGTATAAGTACAGGGATTTAGGGAAGGTTTTTACCTGCCTGGTCCTACAAGATGATGCAGCTCCGGTAGGTATGGTGTCTTAGTGCACAAATGATCAGGTCCAGAGTTTACAGACCTGATAATTGGAGGTCCAGAGAAACTTCGAATTGTGGTGGGTTCATTCTGCTTGGACCTATCCCTCTAGGTGAAATTGAGATATTTGTATTGAGAGGCTTCCTCTCTACCTTGTAGTTTTTTTCAATAAACAATTGTTTTTAAGTATGCATCCACAGATTTCAAGGGTAAAATCATGGGTTGGATGAACACAGGAGAGGTACATACAGCAGCTGGAGAGTTACCGGTAGCTCAAGAGGTATTTGTGTGACAAGCTTGTGCTATAACATCAATTTTCCTGGGTGAGTGGTTGTTTTGTTTAACATTGGACCACTGAGGTTGGTGGCCCTGTAGAATTATGTCCTGATACATTGTATTTTTTCCTTTTTATTTTGTATTTGCAGAGTTATTTTGAACTTTTTTTATCGTCTTGGATGTGATAATTCCTGATTATCCACGATTGGAAATCTTGTTTGACACTCAATTAAGGGTCTCTTGAATAAATCTATAGGTGAGTCCAAAGTATCTTTAGGGAGCAGTTCTCATAATAATAAAATGGTCACACCAGGTGCAATGTTAAATGCTGAATATTTTCTGTATAGATTGTTCAATGACTTTACTGTCCTGATGAATACTCCATGCTAAGGCACTGAATTTCCTTGTTCTCCTTGGGGTCAAAACATCAACAAATTCTCAGTTGTGCCTTGGACTGTGATATTACCCATTAAGAGGGAATTGTGGGATTAATAGCTAACCCTCAAATTGATAAATTTGTTAATTTATTTATGAACAAATGCAGTCAGGCGTGATGTAGTTGCATGTGTGCACTACACTTTATTTACATTTTGTTTTGCATAAAATCACTTTTTATCACTTAGCACAAGCACTTTTTTATCATTTTCATTTGCACTATGGAACAACCATTGTATTTTGTCAAGATGCATTATTGAGATTTATGACTTTTGTGCATTTATATGTGGCTCTGGTGTGTGTCTTTGTTTTGCCATTAGTGAAGTTGTGATTAATTATTTTGGCCCTCATTATAACATTGGTGGCAAATGCCACCTACCGCCATGCCGAATGCCCCCAACATACCGTCGCCCTGGCTACTGACCGTTCATGCCATTATGACCATAGCCGGAATCCTGCCAGAAGGCTGGCAGAATTCCGGCTACGGTCATGGCGGCGGACGGCAGTAAGGTGGCGCTGCTGCCAGCAAACACCGCCTACCGTATCACGTTCCATGATACGGCCTGGTGGTGTTTTGCTGGTGGATGCTGCTTCTGCCAGCAGTGCCGCGTCCTGTCTCCTGTTGGAGGACCCCCTGCAAGCAGGTAAGTCGGGTTCTCCGACAGAAGAGGGGGTTGGGGGTGTTGTGTGTGTGTGGGGGTGTGTGTAACTTTGTGTGAATGCATGCATGTGTGTGTGTAATGTGTGTGTGCATGAGTGGGTGTGTGTGTACGTGCATGTTGTGTCATGTGATTGCGTGTGTGCCTGGATGTATGTCTGTGAGTGTTGCTGTGAGTGTGTATGAATGTATGCATGCGTGGGTGAATGTGTGTATGCGTGTGTGTATGCGTGTGTGTATGGGTGTGTATGTGTGTATATATGGGGGGGTTTGGGAGGGGGTGGGGGAAGGGCTGGGGGGAGGACTCTCGAGAGGGGGGCGAGGGAGACCCCTATCAGTGCCAAAGAAGGAAACAACAGAAACCATGGAGGTCGGCGGGGTCAAAATGCCATGGACGGCCTAGTGACGGCGGCCAGGCTGGAGCCGTGGCAGTCGGTGTGTTGACTTGGCGGTTTGGCTTTGGCAAATGTCATAATGTCATAATAGTGGAGGTAGGTACCGCCAGCCTGTTGGCGGTAATACCTCCACTATAGCACCGACTGCCGTGGTCGTAATGACCCCCTCTGTCTTTTGAAGATTTGCTTTTTTTTATTATGCAAAGCAATTGATCCTGTCACCCATGAGGGCCACTTTTTGTTTGTATTGTTCAATGCCCAGGTCCTACAGGTACATTTGATTACATCTTTATGTTATAATGGTAACCTAAGCAATTGGCATATGTTACAAATTGAGTTTCTGATTAGCAGAGGTATGCACTCTTTCCAAGTAGGAACCACAATCCTAGTCATGGTAATTCACAAATGCACCCTAAGTTTAGTATTTATGAAACACGTAAAACAGTAAAATAGTGAGAACACCACACAAATATAACCCATACCCGATTAGAAGAAAGCTTAATTTAATGAACAAAGCATGACCAAGACGACAAAAATCCAATAAGTAGTGCCAGGGTTACAATTTTTTAAAGGTTAAAATGCAATATAGTGCTTAAAAGCTAAAAAGGGCCAACTAGGGATATCTGGTCAAGCTAGACTGCGTAAATCGAAATGTTCAGGCTGACTGCGATGGAGCGCAGGTTGGATACAGTCCCAGATAAGTCTGACTGAAGTTTTACCTTCTCATGAATTGGGTCAAGAGTCCTGTTTGTGGGGAAGAAGTTCACCCTGAGCAAGGAGAGTGTCGTTGGCAGTGGTCTGTGGGTGCAAAGAATCGGCCGGGTGTCCTGGACGGGCAGACTGGAGCCTTACTGTTTCGAACAGCAATACTTGCTGTGTGAAGAGACAAACTTGTGGATGCTCACACTGAATCTTCAGGCCAGTGAGGTGGTTCTGGTGTGAGCGGGCCCTTTTGCAGTCACTAAGAACTCAAAGCTTGATTTGAAGATGCAAAAACCACTTCCAAGGGCCCAGGAACAAAGAGGTGCCTCTTAGGGGTCCGGAGCTTGTTGACGATGGGACCTGGAGCTGTGGTGAGCCTGTTGTACCCTTGAGGCACAGATCAAGAGGCCAGCAGACTAGTGCTTGATGTCACCCTGGGGTTGTGCATTCAAGATGGAGGTTGCAGGCCCAGTTCCCTTTCCCTAGGCAAGAGGGCAGCAGGTAAGCACAGCAGGTCAGCGGTTCCTTGTAGAGCAGCAGTCCAGCAGAGTAGTAGTCCTTGAAGAAACATAGTAGTCATTCTTCCTGACAGGGTATCCACAGGTTCAGAAGGGTACTGAAGTGGTGGTGAACTATTGTCAGAGGTCCAGTAGTTATACACAGTTGTGCTCTTGAAGTGCCGGTTCGACCTCCACACCTGAGTTGGCGGATTGAAGGAGAAATGGGGTAAAAACACACCTTTTGTTCCCATTGAACTTCTGTTTTCGACTGGACATGACTGGACTAGACCTTCTGTCACTGCTGCTACTGGACCACGGAGAAAAGACGACACTCAGTCACCAGACTTAAAGGTAGGGAAACCGCAATGGCTGTGCATGTTGTGTGGTCACCGCATGTGAGCTTGGGACCACTGCAGTCATATATATGTCACAGTAATTACTTCAATTATCGTGACATGCATATGTGGGAAACACATTTGTGTGGGCATGTATGGGGACACACTGGTACATGACACATATTGCACACATGCACAACTGTCATTTTGGTGTCATTATATATTGCCAATTAAATGCTGGCATCTCAGTAACGTTACAGTCACACCCCCTGACTGTGTCCATGTGTGCACATTGCAAGGGGACCTATACCTGTGATGATGTGCTTCCTATTGTGTATGTGAGTCAGTATGTGATGTGTGTGTGTGCTATTCGATTAGCTGGTTGAGACAAATGGAGCTGGAGTTGGTAATGCGGATGTGTCTTTATGTGGGCCACTTGCACATGGGTCTGCTGTTCTTGTGCATGTTTGGGTATAAGTGTTGTGTGGTGGTCGCTGTCATGACATGTGTAGTTGCACTCGTGTGTGAGTGTGTTTGTGTAGATGAGTGTGTAGCTGTGGCCGTTGTTGTAGTTGTGTCGTGTGTCGGTGCAATGGCAACAATGTGTGTGTGTTGTGTCATGGATGTAATAAAGTGTGTGTTTTCTGCATGTATGTGCTGTGTGTTATTGGAATGGTAATGGATGATAGTGTGTATGTAGTGTGATGTGTAGTGTGTTGTGCAGGTGGACACATATGGCGAAGGTACAGTGTGTGTCACTTACCTCTATTCCATAGCCACTGACATTGTACGATGTTCATTGGGTCCAGTGACTGTTTCCCTCAATCAGCAATCCACCACCAGCACACCACGTGCAGGACTGTAACATCTAAATATAGTCAGCGGGAACCCACCAGCCTGACAGCTAGGTAGAACACTACGTTGTGGTGGTCTGCTGCTCAGCCGCAATACAGATAAATATGGTGTACAGAACACCGTCGACTTGACGGTGTTTTTCGAGTCCACTGCTGCATTGAATTGGTGGTGATACTGCCAAGATCCAAATCAGACCCTTAATAAGCTAATCTCATTGTTCTTCTATAGGAGGGATAGGCCTTGCTGTTGCTAAAAACAACTTTTGATGTTTTTCACTATCAGGAAATGTAGAACTTACAAGTTCAGGTCCTGCCTTTTATATACATTGCACCCTCCCCTCCAGGTTGTCCAGGGCCTACCATAGTGGTGACTTATATGTTTAAAGAGGGAAGGTTTGGGCCTGGCAAACAGGTTATTTTGGTCTACATGGCAGTGTAAACTGAACAAACAGGCTCTGCAATGGAAGGCCTGAGATCTGGTTAGAGGGCTATTTAAGTGGGTGGCACAATCAGTGCTGCAGACCCACAAGTATTGTTTAATTTACAGGCCCTGGGCACATATAGTGCACTCCCTACTTACTAGGGACTTTGAAGTACATTACATATGCCAATTGGGGTTAAGCCAATGTTCCATGATTTTGGGGAGAGAACACAAGCACTTTAGCACTAGCAGTGGGCTAAAGTGCCCAGAGTCCTAAAAACAGCACAAATGAGGCCAGAAAAGTGGAGGAGGTAGGCATAGAGTTGGGGGAAGACCACGCTAAGGCTGTTGGGTCTAACAGCATACAGGTATACACACCTCAGGTTGATATAAAAACTGTTTATATTATTGAGGAAGTGAGAATGTAAACTCCCAGATAGAAGTTCCTGGGGGTCAGTGTTTGCCTCTTAGCAATTTTCAGCATTGTAAGCCTGAGTTTATTTATTAGAAGCACAGACACATGATCTCTAAGATTCTAGAGCTGCCAAGATACCCAAAAGGTCCAAGCTGGGAGAAAGTTTTGCTTTTGGCACAGATAGGCAAAATAGTTGGACATGAGTCTTGAGGTGACACAGTGTCAGATCAACTGGTGGACAAAAGATCAAAAATGTGTGCTGCTAGGATGGGAAGTGTGGATTACAAAAAACCCAGTCTCTGATTGTCCTACTGTGAGAAAACAGGGCTGATTGCAGGAGCCCCCTAACTTTTTGCCCCCATTTTCCACTTTTGGCTGGTGCTTTCCTGACTCTGATGGTGCCCTGGGTACTGCTAACCAGTCCCAGGGCCTGTGCTCTGTGTAAAATTAATATGCAAATGAGGCTAATTATAATTGGCTAAGTCAACCTACCTATAAGTCCCTAGTATATGGTAGGGCATGTAGGTTTAGGGACCACAGCATAGGTAGTGCCCCCATAGGTGCACTGGTGAGGTGCCCAGTGTCATTTTAAAGGCAGGCCTGCCTTGCTGGCTGCTTTTAAATTAAAGTTATATGCAAATTCGACTTTGGAATTGAAAGTAGTTCCAAAGTCTTAAACTACCTTATTTTTACATATAAGTCCCCCCTAATGTGTGCCCTATGTGCCCCTAGGGCTGGGTGGCATGTATATATAAGCAGGGACCTTATAAAAATAGTTTTATAAGCCCTGGTGAGGTAAAAACAGCCAATTTCGTTTTTCCCTCATTGTAGTGAATGGCCTCCATAGGCTAGAATGGGGAGACTTTATTTTAATTTTAAAAGTCCCCTTAAGTAATGGATCCCAAGTGTTTGGTATCAAATTAATTGTTATAATAAATCCCACACCTTCCAGCTGTTGGATTTAATATAACTTGTTTTACTGTACCTGAAAAGTTGCCAATTTCAGCCATGCATTGTTTTTGCTGCTGTGCTCTGATTGGCCAGCCTCTGTCAGCCTGGCCAGGCTGCTTGATGAGGTGTGAAGTGCCTTGCTTCACACAAAGAGATGTGCCTGTGGAGGGAATCTCCCCTCAGCAGATGGTGAGGCAGGAAGGGGGAGGGCTGCCAAACTGGTCTTCAAAGGCAGAGAAGGACATTTGGAGCAACCCAGCAACACCCCCACACCCTGCAACCCCAGACGACTAGATGCCCCTTGATTAGATTAGGAGGGGCAGGAGAGGGGTGTGTTTATGATTTTTAGCCACACCAGTGGGTGGGCTCAGCCAGATGTAACCTCCAAAAATCAGATTCATCCATGTTGGATTTTTTAAGAATGTTGCCTCCTGGGATTGATTTTTGCCACACTTCCCAGGAAGTGGTCATCACAGGGGGAAGGACCCTGCACCTGATTGGAGAATCAGGACCCCCCTGTTTTTCACCCAGGAGCAAGGATAAAACTGGCAGACCTGCACCCACACCTCAGTTCCCTACCACATCCAACAAGGAGGAACCAAAGAAGAAGACGGACTGCCCTGCTGGACCCCTGGCCTGCACCTGGAACCTGCACTCAGAAGGACTGCACCAGCTGCACACTTGGGCTTCACCACAAGAAGGACTTTGCCTGGCTTCAACTGGTTCAAGGAGGGACTCCCTGTTTGCTACAGGTGAAAAATTGCTAACCAGAGTCCCCTGCACCAACTCCTGATGAAATCAACCAGCTGACCACTGCCCAGTGGCCAAAAAGGAGTTTGCGCCAGGTGCATTCTGGGAGTTGTAGTCCGCACCCCCAAGGATCATATCAGAGCTTCTGGACCCTTGGGGTGAGCTGTGGACCCCAAAAGAACCTTAAAAGGACATCTGGGAGAAGACCCAGAAGTTTGGAGAAGTTTGGAGTACTTTTGGAAAAAAGCTCCATAGAGGGAGCGACCCGCCGCAGCGACTCTAGCCAGCTTGCCTCAACCGCGCCCCGGCCTGGTTTGCAGGTTCGTCCCGGTGAAGAAAATCTCCAAAAAAGAGACTAAGGGGGTCATTCCAACCCTGGCGGTCGGTGATAAAGCGGCGGCCAACCCGCCAACAGCCAGGCGGTAAAAAAAGTGGAATTCTGACCCTGGCGGGAACCGCCAACACAGGCCGCCACTTTAACACTCCGACCGCCACGGCGGGACAGACAAACAGCGCGGAGGTCACCGCCAACAGGCAGGCGGCAGACAATGTACCGCCCACCCTATCACAACTCACCAATCCGCCACCTTTTCCGGGGCGGGAGCCCCGCCGATAAAAACACGGCGGAAACAGACTACGAACGGGAAAACGCTCACCTCTACACACTCCACGAGGACGGAGGACAGCATGGAACCCGAATTAAACATCCTACCAGCTATTGTCTACCTGCTCATCTACCACGAGTACGAACGCCGGCGCAGACGACAACGGTGAGTACTGCACACACGACACAGGGGAGGGGGAGGAGAAAAGCTTACGGGCACACACATACGCCATACACCCACCCCCCCACCCCAAATACCTACACACCAATGCAGAGCAACAAGTCAGAGTGACACCCCCCAAACCCACCGGGATAATGCAAAGACACAAATAAAATGATCTTAAAAATATATGTATAATATAGCTCCATTGAAGTTATGGGAAATATGCAATATGAAAGATACGAAATAAGGAATGAACATAGTAAAAAATATATACATAGGCAATAAGTCCTGCCCATTCTGTCCAAGTTCCATAGTCCGTGGGCCAATGTGCACAAACACAGAGGCAAAGCCCACACAGGAGACCAGATACCATTGGAGAGAACACTGCTGGGGCATCAGATGATAAAACTACAGGCACCTCAGGGGGAAGGGAAGGTGGGGCACCGCAGCCACATGAGTCCACGACGCCAGATCCACGAGGGGCCTCCATGCCCACTGTGCCATCCTGGGGAGTGCAAAGCCACAGTCTCACAAGTCTCTACAATGGGTCGCTTGCCCACTGTGCCATCGTGGGGAGTGCAAAGCCACAGTCTCACAAGTCTCTACAGTGGGTGGCTTGCCCACTGTACCATCCTGGGAAGTGCAAAGCCACAGTCCATCAGATGGATTACCGACTCCACTGTTAATGGAGGAGGCATGGTGCCCAGAGTGCTTCGTGAAGCCCTGCTCGACACAGAACCGGCAATGTCAATGGGCCAGCGTTGCTTGAGACGGCGGTGGCCAGCGGAGCGGTGCTTGATAGGAAGGGCCCAGCGGAGCGGTGCTTGACAGGAAGGGCCCAGCGGAGCGGTGCTTGACAGGAAGGGCCCAGCGAAGCGGTGCTTGAGACGGCGGTGCCCAGCGGAGCGGTGCTTGAGACGGCGGTGCCCAGCGGAGCGGTGCTTGAGACGCCGGTGGCCAGCAGAGTGGTGCTTGACAGGAAGGGCCCAGCGGAGCGGTGCTTGAGACGGCGGTAGCCAGCGGAGCGGTGCTTGACAGGAAGGGCCCAGCGGAGTGGTGCTTGACAGGAAGGGCCCAGCGGAGCGGTGCTTGAGACGGCGGTGGCCAGCGGAGCGGTGCTTGACAGGAAGGGCCCAGCGGAGCGGTGCTTGACAGGAAGGGCCCAGCGGAGCGGTGCTTGAGACGGCGGTGGCCAGCGGAGCGGTGCTTGACAGGAAGGGCCCAGCGGAGCGGTGCTTGACAGGAAGGGCCCAGCGGAGCGGTGCTTGAGACGGCGGTGGCCAGCGGAGCGGTGCTTGACAGGAAGGGCCCAGCGGAGCGGTGCTTGACAGGAAGTGCCCAGCGGAGCGGTGCTTGACAGGAAGGGCCCAGCGGAGCGGTGCTTGAGACGGTGGTGGCCAGCGGAGCGGTGCTTGACAGGAGGGGCCCAGCGGAGCGGTGCTTGACAGGAAGGGCCCAGCGGAGCGGTGCTTTAGACGGCGGTGCCCAGCGGAGCGGTGCTTGAGACGGCGGTTGCCAGAGGAGCGGTGCTTGAGACGGCGGTGGCCAGCGGAGCGGTGCTTGACAGGAAGGGCCCAGCGGAGCGGTGCTGAAGACGGCGGTGGCCAGCGGAGCGGTGCTTGACAGGAAGGGCCCAGCGGAGCGGTGCTTGACAGGAAGGGCCCAGCGGAGCGGTGCTTGAGACGGCGGTGCCCAGCGGAGCGGTGCTTGAGACGGCGGTGGCCAGCGGAGCGGTGCTTGACAGGAAGGGCCCAGCGGAGCGGTGCTTGAGACGGCGGTGGCCAGCGGAGCGGTGCTTGACAGGAAGGGCCCAGCGGAGCGGTGCTTGAGACGGCAGGCCCCTGTTCAGCGGTTCTTCTCACGGCGGGCCACTGTTCAGCGGTTCTTGTCACGGCGGGCCCCTGTTCAGCGGTTCTTTTCATGGCGGGCCCCTGTTCAGCGGTTCTTGCCACGGCGGGCCCCTGTTCAGCGGTTCTTGTCACGGCGGGCCCCTGTTCAGCGGTTCTTGTCACGGCGGGCCCCTGTTCAGCGGTTCTTGTCACGGCGGGCCCCTGTTCAGCGGTTCTTCTCACGGCGGGCCCCTGTTCAGCGGTTCTTCTCACGGCGGGCCCCTGTTCAGCGGTTCTTGTCACGGCGGGCCCCTGTTCAGTGGTTCTTCTCACGGCAGGCCCCCTTCAGCGGTTCTTCTCACGGCGGGCCCCTGTTCAGCGGTTCTTGTCACGGCGGGCCCCTGTTCAGCGGTTCTTCTCACGGCGGGCCCTTGTTCAGCGGTTCTTGTCACGGCGGGCCCCTGTTCAGCGGTTCTTGTCACGGCGGGCCCCTGTTCAGCGGTTCTTCTCACGGCAGGCCCCTGTTCAGCGGTTCTTCTCACGGCGGGCCCCTGTTCAGCGGTTCTTGTCACAGCGGGCCCCTGTTCAGCGGTTCTTGTCACGGCGGGCCCCTGTTCAGCGGTTCTTCTCACGGCGGGCCCCTGTTCAGCGGTGCTTGTCCTGTGTTTCTAGGGACCCAGACCTGGCCAAGACTTCCCGCTCTCTCGCCATCCGATGTTGCGGTCGCGGGGCCCTCCTGTGATGGAGTCCTGGGCCCGTGGGTGTCGTCCGTCACAACCGGAATGGGGCTGGTGGGGCCCTCCTGGGCAGCTCGCCTGCTGCCTGACTTCTCCGCCCTGCTGCCCTTGCCCTCCTTCGCTGAAGCTCTGTGGCCCTTGCCTCCCTTTGATGATGTGGCAGGTGACGGGGCAAGGCTACTGTCCTTGGTGGCAGCCGTCTCAGGCTTGTCGCGCCGGCCCTTTGTTTTTTTTGTCCTCTTCCCAGGGGGTGGGCTGGCTGTCCCCTTACTGCTGGCCGATGTTCCTGCCCTAGGAGCTGGTGGACTCCATTAGCCCTGCACTATGGTCATAGTAGAGGCAGGGCTGGTGGTGGCTGAGGTGCTTTTTTTACTCTTACCAGATGGAGGGGGTGGGTCAGTGGTTGGAACGAGGTCAAAGTTGGAAAGGAAAAGCACTTTGGAAGGACAGGGACGGGTAGGTGTAGTGGGTATGGGAGTGGAGGAAGAGGAAGAGGATGTGGTTGTAGGAGAGTCAAGTGTGCTGTCTTTGGTTGCAGGTGCTTGTGACGGAGGCTGTGGTGAGGTGGATGGCTGTTGGGTGGGTGGCTGCCTGCGTTTGTGTGGTTTGGAAGAGGGGGTGACAGACACACTGGGAGAGGACACAGGGGACGTGTATATGGCAGTGGGGGTGGTGACTGCACGTGTGCGGACTGTAATGGAGGGTGTGCTGGTGATGGAAGTACTGGCTGATGGTGGTGTGCATGCAGGTGTGAGTGGAGACGTCACAGGGAGGGAGGAGGGAGATGAGGAGGTGGGGGACACAGAGGTGGTAGTGACTGTTGGCATGTCTGCATCTGGATGTTGCTTGGGTGAATGCTTGTGGGATCTGTGGTGCTTATGTCTGGTATGAGCTGCCCTTGGGTGTAGAGGTGTGTGCAGGCTGGTCTGATGGTGTGGATGGGATAGGCAGAGGAACAGGAGACTGGGAACGGGGTGGAGGGAGTCAGAAGAGGGAGGCTGGAGACAGGGACAATGGCTGCTGTCAGTGCTGAGGCCAGAGCGTTGAACGTTCGCTGATGGGCAGCCTGACCCGAATGAATGCCCTCCAGGTATGCATTGCTCCGATGCATCTCCCTTTCTACACCCTGGATGGCATTCAAAAGGGTAGACTGCCCAACAATGAGCGTCCTGAGGAGGTCGATGACCTCCTCACTGAGGGCAGCAGGGGTAACTGGGGCAGGGCCTGAGGTGCCTGGGGCGAAGGAGATGCCCGCCTTCCTGGGCGAGCGGGCACGGAGCGAAGGCTGAGGGGCTGCTGGGAGGGTGGTGCTGGTGCGCTGGGTGGCGGCTGTACCTGTTGTGGCGGTGGGCACGGATGTTGCTGCCACCGCAAGGGAGCTCCCTTCCGAGGACGTGTCGGTGTCGCTGACGTGTCCACGGGTCCCCGTTGTGGAGCTCCACTCGTCCTCCGTCTCACTGGTGTACTCGGAGTCTGTTGCATGGCCCTCCGGGGCCATGTGAGATGCAGCTCCCTCGTGCGCCGATGCCACTTCTCCTCCGCCTAATGATGCTAATGCACACATGAACAGGAAGACAAAGAAAATGGGGGGGGGAGAAATGAAGACAGGTTGAGTGCATGCATTGGCAACACCGTTGGCGGAGAGGACAGACACAGAAGCCCCCTGCACTAGGCCGCGCAATCGGGGTACACTACTCAGTTATTGTGACTAGGCCTACAGGTCTATGGACAACAAATGCACACATGGGTGAGGCCGGACCATGGATAGCTGTACTTGGCACCCTACAGAGGTGGGGGGCGGGGGCACAGGCCCATGCCTAACGGAGGGGCCTAGCCTACAGAATGCGCCCTGGCCTAGAGATAGCCACAGCCTTCCTCCCCCACCCAGACACCTTCCCTGCGCGCAAAGATAGCAGAATGTGCTGATACTCACCCCCTTGTGTCTGCTGTGATGTCCTCACGCGCCCACCCAAATCGGGGTAGGCCACTGCCAGGATCCGGGACATCAGGGGGGTCAATTGGCGGCTGGCACCCCTCCTACGTTGGGAGGCCATCCCCAGCAGAGACTCGGCGGTCTTTCTGGTCCTCTTTCGGCAGTGGGTGCCCCGTCTGTTGTGGACCCCCAGGGCCCGGACGTCCTTGGCGATGGCACGCAAAAAGTCGATCTTCTGATGGGCGCTGACCTATGTGACATGTACAGGGTGGTAAAGGAAATCTCATTACTTTTCTGCCTGGTCAATGTGAGTGGCCCCCCCCCTCCCCAACCTTGCCATGTGGCACATGATCTCATCTTTCGTGCGTTGCACTCCTCATTTGCTCCCCTCCCCACCATCTTACATACACCCCACTCAACACAGGCATAGCCCATTCAACGTGCACCCTGTGTACTAAGCTGTTGGTCTGGAGGACCGTAGAGTAGCGCATACTGGGGGAGGACCCCATCAACAAGTTTCTCCAATTCTTCAGAAGTGAAGGCAGGGGCCCTTTCCTCAGTCGCAGCAGCCATTGTATCTCCCAGACCGTTGTCACAGCAGCACTTGCAGTATAGGTCCTCTCCTGTGGATGATCAGGTCTCGAGTGATTAATCAGATAGAAAATGGCGGTCACGCCCGCGGCAGTGCGTACCGCTGCGGTGCGTACCGCGACCGCCGGTGCACATCGTCATTGGCTACTGAAACCCATAGGGTTCAATGTTAACCAATGCGGCTTAGCACCGCGGTCTTCGACCGCCTACCACCACGGTGTGCCACGCCAGCGCATTGACCTCACATCCCACTGTCACACTTCACAGGTCAGGCAGCCGCCATTTCAAGGGCCCACATGGCATACTTTTTACTGCGTCACACAGGCCTAGGCCTTGCATTGCCACTCATACAAGCCTTTCAATGCATAGCGATTCGTGTACTGTGCAAGCTGTGTGAACGAACCTGTGGGTTGCTTGACTCTGTGCTCCATGTTGTCCTTCCTAGGCACCGTCCGCTGGGACTTGCGAGGAGAAGGATGAATCCTCCCGTGTACCGACCGCTGGTGGACCTGTCGACAATGGAAGAACGACATATCATACTTACATACCGGCTTGACAGAGCAACTATACATGAACTATGCGCCCAGCTGGAGCCAGACCTGATGTCCCCATCCGCCAACCCACAGGGATTCCCCCTCTGGTGCAGGTTCTGTCAGTACTCCATTTTTTGGCAAGTGGGTCTTTTCAGACAACAGTGGCCATGTCATCTGGGATGTCTCAGCCTATGTTTTCAAAGGTTTTGTCCAGAGTGTTGTCTGCCCTGATGAAATACATGCGGAGCTACATTATTTTCCCTGAGGTGGGCGATTTGGCTACAGTGAAGGGTGATTTCTATGCCCTTGGACATATCCCCAACATCATTGGTGCCATTGATGGGACCCATGTGGCCTTGGTTCCCCCCAAAGAAAGTGAGCAGGTGTACAGAAACAGAAAAAGTTATCATTCGATGAATGTCCAGGTGGTCTGTTTGGCTGACCAGTACATCTCCCATGTAAATGCAAAGTTCCCTGGGTCAGTGCATGACGCGTATGTCATGCGAAATAGCAGCATTCCTTATGTGATGGAACAGCTACAGAGACACCGTGTGTGGCTAATTGGTGACTCTGGTTACCCCAACCTGTCGTGGCTACTGACCCCAGTGAGGAATCCCCGGACCAGGGCAGAGGAACGGTACAATGAGGCCCATGGGCGAACTAGGAGGATCATAGAAAGGACCTTCGGGGTCCTGAAGGCAAGGTTTAGGTGCCTGCATATGACAGGGGGATCCCTAATGTACTCACCAAAGAAGGTGTGCCATATCATCGTGGCCTTCTGTATGCTTCACAATCTTGCTTTGCGACGCCAGGTGCCTTTTCTGCAGGAGGATGGTCCAGATGATGGTGTTGTAGCAGCTGTGGAGCCTGTGGAGAGTGAAGAGGAGGAAGACGACGGGGACGACACGGACAACAGGGATACAGTCATACAACAATATTTTCAGTAGCACACAGGTAAGAATCACCCACGCCATATTACATTTACTTAAGGCCTCATGCGTCTCTACTGTCTGTGTTTTCCCCCAGTTCCTGTTAACTGATTTGTGACTTTCCCTTCCCTTTTCAGAGCTGTATGACCCACTGCATGACTTCTGCTTTGTTTGCCCATGGACTAAAGCTTATTGAATTTGGTATGTTGTCATCACAAAGTAACTGGACATTATTGCACCGTTATGTGTAATACATTTGTTAAGAATCCAAGCAGACTCCTGTTATTTTAAGTGCAATAAGTGATTTATTTTAAGTGCTACGTATAGGTACATGATTGTAAAACGGTGATGGGTGGGGGTGGAGTAATGTCCATGGCAGAGTCCAGTTCTCAGACGCACAGGTGCATTGTCCATATGCCTGTGGAAGGATGGAGCAGGGGCGGTTCAAGGTTGGACAGGGTGACAATGTGGGACAGTGGGATGACATCAGGGGGTATCTTATGCTGGCGGGGGTCTTGCAATCCTACTCTGTCTTCTTGTGAGATCTCAGGTTCCGCTTGCGGGGTGGTTCTTCTTCTGCAGGAGGTGGGGTTCTGGTTGCCTGTTGTTGTGTGGGGGCCTCCTGTCCACTAGCGCCGGCGGAGGTGGAAGGCTGTTCCTGGCCTGGGCCAGTGACAGGGGCCCTTTGGGGTGCCACATGGTCCCGCAATGTGGTGACTATCTGGTTCAGGGCCACGACGATGGTCCCCATTGCGGAACCGATGTTCCTCAGTTCCTCTCTGAACCCCATGTACCGTTCCTCCTGCAGTGCCTGGATCTCCTGGAACCTGGCCAGTACCGTCGCCATCGTCTCCTGGGAGTGGTGGTAAGCTCCCATGATGGAGGAGAGGGACTCTTGGAGAGTGGGGTCCCTGGGCCTGTCCCCCCCCTGTTGCACAGCAGCCCTCCCAGTTCCCCTGTGTTCCTGGGCCTCTGTCCCCTGGACGGTGTGCCCACTACCACTGCCCCCAGGTCCCTGTTGTTGTTGGGGTGTGGGTTAACCTGGGTGCCCTGTAGTGGTGGACACACCGCTGATTGACGTGTCCTGGAGACAGAGGCATGGGCCCGCTGGGTGGGAGCTGTGCTGGTGTTCCCAGAGGGGGTTGGGTCTGGTGTAGCCTGTGGCTGTCTGTGGGGAACCGACTGTCCAGAGGTCCCCGATGGGCCGGGCTGGTCATCTGGGTCCAGGGAGACAGAGCTGCTGTCATCGCTGGGGGCCTCTTCTGGGGGTGGGATGGACATCTCTGTACCCTCCGTGGCAGAGTGGTGGCGTTCGGGTCCTGCAGGGGTATGAAGGTATGGTTATTGCTTCTGTGTGTGGCATTTCGTGTGATGGGTGGGTGTCCGTGTACCCAAGTGCAGGCATTCCCTTGTGGGGGCTTTTGAGAGGGTGGCTTGTGGGGGTGATGTGTGTGTGCAGTGGGCATGCTTTGGTGATGGGTGTCCATGCTTTGTGGTCGCATGCGGGGCTTGGTGTTGGGATGGGTGGGTTGTGATGGTGAGCCATTTGCAAGGAGTTGGTGTGATGGGGGTGGGGGTGGGTGGGGGTATGATTTGGCATGCAGGTGGGGTGGGGGGAATGAAGTAGTGAAGATTTGACTTACCAGAGTCCATTCCTCCGCCTACTCCTGCGAGGCCCTCAGGATGCAGGATGTGCAAGACTTCCTCCTCCCATGCTGTGAATTCTGGGGGAGTAGGTGGGGGTCCGCCGCCAGTCTTCTGCACTGCAATGTTGTGCCTTGATACCATGAAACGCACCTTCCCCCGTAGGTCGTTCCAGCGCTTCCTTATGTCATCCCGATTGCGTGGATGCTGTCCCACTGCGTTGACCCTGTCCACTATCCTTTGCCATAGCTCCATCTTCCTGGCAATTGTGGTATGCTGCACCTGTGCCCCGAAGAGCTGGGGCTCTACACAGACTATTTCCTCCACCATGACCCTGAGTTCTGCGTCAGTGAACCTGGGGTGTCTTTGGGGTGCCATGGGGTGGTGTGGATGAGGTGTGGGGTGGCGTTTGTGGTGATGAGTGTGGTGCGTGTAGTGGTGTGTGGTGTTTGGTGCGTGGATTCTGTGTGGGTGATGGTGTTGTGTGCCTCTGTGTTGTGGGATTGTCTATTCTGTGCTCTCTCTCTAGCCTTCGTCAATAATTTCGGGTCGTAGGGGTTTGTGGGTGATGTGGGTGTGTGTTTTATATTGTGTTGGGTGTGTGGGAGTGGTGTTAGTATGTGTATCAGGTGTGTGTGTTTCAAAATGACCAATGTGGCTGAGTTTTCTATGTGTGTGTGTATTTTGACCACGGCGGTGTGTACCGCCAATGGAATACCGCGTTTGAAAGACCGCTGCATGGATTCATGTGTCGTGATAGTGTGGGTGTATTTCTGTTGGCGTGACGGTGGAGGTTTGGTCATCGCCATCTTTTCGCTGACCTTTGGTATGGCGGACTTTTGTGGATGTCGGGTTTTTGGAGGTTTGCAAGTTGCGGGTCAGAATGACCGTGGCGGTTTACCGCGGCCGCGGCGGTGTTATGGCGGTCTTCTGACCGGCGGTAAGCGCCTTTTACCGCCAAGGTCATAATGACCCCCTTAGTCTGAAGGTGAAAAGTTGACTGGGACCTCCCAGCCAGCGTATCAGAGGAGTGCTCCGAGGACGTCAGATCAAGATCCAGGTTTACCCCGGTTGAAGGATTTTCACCTCAAAAAAACGACTAAGTCTGAAGGTAAAAATCTCCACCGAGGATTCCTGCAACGCGTATCCGGAGAAGAGTTCCAGGAGCTCGGATTGGACTGGCAGGTTCGTCCCGCTGAAAAAAATCTTCAGAAAAATGACTAAGTCTGAAGGTAAACTTTTGACCGAAGCCTCCTGGGGCTTGTAGCCGAGCCGGGCTCCATCGCGGTTGGCCTGAAACTTTGACTTTGCCCCGGTCGAGGTGCAACCAGATGACCCAATTGGCGCTTTTTGTTTCTAGGTGCTAAAAAAAAAAAATCTTTAAAAATTCATATCTCCGGTTCCCCTTAACTAATTTTATTCGTTTTTATGTAATTTGAAAGATAAAAATATAATCTATGTTTTGGTTTAGGATTTTTGAACTGTTTCCAACTGTTTTGAATAGTTTTATTTAATTACTGTTTTGTGATATTTGAATGCTTTACACTCTGTCTCCTAAGTTAAGCCTTGTCGCTCGTTGCCAAGCTACCAAGGGTTGAGCTGGTTTTAATTTACTGAGACCTAACTGGACCTAAGTTGAGGTTAGTGGCCTATTGCTAAGTGTAGGTACCTACCTGCCCTTACCAATAACCCATTTTCCAACACCTACCCTTTTAGTTCAGCTACCAGTTGTCTGATCCCACAAGTACTGCTGTGTGATTGAAGAATGTCAGCAGTTTCTGAATTCTGATGTAATAGTATCTATGCCATATAAAAATTGGTTTTCTCCACGTGTAAACAGACATTTTGTTTGGCATTGCGCATTATGGTTGGGCCACAGATTGACTAATGTTAAACCATTAGGCCACGTTGTTTAATGCATGAGTTTTTTAGAGGAAAAAAACCGTAGAAAAAACCCATAGCAATTTTTAGTGCAAACAGCTGAACCGGTAAAATGCACGCTCTGTTCTTCTGTCACTGGGCAATGATTATTGATCAAAATTAATTTTGAGTTAAACCTTTTACCAAAAGCACAATTCATGCATAATGTTTTTTTAAGAGGTTGTACAGTAGCAACTTCCTCTTTTTGTCCTGAAGATTCATCCCTGCGGGACACACAGCATTGCTCATTATTTGTATTCAATATTTTATTATCTCTGTGGCATCGCCCTCACTTGTATTTATTGGGACAGTCATATAAGTTCAGTTCAGTTGTCCACTGAATATTTCTTTTTGATGACCTGATGTTTAAGGAACTGCAGGAACCACTAACTACTTTCCTCTTTAGGATTTATTTTTTTGTTGTTTCTTCAAAAAGGTTCATTATATTTTGGGACAAGAGAGTATACCGGTAACGAGGACAACAATATTCAAGTGTAAATCAAATGTACCTTTTGGGGTTGTGGAGGCCTCAGGAAATATTTCTTACTTTTCCGTTTGTTTTTGTTACTGTATTTTGGAGCTTCGCTGTTTGGGGCCTGGTGCGCCTAACTACTGTAGACCCCAGGGGCCATATTTATACTTTTTGACGCAAAACTGCGCTAACGCAGTTTTGCGTCAAAAAAATTAGCGCCGGCTAACGCCATTCTGAAGCGCCATGCGGGCGCCATATTTATTCAATGACGTTAGCTGGCGTTAGCTGCCGGTGCTGCCTGGTGTGCGTGAAAAAAAACGACGTACACCAGGCAGCGCCGGCGTAGGGGGATATGGAGCTTGGGCGCCAAAAAATGGAGCAAGTCAGGCTGAGGCAAATTTTTCGCCTCAACCCGATTAGCGCCATTTTTTTTTACTCCCAACCCCCATTGAAATGACTCCTGTCTTAGCAAAGACAAGAGTCATGCCCCCTTGCCCAATGGCCATGCCCAGGGGACTTCTGTCCCCTGGGCATGGTCATTGGGCATAGTGGCATGTAGGGGGGCACACATCAGGCCCCCCTATGCCACAAACAAAAAACAAAAAAAAAACTTACCTGAACTTACCTTAATGTCCCTGGGATGGGTCCCTCCAGCATTGGGTGTCCTCCTGGGGTGGGCAAGGGTGGCAGGGGGTATCCCTGGTGGCTTGGGAGGGCACCTCTGGGCTCCTTCCGAGCCCAAAGGTCCCTTAACGCCTGCCCTGACCAGGCGCTAAAAAACGGCGCAAAAGCGGCCGTACGTCATTTTTTTTGACCTGCCCACTCCCGGGCGTGAATTTTGCCCGGGAGTGTAAATACGGCGCACATGCCTCGGAGTCATTTTTTTAGACGGGAACGCCTACCTTGCATATCATTAACGCAAAGTAGGTGTCCACGCTAAAAAATTACGCAAACTGCATGGACTTTGGCGCTAGACACGTCTAACGCCAAAGTATAAATATGGAGTTAGTTTTGCGTCAAAATTGCGTTAAAAAAAACGACGCAATTCTGGCGCAAACAGAGTATAAATATGCCCCCAGATGTTTTCTCACTTATTGTATTTTATTAATTTGTCACATTTGTCACATTTTCACTGCCATTGTGCTGGAAATGTATGAGAGATCTGCGGTTGGTATTGAATTCAAGGCAAATTTGGGACATTTTTTGTGGGCATGTGCTTGTATGTGGTTGGGGGAGGGATGCCATGCAGTCATCCTATTTTTTTACATGTGTGTGCAGGCCAAGTTTAGAACTGAAATACATATTTGCATAACAAATCTGTAATGTCAGCTCTTAATCAATTGTTTTTGTGTATCCGAAGGTGAAATATATCAACTCGTTCAAGTATTGTATTATGGTTACGTGTATTGTATTCACTAGAATTATCATATATAGCAGACTTCCTTGTTACAATTTATTGCTTAGAGGTGGAGACGTCTAAGACAGAGACAAGTCTATGATTTTGCTGACATCAGAGTGTAGAGACTTCTCTGCTAAGTACAAACCAACAAGAAGTCAGGAAGATGGCATCTTCAAAACTACTTCCTGCCAAGAAAATCACCAATGTGGAAAGGCTGCCAGTGGAAAGAGAACTGAGTCAAACCCTCTTTCATCTTCCACCACTGTGCACAGTTGAGCATATGTTTTGCAAAATCATCAGGGCAGGAAGACATTGGGCTCAACCCTGGATCCACTGTACCACCCCAAAAAAAAAGGCCTATATTTTTAATGCTGATTCAGAGCTGAAATTGTTTCAGCAATAGACCAGGAACAGGAGTCATCTATGTGTTGGTCCTCAAAAGGTGGGAGCAGGCTAGGAAATTGAACAGTTGAACTTGCAGCACAACAGGATATTGCATTCTAGCTGAACAGGAGGATATTGCTTGATTGCTGCACAGCCGGATAATGTTCCTGCTTTTTTGTCAAATGCATAGTCTTCGCTATCTCTTTATCCTGATAAATAAAGGTCAACTCTCTACCATCATCATCTCCCAGTCCCTCTTCAGATTAAGGTTACATAGAGTGGATCCCTGTGCCTTACTGCGGATGATAAGGCAAAAGGACGTTATCTGAAAGCACAATTGGCAGTGTGAAAGAAGCATTAATCATTGTTTGTGTCAAGGGTGGCAATTAGGAGGTATAATTGACTCCATTAAGCATGCTCTAATACTACTCCCACCACCCTACATCTTCTCGAACATGCAAAAACAGTACCAAAAACCTTATCTTTCTTGCACCTTCCCGAATGAAAAGCAAAAGCACACCCCACCTATTTCCACTGTAAATTCATTCTGGGTTTGGCTCTTTAAAAAGGTTCACCTCCAGGGTTTAGTACTTCTTAACCTTAGGCTGAATGAGCAATAGATTGCAGACTGCTCAATTTGCCACAAGTCAGTGTTCTATGGGAAGTTAGACAGTCTACTTCATGCCTAGCCCCCTCTGGCCAAATTGAAAAACAAACATGCAGTGATATTGGAACATATCTAGGAAAGATTGGAGCTCCTGTGACAGAAGAACCTAAACTGAGGAGATTTGGGTAATAATGATGATAATTAAGACATTGATCTCAGTACAAGTGGCTTTGCTGCTCACAATGTGCATTTAGCACCAGCATCAACCACTGCTTGGCACAAGGAATAAAGGCAAAGTTGGAGGTGGCTTCTATAGCGGGGAACCAATATGCCCATAATCCATCCTATTTCCCACAGCAGCCTTTGTTCTATCATTCCTGGAGCTGGCAAGATGCTAAGGCTCATACATTAGGAGTGATATACAGTACATCACTAGGCTATGAGGTTAGTGGGCATGGACATGTGCTTTGGGGACATCATTGGTATGTCCTAGCAGATCCTGACATCAGGGAATTCTTTCAAGATCGGGGACTAATGTGGCAGCGAGAATTAAGAGAGGAATAGCCATCAAGTAAGTACTTAAGGACATGTCTGGCCCGATGCTGGACGGTTCTCCTCATTAGATGACAACGTTTGACAGCTCAGCCAGGACCCCTGGGTGACCGTAGTAGAACAAGAACACTGCTGACAAAGAACAAACAGCATTCTTGAAGATCAAAAGAGAACATCTTTACCTCAAGGACAAGGCTTACAAAAAAGGTGGCGAGGGAAACATATATCTCCCAACAAAATCTGGGCAGCAACTTACATTGGAGGAATCCCCGATATTGAACACACTTGAAACATGAAGATAACAACTCAAAGAACTGAAAAAAAGTCTGAAAATTCTGCTCGCTGGAAAAGATAGTGAAAGATTTCCAGAGGTGAGTATCGTCTGCAAAGGGCAGGTTAAAGCCCTGGATCAACAAAAGTCCATGGTCAAAGTGCCCATGAAAGTGAATGTAGAATCTACCAAGAGATGCAAAAGATTCGCGAAATGTGCATTTTCTTTGAGATTACAATTTCTGGAAATCTATGTTTTAGCAATGTTTTCCATTACTGTGCACCATACTTTATGAGTAGTCTTCAAGTAATGGCCCTAACTCTTTTTCGGTCCGACCCTGAGACTTTAAGATGCGGTGCTTGCAGAGTTTGATTCTGTCACCACTCCTGTTCAACATCTACATGTTTCCTTTAGTCAAATTATTTCATAAGGAAGGGGTGAACTATTTAATGTATGCCAAAGACTTCTGACCGAATTTTGGATTTTCCAGCCTTTTGAATGGCTCATGTGTTACCCAACTAATAATGTAAAACTGTCTAACTTGTATCATCTGGTGGATGGTGAATATTTTTCAGAAATGGCACCCGTTAGAGTCTGTGCTTCCTGTTACCCTACGTGATAGTTGTGTACAAAATCGTAGTACTGGTCCGACTTTATGGGTCACATATCAATTCACTGTAATGTCATCCACAATTCGGGCTTACATATTGATTGTGATCTCTCTGGTAAGTAAGTTAGTTAATAGTAAGGTTAGCCAAGACTTGTTTCTGGCACCTAAAATGTTAGGATAGCTTCTTCCTTTGATAGGTAAACAACTTCACTTTCCATTTATTAATGCCCTAGTCCAAACAAGATCAAACTATGGCAATGCTTTCTACCTAACCACTCCCCAGTGTATTCTGCACCAGCTTCAACTGGTCCAAAATTAAGTGGACGGACTTGTCAGCAATCTACCTAATTGCATATATTTCAACAGCCTTACAAATGCATGACTTTTTGCCCATTAAAAGTCAACTGGTGTTCAATCCCATGGTAATTGTCAGTAAGAAAATGTACAAAAATTCACCTGCTTGTTTAACCTTGAAACTCTACTAGCACACTCCTACCCTTTCCCTTCACCTTCACTATCTTTTAACTGCTGTCAACATCAGGACGGTGCGCGCTCTACAGGCGCTGAAAATGCAAAAACTCAGCCTTTATGCAAGAGCATAATTCATGCATTGTGTTTATATGCAGTTTGCTAACCTTTTGCATTGCAGACTTTAACTTGAAAAACACTATTCATGATGTTTGCAATAACTGTTCAATTGCAAGGTATTGCTGCAGACTTATTGAGTGTGTTAGGGTGTGGTTCCTTTCTAGGACCTTCTGGAAGTTTTCTCTGCAGTATGACTGGGTGTGGTCTGTGGGCTGGGCCAGACTCTATATAAGGGAGCCAGCCCAGCTCCACGTGCTCACTATTCAGAGGTCACGGTACAGAGCAGCAGCTATTTCCTGAGCTCCGGTTCCAGAGGCCTACTTTGAAGTTTCAGGCCTGCACGGCATTACCTTGGTGATCCTAGAGCAGGGTGGTAGGACGGTCGTCGGGCTGGGCCCCAGACCCCGCTCTAAAAAGACTCTTGAATTCTTGGGCCTAATCTTGAAATTCAGAGTACGCGAATCATTGCTTTGATGTTAATCTGGTGTTCTGATCGGCAAAGGTTTTTCGCAATTATTTCATGGCATTTGCATACATTGTTCGAATCGGCTGAGCGCGCAATTCATTTCTTGCATGATAATCCTGGTGCTCAGATCGGCAAAGGCTTGCGCGATCGTTTCATGGCATTTGCATACTTTGTTCCAATCGGCTGAGCGTGCGATTCATTTCTTGCATGATAATCCTGGTGCCTGGATCGGCAAAGGCTTGCGCGATCGTTTTATGTCATTTGCAGCTGAGCGCACAACTCATTTATTGCATGATAATCCTGGTGCTCGGATCGGCAAAGGGTTGCGCGATCGTTTCATGGCATTTGCATACTTTGTTCGATTCGGCTGAGCGCACGATTCATTTCTTGCTGATAATCTTGGTGCTCGGATCGGCAAAGACTTGCGCGATCATTTCATGCCATTTACATATTCTGGTTAGAATCGGCTGTCTGCACGATTCATTTCTTGCAGGACAACCTCAGTGTTCGGATCGGCAAAGGCTTGCGCGATCGTTTCATGGTATTTGCATTCTTTGTTTGAATCGGCTGTGCTCGCGATTCATTTCTTGCATGACCAACCTGGTGTACGGATTGGCAAAGGCTTGCGCGATCATTTCATGGCATTTACATATTCTGGTTAGAATCGGCTATGCGCGCGATTCATTTTTTGCATGATAACCTTGGTGTTCAGATCGGCAAAGGTTGCACAATCATTTCAAGACATTTACAAATTCCTGTTGGAATCGGCAGAGTGTACGATTCATTTCCCTCATGTAAAACTTGATTCCCAGATCGGAAACAGTATGTACAATCAGTTCATGGCCATTCAAAAAAAAAGACTCTGAAGTGTAATGTTATTTAATGTGCACACATTTCTTTTTGTGAAAAGGACAAAACCTAAATGTGACGTTCTAGTGCATATTAAGTTCCTAGCAAAATTCCAGTTGTTTTCCAGAGATGGCTTTCAGACAGCCTTTAGTCCTCATGTTAAAAAAGGGTAGTGTTTGTTCTGAAGCTTTATTCTAGAAGGTTCTTGTATTTCTAGACATTACGTGACATGTTATGAAAAACCTTTATGAAACATTGCATTAATCATCCTTGATTTTATTCCAGGTATCCAGAGTTCTTTAGGCCTAGTTAATATCACTTCTTAGAGTATTCATGGTAACAGTAAGACAATACTAAGAATCATAATCTAGTGACAGTCAACGTGATTTTATTGTGAAGTTGTGTTGTTTAACCTTTTGCTTCCTACAGGTCTCCTTCCCAGCTGTTCCCTACCTAATCCCCTTTTCCCCACTTGGACTCTCTTAGACTCTGTGACATTCTAATCAGAGTATTGGAGCTGTCTTGTGGTGGACATGTTGGGAACGTGCGCAGGCCCGAGGATCTGGTGACTCTGACAACTGCCCCAAGAACTCATACTGACATTTACCTTAATCCAACTGTTAGTAGTGTCAGCCTTAGAGTTGTCTTCTTCCAAACCTTTTGCCTCTCCCCTCTGTTTTTCAGAATTCGTTTTTTGGCCTTATACTGCTAACCAGTGCTAAAGTACTTGTGCTTGTGCTCACTCCCTAAAACATTGTAAAATCGGCTTAAACCTGATTGACATATTTAATTTACCCATTAAGTGCAGTAAAATGGTATATTATAGTGTTTCCCAACCTTTTTACTTCTGTAGACCCCTACTTTATCATTATTGGAACCCAGGGACCCCCACTGAATCATTATTGAAATCTAGGAATCCCCAACTGAGCCATTACTGAAAGCTGGGGACCCAGGGCCAGATGTATCAAGCTCCCGGTTTTCATTTCTTGAATAGCAAATTTTAAGAAATTGCTGTTTTAGAAATGCAAAATGAGATGTATGAAAACTGCGAGTCGGTAATAGCGATTTCTTAAAAATCGCAAACTCAATTTGTGAGTTGCAAATCCCAAATCGCAAAAAAATAGCGAATCAGTATTTGTAAATCGCAAATAGCGAAAATGGCAATCCAGAACAGCCTGATGAAATCACAACCAGGAAGTGAGTCAGCCCAGGCTGTTTCCAGGAGCCACATTCACAGGAGCAGGCAGAGAGACACAGCTCAGCATCAGGGAGGCAGCCTAGTGATCCAGCCAGGACCAAACAGGAACATGGCCACTGATAGGAATGCAAAGGAGAAAGGTGACAGGAAGCGCAAGCTCAAAATCAATGAGCAGGAATTGGAGGTGCTCACTGAAAAGGTGGTCAGGAACCACGACAAACTCTTTGGGAAAAACTCACTAAAGGTACCTGAAAGTTAGAAGAGGAAACTGTGGTCAGACATCCAGCCCAAATATGCGCAGTAGGTGTTGTGCAGCACTCCGTTGAGGAGATACGCAAGCGATGGTACGACTTGCGTTCCCGTGCCAAAGAGAGGGTAGCCAGCAGGATAAAGGAGGCAAGGAGCACTGGAAGGGGACCACCCACCCAGACACGTTCTACACTCATGGAAGACATGGTGAGGTCGACACTGCTTCATGAAGCTGTCAGTGGTGTCACTGACATTGACACCTCAGGCACACCCAGCACCAGCAAAGGTAAGGGCAGTACTGATGTGTTTCCCCATATGTGCATGTACAAATGCCCCTTAGAAAAAAGCTATCACACTATGCAGTGTGATAAGTTGTCTATCTTACGTGCAAGACAACAATGCCTTATGGGAGTGGTAGTCCACATTCCTAAAGTGCTAATACCACATAAATAGCAAGATAGTGTTAAGCCAAATAGAGAAACAACACACCTAGTGAAACAATGCCAGTGTACATTTAATACTATTATGCAACTATTTGTCTAATATTAAAAAATGACATGCTGCAGATTGCTGTTCTGGGCCCTGATGCAGCAGAAGGTGGAAATTTGGGGGATAGCGAAACACAGCCATAGTCCAACTCAAACACCATTGAGTCCTTCATTAATGCACCAACTAGACGCAGGGCAAGAGTGCTACCTCTCCCAGAGTATAACCTGGACTCGGATGAAATGCCGGATGAAAAACCAACACCACACCCAGAGGCTAGAATCACAGTAAGACAGCAGTCCCTGCTACAGTCCACTCCCCTCAGGAGGCGTTACGAAGCAGGCAGACAGTGCACTGAGGAAGGTGAGGGCCCATCACTCTCTGGCGACCTTGAAGCTTCCTGTGCTGAAAGTGCAGCGCCTGCAATGTAAACACATGAGGTCAATGCACAGGCAGTTGGTGTCAATCGATCATAACATGGGAGCAATGCACAGGCAGTTTGAATCTCACAATGACAACATGGGAGTAATGCACATGCAGTTAGAGTCTCTTAATGAAAACATGTGCAAGCTGCATGAGGGACAGCAGACAGCAGAAGAAAACACAAAGGAGATGACAAACGCCATTAGGGAACTCTGCACTTTGATTCAGCAGAAGCATGTCAGCCACCGTAGACGCCATCACCGACTGATGGGCAGGTTGGATGGGTTCTGCAGATCTGTCAATCGGCTAACTACCACAACTGCATTGATATCACGACGTGCGGTGGGCATACAAGTGGAAATGGCACATTGCAGTCGTGATGTTGCACAAGGATTGGTGCAAATCACCAATGTTTTGGAGACAATGCAGACAGCACGGAGTGCTACAAACAGCAAACTGGATGGTGGGGATAGTGAGGAGCTCTCTAGCCTCAGCAGTCTCACAGCCCCTGTGATGGATCCTAGGCACCGCAGTACCAGACACAGTACTGTCTTTGAACCCGCTACAAGAGGTGCCACCGAGGCCACTGAGCACTCAAGTGGAGTGCGTGGACATAGGAAGTAATGTTGAGGGGTACAGGGGACTTGCATTACATGTAGCAAAAGAGTTATACTATGATGCTAATAGTGTGCCACTGTTACTCGCACCTGTTTGTCTATTGTGCATAGCTATGTCCTAATCACACAAATATTACCTGAAGTCAAGGCAATAAAGATGCTACCTACAGCAATACATGAAATGGATGTGGTATTGTCTTTACATATATAAGAAATAGTTGCGCGTGATGTCAGTATGTCGTTGTCTGCCCTCTGCTGCACTGCTTCTGTCTACTAGGTGAAGGGGTGTCAAGGGACCATCATATTCGTCTAAGTCCGGCTCGGTGGGTTCCACAGGTATGCCCCTCATTGTAGCAATGTTGTGCAACATAGCACATGTAGCCACGATTTAGCATGTTGTTTCAGGGCAGTATTGTAGTGCACCAGCACTCTGTGGATGCATCTGAAGCGACTCTTCAGCAGGCCAAAGGTTCTATCCACAACGTTGCAGGTTGTCCTGTGAGTAGCAATTGTACCCCCTGTCGGCTGGCGTTGCAGGACTCAGGTAGGGCGTCAGTATAAATGATCGCACAGCGTCGGCACTGTCTCCTGGAATGACAGAAGAGCAAAATGAGTAATTTGTATACGTGACATCACATTTCCATAAATGCAACATTGTCAACTATTACCTTACCCAATAGATATCCTTCGCCAAACTTCCCATCAAGTAGCCTTGTGTGCAATCCACTGTGCCAAAAGATGTAGGAGTCATGTGTGCTCTCTGGGTATCTGGCCACAAGATCAGTTATAATGTTGGAGGCATTGCTAATTACTTGTATGTTCATGGAATATGAATTTCTACGGTTCTGACAAACATACTCAGTGGCAGATGGTGGAGAGACAGCTACATGTGTCCCATCAATGGCGCCTATTACATGTGGCGTTGGACTTTATTGCTTATACCGGGTCATCCCCAATCTTTTTGCCTCCTGCCTCCTATTTTTTCTGACCTGTTACTGTTGGCTTTTGAACTCTGCGTGCTAAAGTGCATATGCTCTCCGTGTAAATTGTATTGTTGATTGGTTTATCCATGATTAGCATATTTGATTTACTAGTAAGTCCCTAGTAAAGTTCACTAGAGGTGCCAGGGCCTGTAAATCAAATGCTACTAGTGGGCCTGCAGCACTGTTTGTGCCACCCACATAAGTAGCTCTGTAATCATGTATCAAACCTGCCACTGCAGTGTCTGTTTGTGCAGTTTTAACTGTAAATTCGACTTGGAAAGTGTACCCCCTTGCCAGGCCTAAACCTTATCTTTTCTTACATGTAAGGCACCCCTAAGGTAGGCCCTAGGTAGCCCCAAGGGCAGGGTGCAGTGTATGGTTAAGGTAGGACATATAGTAATGTGCTTTATATGTCCTGACAGTGATATATTGCTAAATTCGTTTTTTCACTGTTGCAAGGCCTGTCCCTCTCATAGGTTAACATGGGGGCTACTTTTAATTCTGATTAAAGTGTAGATTCCCTTTGGGAGCGGATGGGCATGTGGAGTTTGGGGTCTCTGAGCTCACAATTTAAAAATACATCTTTTAGTAAAGTTGATTATAAATTGTGCGTTTGAAAATGCCACTTTTAGAAAGTGAGCATTTTCTTGCTTATACCATTTCTGTGACTCTTCCTGTTTGTGGATTCCCTGTCTGGGTCAGTTGGACAGTTGGGCTGGTTGCACCTCACACTAGACATTGACACAAAAGGAGCTGGGGTGTAGTCTGCATTTCCTGATGAGCCATCTGTGCTAGGAGGGAGGGGAGGAGTGGTCACTTACACCTGAAAGGGCTGTGCCTGTCCTCACACAATGCCGTCTCCGACCCCCTAGTGTGTGTCTGGGGCCTGGCCTGGGCAAGGAAGTATTTCACATTCAAAAGCGACTTTACTTTGAAGTAGGCCTACTTCAGAGGAGAAACTGGGTATAAGAAGGGCACCCAAAACCACAGACTTTAGAACACTTCTGGAAACAAGAGGAACCTCTGCCTGGAGAAGAGCTGAAGCGCTGAGGAGAAGTGCTGCCCTGCCTGTGACTGTGCTTTGTGGAGCAATGCTGCAGTTGCTGTTTCAGTTAGAGTAAGAGGGCAAAGACTGGACTTTGTGTGCCTTCCATCTTGTGAAGAAATCTCCACGACCTTGATTTAGAGCTTTCCTCCTGTTGTTTGAAGTCTTAGGGACAGCAAAGACTTCTCTCTGCCAGCACCTGGAGTCTCTGGAGAGACTCCTGCTCTGACAAGTGGTTCCCTAGCCAGTCCCTGGGCCCTTGAAAGGAAAGCTGGTGGAAATCCAAGGAAATCGACTTCTGATGACTTCGGACTGACGCCGCTGCTGAATCCGGTGACGCCACCTGCAACCGACTCTGTGATCTTCGCTGGAACACAACGACCATCGCAGGCCCGATGCTACTGCAGCCCCTCTGAAGTCCGCAACTCCGTGCAAGTCGCCGCACCACGTCGTGACCGATGCTGCTCGAAGTGCGCGGATTCTACATTTCGCACAGACGCTGCGATCCCCGACTTCGCGCATCGACTTGTTTTCACTTTTCACCAAAGGTACTGTACTTGGGGGTCTATGCGACTCCGTGTCTGGTGCCGCTGGTGTCGGCTTGTTGGGAACGACTCCGTCACGACGCCGTGTTAACACCTCATCCAAGCATTTTGTGTTTCTAAGCGCTATTTTTAAGTTTAATCTTTAAAAATTCATAACTTGACTTGTGTATGTCGGATGTTTGTCGTTTTGGTCTTGTTTTGTTTAGATAAATATTTCCTATTTCTCTAATCTGGTGTTTTGTCATTTTGTAGTGTTTTCATTGAGTTACTGTGTGTGTTGGTACGAATACTTTACACCTAGCACTCTGCAGTTAAGCCTTCTGCTCTGCCAAGCTACCAAGGGAGTAAGCAGGGGATAGCTGAGGGTGATTCTCTTTTACCCTGACTAGAGTGAGGGTCCTTGCTTGAACAGGGGTAGCCTGACTGTCAACCAAAGACCCATTTCTAACATGTGGGAAATGGGCAATCTGGTAGCAATCAAATTTTGTCTGTAGTAATTCCTGTGGGATATTGGGGAATCTTATGTGCTGTTGAATTTTGCTCAGCATGTCATTGAGAAATGCATTGAAAAATCTTGAGAGAGCACTTTGTGAAACCCTCCAGCTGCTGCTATGACCCCTTGATAGCTTCCTGAGCCTAATAGGTTCATGGGGCATAATACCTGCACATGGGTGGTTATACTGTTGGTCCTGTGTGTGGTGCACTCCAATATGGGTTGTAGATCAGCTATCAGGTCAAGTATCATGGCTGTGCTTAACCTGTACTTACCATAAATTTCCTCCTCTGTTTGGTCAAACAATGTTATCCGCACTCTAAAAATGCGCTCCTCCTCCCTCTTCTCAAACCTGTCAGGATCCTCATCCT
Organism: Pleurodeles waltl; assembly: GCF_031143425.1. Lineage (NCBI taxonomy): Eukaryota > Metazoa > Chordata > Amphibia > Caudata > Salamandridae > Pleurodeles > Pleurodeles waltl. The sequence goes on along the minus strand of NC_090447.1, from coordinate 1,449,075,255 downwards.
CCTCACCATCACGTAGAGTCCAGCCATTGTGGAAAAGAGGGTGAGTCATTCTTGGCCTCTTTATATAGGTTGCACCTGGTTACCACCTGATTTCACTTCGTAGTAAATTGCACGTGCAAAAGGCCATTCTGCGAATAATCGCTATTTGCGAATTGTTGATGCATTACATTCTGAGAATGTATTTGCGATTCGCTTCTTGCGTATCACAAATAGCGACATGATTTTGCGGGTCGCATTTTGTGATTCACAATTTCAGGTTGCAATTTGCGATACGGAGAATACAAATCGCTATTTCATGTCGCTATTTGTGATACGCAAAATGTGACCCGCAATTTCATGTTGCAGTTGCAAGGAATCGCTATTTTAGAGATTCCTTATATTTGCACTGCCAATGCCTTTCATACATCGTGAAAGGTGATTTTGCATTCTTAAGCAGCGGAATCTACCAATTTGCACCGTGTGCAAATGCAAAATCCTTTGATATATCTGGCCCCTAATCTGCTAATATTATTTAATTTTCTAAGCAGTCGCGGACCCCCTGAGGAGGCTTCACGGACCCCCCATGGGTCCCCATGCCACAGGTTGGGAATCAGTGGTAAATTACATACCCAAAGCCTGTAAATTTAATGCTACATGTGAGACTTCAACCCCTACTGTGCCACTCACTTAAGTAGTTCTCTGAAACACATCCCAGGCCTGCCATTGCAACCTAGGTGCAGTTTTAAACTGCCAATTCGACTTGGTAAAATAAACCTTCTGCCAAGCCTAAAACACTCATGTTAATACATAAAAGTAAACCTTGGGTTAAGCCCTAAACAGTCCATAGGGGATGGTGCATTGTGTGGAAAAAGTCACACATGTACTTTAAATTTTTTTATGCCCTGTTAATGAAAAACTCACAAATTTGTTTTTCGCTACTGAGGTCTGCCTCACCCATATAATAACACTGAATTACTTTATTACATTTAATAAGGGATACAGTTTGTTTCGGAATCTGTAGAAATGTCTTGTTTGGTCTCTAGATAATTGTAATTTAAAATCCTCTTTATTGGTAAACATGGATTTTCAGCCTGAAATCTGGAAGGGCCACTTTTAGGAAGTATGCATTTCCTTGTTCTAACCACTTGTTGTCTGCAGGCTTTATCCTGGGTCACATGACAAGGTATAGTTAGCAGTTGGTCTCTGTGTATTCCTCCCAAACAGTAACACAAAGGACTTCAATGTGCTGGCAGGATGGGAGGAAAGGAGCTGTGCACATCCCCGCTTATGTTTCAAAGGAACTTCCTCAGCAAACACAAAAAGGACTTCACACTAGCCTTTTGTCACCCCAGACATCTTGGGACCAGGACAAGCAGGAAGGAAATTCTAGGACTATCTGTGGTTTGGGAACTACAGACGTTCCTTCCACTTCAAAGCTGGCGCTTCACTTCAGCCCCGCTCTTCCATTCACTCCTGGACCTTTAGCTGTTAAAGAGGAAGGACTGTCCTCCTGCCAGAGGACTGACCAGCTGCTTGAGGCCTACCCTTCTCTCTGAGAAGGAAGACTGGACCTGCTTCCTTAATCCCAAAAATAATGACTCCAAGGGTCAGCTGACTGTCCTCCTGTTCTGAACTTCAGGGACACCACAGGCTCCAGTGGCCTGCCTGTCCTCCTGCAACAGCCCAGCTAATACTAAACCGGCCTGGTCCTGCAACTAACTCCCTAAGCTCTGCTGGCCTCAGCTAGAGTGAGCCCGTAATCATCAAAAGGCATAATCCCAGGTCCTGGGCCCTTGGTTAGCATCAGAGTGCACTCCTCTGAAGAAAAAGGAGAATACATGATTAGACAAAAACAGTCAGCAGACAGACAGGGGAGAACAAATGGAGAGAACAAAAACAAGCATTTGCAATGCAATGTGTCTTGTGTTTCCTAACCGGACTTTTCTTGCCAAATAGACTGAAAATTAAAAGTAAAACAGTTTCACATAACTAACCAGACTTTTTTTGCCACATAAACTGAAAATGAAAAGTAAAACAGTTTCACGAAAGTGAGCCGATGGCCGCCATAAGCACAAAGCACACACACACACACACAAAAGGAAACAGAAGTTCGCTCGCAGTGAAACACATCGGCAAAAGTGCAATTATCCATGTAACTGGCAAAAGTGCAATTATCAATGTAACCGTCAAAAGTGCAAATATCCATGTAACAGGGTCGACGTCATGCAAAGCGCTTGACTATTGCCCAGCGATATCTCACTGCCTACAAATTAAAAATAAAAAGTATCCCAGAAACCATACTGAAAACATGAAGTCTCGTATGTTTTCAGTAGTTGGCTGGTGCACTTGAGGCAGGCTAAACACTGGAAAATGCATGATGTATGCATGCTTTTCACTGATTAAATTAAGTTTAAAAGGCAAGCCCACAAACCAACCGAATTGATAGGTTTGCAGTGGGCTTGGTTAAAAGCCCACAGAGAGATTACACCGGGGACAGAGCGCTTTGCGCTCAACCCTAAACTTGACAAACAGTAGATGGAATGCAAATTGGTCTGGCTGGAAATGAACAGGGATGCGGGAGCAGTCTCCAGCCTAGTCCTAAAACAACTGTCTCATGCATATCACATAATATTTCAAGGTGAAATGGCTATTTTGTATTCAAATTGCATCATCATGTCTATTTTTGTTACAGAATAATGGCAATGAGGTTCCTAATAATTTTTCATAATTGCCACAGAAAATTCTCTGACACAAAATATGTGAATCACGACAGACTTAGGTGGTCATTACAACCCTGGCGGATGGTGTTAAAGCGGCGGTAAGACCGCCAACAGGCCGGCGGATAAAAATTTGCAATTACGACCGTGGCAGAAACCGCCAACAAAGACAGCCACTTTAACACTCTGACCGCCACGGCGGTACAAACAAACAGAGCGGCGGTCACCGCCAACAGACAGGCGGGGGACAATGTACCGCCCACACTATTATGACAGGCCAATCCGCCACCTTTTCCGGGGCTGATTCACCGCGGATAAAAACACGGCTGAAACAGGAATTCCGAAGGGAAAACGCTCACCTCTAAACACCCCACAAGGAACGAGGACACCATTGACCCGGAACTCCAAATTCTACCTGCAATATTCTTCCTGCTCCTCTACCAGGAGCATGAACGCCGGCGGCGAAGACCACTGTGAGTACTGCTCCTACAACACAGGGGAGGGGAGAGGCAAAAAACAGGGACACACACACGCAACACGCAACACCCCCACCCACTACAACGCACACACTAATGCATATTAATACATCACAGTTACACCCCCCAAACCCACCGGAAGAATGCAAAGACAATAGAAAATGAGTGTAACCATTGTGATGTATGAAAACTAAGTAGGCAGAAATATATATATATATACACCATTTACAAAATATATACCAAACATAGTAGTCCATTATAGTGCTCCAATTAAGTCTGTGGAAAACTGGGCCCACACGGCATGGGCGAGGCCCACACAAGATCCCCTACCATGACGGAGAGAACACTGCAGGGGCATCAGAGGGCAACTAAACAGGCACCTCAGGGGGAGGGAAAAGGGGGGCACCTCAGCCGGTTGAGTGCACAACGCCAAATCCACGAGGGGGCCACATGCCCACTGTTACATCCTGGGGAGTGGAAAGCCACAGTCTCTCAAGTCTCTACAGTGGGTGGGTTGCCCACTGCATTATCCTGGGGAGTGCAAAGCCACAGTCTCTCAAGTCTATACAGTGGGTGGCTTGCCCACTGTTACATCCTGGGGAGTGCAAAGCCACAGTCTCTCAAGTCTCTACAGTGGGTGGGTTGCCCACTGCATTATCCTGGGGAGTGCAAAGCCACAGTCTCTCAAGTCTATACAGTGGGTGGCTTGCCCACTGTTACATCCTGGGGAGTGCAAAGCCACAGTCTCTCAAGTCTCTACAGTGGGTGACTTGCTCACTGTTCCATTCTGGGGAGTGCAAAGCCACAGTCTCTCAAGTCTCTACTGTGGGTGGTTTGCCCACTGTTCCATCCTGGGGAGTGCAAAGCCACAGTCTCTCAAATCTCTACAGTGGGTGGTTTGCCCACTGTTCCATCCAGTAGAGTGCAAAGCCACAGTCTCTCAAGTCTCTACAGTGGGTGGGTTGCCCACTGTTCCATCCTGGGAGTGCAAAGCCACAGTCTCTCAAGTGGATAACAGTCTCCAATGGTTCTGGAGAGGGCCTTGTGCCCAGAGTGCTTCATCCTGCCAAGGACAGAAGTAGTGGATGTGATTCTCCACTGGTTCTGGAGGGGGCATTGTGCCCAGAGTGCTTCATCCTGCCAAGGACAGAGGTAGTGGATGCCTTTCTCCACTGGTTCTGGAGGGGGCCTTGTGCCCAGAGTGCTTCATCCTGCCAAGGACAGAGGTAGTGGATGCCTTTCTCCACTGGTTCTGGAGGGGGCCTTGTGCCCAGAGATCTTCATCCTGCTAAGGACAGAGGTAGTGGATGTCTTTCTCCACTGGTTCTGAAGGGGGCCTTGTGCCCAGAGTGCTTCATCCTGCTAAGGACAGAGGTAGTGGATGCCTTTCTCCACTGGTTCTGGAGGGGGCATTGTGCCCAGAGTGCTTCATCCTGCCAAGGACAGAGGTAGTGGATGTGATTCCCCTTCTGCTTCTGGAGGGGGCCTTGTGCCCAGAGTGCTTCATTCTCCCCGTGATGGACTCAGTAGCGTCAGTGTCCTTGGCGCTCATGGGCCAGCGGTGCTTGAGACGGCAGTGCCCTGTTCAGCAGTGCTTGAGACGTCGGTGCCCTGTTCAGCGGTGCTTGGGACAGCGTGCCCTGTTCAGCGTTGCTTGAGACAGCGGTGCCCTGTTCAGCGGTGCTTGAGGCGGCGGTGCCCTGTTCAGCGGTGCTTGAGGCGGCGGTCTCCATTGCAGGGACTCAGCTGCTGGCGGTCCTTCATGGCCCAGCGGGGCTTTTGCTGGCGGTCCTTCATGGCCCAGCGGGGCTTTTGCTGGCGGTCCTTCATGGCCCAGCAGGGCTTTTGCTGGTGGTCCTTCATGGCCCAGCGGGGCTGGTGCTGGTGGTCCTGTCCTGGGCAGCTGGGCTGGGCTGGTGCTGGTGGTCCTGTCCTGGGCAGCTGGGCTGGGGCTGGTGGTGGCCTCCTGGGCAGCTGGGCTGGTGCTGGCGGTCCTGTCCTGAGCAGCTGGGCTGATGCTGGCGGTGGCCTCGTGGGCAGCTGGGCTGGTGCTGGCGGTGGCCTCGTGGGCAGCTGGGCTGGTGCTGGCGGTGGCCTCCTGGGCAGCGGGGCTGGTGCTGGCGGTCCTGTCCTGGGCAGCTGGGCTGGTGCTGGCGGTGGCCCATTGGGCAGCTGGGCTGGTGCTGGCAGTGGCCTCCTGGGCCGCGGGGATGATGGCGGTCTTCTCCGGCGCTGTTGCTCTTCCCAGACCAGGGTTTCTTGTGGCCCTTCCCCACGTTGGAAGGTGTCACAGCTGACTCAACACTCCCACCGGGACCCCTGGGAGCGGCTTTGGTGTCTGGACTCTTCCCCCTCTCCCTCCGGGCACTGGCCAACTTCTGATGCTTCACAGGTGGGGGACTGTCTGTGCTGTGGCTCCGTGCCACACTGGCTGCCCTGGTGGTCGGTGCACTCCAGATTCCGGTGACTACAGGCACCACTGGTCCCGGAGATGTTGTGGCTGAGGTGCTAGTTCGGGACCAAGGAGACTGATGGGGTGGGGGAGGTGTGGGAAAGAGGTCAAGGTTGGACAGGAAAAGTTTTTTGGACACACCGGGACGGGCAGCTGGAGGGGGTTTGGGAGTGGAGGAAGAGGGTGTGGTTGTAGGAGGTGTTCGTTTGCTGACTTTGGGTGAAGGTGCATGCGCTGGAGGCTGTCGTGAGGTGGATGGCTGTTGGGTGGGTGTGTGCCTGCGTTTGTGTATCTTGGGAGGGGGCATCACAGACACACTGGGAGAGGACTCAGGGGACGTGTGAATGGTAGTGGGGGTGGTGACTGCACGTGAGCGGGGTGTGGTGGTGGGTGTGCTGGAGAGGGACGTAGTGGCTGTAGAGGTAGTGCATGCAGGTGTTAGTGTAGACGAGACTGGGAGGGAGGAGGGAGATGAGGAGGAGGGGGACACAGTGGAGGCAGTGGATGTTGGTATGTCTGCATGTGTGTGATGTTTGCGTGAGTGCCTGTGGGATGTGTGGTACTTATGTCTGCCTGAGCTTCCCTTGTGTGTTGACGTGTATGCATGCTGGTCTGTAGGTGTGCTTGTGATAGGCTGAGGTACAGGGGATTGGGTCGGGTGGAGGAAGTTGGAGGGGGGAGGTTAGACACAGGGACAATGGCTACCATCAGTGCTGAGGCTAGAGTCTGAAAAGCTCGCTGAAGGGCCGCCTGACCAGAATGAATGCCCTCCAGGAATGCATTTGTTTGTTGCAACTTCCTTTCTACACCCTGGATGGCATTCAAAATGGTAGACTGCCCAACAGTGAGGGACCTGAGGAGGTCAATGGCCTCCTCACTGAGGGCAGCAGGGGTGACTGGGGCAGGGCCTGAGGTGCCTGGGGCAAAGGTGATGCCCACCCTTCCGGGTGAGCGGGCACCGGGCAAAGGCTGAGGGGCTGCTGGGAGGGCGGTGCTGCAAGGGGGGGTAGCGGCTGTACCTGTAGATGGGGGTGGCACAGATGTTGCCGCCACCACAAGGGAGCTCCCATCAGAGGACGAGTCCGTGCCACTGGTCAGCACCTGTCCCCGCCGTGGAGCTCCCCTCGCCCTCCGTCCCACTGGTGAAGTCCGATTCCGTAGTGTGGCCTTCCATGGCCATGTGGGATGCACCCCCTGGTGCTCCGGTGCCACTGCTCCTCCGTCTGATGATGCTAATGCACACAAGAACAGGGAGACCACAAAAAGGGGGGGGGGGGCGACAGAAGAAAGATATGTTGAGTGCTTGCATTACCGCTACCGCTGGCGGACACGACAGACACAGAAGCCCCCTGCACTACGCCGCGCTCTTGGGCGCCACTGTTCAATTCCTGGGAAATGGCCTACAAGGTTATGGATGACATCTGCACACATAGATGACACAGGGGCATGACTAGGTGTAGTTGTCACTCTACAGAGGTAGGTTGGGGTGCCACATGGCCTGCCTTACGTAGGGATCTTGCCTACGGAACTCGCCCTGGCCTAGGAAACCCACAGCCCACCTTCCCCACCCAGACCCCTCCACTGCGCGCAAAGTCAGCAGAATGCAAGTGTAGTCACCCCCTTGTGTCTGCTGTGATGCCCTCAAGCGCCCATCCAACTCCAGATACGCCACCGCCAGGATCCAGAACATCAGGGGGGTCATGGTGCGACGGGCACCCCGCCCACATTGGGAGGCCATCCCCAGCTGAGCCTCCGCCGTCTTCTTGCTCCAGCGGCAAACGTCCTCCCATCTTTTCCGGCAGTGGGTGCTCCGTTTGTGGTAGACCCCCAGGGTCCGAACGTCCTTGGCAATGGCACGCCAAATATGTTTTTTCTGGTGGGCACTGACCTACATGATTTGTACAGAGGAAAGAGAAAGTTATTACCAACTGCACCGTCAAAGTGATTAGCCCCCATCTCTACCCTTGCCATGTGGCACATGTACTCACCGTCGTTTCATGCACGCCACACTCTCCCCCCTTCCTTCTTTCATCCACCCCTCTCCACACAGGCATAGCCCATACATCATGCTCCCAGTGTACTTACCTGCTTGTCTGGAGGACCGTAGAGTAGCGTGTACTGGGAGAGGACCCCGTCCATGAGTTTCTCCAACTCCTCTGATGTGAAGGCAGGGGCCCTTTCCCCAGACACTCGAGCCATTGTCTCTTCCAGACCGAGGTCACAGCAGCACTTGCAGTGTAGGTCCTCTCCTGTCGAAGATCAGGTATCGAGTGATTGAACAGATAGAAAATCGCATCACGTCCGCGGTGGTGCGTACCATCACCGCCGGCGTACATTGTCATTGGCTCCAGGGACCAATGTTAACCAATGCAGCATTGCGCCGTGGTCTTCGACCGCCTACCGCGACGGTGTACAACGCCATTTCAGGGGCCCACATGGCTTCATGTTCAACTGTGTCACACATACCTAGGCCTAGACTTAACACACATACAGGCCACTTTTTGAGTATGAATGGTGTTCTGTGTAAGCTGTGGGTATGTACCTCTGAGTTGTTTGACTCTGTGCTTGCTGTTGTCCTTCATAGGCACCGGCCGCTGGGACATGTGAGGAGATGGCGGCATCCTCCGGTGTACCGACCGTTGGTGGACCTGTCGACAATGGAGGAAAGACATGTTATAATCACATACAGGCTTGACCGTGCCACAATCCAGGAACTGTGTACCCAGTTGGAGCCAGACCTGATGTCAGCTATCCGCCATCCCACAGGAATCCCCCCTCAAGTGCAGCTGCTGTCAGTGCTCCATTTCCTTGCAAGTGGTTCCTTTCAAACAACAGTGGCCATAGCATCAGGGATGTCCGAGCTTATGTTTTCCCTCAGGTGGAGGATTTGCCTGCAGTGAAAGGTGATCTATATGCCCTGGGACATATCCCCCAACATCATAGGTGCCATTGATGGGACCCATGTGGCTTTGGTCCCCCCCCCCACAGGAGTGAACAGATGTACAGAAACCGGAAGAGTTATCATTCGATGAATGTACAGATGGTATGTTTGGCAGACCAGTACATCTCCAATGTGAATGTCATGTTCCCTGGCCTGCGATATAGCAGCATCCCTTATGTGATGGGTCAACTCCAGAGGCACCATGTGTGGCTATTAGGTGAGCACCTGGAAGCAAGTCAGTGGGAATGGTTGTCTGGGTCTGGGGACATCCCTCCAGGTTAGTGTGTGTCTAACAGTTGTCCCTCGCCATTTGCAGGTGACTCTGGTTACCCCAATCTGTCATGGCTACTGACCCCAGTGAGGAATCCGAGGACATGGGCAGAGGAACGCTACAATGAGGCCCATGGGCGAACTAGGAGGGTGATCAAGCGGACCTTCGGCCTCCTGAAGGAGAGGTTCAGGTGCCTCCATATGACAGGTGGATCCCTATTCTATTCACAGAAGGTGTGCCAGATCATCGTGGCCTGCTGTATGCTTCACAACGTGGCTTTGCGACGACAGGTGCCCTTTCTGCAGGAGGATGGTCCAGATGGCGGTGTTGTTGCAGCTGTGGAGCCTGTGGACAGTGAAGACGAGGAAGCAGAGGAAGAACACATGGACAACAGGGACTCAGCGATCCAGCAATATTTCCAGTGAAACACAGGTAAGGATACAAACCTGCCTACTACATGCACTTAAACACTACTGCTTCTCTACTGTCTGTCTTTTTCACCCAGTGTATGGTCACTGAGTTGTCACTTTCCCTTACGATTTCACATATGTGGGTCCCACAGTGTGACATCTGCTTTGATTCCTCATGGACTAGAGCTGTGTGACATAGGTATGTTGACATTACAAATGAAAGAGCTTTTTGCCACAGTTATTACTAATACAGTATTCCAAAATCACAGACTGACTCCAGATTGTTTTGTGCTTTTAGGGTGTTTATTTTAGTGCTCAAAATTGGAGGGGGTAGCAAAATGGTGAGGGGTGATGGTGGAGGAATGTCCAAGGCAGAGTCCAGTCTATTAGTCTCACGGGTGCATTGCCCAAATGGGCTTAGGAAGTGGAGCTGGGGCAGTTTAAGTGTGGACAGGGTGACAAAGTGGAACAGTAGGATGACAATCAGGGTGGTCTCATTTTTTGGTGGGGGTCTTGGCATCGTTCTCTGTCTTGTTCCTGGATCTCAGGGACCGTTTGCGAGGTGGTTCTCCATCTGCAGGGGGTGGGGTGCTGGTGTGATGGTCGTGTGGCGGTACCTCCTGTCCACTAGCGCCGGCGGAGGTGGTGGGCAGTTCATTGTCCAGGTAAGTGTCAGGGGCCCCTTGTAGTGCCACAGTGTCCCTCCTGGTGTTGAGTACTTCCTTCAGCACCCCTACGATGGTGCCCAGGGTGGAATTGATGGTTCTGAGTTCCTCCCTGAAGCCCATATACTGTTCCTCCTGCAGGCGCTGGGTCTCCTGAAACTTGTCCAGTACCGTTGCCATCGTCTCCTGGGTGTGCTGGTAGGCTCCCATGATGGAGGAGAGGGCCTCGTGGAGAGTGGGTTCCCTTGGCCTGTCCGCCCCCTATCGCACAGGAGCCCTCCCAGTTCCCCTGTGTTCCTGGGCCTCCATCCCCTGGACCGTGTGCCCACTACCACTGCCCCCAGGTCCCTGTTGTTGTTGGGGTGGTGGGTTAGCCTGGGTTCCTTGTAGTGGTGGACACACTGCTGATTGATGTGTCCTGGGGACGGAGGTATGGGCCCGCTGGGTGGTTGCTGTGCTGGTGTTTCCAGATGGGGAAGCTCTCTAGTGGCCTGTGACTGGGTGTGAGGAACCGACTGTCCCGAGGTCCCCGATTGGTTGGGCTGGTCATCTAGATCCAGTTGGACAGAGGTGCTGTCATCACTGTGGGCCTCTTCTGTTGGTGGTGTGGACATGTGTGGACCCTCCTGTCCGGTGATGTTGGGTAGGGGTCCTGCAGGGGTATAAAGGCATGATTATTGCATCTGTGTGTGTCAAGGTGTGCAATGGGTGGGTGACCGTGTACCCCAGTGCTAGCATTCCTGTGTGGGACCTTGTGTGATGATGGTTTGGGGGGTGTATGGGTATGTGCAGTGGGCATGCTTTAGTTATGGGTGTCCATGCTTTGGTGTTCCATGCAGGGCTTGGTGTCGGGATGTGTGGTTTGTGATGTTGGGACATTTGTGAGGAGTAGGAGAGATGGGGGTGAGGGCGAGGGTGGGGGTATGTGATAGCATGCAAGTAGGGTGGGGGATGTAATAGTAAAGCTTTGACTTACCAGAGTCCATTTCTCTACCTACTCCTGCGAGGCCCTCAGGAGGCAGAATCGCCAAGACCTGCTCCTCCCATGTTGTTAGTTGTAGGGGAGGAGGTGGGGGTCCGCCGCCAGTCCGCTTAACCGCCAGTTGGTGTCTGGAGACCACGGAACGCACCTTCCCCCGTAGGTCGTTCCACCTCTTCCTGATGTCCTCCCGATTTCTTTGGTGCTGTCCCACTGCGTTGACCCTGGCCACTATTCTTCGCCATAGCTCCATCTTCTTTGCAATGGAGGTGTGCTGCACCTGTGATCCGAATAGCTGTGGCTCTACCCAGACGATTTCCTCCACCATGACCCTGAGCTCCACCTCCGAAAACCTGGGGTGTCTTTACCGTGCCATGGGGTGGTGTGGGTGATGTGTGGGGTGGTGTGTGGGGTGATAAGTGTGCTGATATGTAGTGGGGTGTTGTGTGAGGTACGTGGAAGTTATGTGGGTGATGGTGTTGTGTACCTCTGGATGCTAGTGTTGTTGCTGGTGGTGTCTCTCTCTGGCTTTCGTTCGTGATTTGTTGTCGTAAGGGTTTGTGGGTGATGTGGGTGTGTGTTTTATATTGTACTGAGTGTGTGGGAGTGGTGTGTGTATGTGTATCAGGTGTGTGTATTTAGAATTGTCCAATGTGGCTGTGTTTGGTATATGTGTGTGTATTTTGAGCGCGGCGGTGTGTACTGCCAATGGAATACCACAGTTGAAAGACCGCCACATGGATTCGTGGGTCGTGAAAGTGTGGGCGTATTTCTGTTGGCGTGACGGTGAAGGTTTTGTTATCGCCAAATTATCACTGACCTTTGATGTGGCGGACTTGTGTGGGTGTCTGAATTTTGGCGGATTCCGAGATGTGGGTCATAATAGCTGTACCAGAATTCCGTGGCTGCGGCGGTGTGGTGGCGGTCTTCTGCACGGCGGTAAGCAGCTTTTACCACCAATGTCATAATGACCACCTTAGATGTTTCTCATCAGGTCCTTATACAAATGGGTATTTATGCCTTACTGAACTTTAAGAAAGCTCTCTGCTCACCAGCAATTCACTGGGAAAGAACAGGAGCATTTGCCATGTGTCGATTGGCAAATGCTCCCATACCTGTTAACTTCTGAGCACTGGTGCAAAAAATGAATTAATCAGACCATGATATGGGTCTCCCCTGGGGTTTTGGGGGACTTTTTGTCAATCTTGCTCCTTATACAAACCTAAGATTCCAGCCTTCTTTTCAGATGCTCCTGATTCCACCTTTCATCTTGAAAAAGATAAAGGAGTCTGCAAACCAGAATATTGTTGTGTCTTCATCTTTAAAAACATTAAAATGTTGGTTGCTAATTTCATGCATAAGCCCGGAGCTTCAACATTCCTAAGTTTTTGCTCACATCTTTTGCTGTGATCAAAGGCCTCACAGAGCCCAAGGGGATCCCTCGGGCTTTGTGAGGCCTTTGTTTTAGTAATTAGAACATTCTGCCCTCTAGGGGCAGAAATTTCTATTACCCTTAGAGCCTGCCATAGCAGCTATACTGGACATTGAAGGCCTGCTCCTTCAGCTCGGGCCTTCAACACAGAGCACTGGATGTCACGAGCTCAATTGAAGACAACGGAATGTTCCGAACTTCTAATTGCTGGTAAAAGCGCAGAGCTCCAACATTCCAATATTTGTCTCACTAGAACAGCTGTGAACAAAGGCCTCACGGAGCCCGAGGGGATTTCATTATCCTTGGGCTCTGTAAGGCCTTTGTTTATTAGAACATTAGACCTCAATGAAAAGAATGTCCTAATAGCCTTATAGCCCGCCGTACCTCGGCTATACTGGCCATTAAAGGTCTGCTCCCTTGTTAAAGTCCCTCGCGTTCAGCAAAGGTCTTTAATGCTTGAACTGGCCTTTAATGGCCAGTATAACCTGCTACAACGGGCTAGAAGGCTATAATAGAACAGGCCTTCCAACGCAATTCAGGCCCACCATTCTGTTATCTTTCCCACAGGGGAGCACCTGCTAAGGATTTACCATCTCAAAGATAGTATATGCCATTAGTATTGGTTTCTGAAAGATAAATTATATATTAGTGATTTTCTGTACTTAGCGTGTGAGAATGGTATATTTAAGAGGTCGTCTTATATTAAACTATGTGCTTCAGAATGCTGTTTTTATAGCACATAAAAATATATTTAAAGAAAGGATATCTACTTGGAAGATGTCCTAAATCACATGCTCTTTTTGCAAACACTGCTTTGACTATTGTTTGGTACACGTAGCATTGACGTCTCTCTCTTTTGACTGCTGTTTATTTTTCTCATGGAAGAGCCTTGTTTGTTAATACCACATGCCACTGCAGTAGTGGGTCTATTTCAATGTGTTTTAATAAGGCTCATCCTGTTTGACAAGTATTTTACTCAGAAGTGTGTGAGACCTGTGCCAAGAGGAGCTGGTGGAAACACAAACAGTTGATAGCAAGAAATTATGTCATGCCCAAAATCAATGATATTGAGTTTTCCACATGACAACAGTTTATCTATATTGTATTCGTGGGTTGCAAATATACCATGAAGTTGTATGTCACTCTATTAAGTTCACAAATATGATCCTACAATAATTTTACATTCCATTTTTTACCATTTACCATTTATTTAATTGTTATTAGCCTATCCGGCCTTAACAATAATCACACAATAGATATCAATCCCTCAAACTCAATAAAAATCACATTAAATAAAACATCTCAATAAAAGGAACTATGCTTGAATTTTTGATTTAACATGTGCCAAAATGTATCCAATTTACCATGCATTATCGTAAAACCTGATTTGACCATAATTTACATAAAAACTTAACTTATTCTAGAAAAACATTATGAGTCTAATATTTAAAATGTCTTATTATGGGTCGAGTCATTTGGGGCCTTGCATTGCCTTCCAGCCATTTAATAAAAGTCCGAGGCCTAACCCAGTTTACACTACCCTGCACCGATTTCCCAAGCTAAATAGGTACGGGATAACATAGGCTATTGTGCCTGTGCCAACTGTAGGTGCATTGATAGACGTAATTTCCATGCTTCCAAGATATAAGTTGAGACCTTTGTCACAATGTAATTCTCATCTGAACGCATACATAGCGCTTCCGCCTCCTTGCACTTCCTAACTCCGGAAGTTCTGAAAAGTGGACGAAGGTACAATTTACGGAGTCTGAGCGTAAAGTGGCATAGTAAAAGGAAGTGGGAAAGTGTTTCCGGACCACCATGAAGGCATGGACAACATTCTAAACTACCCGGAGGAGCGGATTGCCATCTGTTGACCACCGCTGTCACTGGTAGTGTGCCCATACGGAATTTAAAGTAGAGAGCCCTTTTTTCCTCCGGATAAATACTGTCTATGAATATTGCTGGTTTAAGCTCTTGGTTAAACAAAATATACCGCTTGAATAAAGGGCTAAATGACTCGCACATAATCTCTGTCTTTCGCTCCCAATATGCCTTTTTTATGACAGCTAGACTAGGCCTTCCGATTTTTTCTGGATGGAGCCAAAAGTCATCCTGGCCGATAGCAGCCAGGATAGTTGAGATATGTTTGAACCAGGGCAGTTTCCGATGGTTTTGCAGCTTCATGATATCCTTAAGTACGTCTCTGAATGGTTTGAGAGCCTCTTTTGTCCAAATACGGATCCAGTATCTTACTGGAGCCAGAGCGATGTAGTCCTCAACCTTTCTCATCTGTAGATCAATTCTTATTGCGTTCATTGGTGTAGCATTACCTAGACAAAGTAATTGGCGTAAAAATTTGTTCTCGGTTACTTGTATTGATGGAATCTTTCTGAATCCCCAGATCTCTGCGCTGTAAAGTGCTGCGGCTCTTGCTTTTGTTTTGTATGCAAGCAGTGCGGAGCTCACGGAGTGATTGCCTGTAGCCTTTGCAAATCTGAGTACTGCTCCGGCTTGTTGGGCCAAGGAAATTCTGCTTTTGTAGATTTGTGGTTTCCATGTCTGTTTTTCATCTAATCTGCAGCCCAGGTAATCATAGGTGGCCACTCGGGCCAAAGGCTTATTATTTACCCTGAAAGTCGATTGCAACGTCTGTTTTTGGTTGAGAATCATAAACTTTGTTTTCCCCTCATTGATTACCATGCTCCTTGAGGTACAGAAAGATTCGAAGCCCCTAAGTAGACCATGCATTGCTATCTCTGTTCTTGACAGTAATACGGCGTCATCAGCAAAGAGCAAGATAGGTATACTTTCATTGGCTAGTTTTGGCACGTCCAGATTTAATTCCTTCAAAACTTGACTTACTTTATTTATATAACAATTGAATAAGGTTGGGGCCAAAACGCAGCCTTGTTTTACACCTCGCTCAATTGGAATTTTGGCCGTATAATCATTTCTCGTAGAATATCTGACCCTGGCAGTGTTTCCTGTATGCAATAGAATTAGCAGCCTTAAGATTTTTCCCTGTATGCCCATGTCCGACAATAGCTGCCATAATGTTTGGCGATTTACGCTGTCGAAGGCTGTTTGGAGATCCACAAAGACCAGGTATAATGGACAGTTTTTAAGGGTGGCGTATTTAGCACAGATCATGTTTAGCTTAAAAAGTTGGTCTGTTGTACTTTGGCCTCTCCTAAAACCAGCTTGGTGTGTTGATATTAAATCTCCGTCCTCTAGCCATTGGGCTAGACGCGACTGAATCAATTTGGCAAAAATCTTTCCAACACTATCAAGCAGTGAGATAGGTCTATAATTGCTCACCATGTCCCGAGGCCCTTTTTTGTGAATTGGAACAATTATTGATTCCTTCCAAGAAGGAGGGATTACCTCGTAATGCCAAACACTGTTGAATAGACGGGCTAGAGCAGGTAACCATAACGTTAGCTGGTTACGGTAAGCATCTGAAGGGATGCCATCTGGGCCTACCGCCTTATGCGGCTTTTGAAGGAGGATAACTTGTTTAATCTCTTTTTCACTGAATTCCGGTATTAACTTCATTGCACGTGGAATGACGTGGGCTACTTGCGTGGAATTTGTGCTGGAAAATTCGTTAGAGACTAGTACATTCTGGGTTCCGTTTACCGATCTAAAAAGACAATTTGAAGATGCTGCATGGGTCTTTTGAAGCGGAAATACTTTGCTTAATCTTTGATTTCTGCCTCCCAGCCCTTGAGTGAGGATGTTTGAGTTAATGGTCATCCCTGGTTCTGTCTTGGCCACTTCCTGATACAAGGCAGTAAAGTGCTTTACCCAAAGTTGAGGGTTAATATTCAGTTCTAGGTTTTTCGGGTGGCCTTCGCATCCCCACCTGACTATCTCCCAAAACTTTTTGGAGTTCCCTGCCGTTATTGCTTGCAGTAAAGTTTTCCAAAGTTTATGTGGAAATATCTTCCTTTTGTATCTTAATAATTTTTTGTACTGTTGCCTACATCCATGAAAATGTTGCTCGTTGGAATCATTCAAGTGCCGGTTCTTCAGTGCTTGTGATAAGGTCTTTTTTAGCTTTAAACACTCTTCATCGAACCAGCCCTCCATCATTTTAGGATTGATTTGAGGATGCTTGATCTTTTCCTTTTTTGTTTGCAGTAGCAAATTATTAAAGTTATGCAGGAGGGGTATAGCGTCATTATCTGATGGGTTTAAGAACGTGCTAAGTAATGACAACCAGGTTTGGCTGGGAACACTCATATAAGGTTCATCCTCATTTGACCTTAATATGTTTTTCCTGTTTGGTCTCATAGTTATTGTTAGGCTATTTCCGTTGAATGGAGACTCCGCCTTCCCTGGGCTCGTGTCCGGATGGACTATCTCCATTAGCAGTGGGTCGTGATCACTCTCGATTCTGTCCCTTATTTCCATATCGATGACATAATGCCAGGCTTCGATGTTTATTGCCATATAGTCAATTATGCTTTGCCTTTTTCCAGTTCGAAAGGTAGATTTAAAGGTTTTATCTGACTTTGTTCTCCAATTTAATGTGCGAAGTCCTCCTTCTATTAATGCTTCAAAGATTAATTCTCCTTTCTTGGAGTCATTACAACGTTGGATAAGAGGCGTTGGGATATTCCAAGCATAATCTTCCTCTGCTACTTGTTCGTCCCAGAGGATAGAATGAGGTTTAGTGTTGAAGTCACCACATATCAATAAAAAGGTTTTACAAGGTTGGAGAGAGCGATTGTTCGTGTGACCTGGTACTGGGTTCCTCCGATCCATGGTTCTTTTGTTTAGGATATGTTCTTTAAGGAGCCGCACCCCTGGCATAACTTGAGCCCGGCTGATAGGTGGGAAGTACACATTTACTATTTCGAGTGACCATTCCTCGTATTTGACTGCGAGCGTCTGGATTCCCTTGCTTTGTACGGTGTGAGTTACTACGGAGTTCCTCAGTAATGAAGTTCTAATCCAAATACTCAGACCTCCCGAGGGTCTTCCTTTTTTTTGCTTAATTGCAGATGAGTGGAAGGTGGCGAACCCATCTAGGTCAATAGCATGAGTAGACCAAGTTTCTTGGAAGCAGCTGATGTCTTGTTTTTTAATAAATTCAACCCAGTCTTTATCTTCCATTTTGTTTTTTAAACCTGCTATGTTCCAGCTTAGAATTTTTAATATGGGACTGGGTTTATTTTTTATGTTCGAGTTATCCATTTTTTGCTACGAGCTTTTAAATGATTGCTCTTTGCAATTCTGTAACTGTGGGGGATTACCCCTACTGTTTCTAGGGGAATTAGCTACCAGGCAGAACCTCATATTACTCAAGTTTATTCGTTCAGGGAGTTGTTGTTTGGAGCTGATTGCTCCCTGAAGTATCGAGCCAAAATTGCCTTTTGCCTCTTGCCTACGCATCATGTTTCGGTCTGTAGCTTTTTCAAGAAGTATTGTTGGATATAGTTCTTTTTGCGGAGTAGCAATGGATATTCCCCAGGTCTTCATCGTGTTTGAACATTTTAAGATCTGTTCTGCTATCCAAGGTGAGGCCCAGACTGTTTCTGTTAATTCCCCGTTCTCTAATTCTTTTTTTGGTATGAATCCTACTGAAAGGAGATCTTTAGTTGTTACATTCTGTAAGGCTGGCAGGGAGTTGACAAGACATAAGATGTTAGACCTGTTCAGGATGTCGTGACTTCCTCTTGAGGAGTACTCAGGCATAAACAAGATCGTGGCTTCGGGCTTTTTAGTTGTTTCAGACCGGATCACAGTGTGCCCGCCACCTTCCTGCGACAGTCTTACTTGGAGTTGGGTGTTCTCATTTTGTCTGTCTTGAGTGGTAGCTGCCCGACTAGTAGATGTTCGATTTACCTGGCCTTTTTCCCTCCCCAGTTGCACTTCTTTGTTCCTTTGTTCTTCGTAGGGTTGCCTTTTTGGAGGCCAATTGTCCCTTTTTCCTTTGATTTCATTGGTTTCCAGGTCCAGTGCTGGGAGCGATGGTGCAGGCGAATCAGTGATCCACCCAGGCTGGTTGCTGAGATTATAATTTCCAGGGCTGCCCTGAGAACAATATTTTGCCTTTGTACGGGGTGCGGGAACTGGGGCTGTTGTGTTGTCCACGCACATGGTTGTTCTTATACTTTGTCCGTTTCGTATATACTCTGGGGTCTCTGCCCTTCTATTTTCGCCTTTGCTATTATCTTGTTCTGCCCCCTCACTAATGGAGTTCGGAGGCTGCTGGCATTTTCCGTAGTGGTCTTCTACTATGTTTGAGTAGTGTACCTGAACTAAATGTTCAGTTTTTGTAGCTGGGAGGTGCTTATCGATACAAATGCTAGGTTTGGATGTTCCTGGGCTCCATTTGGGTTGTTCGTTGGCTGGAGGATCATTTACCTCGTTTATCCCATGATTTGTTCCAGGGTCTTTTCCGGACCACCTTTCTTTGTCTAAGTCATGCCCAGATGCTTGGTGTCCCCTGGGGCCAGTGGGTATGCGGTTTATATGGGAATGGTGAGTGCAACTTTTGTCGCACAATAATCCGGGATTTTTATTTATAAAGTTAAAAACTTTATCAGTAGGTTTCTCAAAACTCTCCGACTTAATGCTTTTATCTTTATACTGATGTTGGGCGCTCTCATCACCTGTGTTCCTGATTTCTCCTATTAGGCCTATCTGTTGTAACATATTTAAGGCCTTTCCTGCTGGTGCTTTTTTTTTTCCTCTAGCTTTCTTCCATGTGTTTTTCCATCTGCCTGTTAGTTGAGGCCTTTTACCCGGTGGCCTTTTTTCTACTGTGTTTGGGACTTTGCTTCCAAATTCAGGACTTCCATTTGTTCTCTCCCTCTTAGGTGTCTGATTTTTTGCATCTGGATAGTTCTCTCGTCCTGGGCCGAAGTGCCTTTCTGTATTTTCTTTGTCTGCTGGCCCTTCAATTAAACTAGATTCTGTTTTTCCTAGCTCGTGAATGCACCCCTGTGTGCTTTTAAGGTTATGTTTGCAGTCTTCGATTATGTCTTTGATTACTTTTGGGACTTCCAATAGTTTTTCCAGCAGTGGTCCACAAACTTGTCCATCCAACTTGTCCATTTTATCGGCCACTGCTTGATGCAACAGGTTTTCCCTAATTACGCCCTCTACTAGGGCCATCCTGTAATCTATAGACTGTATTGAGGATGTAAGTTGTTTGGTCAGTTCAAGTTGATCATCAAATTTTTGAGACTGGGCCATGATCGTTGTTGCGATTGAGCCCAGTGTTGCACATATAACTTTCATGGTACTAAGAATTGGTTGGTCTAGTGAGAGGTCATCTCCATTGCCACTTTGTTCGTTGGTTATCTGACCTTCTGGATTTTTACCTTCCTTTCCTCTGGGGCCTATGATTATACTACCTTCCAGGAAGTTTAGATCTTCTGATGTTATGCTGTTTAGTTGAGGGTCTGTGTTGCCAATAACGGAGTTGTCGAGTGAGGACAGCTCCAGACTGAAAGAACTACTGTTGAGTCTGCCCAGCATTAAATTAGTTTTAACAATTTGTCTTCCGCAGTGAAGCTGTGGCGCTGGGGTTTTATGGGTCTGTTTAGATGGTGAGCAGTCTGTTTCTGGACCCATTACATTTTGGAGTGCTGTGAATTCTGCTTGGGCACATTGTGGAGAGGATGTTAGTGAAAAATTCCCGGAGTTCAATAGTCCCGTTTGGGGGTCAGGATAAGGTGAATCGTTGCCTTTTCTTTGCTCTCCCGAAAAGTTGCTCCACTTTGGGGGGTTATTTAACTCCACTTCACCATCCCCAAGAGGATTACTCATTGGGCAAAATAATTGCGATAAACCAACCGGTTGCTGTTGCTGCTGAAGTGGGCGAGTATCCTGGAGCCCGGTCGCTGGTAGCTCCAGTTCACCCCCCCTGTGTTGTAGCCACCCACTTCCCCCGGTGGCTGTGATCGGAGGCCACTGGCTTTGGGACTTTGCGTTTGCGGCTGTTCTGAGTTCAAGTTCACTTGGTTGTAATAGTTAGTGATAGTGTTTGTTTTTGGTCTAGTTTTCCTTACTCCCGTAGATCCACCCGGGCCCGGGTGCGTCGGTGTATACTTATGTCCCCTGCACAGAGGACTTAGAAGGCCCCCCACAGTTTCGCCTACAGTTTCTCCTGCATTCGGTAGGGCACCCCCTATATCGTCAGAGTCAGTATGGGCTGGCAAGCAAGGCAGTGTCACCACTTCTAATGTCCCGCCTGACTCTTCTCCTGGCTCGGAATCGCTTTTGTTGGCGGGTGACCCGAATTGGACACCCTCTGCTGTGTCTGCTGTGTCTGCTGTGTCCTCACCTAGGTTTGCGAATCCCCCCTGGGATTGCTGGATGGTTCTGGGGTCCTGGTCCTGGTCCTGGTCCTGGTCCTGGTCCTGATCCTGATCCTGATCCTGGTTCTGGTCTAACCCTAGACTTTGTAGACTTTTGAGCTCCTGCTCCTGCTCTGATCTTTGGGAATCCGCTAGGTGAGTGAGCGCCTTATTGGCCTCCCTAGCCTTCTTTGTTTTTCCTCTTGTCCCAACCATCCTCCGGTTACCGTTCACTGCTCACCGTTCACCACTCACCGCACCCCTCCCCTTGGCTCCTTGGTTCCTTACTGGGTTCCTTCCTTGCTTGGTCTTTAGAAGAGACCACCAACAACAACGACAAGTCCCAGTCCAAATCCAAGGCCAAAGGCCGGCTAGGGCCAACTAGGGCTATGGCTAGAGCTGTTGCTGTGGCTGTGGCTGGGTGAGGCTGGGTGAGACGACGTGGCGCGGTTGAGTACTGATGCTGGAGCCGAGGGCAGGAGCAGGAGAGGAGCAGGAGAGGGGTTCAATGGCCAGGATGGTGGACAGGGACCCCCCCCCCCACGAAGTCTGCTTACCCGGTCTCTCCCGGTCAGTCCTGGTCTCACCCGGTCTGCTCTCCCGCTCAGCGTCTTTTCCAGGAGGGGCTGCAGGAGGTCACAGGAGGTCCACAGGGGGACGGCAGGACTCCTTCTCCTTCTCCTTCTGGCTCCCTCTGACTCTGGCTTCTGGCTTCCGGCTTCCGGCTCCTCCAGCGCCCAGGTTACGCCTGGTCCTGCCGTGCCGTGCCGCGCTGTACAGAAGCAACACAGCGGTGGGGAGGTGGGGAGGTGCAGGGAGGGGGTCGCCCACACACCCTGCCAGAATGCCAACCCACAGCCGGGGCGCACAGAAATCCCCTGATCCCCAAAAACCGTGCTCCGTGCGTGAGCCGACCGGCAAGAGTTCTCCTCGGGCCCCCAAAAGCAGCAATAGCGGTGGTGGCAGTAGCGGCAGTAGCGGCCGCGTTCGGCAGCGTTCGTGCTCCGCGCTGCGCGACGTGAACCACCCGGCGCCTACGTGTCAACACAAACAGCTACGCAGTCTGCTAACTTAGAAACACAAGCCCTGAGTACCTAAAGTCTGCATGAATGTCTTTGGAACCATTAGTAGCTCTACAACCCTTTGGAGAGGAAATAATTGTTGCAAGTTCTTTGTGCAGTGCCCAAGTTAACATAAACCATCCGGCAGGAACAACGACAGCATCTTCGCATTTTACATTCACTACAAAGCCTAGATAAGAGTTAACTTGCTCTTCTCTGCCACACCTGCATTTATCTTGGAAGGTAATTATTATAAGTAGAGTTACGACCAAATATATCATATTGTTGGGATATTCCTGCCAGAAACATACATCTTATGCACAATTGAAGAGTTTTGCTTTTTTAATGGAGAAGTGCATAGACTCCAATATCTTCCTATAAATTTCTTTAAAGTTCACCTAGGCAGGCGAAACAGCAGTTGGGCTCATCAAGTCAAGAAGGCTATTGAGGAGCATGTATTATGTCATCTTTGTGGCTGGCTGGATAGAGCTTGCCATTCTTTAGTTATGAGCTTTATTTAATATTTGTACTACTTTCGCTAAAAGATTGGCTATGGATATGAAGTAAAAGTGGAGTAGGTGGTGAAATTCCAAATGAATTGGAGGTGCCATTATCTGACAATCATCGATTAAAACCCTGGAGCAGTGAGTAGTTCTATTAGACAGCAAGTATCAATAGCTCATGTGTAATCCAAAAGAATTGGGATTGCTGAAATAAGGCTATTTATTAACTACATTTGGAGCTATGGTTTCGTCCTGCTGACATCCATGTCACTGCACACAGCTTGAATGTTCCTGCTGACCTCAACAGTGGACACATGCTATTGCATACACTAATTGAGCCATTTCTCAACTCAATATTACACAGGTTTGTGCGCCCAGCTTGCTCATGGATTCCAGTAGCACGAAGTACAATGATGAATGAATACTCCAAGGTATTAAAATGACATTGTGGTAATCAAGCTGGTCGCACACCAGTTCTCCCCTGCTGCTACATCCAGTGGCAGCCACTGTACATCTGAAGTTGGGGGTGGCAGGGGATTAGGGATCTAATATAAAAAAAAAAATCTTACCTGTCCTGGTGCCGGCTGCCTCACTCCTCTTTGTTCCTGCTCCTGATGGTGCCTCAGCAGTCCCTGGGACACCAACACAGGCTCCCCATGCAATCCTGGTACTGCTCTCATGCAATACCTAGCATGAGAGCAGTGCCAGGATTGGCCTGAGCGGCTTAGTCTGCCACTCAGACAATGCAACACAGCTGGGCTGGAGAAACCTAAGTGCACATGTCTGTTTGGCCAGCCTATAACGGCTGGCCAAGCTGACATGCGCACTTTTGAGTGCATTCCACTCCATTCCTCCTTCCACCTCCCAAGGCTCAGCCACGCCTCTCCCTGCACAAGCTGGCTCAACCAACAGCTGAGAAATAAAGCAATAATAAAATATTGTTTTATTTTTCAGCCGTTGGCTCTGAGCCAGTGGGGCGACGCTCTTCCAGCGTCGCGAAGGAGCCGCTGTCGTCTGCATAGCTCTCTCCTGTTGCTGCCTCATTCTCACTCCCTTCTCCTCCTCTTTCCCTGTTTTTCTGAGTGCTTTCTCCTGGTTTCTGCCTCGTTTTCACTGCTTACTCCCTCCTTTCCCGCATTTTCCAAATACTTTCTCCTGCTTTTTGCCTCCTTTTTTCACTGTTCACTTGTTTTTTTCCCCATTATATCTACTGCGCCTGTCAGTTTTTTCTGCCTCTCATCCAGCCCCAACCGGCACTTTCTAGAGCTCCTCCCTCCTCCCAGGACCTACTTAATGGAAGCCGGAGCACGACCTCATTGAGAAGGTCCCAGGCCAGCTCTCCCCTGCTGCTGCATCGCTCTCTCCTGTTGCTGCCTCATGTTCACTGCCTTCTCCTCCTCTCCCCTGTTTTTCCGAGTGCTCACTCCTGCTCTCTACCTCATTTTCAGTGCTCCCCCCATTTTTCTGAGTGTTTTTTCACACTTTCTGACTCGATTTTTCTGCTTTCCCTTTCCCCCTTTTACTGAGTGCTTTCTCCTGCATGCTGCTCGTTTTCACTGCTTCCTCCCTCCTTTTCCCCATTTTTGAGTGCTTTCTCCAGCTTTCTACCTTGTTTCCACTGTTTACTCCCTCCTTTTGCAGTTTTTCCGAATACTATCCCCTGCTTTTTGCCTCCTATTTTCATTATTCATTTCCTTTTCCCCCATTGCAGTTCCCACCTGCAGCCTCTTTTCCTGCCTCCAGCCCCTAGCCCCACCCACTGCCTCCCAGCACCTCTCCCTCTTCTCACAACCTACTTAATGGAGGCCACAGCATGACCCCATTGAGCAGATCCCAAGCTAGCTCTCCCCTGCTGCTGCATCGCTCTCTCTTGTTGCTCTCTCATTCTCACTATCTTCTCTTCTCACCTTGTTTTTCTGAGTGCTTTCTCCTGCTTTCTTCCTTGTAACTGCTTTGTCCTTCCTTCCCCCATTTTGTTTGAATGCTTTCTCCTGCATTCGGTATCATTTTCACTGCTTTCTCTCCCCTTTCCCCCTATTTTTTTTAGTGCTTTCTCCTGCTTTCTGCCTCATTTTTACTGCTTACTCTCCCCTTTCCCCCATTTTCTGAATACTTTCTACTGCTTTTGCTTCCTTTTTTCACTATTCACTCCTTTTTTTGCCAATGCTGCTCCTTCCTGCAGCCTGTTTTTTCCGCATCCCGCCTTGCCCCGCTCACCACCTCCCAGCACCTCTCCCTCCTCTCAGGACCTACTTAATGGAGGCTGCAGCATGGCCACACAATGGGCATGCCGCCAGTGTGCCAAAAGTGCACCAAAGGCCATCACATCTTCACCCATCTACACCTGGACTGCACCCAGTGCCAGGACCCATAGCTGTTTTACCAGACGAAGATACACCACAGCTGACCTCTGAGCCCTAGACCCCAGATGCACCAACAACCACTGCTACTGCACATCCCTGCGCACCACCAGAGGACCGTTCTCCTGCAAACACTGCTGCCTCACTGTCAGCACCAAAGCAACCAACGTACCTGACACATCGACTGAGACCAGCATGACACAACTCCATTGCATCCTACTCAACGTATGTTTACTAGTTAAAAACACCACCAAGTTCTGGTTCCTCACCCTTGAAGTCAGTTTTCTCACAGAAACCTGGCTCAACGCCACCTCCGCACAAGACATTGCTTCCGAAGTTTACAACAGAACGCACCGGAACCAAACCAACAAGCACAGAGGTGGAATTGCCATCATCTACAGGGACACCATGTGCTACACGACATCCCCTGACGAACCCACATCAGTAATAGAACACCTTAACTTCCAAGTCCATGCAGATGGAAAAAGCACCATCAGAGGCACCTTTTCCTACAGACCACCAGGACCATGCCCCAGCTTCAGCAGCATCATCCGTGAACTCATAACACCACAAGCAATCAGCCCTGAGCACTACATATTCTGCGGGGACCTCAACTTCCACCTTTATGACCCCAGAAATGCCAAATCCATCGACCTTCTGGAAATCTTGAGCAACATCAGGCTCAAGCAGCTCACCACCGACTCTACCCTCATCACAGGACACACATTCAACCCTATCTTCACCTCCAGTGACAGAGCCAGGTACATCCACAACACACCACTCACCTGGTCCGACCACCACAGCATACATTTCACCATCTCCAGACCCACATACCCCTGCACTGTGCCCCCCAGGTCCATATGAAGAACCTGGAAAAAGGTATCGGAAGACCAGTGGAATGACACTCTCCACTCCCACCTCCCATATTCCAGACACAACCCTGAATAAGCAGCAAAGAGCTTCTCCCAGTGGATCACAGAATGCATCAACGCCATCTCCCCCACCAAGATAGCCAAGGTCAAAGAACAAAGCAAAAGAGCAAGCTGGTTCACCAAGGAACTGCACTCCACCAGCTGCAAATGCCGACAACTTCAAAGGAAGTGTTGAATCAGCAATAAAACAGAAGAGCACACCGCCTTCAGGACAACTCTCAACCAGCAACTCCGCCTCCTAAAAGAAACCCAGAAAAATGCACAAGCATCAAAGCCAGCACAAACCACAGCAAAGAACTCTTCACCATCGTGAAGGAATTCACTAAATCCACAGCCACAGAGAACATCGCTCTCTCCCAGGAACTGTGCTGCAACCTTGCAGACTTCTTCCACAACAAGATCTTGGCCATCTATGAGAACTTCAAACGCCAACCCTTCATCGCAGAGAGCATCAACCACCTCACATACACAAACCCCAAACACCTTCTTGCCCACTGGGAATTTCTCGCCACACAAGACACTATTTACATCATGAACTTGGTATAATCAGGAGCACCAACAGACCCTTGCCCCCTCAACGTCTTCAACCTCGGAAGCAAGACAATCCACAACAAGCTCAGGAAGGTCATGAATACCTCCATCAATGTGGCCTCCTTCACGGAGGTCTGGAAACACACTGAAGAGAGTCCCTTTCTAAAAAAAAACATTTGCTGACCCAGCCAAATTAAAGAACTACTGGCCCATCTATCTGCTTTCCTATCCAGCAAAAGTCTTTGAGAGAGCAATCAACCAACAACTCACCCAACACCTAGAAGGCTACAACCACCTGAACCCCTCCTAGTCTGAATTTTGAGCTAATCACAGCACCGAGACAGCACTGATTGCAACCACAGATGACATCAGAGCCCTCCTGAACCTTGGTGAGAATCAGTAGCCCTCATCCTCCTGGACCTGTCTGACACGTTTTACACAGTCTCCCACCATATCATGATCAGCAGAATCCACCACATCGAGATTCAAGGAAACACCCTTGTTGGACCTGGCCCTTTTTTGCAGTGTGAAAGTATATATGCTCTCTGTGTTAGTTGTATTGTTGATTGGTTTATCCATGATTGGCCTGTTTGATTTACTAGCAAGTCCCTAGTAAAGTGCACTAGAGTTGCCTAGGGCCTGTAAATCAAATACTACTAGTGGGCCTGCAGCACTGGTTGTGCCACCCACATGAGTAGCCCTGTAAACATGTTTCAGACCAGCCATTGCAGTGTCTGTGTGTGCTGTCCTGCACTGCCAATTCGGCTTGGCAAGTGTACCCACTTGCCAGGCCCAACCTTTCCTCTTCATACATGTAAGCACCCCTAAGGTAGGCCCTAGCTAGACCATGGCCAGGGTACAGTGTATGCTAAGGTGGGACATGTACTGATGTGTGTTACATGTCCTAACAGTGACATTCTTCTAAATTTGTTTTTCACTGTGCAAGGCTTATCTCTCTCATAGGTTAACAATGGGGCTGCCTTTAAATATTCTTAAAGTGCAGATTGAAATATGGAGTTTGGTGTCCCTGAACTCACAATTTAAAAATACATCTTTTAGTGAAGGTGGTTTTCAGATTGTTAGTTTGAAAATGCCACTTTTAGAAAGTGGGCAGTTTCTTGCTTAAACCATTTTGTGACTCTGTCTGCTTGTGTATTCCATGGCTGGATCAGACTGACAGTTGGGCTTTTGTGAATTCCCTCTAGACAGTGACACATAGGGAGCTGGGGTGTAGCCTGCATATCCTGATTAGCCATCTGAGCTAGAGTGGAGGGAGGAGTGGCCACTTACACCTGAATGGGCTGTGCCTGCCCTCACACAATGCAGTCTCCAACCCCTTGGTGTGTGTCTGGGGCTAGCCTGGGCAAGGCAGGATATTGTGAATAACAGAGACTTTCCTTTGAAGTTTGCCTACTTGAAAGGCAGAAAGGGGTACAAGTGGTATACACCAAACCCAAGACTTTAAATTTCTTCAAGAGGAACCTCTGCCAAGAATAAGAGCTGAAGAGCTGAGGAGAAGTGCTGTCCCTGCCCTTGACTGTGCTTTGTTGGGCTGCTTCTGCCAGTGAAAGGGGACAAAGACTGGATTTTCTTTTGCATTACTACTTGTAGAAGAATCTCCAAGGGCTGGAACTGAGCTTGCCTTCTGTTTTGAAGTCTCAGGGCCATCAAAGACTTCCTCAGCTAGCATCTGGACTTTCTGCTGAGACTCCTGCCTGCCAAGTGGTGCCTTATCCAGTCCCTGGGCCTTTGAAAGGTAAAGTTGGCAGAACAAGGGCTGAAATCCACACAATTTTCAATGCCCCATCTGCAACGCGGCTGATAAATGACACGCCACCAACATTGCGGCTAAAATCAATGCTCCACCTGCATCGCAGCTGAAAGATCGATGCATTATAGCTGGAGAATCGACGCAACACCTGCTTGCAGCTGCTGATAATGACGCAAACCCCAAGCAGAGCGGTTTTCTAACACTGTGCGTTCGGATTTCTCACGCATCATCCCTGGGCGTCAAAGTCATTGTGAACCTGCCGGATCTGAGGTGTCCTGTCCAAAATCAATACATTGCTGTCTTGTGAGGTAGAAAAATGACGCATCGCCTATCCGACCGGAGAAGAAACAATGCACAGCCTTACTTGCGAGTGAGCAATCGGTGTATCACTGACTTTTTCGACACGCGCTCACTCGTACGGCTTTATTTTGGACGCAAGCCAGGTACTTTGTGTAAAATCAACGTTTCCATTGTTTTCTATGTAGTAAGACTCTTATTCTTTCAACAATTCATATTTTGACTTGTGTATGTTGGATTTTTGTCATTTTGGTCTTGTTTGATTTAGTTAAATATTACCTATTGTTCTAAACTGGTGTGGTGTCCATTTAGTCATGTTTTCACTGTATTACTGTGTGTGTTGGTATAAATACTTTACAAATTGTTTCTGGGTTAAGCCTTCCTGCCTGTGCAAAGCTACCAAGGGGGTGAGTGGGAGTTACCAGGTGTGTTTCTCCTTTGCCCTGACTAGAGTGAGGGTCCTTGCTTGGACAGAGGGTAACCTGACTGCCAAACAATGACTCCATTTCTAACAACCCTCAAATGGATCACCTTATACCTCACCAGCAGAACCCAAAGAATCAGTCTCCCACCATTCTCTTCAGAGCTCAAGAAGATCTTCTGTGGAATCCCCCAAGGATCGTCCCTCAGCCTGACTCTCCTCAACATTTACAAGACCCCCCTAGCCATCACGTCAGATCACACAGACTCAACATAATTTCCTACACTCATCCTCTCACTGTCCGAGGATCCCACAACCAGAAAAGCTAACTTCCACAGATGGATGATGAACATAGTAGACTGGATGAAGGACAACTTTCTCAAACTCAACACCGAAAAAACAGAGGTGCTCATCTTTGGGAGCATCACCTCGCCATGGACTGACACAAGGTGGCCTGCAGAGCTTGGCACCCACACCCCAGCAGACCACGCCCACAACCTCAGCATCATCTTGGACAGCAACCTATCCACGAAGACGCCTGCTTCCACACCCTTTGCATGCTCCGCTAGATCTTGAGGTTGCTCCCAGCTGACACCAGAAGGAGCGTTACGCAGGCCCTCTTCAGCAGCAGACTGGACCACGTTCTACATATGAATCATAGCACGTCTCCTGAAGAGACTCCAGACAATACACAACTCAGAGGCAAAACTCATACTCAGCCTCCCCAGAACGATCCACATCACAACCCACCTCAAGAAACTACATTGGCTCCCGATTCAGAAGAGATGCCAGTGCAAGATTTAGACCCACATCTACAAAGCCCTGCGGAATAATGGACCAGCATACATCAACAAACACCCGACCTTCCACCAACCAACCATACACCTTCGATCAGCTTCCCTCTCTCTTGAGACACCTCATGGATCTGTCAAGCCAACAGTGGAGGACGCTCCTTCTCGCCCCATTCAGCGAAAGCTTAGAACAGCTTCCCCCTGCATCTCAGGACCACACCATCACTCCAGTGATTCAGAAGAGAACTGAAGACCTGGATGTTAGAATGATCATAGCTCCACACAATACCCTCACAGTTTATTTACTGTGCTATATAAATGTTTGATTGATTTACTGATTAATTGATTGATCGATGTTGTGAATAGGATAATATTACAGGCCAATTATTCAACCACAAAATTGTGATTCCCTTCTCCTATCACTATATTATGGAAGGATTAGAACTCCTATCACCATATTGTGGAAAGATTAGAACCAGGCAAGAAATACATTATCACATGCTTGGAAACGCCAGATTTCATGACTGCCCTGTTTCTTTGTTCCTCTACAACACTTACTGGAGCATTCTCCCATCACTCACCTGAAACCTCTTTCCTGCAGGTACTTAATCAACTGCAGGTACTGTGAGTCACACATAGCCTAGATCCATGCACTTCACATATGTGCTTTTCCATCCTCTCAGAGGAATAGTCCTGTCCTGCCAGTAGTACCACCTGAACAACTTACAGGAACACTGTATACTCATTAAGGGAGTTTGTTGGGGCCAAATAATATGCAGTACTCATAACGTTTGTGAAAGAGAAGCAAATTTTCATAAACAAGTTTTTGCCCATGTGTTCCTAGAGGCTTGGACAAAGCTGGAAAGAAGGCTGCCAAGATCCAAAGAGCTGAGCTTTTTAAAGACATACTCTGACCTAAATGATTATTAAATGTTTCTGTTAGAACATTTACCAGGAGAGTCTCATCTCAACGTTTAAAGGTTTCCAATATCTTACTGAAACCCTGGGCAACTCTATGGCAAGGTCAGAACTTATACAAATACATTTGTACTAAACCTCAAATTACATATATACACAGTGGGTAACATTATAGCTACATGATTTTATTTCATGCTCTCAACCCAAATAATCTTATACGTGGTGGTCAAAGGTTCCAAACGGTACCAATGCTGCCATTGTACTCTTCTAAAAATGGCTTCCTTCATCAACTACTCATGAACTCAGACCATCAATATACCCATCTCATTAACTTTGGGACAATACTTTGTAGAATGTGTTCCACTAAATAGATTGTAGGTTAAACCAAACTTCAAATTAGGGACATGGATATAACTTGTCTGTTATATCAAATTACTGACTCCGTAGTTGGAGCAGAGAACTCCACACATATAGATATAGGACATTCCTATCTTTTTAAGTGCACATTTTCCACCATGAATGTGGAGTCTTCACAGTCATAAAATTATTACTGGTAATGGGGAATAGTGCTGCAGAGTCTCCTAACGGTCCCAGTGAGTGGGACCAGTTCTTTAAAGAAGAAAAGAATATCTCCTTTCTGTGAAGTTTCTTAACTTTTTTGCAGGTGGAATTACTTGGGTGAATACTTCATGTCAGCGAACCAAAGGTGGTACATTTAGGTGGTCAGAAGGAGAGTTAACACTTGAAGAAGTATGCTTAATAGTAATTTGGGATCTGCCTGTCTTCGTGTTGTCACACGTAAGCAATTTATAATCAACATAAAACAATCTGGTCATCAACTGAAGGGATGGAAATAAAGGCTTCTTCTTCTGCAGCTCTAGTGTGCCATTTTGTTCATCAAGGCTCAGAAGGTCCATGAGGGAATAAGGAGACATAAAAAGATTTAGACCACCTTACTAATGGGTATTCTATGGCTGACCAGCTCCAACATCCATGAATACACCTGTACTGTGCTCTTGTGCCTTTCAGGTATGAATATATGTACAGGACTAAGGTTCCCCCTCCTTCTCAGACCCAAAGTACTTGACTAGATCTGCATCCCAGGTGTAGGTCCTAACATCTTCAGATACACTGCTGTCCTCTCTTGGGTATTGCATGTGGTGAGAATCAATGCACTACTTCTTTAATTTGAGGGTCATCTTGTTTCTGGTTCTAGCTACAGGCAGCTTCACATCTGTTGGGCTGTTTGTCAGAAACACGGGTCTATACATTCTCCACAAATATCATCAAGCATACTCTTGCCACTTAGCCTTGTCTTTGGGAGCTTACATCATCAGCTGCTCTTCCTTTCTCTTGGAAGCATTAAATACGTTTTTAATATGTAATTTAAAAAAAACTTCACCCCATGTAAAATAGATTGTCTTAAAATATGGAGTGATAGATAAAGAACAAACAACATTGAAAACAAAATTATTAGGAACGTGCTAATATTTCAATAGTAAACTAAGGGGGTCATTCCGACTCCCGCCGGCGGCGGTAAGCGCATGCCCGGCGGGAACCGCTGAATGACCGCATCCGTCATTCTGAGTTTCCCGCTGGGCTGGCGGGCGACCGCCAGAAGGCCGCCCGCCCAGCGGGAAACCCCCTTCCACGAGGATGCCGGCTCCGAATGGAGCCGGCGGAGTGGAAAGGGTGCGACGGGTGCAGTTGCACCCGTTGCGATTTTCAGTGTCTGACACGCAGACACTGAAAATCTGTGTGGGGCCCTGTTAGGGGGCCCCTGCAGTGCCCATGCCAATGGCATGGGCATTGCAGGGGCCCCACGACACCCGTTCCCGCCAGCCAGGTTCTGGCGGTGAAAACCGCCAGAAACAGGCTTGCGGGAAGGGGGTCGGAATCCCCATGGCGGCGCTGCTTGCAGCGCCGCCGTGGAGGATTCCCTGGGGCAGCGGGAAGCCGGCGGGAAACCGCCGGCTTCCCTTTTCTGACCGCGGCTTTACCGCCGCGGTCAGAATGCCCCCGGAAGCACCGCCAGCCTGTTGGCGGTGCTTCCGCGGTTGTTGGCCCTGGCGGTCCATGACCGCCAGGGTCAGAATGACCCCCTAAATGTTTGCAAAAGAGGTTTTTAGAGCTTGGTTATTGTAACAGTAAGTACTTTAGCTGGTGGTGTGTTGCAAATATGTCTAGTTCATCCTAAAACATATTCATAAATTTGCAAAATATTGAGTTATTGCACAAACAGAGGATTACAGACTGAGCAAAAAAATGAGGAGTGTCGAATATCAGGTTGTTCCGAATCCTGTAGTTTGTCTTGGATCCTATTCATAATTCTACCTTGGATATTGCATAATAGTCCTTGTTGAAAATTTTTGAACTGACCCATTACATGTTATTTATGTTTCTTATCTTAAGGATTGAAACATACTGAGTTATAGCAATAACAAAAAAATACAGGTTATCAAAATAGTGCACATTTCTTTATAGCAGTTTCTTTCTAATTTTCTAGTTTATTTTAGATACCGACCAAATAGCTATCTAATATCTAATGACAGAAACATACAAATTGTCTACTAAACTGCAAGGTATTGCATAGCAGCTTGTTGCAAATGTACAATTTTGTATTGGATTCTACTCATGTATTTAACAAAGTTAGATTGATAAAGATTGTTAACCCTTCAATATTGCAAACACAATATAGCACCGCCTCATTATTTTCTGTATGTTTCTTGTCCTAAAGATTGTAACCAATAGGCTACTCCATCCCTATGCGAGGTTTGGGCAGCAACAGACTAAGGCCCTCTTTACAACCCTGGCGGTCGGTGATAAAGCGGCGGTAATACCGCCAACAGGTTGGCGAACAAGAAAATGGGATCACGAGCACGGCGGAAACCGCCAACATAGACAGCCACTTTAACACTCCGACCGCCAGGGCGTTAGCAACAAACACCGCTGAGGTCACCGCCAACAGACAGGTGGAAGACAATGTACCGCCCACCATATTACAAGGCACCAATACGCCAGCTTTTCCGGGGAGGCACCAACAACATCAAAAGCACAGTGGAAACAGTACACTGAAGGGGAACCACTCACCTTTCGACACTCAGCGAAGAACCAGGACGCCATGGAGCCCGAACTGCAGGTCCCCCCCATGCTGGTGTATCTGCTAATACACCAGGAATTTCAAAGAAGGAGGCGGCGATGACCACAGTGAGTTCTGCATCTAGCACACAGAGGAGGGGGAGAGGAAAAAAAGAGTGACAGACACATGCAACACGCAACACCCCCACCCTCACCCACAACACCATACACACTAACAGATCCAACAACAGTACAGATACACCCTATAACCCCCTGGAAGAATGCAAGGACAAAAGGAATTGAGTCAAATCTGTGATATTTAGAAAATGCATATAAAGTTAACGATTGTAAACAACAGTTTATACAAATATTTACAATATGTACAGAGGGCCGTACACTGTCCATTGCAAATGTCCATGGACCAGTGGCCCAAAAAATCATGGGTGAAGCGCACACTTGACTCCTGCCTCAAAACGGAGAGAACACTACAGGGGCATCAGGTCTAAAAAACACAGGGACCTCAGGGGGAAGGCAGACAACACTCTGGACAAGACGTTGGAAAACATAGGCTGGGACATCCTTGATGCAATGGCAACTGTTGTCTGAAATGACCCACTTGCAGGGAAATGGAGCACTGACAGCACCTGCACGTCAGGGGGGATTCCAGTCGGATGGCGAATTGGTGACATCAGGTCTGGCTCCAACTGGGTACATAGTTCCTGGATTGTGGCACGGTCAAACCGGTAGGTGACGATGATATGTCTTTCTTCCATTGTCAACAGGTCCACCAGCGGTCGGTACACCGGAGGATTCCACCATCTTCTCACATGTCCCAGCTGACGGTGCCTAAGAAGGACAACAGCGAAGAACCAGTCACTATTCCTCCAGGTATGTACCCACTGTTACACACAAGACTACACCAGATAAAAAAGCCTTCCTGTATGTGTGTTGAGTATAGGCCTAGCTATGCGTGACGTAGTAGGAAATGAAGCCATGTGGGCCCCTTGAAATGGCGGCTGCCTGACCTCTAAACTAGGACAATGGGATTGTGGGGTAACTGCGCTGGCGTTGCACCGTTGCAGTAGGCGGTCGTAGAACGCGGCGCAATCCTGCATTGGTTAACATTGGACCCTATGGGTCCCAGGAGCCAATGAACAGGTGCGCCGGCGGTGATGATGTGCACCGCCGCGGACGTCACCGCCTCGGATGTCACCGCCGCGGACGTCACCACCATTTTCTATCTGTTCACTCACTAGATACCTGAACTTCGACAGGAGAGGACCTACACTGCTAGTGCTGCTGTGACCTCGGTCTGGAAGCGACAATGGCTGCTGCGTCTGGGGAAAGGGCCCCTGCCTTCACTGCACAGGCGTTGGAGAAACTTGTGGATGGGGTCCTCCCCCAGTACACTCTACTCTACGGTCCTCCAGACCAACAGGTTAGTACACAGGGAGCACGTTCCATGGGCTAGGCATGGGTGGAGAGGGCTGGGTGGAAAAGGGAAGGGGGGAGAGTTCATAGATCAGTTATGAATGGGAATGAATGGGCCACATGGCCAGAGTAGGGAGGGGGCCACTCACATTGACAGTGCAGTTGGTAATGGCTGTTCCTCTTTCCTTGTGCAGGTCATGTAGGTCAGCACCTACCAGAAGAGGGAAATTTGGCGTGCCATCGCCAAGGAGGTCCGGACCCTGGGGGCCCACCAGAGATGGGGCACCCACTGCCGGAAGAGATGGGAGGACATTCGCCGCTGCAGCAAGAAGATGGCGGAGGCTCAGCTGGGGATGGCCTCCCAACGTGGGAGGGGTGCCCGTCGCACCATGACCCCCCTGATGTTCCGGATCCTGGCGGTGGCCTACCAGGAGTTGGATGGGCGCTTGAGGACATCACAACAGACACAAGGGGGTGAGTACAACCTCATTCAGCAGACTTTGCGTGCAGTGGAGGGGTCTGGGTGGGGGAGGTGGGCTGTGGGTGTCCCTAGGCCAGGGCGAGTTAGGTAGGCAAGGCCCCTCCGTAATGTAGGCAATGTGGCAATCAACCCCACATCAGCAGAGTGCCAAGTTGAGGTATAGGTGCACCTGTGGCAGCCATATGCGCAGATTTCCACCATTGCCATGTAGGCCATGTCCCAGAAATTGCATGTGCAGAGGTCAGGAGCACGGAGTAATGCAGGGGGCTGCTGTGTCTGTGTTGTCCGCCAACATTAGCGGCATGCCATGCACTAAAACTCTCTTTCGTATGTCTCCCCCCCTTTTCCTGCTCTCTCTGTCCTTTTGTACATCAGCATCATCAGGCGGAGGTACAGTGGCACCGGAGCACGAGGGAGCTGCATCCCACATGGCCATGGAGGGCCACGCCACAGGCTCTGAATGCACCAGTTGGACGGAGGGCGAGGGGAGCTTCACGTCGGCCACCGGATCACCAACCAGCGACACAGACTCGTTCGACGATGGGAGCTCCCCTGTGGTGGCAGCACCACCTGTGCGCCCCACCTCTACAGGTACAGCCGCCACCCCCCCTTCCAGCACCGCCCTCCCAGCAGCCCCTCAGCGTTCGCCCCAGGAGGGTGGGCATCACCTTCGCCCCAGGCACCTCAGGCCCTGCCCCAGTAACCCCTGCTGCCCTCAGTGAGGAGGCCATTGACCTCCTCAGGTCACTCACTGTTGGGCAGTCTACCATTGTGAATGCCATCCAGGGTGTAGAACGAGAGTTGCAACACGGTAATGCATTCCTGGAGGGCATTCATTCTGGTCAGGCTGCCCTTCAGCGAACCCTGCAATCTCTGGCCTCAGTACTGATGGCAGCCATTGTCCCTGTGTCCAGCCTCCCCCCTCCAACTTCCTCCACCCAGACCCAATCCCCTGTACCCCTTCCCATCCCAAGCACACCATCAGACCAGCATGCCCACAAGTCAACACACACAAGTAGCTCAAGCAAACATAGGCACCACACACACCACAGGCACTCACACAAGCCTCACCCACATACAGACACAGCAACACCCACTGTCTCCACTGTGTCCCCCTCCTCCTCTTCTCCCTCCTCCCTCCCAGTCTCGTCTACACACACACCTGCATGTACCACATCTACAGGCACTAGGACTCGCACCAGGACACCCAGCACCACAAGCCGCTCACCTGCACTCGCCACCTCCACTCCCATTTACACGTCCCCTGTGTCCTCTCCCAGTGTGTCTGTGACGCCCCCTCCCAAAGTACACAAACTCCGGCAATCACTCACCCAACATCCATCCACCTCACAACAGCCTCCAGTACCTGCACCCAAAACAGCTAAAGTGACACCTCCTACAACCACCTCCTCTTTCTCCACTCCCAGACCCCCTCCAGCTACCCATCCCAGTGTTCGTCAGAAACTGTCCCTCTGTCAAATTGACCTTTTTGCCCCCACCCCCCCTCCAATTCATCAGTCCCGTCGTAGCGCCTCACCCAAAAAGCCTCCAGTACCAGTGGTCCGTGTTCCAGGTTATTGGAGTGTACCGGCCACCAGGGCAGGCAGTAGGACCCGGAGCCAAGGCACTGGCAGCTCACCCCCTGTAAAGGCTCTGAAAATGGAAAGTGGACGACGGGACCGTCTTAAGACCCCTGGTGGGACAACAAGTGACATGGGATTGAAGGGGATTGCTGAGTCAGCTGTAACTCCAACAAAGGTGGGGAAGGTCCAGAGGAAGTCTGCCCAGCCTGTTGTGAGTGTCACGGCGGAGAAGTGCGCCATCATTTCCGGCGGTCCAGACACAACCACCAGCACCGTCGTCACTGGTCCAGAGACCACCGCCAGAGTCACAGCCCAGGAGGGCACAAGTATCGTCACTGGTCCAGAGACCACCGCCGGAGTCACAGCCCAGGAGGGCACAAGTATCGTCACTGGTCCAGAGACTACCGCCGGAGTCACAGCCCAGGAGGGCACAAGTATCGTCACTGGTCCAGGGACCACCGCCGGAGTCACAGCCCAGGAGGGCACAAGTATCGTCACTGGTCCAGAAACCACCGCCGGAGTCACAGCCCAGGAGGGCACAAGTATCGTCACTGGTCCAGAAACCACCGCCGGAGTCACAGCCCAGGAGGGCCCAAGTATCGTCACTGGTCCAGAGACCACCGCCGGAGTCACAGCCCAGGAGGGCACAAGTATCGTCACTGGTCCAGAGACCACCGCCGGAGTCACAGCCCAGGAGGGCACAAGTATTGTCACTGGTCCAGAGACCACAGCCAGAGTCACAGCCCAGGAGGGCACAAGTATCGTCACTGGTCCAGAAACTACCGCCAGAGTCACAGACCAGGAGGGGCCAGGATGCCACAGCCCCGCTGGGCAATGATGGAACGTCATGCCACACACCAATGCCCAATGTAGAGATTCTCATGCCACACACCACTGCCCAGTCCAGAGAACGTCATGCCACACACCAATGCCCAGTCCAGAGAACGTCATGCCACACACCAATGCCCAGTCCAGAACCACCATGGCAAAGCACCGCTGAACAGTCCAGAGACCGCCATGGCAAAGCACCGCTGAACAGTCCAGAGACCGCCATGGCAAAGCACCGCTGAACAGTCCAGAACCGCCATGGCAAAGCACTGCTGAACAGTCCAGAACTGCCATGGGAAAGCACCGCTGAACAGTCCAGAAACGCCATGGCAAAGCACCGCTGAACAGTCCATGGCAAAGCACCGCTGAACAGTCCAGAGACCGCCATGGCAAAGCACCGCTGAACAGTCCAGAACCGCCATGCATAAGCACTGCTGAACAGTCCAGAACCGCCATGGCAAAGCACAGCTGAACAGTCCAGAGACCGCCATAGCAAAGCACCGCTGAACAGTCCAGAGACCGCCATGTCAAAGCACCGCTGAACAGTCCAGAACCGCCATGGCAAAGCATCGCTGAACAGTCCAGAGACCGCCATGGCAAAGCACTGCTGAACAGGGCATGCACCGGGGAAGAATGAAAAGGCCGCCACATCAAGCATCGTTATCCCATGTGCGACAGTGACGGGACAGGAACTTCCACGGGGAGACTAATCCAGTCTGGGCACCAGTCCCCCTCCAGAACCAGTGGAGGCTGTTATCTACTTTGGAAACTGTGGCTTTGCACTCCCCAGGATGGAATAGTGGGCAACCCACCCACTATAGAGACTTGAGAGACTGTGGCTTTGCACTCCCCAGGATTGAACAGTGGGCAAACCACCCACTATAGAGACTTGAGAGACTGTGGCTTTGCACTCCCCAGGATGGAACAGTGGGCAAGCCACCCACTATAGAGACTTGAGAGACTGTGGCTTTGCACTCCCCAGGATTGAACAGTGGGCAAACCACCCACTATAGAGACTTGAGAGACTGTGGCTTTGCACTCACCAGGATGGAACAGTGGGCAAGCCAACCACTATAGAGACTTGAGAGACTGTGGCTTTGCACTCCCCAGGATACATCAATGGGCATGGAGCCCCGTCGTGGATCTGGCTTTGCACTCCTCCGGCTGAGGTGCACCCCTTTCCCTTCCCCCTGAGGTGCCTGTACTATTTCTATCTGATGCCCCGGCAGTGTTCTCTCCGTGTGTGGACAGGTATCTATTGTGGGCCTCGCCCATGCATTTTTGGACTAGTGGTGCACGGACATTTCTATGTGCATATCTGAACTACTTCTCGGAATGTATATACTTTTGTATGATTTTCTAATATATCTGTATATTTTTGAGACATGTATATTGCTACATTACAATGTTTGGACTGATTTTGTTTTGTCTTTGCATTCTTCCGGGGGGGTTGTGGGTTGTTACTGTGATTTTTGTGAATGCATTGGTGTGTGTGTTGTAATATGCGAGGGTGGGGGTGGGGGTGTTGCGTGTGTGTGTCCCTAACTTTTGCCTCCCCCCTTCCCTATGTCATAGGTGCAGTGCTCACCGTTGTCGTCGCCGGCGCAAGCGTTGGTCTTCATAGATGAGTAGGAATACAAGGGCCGGTAGGATTTGGAGTTCCGGCTCCATGCTATCCTCATTCCTTGTGGGATGTGTTCAGGTGAGCGTTTTCCCATTGCAGTAACTGTTTCCGCTGTGTTTTTATCCACGGAGAATCCGCCCCAGAATAGGTGGCGGATTGGCGGGTTGTGATACTATGGGCGGTACATTGTCCTCCGCCTCTCTGTTGGCAGTGACCGCCGCGCTGCTTGTCTGTACCTCCGTGGCGGGCGGTGTGTTAAAGTGGCTGTCTTTGTTGGCGGTTTCCGCCAGGGTCATAATTCCCTTTTTAGTCTGCCGGCCTGTTTGCGGTATTACCGCACCTTTAACACCGTCCGCCAGGGTTGTAATGACCCCCTTAGACTCTTTCATCTCCGAGATCCAGGATTCAAACATGATAACCTCAATGTACTTTTGTATTGTCTATCAACATTTCTTTACTGGATTACATGATCTTCCTAACCGAGTAAGGTGCTAATTAGACTTACAAATAATGGAGAAATCACACTGGTCCATCTTAACTCCAAACCATGCTAATCTTCGGCTCAATACAGACCTTACCAGTCCCTCACATCTCATCTGAGGTTAATCATAAAGGGCTCCATCCTATCATATCGTCACTGTTTATTTCTCTTGTACAGCTCTTGCCCTATAATGTCTGCATTCTACCTATGCCCACTGCCATTAACTAACTTTCACCAGACTACCACTCTTATCTGCTACCAAGGCCCTCTACACCACACAGCTTTAAACACAGATTATCCTGTCAAATGCCTCATGCTCTGCTTTTACTTGCCTGATGTTCTCACAACTACTATTTATGGGCCATGCTTACGTTTCCAACCACTTTGACTTTGCCTGAATTGTCCCAAAAGGTGCACAACCTTTCCTCACAATCACTCCCTTCCTCCTACACTACAGGATGAATAACTTATTTGGGATGTTACAACATTACAGTGTTGACCTCTGCTATTATTTGGTGCAACCTTTACCTTCATGCTAGCTCACGTAGATTACACTTATCAAGACTCGCTTCTCTAGCCTGAGAGCTTTACACCAGCCACTTCCACCTCACACTATTTACTGTGTTTGCTCCTCTCACACTTGTTTATCAGGATATTCTTATTGCTCAGTGTTGTCTTTAATATTGTAACACACCCTCAAATCTTTTTGCGATGTTTTGCATTAGATCTTACTCTTTGTTTATAACCTTCTTTAAGGATAAGCATCAATTATTATAAACTATTAACATTTACAATGATGTAGCACTCCATCATCACAGCTAATAGGCCTGTCCCCTCGTGGCCTCCACTGCTTAACCGTATATTTCCGCTTGGGTGGGGTGGGTTATTTTTTCTTTAGAGTGGGTATTTGTTTTTAATGTTATTCTCCTTCATTTTTTCTCCTCTTCTTCCCTGCCCTCCTCAGCCACCCTTCTCTTCCCAACCCCCTTCACTCTAACCCCACTACTGCCCATGTAGTTTCCCTACCACTTCTCTGTAGGGTTTTCATCTCTACCTCTTTTTCTGACACCTGTGTCCAATTGAATCATTACATATACTATTGCCAACCTCCCTAAATGGATAACTTAAATATCTTACCCTTCAATGTGAAGGGATTAAATCACCCCAACAAACTCCAAAAACACCTTGACTACCTCCACAAATTAAAAGGAGGCATTGTACTCCTACAAGAAAAACATTTGAACTCAAAGAAGCCCTCTTACTGCATAACAACTGGGTAAGTGACTTCTACCTAAGCCATTAACTAGAAAAGCTGAGTCAATATACTTGTTTTGATAAACAGGGTTTTCTTAATATCTCATCCTAAATGGACTAGCAAGATAGATGGCTATAACCATATTGCAAAAAGATGGTACAGAACTTCATGTTGGAAATATATATGGTCCTAATAATAACCATTCAGATTTCTGGATTCAACTGAATAAAGAAATCTTGTTTATTCCCACTAGATCTAGAAAAATTATAGGTAGCAATTTTAATCTACCATGGGATGGAGTCTTTGATAGAAACTCCAGTTGTACCTTCAGACCTAACAAATAGTTAACCCTTACAACACCCATAAACTGAAGGACATTTAGAGAGTAGCTAATCCCACCAGCAAGGATTACACCTTCTTTTTCCACCCTCACAATTTATTTTCTCGGATCTACTATAGCTTAGTGGACAAGCCTAATGTACCTAGCATCTCCAGTCCCTCCATTGAACCAATACTTATATCTGATCACACATGCACCTCAATCTCCTATGACAACACCCATTCTGTCACCAAATTGAGTTATTGTAAAATGAATAACCTGCTCATAACTTCCTCATCGGAGATACCCCATTTGAGGAAGCAATTAAACAATAAATCATACAATATCTAGACATTAATAGTATCTTAGGCCAAAACCCCAATATAATTTGGGATGCCCTAAAAGCCACCACCCGTGGCCATATGATGAAGCTCATGTCTAAGAGAAACAAACAGGACAACCTAAAATTAGATGTCCTAGAAGGCAACATCACAGT
This sequence comes from Pleurodeles waltl, assembly GCF_031143425.1. Classification (NCBI taxonomy): domain Eukaryota; kingdom Metazoa; phylum Chordata; class Amphibia; order Caudata; family Salamandridae; genus Pleurodeles; species Pleurodeles waltl. Next base: position 1,449,033,457 of record NC_090447.1, on the reverse strand, counting down.
CCTTAAGGGAAACTAAAACAAAAGACAGGTGGATCACAACTAACTCACCTGATAAAAATGAAATGTGAATACAATTAAATATAAAATGTTAAGTTTTAAGTAGCAAATCTCATTGTCAATAGAAACAAAGGTATTACATTCTGTGGAAGAAATAAATATGGTACATTACTTGCATCCTTCTTGAAACAAAACTACCAACACCTGAAAATATCATTATTAATGTCCAAGTACCTTCCTGTACCAGAAAAATAGACATCAATTCTTCCTTTGAACAGGTCTACCAGACTTTACTCTAAAAGTAATCAGACTTCAAGCCTACAGAACCTCAATAAACTTACTATTTCAAAAATAGATGACAAAGTAAAAGTCACTCTTGTGAGACCTATCTCTCAATTAGAAATTAAAAAAGCCAGAAAATCCCTCAAACCTTGTAAAGCTCATAGGCCCAATGGCTTCCTATCAACATTCTATCATAAATGAGGCTCATTTCTTAGTGATTCCCTCAAAGACCTAGGGCCAGATTTATCAAAGTGTTCTGTTGCCATTGTGTCACGCATGTTAAGGCAATAGCAATGCAACACTGAAGTCAGATTTACCAGCCACACAAGGGCACCTTGCACGGCCTGTGGTGCTTGGTAAATCTCCTTCTTTCATTCTGCAACTCACATAGAAAGATGCAAATGCCTCAAAAGATTTTTTTTCTCTAGAAAGGTATCGCTTCCTGCACAAAAACAATCCTGCCTCCAAAGCAGGCACCCTTTCGCTATGGTATAAGGGTACCTGTGTTGGCGCTAGGCAGCCACAAATGTGCCAGAACAAGGAGAGGACAGAAATGCGTTATGTTAATTCTGGTTCATTCCTGCCTTTTCATTCCTGCCTTTCCAGGCAGCACAGCACAGCAAGGTGTCTTGTTGCACTGTGTTGTTTGAAATATTGGTAAATCTGCCCCCACTCGCCCACTATTCAAACCCTGGAGCAGTACAGGAAACAGCCGCAGAGTCTACCACTATTGTATCCCAAAAGATGGCAAAGATCCCTCGAACCTTTAAAAATACTGTTCTATATCACTCATAAATACAGACTGCAAAATGTATGTTAAGAGTCTGGCCCTTACAGTGGAACCTGCTCTTAAAAGAAATATACACCTCTCCCAAACAGTTTTCTCCAAAGGTAGATTCAGTGCAGTCAATATTAGATTATTGTGTCATGCTATAGAGAAAGGACACACTCTCACATAACGGGCATGCGTGTAGCTCTGAACGCTGAAAGGCCTTTGATGAGCTCTCCTAACCTTTTCTACATGAGCACTTTACAGTTTTTAACCTTGGGCCAAACTTGACTAAAATGAGTCTTGCTCTTAACAAAGACACAAAAGCCAAAATTAGTGTTGAAGTAAAAAAACCTCAATTTTTACCAATGCACAAGACAGGGCTGACCACTCGCCCCATTACTGTCCCTATGAGCTATGGAACTCCTACTCATCAGCATTAGAGTGAATGTTGCAATTCCTGGGAATCCCCTTTGCCACTGGCCCACAAAAGAGTTTTTACATAAACAGATGATATTTAAATTTTCACAACCTGAGCTGACTTTGCCACTCCCAATGTAATATCCATGATTAATGATTACGCTAATGTATCCTGCTACATCTTTAATAAAGAAAAAAAATAGAATTTCTCCTCCTCAGTATTCACTGTAACAAGGAGTCTTTTAATTTTAGTGAAAAAGTAACCTTATCTAACCTTAAGGACCTCCTAGAAGAGTGAACCACTAGATTAATCACTTGGCGCGGAGGAATTGAAACAATCAAGATGATGATTTCTCCACCCATCAATTTTCTAATAATTATGTTAACTATCCTCTTATCACACAACTTTTTCATAAAGATCGATGACCTTCTTCGTGATTTTCTTTGGCGGTCTTAAAAACAAAACTGGAAATCACTCATACAATTAAGATTACCCAAACCTCTATGAGACTTGAAACTCCCAGACTATCGAAGATATCAAATAGCATATCTTGTGAGACATGGCCTTTTTTGGCTTAAATCAATCCCTAATGTCTCAACAAGCTGGTTTACAGCAGAGAAATATCTCATCCTACTACTTTCGCTTACATCTACAATCACAACTAAAAAGATAGTGGTAAAACACTCCTCTTTATTATCCTTGCTAGAACCTCTTAGGTCCTCTGTCAAATCAAAAACACACTAATAAATAGATTAAAATATTCTACCTTGGTTTCTCTATGGCACAATAACAAAATTAAACAAGATGAGAAAATGGTGTACTTCAAAGATGGGCACAGAAAGCTATTCTTTACATCAAAAACTTAGGGACCCACTTGAATCATCTAATCTTCTCCCACATCAAATGCAAATTTAACTCAGAAGAAAAAGACCTGTGGCATTTATGGCATGGTGGGAATATGAAGGAGGAACAAGAAAACTTAAAGATATGTTCAAGTCTGCACATGTGATAGTAATTGTTCAGATAGTGTGTGAAATGGCAAATCTCACTCAGTACATTTCAGCAGGAGTCGCGCTCTGAGCTTGGGCGGTAGCTGTTTGCTGCTGGTGACTGATCTCAGAGTTCAATGCACTGACTATTCCTCTGGGGATTGTAAAGAAGTCCTATGTGCCTGCCTGTCTGTCTGGGAGGCTGTGCTGCCGTCCAGGGATAGGAGGGGGTGCTGGATCCAATCGGCCCCCCTGACACCATGAGACAAGAGCAGAGGTTTGGGTAGGGGAAGGGTGCAGGCACCGAGGCTGGGGACATTGAGCTGCACCAAAGGCAGTGTACACTCCATATCGGAGACTTAGGAAAGCTCAACGGGTGGGGGTCCAGAGGAGGGACATGAGGAGCAGACAGAATAGAGGTTGGGGTTCTGAGGACAGAGAAGCTGACTGAGCCGGGGCACCATGAGCTCACCCTTCCCTCTGCCCCATCCCCTGCGGTACTCCATAAGCCTGGCCCCTGCTCGCACTGTGCATCTGGTGGTGCTGGGGCAGAGATTAGTCGGAAAGACATGTAACTCCTTGAAAGCTGTGTGCATTTATTCACAATTTACTGGCTTATTTTGCTCTCTCTTTAAACACACGCATACAGGGTGCTGTCTGCCATAAAAGCCAGAGTGAACCCCAGATAGCACTAGTTCTGGGTAGCCGCTTGGTCAAACATTCATTTGTTTTATGTGCTCTATAACCTCACCAAATTCTGAGTCTTAATTAACAGAGAAAAAATCCTTACTGCGTGCCACTGAAAACCTTATTGGGCCTGCCTTGCTGGTGGAGGCCACGCTGCTCATCTGCCATTTGCACTGCAGCCACCAGTCCTCATCTCGAACCATGGTAAGATTTTGAACATGGTCAGATAATGGCTCCTCCACCACTAAGAAACACACCACCGGTGACTAGTATTAGATAGGCTTGTGTTCTTTCTGATGGCATGCAGTGCCAGTTAACTCCGCCACACAGCGAAGGTGGCTGGCACATAGCATCCAAACTTGTTTTCCTTCCATCACCAAAATCATCCCCCTTCACTAGGCCAAACAATCCAGGAGAAATGGGAATATATTTTAGGTAACATTTATGCCCACCCACTACCAACCTAAATTTGCCCTTCATTTGGGCTAATCTAACAATCAATATGATTGTTCCCTCTCTGGCACAATGTACACTTTGCACTGCTTACATGTGTCACTGGACTCCCTCTAAACTCTTTAAATTCGGACTTTGCAACACATATCCCTCCTGGAGCTGTGGGAAGGGATCAGGAAATCTTCAACATATGCTTCTCTACTGCACATTCTCTAACAAGTTCTAGCCTGAGCTCAGGGTAACTATATCACAGACTCTGCATACTAAATGATCCCCTGACATTGCTTCCAATCCCTGAAGTCACCCAAGCTTTAAACAAAGAGGAAATTCACCTCTTAGATACTTTAGTTTTGATTGGCCTCAAATCAATTTTAGCAGAATGGAAGGATTTACCCCAATTATCAACCCACATGTGCTGGGCGTAGACCCAAATTACCAGAGGGGCAGACAAGTCTCAGAGAGGAACCAAAAAACATGGGCTAGACTGGAATTACACGCCTCTGACCTCATGCCATCATAAAGCTTCCACATCCTCTGTATCTGCTCAGTTTTAGATTCTTCTATCCTTCTTTTCTCCATCTTTGGATTCATGTTGTACTACTTCCCTTTTACATACTGGCTATATTACCTGGGGTCTTTATACATCATATACCGTAATATTACTAATAGTGCTCTTGCCTATACAATTATTGCCAATATGTACACCCTGGCTTTGTTATGTAACTCCAGACAATTATTCCTATTGTATTGCTTTATGAAAATTTTATAAAATTACTTGAAATCTAAAAAAGATCTGCGTGAAAGAGGGTATCTGGTTCTCATCTATGTTGGAAATGGTGACTCTGGTATAGGCTCTCACTTTATTTTCCGAACAATGTACCTTATTTTCCCAAGAAACTGTAGTTGGTTCCTTTAGTTTTAGTGTTTTCTCATGTATGAGCTGCGGGGTATCAGGCACCCTGATTTAGCATATTTTAGGGAGAGAGTACAAGCACTTTACCACTGGGTAGCAGAGAATAAATATGACTAACTATGGACAAACCTGATATTACTAAATTGGTGTCAGTCTTTGAATTAAAGTCCCCAATGATTGATGATTTTGATTTTATAGCATTTGACGATTTCGAGAATACTGACACCATAGTTGAGGTAAATATTTTAGTTTCATTGATTTTTGATTTTTTCTTTGTTGAGTTTTTTAACTTCTTTTTATTTTTAGTGATATATATATATATATATAGCATGAATTTGTCATTCTTCTCATTTGGGAGCATAAGCCTCACCAATACAATATTTGATTGTTTGTTCAAAAGAGGTGACTATAGATAAACAATCATCATTTTCTTTGTCTAGAGTCTTTTCCAATAGTCCTGGTTTGGGGAGGGTCTCTTTGCACCCGCGCATTTGAATGCACCAGTGCATTAACAACAAACTCTTTGTTTTGTGCAAATTTAGTAGAAAATAACTGTAACTGTGTCTATTGTCTAGTGTTTTATAGACTGTCATTTTGTTTACGTCTTCTACGAAGGACTGAAGAACTGAAGAACTATAACAACATTTGAAAGTCTATGCAGAAGAGGGATGCAGGAATATGAGTTCTTAGTTGAGTCTACTTCTTTTTGGGTCCAATTCACCAAGGAGTTTTGTTTGTTCAATTTCGCATCAAAAGCTACCAAGGCCATATGGACTAAGTCCAAAATCTTGGCTTGTATTTCTTGCATAAGTGATTGCTTAGTGTGGTTGACATTACATTTACCGGCGCTATCATCTTGGATTTATTCATTAATTGCTTTGATTTATTAATTCACTCTGTAGTGTTGTGACTACCACAATTGTAGACCCCGTATTATTCCCAGGATGTGCCTAATTGATCATCAATTGAGGCAGAAAGTAGGTCCTCTTCAGGAAAATCATAATCCATTGTCTTAATGTGCATGTCTCCCTCTGTTGGCACTTGCATACTATTCTCCGAAGAGGCCACTTTCAGGGATGACTGTATAATTTCTAACATCGACCCTGATACCGGCATTGATTGTCAACCAGATTGTCTTTGGTCGCAGGTAGTAAGATTTTTGTAGATGTGAATTATGCATTTTTTAAATGGGACTCATGCTTTTATCTTTCAACATTTTGTTGTCTCTTCAGTGATTTGAGTTTATAAGACTGATGTTGTTTGGATTGATTGGGATGTCCAGCTGCCTTTTTCGGTATCCCAGTGGTTCATCTGAACAAAATGTTGTCTCATCCGTGTGACAAAATTTCAATGTCTTCTGAATGAGTAGCATTTTTTATCATACATGTGACAGCTTCCTAGATCATAATAATGGCAATACACCGTTTTCCTAATTTGCCTGCCTTGTCTAACTTTCCTCATAATAACTTCTTGCTGACTTAGGGGCATATTTATACTCTGTTTGCACCACATTTGTGTCACTTTTTTTACGCAAATGCGGCACAAACTTAACTCCATTTTTATATGTTGACACTAGACCCATCTAGCGTCAAAATATTGGTGTTTGCACCATTTTTTGGATGCGTGATCCCACCTTGCGTCAATGAGATGCAAGGTAGGTGTTTCCATTGAAAAAATTATGCTATCCCCATAGCACCATATTTATCCCCCCTATGCTAAAATGACGCACGGGTGGAAGGTGGACCCAAATAACGGCACTAAGTTTGCTTAGCGCAATTATTTAACTTGTGGTTCAGATCAGGCGTTAGGGGCCTGTGGACTCATTTCCATGGTCAAACACCATGTCGTGTAGGCTCTCATTATTCTAATGAGACTTCAGGATTTTGAGCAGCAGGATCATCCGCATTGTGGGAGACTGAGTCTAACCCACTGCAGGTGACACCTGTCGCTCTAAATCCGGGTTTTGCTCCAGCTAACTTGCAGTGCCTCCTCCCTACCATAGATAGTGATGATTGGGCAGCCGAGCGCATGACATACTAGGCTTCTCAGGGAAGTCGTGGTCACTCAGGTGGCATCCGTTCCTTTCATTTACAATTCAGTCTCATATATAAATGACAAACAGAAGCAGTATATGTTTCAATAATTAGTTTAATAAAACAACTGCATCTTAGATAGCAAAGCGTGAGCTGCAATAACCAGGACGACACAACATGACAGTATTAAAATTGTGACGAGAAGAGTGAAGCATAAAAACAACGCTGTCATATTGTCACTATAATCAAGGGTCTATTTCCTATCTAGGTTATAATTTGAGCACAGCATGTTAAGCTCTAGTTCTGACTTTCAGGTTCCCCTGGGAAGACATCAACCCCCATACCTGAGCAAAAGCCTGTGGCCTGCATTAGCATCTGTAGTGAAGCATTCAGCAATCAGCATACAGTAGTGGTTCCCTGGCTGGAATCTCCCTCTGACGTGTAAGGGACATGGAAGTGTTTATATAACAACACAGCTGATATTCTGAGAAAATGTCCCTACGTAAGGATGTGTATTTTCTACGAATGCTGGAGACTAAACTTCTACCACGTTCACCTGCAATGTACCGAACTGTAGCCTTGAATGAAGCATAGAGTGATCAAAAATGTCTTGTTTGAGAACACAGTGCTGGGCTAGGCGAAAACAGATAGATGAAAATAAAACAAGACCGTAAAAATGGTTATTGTAAAAATAACAATGCAAAGCCAAATAAAATATATCTAGTTTATAGTGCATTGAGGCCTAGTGTGCACTACAATGGCTACACAACATCCTCCCCTTGTTGGTTGAAAGTGGTTCAAAGCCAAAGCTGAAATGTTATTGCTAAAAAAGCTCTACCTAAGATATATATAAAAGAAAAGTTAATTCAGACAAGTCAAAGGGACACACAAGCATCCAATGTGACAATTTAAAATGGGTCCACAGGTGCCCACCCCAAGCCCCAGGAACACCCCCACCCACTCCAGAGGGACACAACTGGATGGGGGAACCCCATCCCAGGTAAGTAGGGTTAGTATAGATAGGTATTTATTTAAAAATATTTAAGTGCCATTGGGGGCCCTGACATGGGGCCCCCTGGATGGCAATGGGTTCAATGGCCATGCCCAGGAGACACTGGTCCCCTGTGCTGGCCATATGGGTGGTGGGCATGACTCCGGTCATTTTCTAAGACAGGAGTCATGTTTTTGGATGGTTGTGTCTCTGGAAATGACGCAAGGCTTGTTAGCGGCATTTTTTTGCCGCCAACCAGCCTAGCAGCATTTTCTGCCACCCCCACCCGTCTAGGGTCGTTTTTTTACGCTAGCCCAAGCTTAGCGCTGGCTTGCGCTATTCCTTATGTATGGCGCCTGGCTGACTCCGTAGAGTGGCGAAAGCCAGCGCTAAACCTTTTGATACAAAACTGTGTTAGCGGAGTTTTGCATCAAAAAGTATAAATACTTACCACCTTAGTCTATTTTCCTTATTTTTTTATGTCTTTTTTTTTCTACTCTAAGTGATGTAATCTTTGGGCTATTTGACATACTGTTCGCCCTTCTTGCAATGGAAGGGGCCTTAGCTCTACTTGTTTGTCAAACTGTTATAGGTGATGGATCTGCATATTTCGTGAGGGCCAGTTCCAATTGTTTGAGATTTGTCCACTTCCTTAATTACTCCTTTAATGGACCAAATCAGTAAGGGTAGCAACCAACCTGCATTAGAGGAAACTTGAAATACTACCTGTAGAAACAAGTTCAAAATCTTAGGGATCTTTAAATTCCTCAACAGCCACATCTATAATTTTAAGCAGTGGGTTATAAGATTGAACTTCAATTGCATTGTCTACCTATATTAATTTTCTGTCTCTGAAACTTGATCAGAACCACACGTCTAGCACAAAAGTTCAGGTTTATTGCATGTAATCTATTTTCAATGCATTGAAGTTTTGTATTAGTTTTAACCTGACCTGATATGCAAGGAGGTCAGCCTTGCCCTCCACCCTTTAAATGTGCTGACCACCAGCCAACTTGTGTCCTGCCAAACTGCTCAACTAGGATCACTATTCCAGCCAGGTTTACCCAATCAGCCTTATCCTGCCCTGCCTAGCCTGAACCTCCTGTCCAATGTGTGCACATCGTCCACGGTACACCACCACTTACCATTGATCCTGGCCCCTGGGAGTATCAGGATGCCAAGGAGCAAAGCATGGCAGACAGCAAACAAGTTGCAGATGAGCAATTAGCAGCGGCATTAGCGTCTATAGAGGTGATTGCTCAACAGATCAAATGTTGAGGACTACAATCTGTTGTGGTCCTTTGGAAGCAGATGGGGAGTGTGACCAGGCATGAGCACTCCCAGGCACTCCCAGAGGAGGCCTCTGTTGAACTCTCACCATGGCACTCACCACTGCATCAGCTGTGTCGGCTACATTTGTATCAGTGTATGGTGGTTTTTACTGGGTAGGTTCTGCAGTACTTAAGGTAGAGTTGGTCTCTTTGATGTAGGAGAAATAGAACTAATATAGAAGTACTCAAGACTACATCTATCCTCCAGATTCTGCAATTACTACAGTGAAAGCCTAGTATACACTTATTTGTTATTGCTTGTAAGAAATTGGGTCATTGGTTGAGGGGGTTGGAAACCCCACTCAGGTAACAACCACAATCCTTGTCAGGGTGAACCACAAAAGTCACTAAATTAACCTGTGCTTAAAACTCTAATAGTTTGGCACAATCCAGTCAGGCTTAATTTATAAGTTAATTATGTAGCACTCAAATAGTAATACAGTGACAACACCAGAAATATCCTTAACACATTTAGAAAGATGGATGATTATTTAATAAATAAAATGATAGCAGAATGAAAAACATTCAATCAGTAAAACCGGAGATATTCAATTTTAGAATTTGTAATGAAAATAATGTCAAAAAGCACAACGCACCACTCACAGTAATCGGGTTCGGCTAGACTGGTGGAAAGTCACAATTTCAGGCCTACAACAATGGAGTGCTGGGATACAAGGACCAGGTTAGCCCCACTGAAAAGTTACCTTCAAAGCCTGGCACAAAGAAACTATGAGTAGGAGGCTGGGCATCACAGATAGTCGTCGCAGCAGCATGAAGAGCCAGTCACGTGTCCCAGACAGTCATTGCTGTACCTTCGCGCTGGTCGTTGTCATGGATTGCAGAGTCTTGGCACAAACGGGCCTGTTTGCAATCCTGAGGAGCCCAAACATCAGGAGTTTCACCTTTTCATTAGGAGGAGTACACTCTGATGTCCAGGACCTGGGAAGGCACCTCTTGGGGATCCAGTAATCACTCCATCTGAGGTCAGCAGGGCTCAGGCTGGTCCAGTTGAAGCTCCAGGCAGGTCCAGTTGTGGAAGGTCAGCTTGGCAGTTGCCGGATGGCCTCTGAAGCTTGTTGTGTTACCGTAGCTCACACAAGTAGTCAACCAACTGACCCTTGGGGTCACTCTGGTTAGAAAGGGATGAAGGCATGCAGAGCCTGTATTCTTTCTCAGACAGCCGGGCAGTCCCTCAAGCAGGAGGGCAGTGCTCTGTCATCAGTGTAGTCCTTCTTATTTAATTTTCATGGGTTCAGGTGGGTTCTCAAGGCTGGCTCTGGAGGTCAGATATTCACACCTGGTGCCATCCTTTGCGTGGTGAGACTCCCTGTGCCAACTTTCTAAAAGCGCTATTTTCAGAATTGTGACTTAAAATCCGACTTTACCATTAAAATGGATTTTAAATTGCAATTCATTTGAGTGTAAACAGCATATACCTATCAGCTCCCAATGCAAAGTTAGCATGTATTAAATGTAATAAGGTAACCAAGTGTTATCCAATGGGAGAGACAGGTCTTAACACAGTGAAAAACGACATTAGGATTGTTTTCACTGCCAGGACATATAAAAATTAAGTACAAATGTCTGACTTTTTACACACAATTGACCCTGTCCCAAGAGCCCTTACGGCCTAAATTAGAGATGACTTGATATATTTAAAAGGAAGGTCTAAGCCTAGCAAAAGTTTTATTTTTCCAGGTCAAAATGGTAGTTTAAAACTGCAATACAAGCTGCAGTGGCAGGTCTGAGACATGTTTTGAAGTGGTACTTTAGTTGGTGGCACAATTAGTGCTGCTAGTCCACCAACAGCATTTAATTTACAGGCCCTGGGTGCATGTAATACAATTTACTAGGGACTTACAAGTACATTAAATGTGCTAATCAGGTAGATGGCAAATATGCCATGTTTTAGAGAGGGAGCATAAGCACTTTACCACTAGTTAGCAGTGGAAACGTGCAAAGTCCAAATGCCAACAAAAATGGGTTCAACAGCAGAAGGCAAAATTATGGAGGATACCCTGCAAAAGAGGCCATGCCCAAACCAGCCCAAGATTTGCTTCGGAATGTAGAACCTTACTAATCCAATCTTTAGGCAAGTAAAATGCAAACATGAAATGAGTCAGTGCTGAACTGTTTTTACAATACTGCGAGTAAGCAAGCATGTATCTCTGCCTTCAAAGGTTCAGGATTATTCTACTACAATACCCTTTACTTAGGCATAAGGATTTCATTACTTATCTGATTGCAGTCCATCTAAAATAGGAGAACAATCAAGTATATTTCGGCAAGAAGTCTCCACTCAACTTCTGCAGTTGGTCTTGTCATCCCCTCATTGGGAATAACTATCTCTGTGGTAAGACATTAATCATTCAGGCCTCACAAATCTGGAATAGTCTGCTTCACACCCTTTAAACATGGCGGATTATTTCCTTTTAATGATAGTTCTCAAAACCTGCATATTCTCATACTCCTTTATCGCTGTTCTCTGTGTAAGCCGTCAATAGTGTCAAGAGACTTCATGGTGATAGTATACCTTACAAATCCAAATTCAAACTCTAGTTCTTCTTGAGGCTGATCTGTGGCCTGAGTTTTGTGCTCCCAGGCTACCTGTCTTCTGGCCGGGTTAAAGCTGTGTTTGCAGTTGAAGGCGACCCGATGGAAAATGCAACAGAGGACAGGGCAGAACTGCACACTCAGTCACAGAGATATTTAACCGAATTGTCTGTGGTAGTAGCTATGAGGAACCCAGGCCGTAAGGTGCCATATATTGCTCAATTATATATCAGTAACAGGGAGACTAAATATACCAATCTAGCTATCTGGGTGTCAACCTTTTCCTGCACTAGTCTGTGCTCCCAGATGAACCAGGCAGAGACAGTAAATATTCAGGACCTGGCCAGTAAATATGTAACACTCCAGCTCTCAGTCCTCTAAAAGCAGTGATGGGTGTGGACAATGATCTTAGGAGGGACCTTATTCCTGTCTGGCCTACCATACCTGGCCACAGCTTAAAACTGAACAACCTAACTGCTTGAGTGGGTGCTGGCTAACTACGCATTTCTAGGACTAAACTGTAGAGGACATGCAGGACTATTAGTGAGTAGTCATCTAGTGCCTGAGCCTCACAGCTACCACCTGCATGCTTAGTGTCTCGTTCCTGCCTACTTATTATAGGGTACGGACCACTCGGGCCTCATGCCCACTTTAAACCCTATCTTTTGCTGAAGAACTGGCAGGTGGCACCCCACAGGTGCACAATAAGGTGACAGGCATCAGACATTACACTTAACTTGATCCTAAACGAGGTCAGAGCCATGAGAGCTAAAGTCACATCACTGGTTACCAGCATGGCATACTTGGCTACAGACATCAAGGTCTGAGACTGGGCTTCTAAGACATGCAAATCTGAGTGGATACAGAGGACAAACACTTGGATGAAATGGACAGCTTATATGGTCAACACATTGACTGGGGCCTCAAGCTGTGTTGACTGCAAAGAGAGGTGATGAATTTGGAGGATCCAGACAACATTCAACTCCTATCATACTCAGCTACAATGATCATAACGCACCAAGGTCTTACTACTGAGTTTGATGAACAGGAGGACTTGGAGGACTTTCTATCCAACATAGATGCCCAGATGGATGTCAGCCTGACCCAGAACTCCAGGCACTTTCTGGAAGGACAAGTCACTGGATCTCAAGCACCCCTGCATATGCAGCAAGCAGAGTATCTCAACCAGAGTCGATTCACTAATCACAGACCATCAGTTAGAGTGGGTTTGGACAAAGTGTTGGACGTTGTAGCCAGCCAAAAAGAGAGATGGTGTGTGAAATATTGCAGTTTCCCTTAAAGAATGCCCGACTAAAAGTGCGAACCCTTGAACAATTGTATCATTTGTGCAGGTTGCAGCTATGCTATGGTACTGTTCCACTAACGGGTTACTGTCATTCAGTTTGCAGGGACTTATTTTCTTAATTTTTTCATTTCTTACCACACTCATTGTTTGGGGTGACTGAGTGGACTTTAATTTGCATAATCTTTTTAAAACAGCTGTGCTCTGTTGTGAGAGGTCTTGGAAGGGGTCTGCCTCTCCATTTGTTTGGGTAGAGAGTGGCAGGGGATGTATTAGTAAATAAGTGGTCTATTCCTGGCTAACCTGACTGTGTGAGCATCTTTTAATTTTTAAGAATCAAATGTTTTTAACTGTTTGGGGGACATTTTAACTTTTAAGAGTCTTCTGGCTTTTCTCATTCTAGGGGGAATTTCGTTTTAATTTCGTTTTAATACATAATACATTTAATACATTGGGATTAATCGAATTTTTTCCTCTTGTGGATTTACAAGTATTGGGGGCATATTCCTGTTCCTGTGTCTGTGTTTTTGGGACTTTTGTTGATTCCCTGCTTTTTAGCAACCTTGGGCCCCGTGTTCAGTGGTTCCCGGTTGCTTACTCTTTTTTCGTTTTTTTCTTCTCCCCACTTCCTGGTTGGGACAAATCAGACCGCATTTTGGGTCAGCGGTCTAGTTGTTTTCCTTAGGCTTTTCAGCCTCGTTTGGCTCCCCGGCTCATTTAATGCCGGAAGGACGCCGGACGCGCAGCTAACCTGACTGTGTGAGCATCTTTTAATTTTTAAGAATCAAATGTTTTTAACTGTTTGGGGGACATTTTAACTTTTAAGAGTCTTCTGGCTTTTCTCATTCTAGGGGGAATTTCGTTTTAATTTCGTTTTAATACATAAAGGGATTGGGATTAATCGAATTTTTTCCTCTTGTGGATTTACAAGTATTGGGGGCATATTCCTGTTCCTGTGTCTGTGTTTTTGCGACTTTTGTTGATTCCCTGCTTTTTAGCAACCTTGGGACCCGTGTTCAGTGGTTCCCGGTTGCTTACTCTTTTTTCGTTTTTTTCTTCTCCCCACTTCCTGGTTGGGACAAATCAGACTGCCATTTTGGGTCAGCGGTCTAGTAGTTTTCCTTAGGCTTTTCAGTCTCGTTTGGCTCCCCGGCTCATTTAATGCCGGAAGGACGCCGGACGCGCAGCTAACCTGACTGTGTGAGCATCTTTTAATTTTTAAGAATCAAATGTTTTTAACTGTTTGGGGGACATTTTAACTTTTAAGAGTCTTCTGGCTTTTCTCATTCTAGGGGGAATTTCGTTTTAATTTCGTTTTAATACATAAAGGGATTGGGATTAATCGAATTTTTTCCTCTTGTGGATTTACAAGTATTGGGGGCATATTCCTGTTCCTGTGTCTGTGTTTTTGGGACTTTTGTTGATTCCCTGCTTTTTAGCAACCTTGGGACCCGTGTTCAGTGGTTCCTGGTTGCTTACTCTTTTTTCGTTTTTTTCTTCTCCCCACTTCCTGGTTGGGACAAATCAGACCGCCATTTTGGGTCAGCGGTCTAGTCGTTTTCCTTAGGCTTTTCAGCCTCGTTTGGCTCCCCGGCTCATTTAATGCCGGAAGGACGCCGGACGCGCAGCTAACATGACTGTGTGAGCATCTTTTAATTTTTAAGAATCAAATGTTTTTAACTGTTTGGGGGACATTTTAACTTTTAAGAGTATTCTGGCTTTTCTCATTCTAGGGGGAATTTCGTTTTAATTTCGTTTTAATACATAAAGGGATTGGGATTAATCGAATTTTTTCCTCTTGTGGATTTACAAGTATTGGGGGCATATTCCTGTTCCTGTGTCTGTGTTTTGGGACTTTTGTTGATTCCCTGCTTTTTAGCAACCTTGGGACCCGTGTTCAGTGGTTCCCGGTTGCTTACTCTTTTTTCGTTTTTTTCTTCTCCCCACTTCCTGGTTGGGACAAATCAGACCGCCATTTTGGGTCAGCGGTCTAGTCGTTTTCCTTAGGCTTTTCAGCCTCGTTTGGCTCCCCGGCTCATTTAATGCCGGAAGGACGCCGGACGCGCAGCTAACCTGACTGTGTGAGCATCTTTTAATTTTTAAGAATCAAATGTTTTTAACTGTTTGGGGGACATTTTAACTTTTAAGAGTCTTCTGGCTTTTCTCATTCTAGGGGGAATTTCGTTTTAATTTCGTTTTAATACATAAAGGGATTGGGATTAATCAAATTTTTTCCTCTTGTGGATTTACAAGTATTGGGGGCATATTCTTGTTCCTGTGTCTGTGTTTTTGGGACTTTTGTTGATTCCCTGCTTTTTAGCAACCTTGGGACCTGTGTTCAGTGGTTCCCGGTTGCTTACTCTTTTTTCGTTTTTTTCTTCTCCCCACTTCCTGGTTGGGACAAATCAGACCGCCATTTTGGGTCAGCGGTCTAGTCGTTTTCCTTAGGCTTTTCAGCCTCGTTTGGCTCCCCGGCTCATTTAATGCCGGAAGGACGCCGGACGCGCAGCTAACCTGACTGTGTGAGCATCTTTTAATTTTTAAGAATCAAATGTTTTTAACTGTTTGGGGGACATTTTAACTTTTAAGAGTCTTCTGTCTTTTCTCATTCTAGGGGGAATTTCGTTTTAATTTCGTTTTAATACATAAAGGGATTGGGATTAATCGAATTTTTTCCTCTTGTGGATTTACAAGTATTGGGGGCATATTCCTGTTCCTGTGTCTGTGTTTTTGGGACTTTTGTTGATTCCCTGCTTTTTAGCAACCTTGGGACCCGTGTTCAGTGGTTCCCGGTTGCTTACTCTTTTTTCGTTTTTTTCTTCTCCCCACTTCCTGGTTGGGACAAATCAGACCGCCATTTTGGGTCAGCGGTCTAGTCGTTTTCCTTAGGCTTTTCAGCCTCGTTTGGCTCCCCGGCTCATTTAATGCCGGAAGGACGCCGGACGCGCAGCTAACCTGACTGTGTGAGCATCTTTTAATTTTTAAGAATCAAATGTTTTTAACTGTTTGGGGGACATTTTAACTTTTAAGAGTCTTCTGGCTTTTCTCATTCTAGGGGGAATTTCGTTTTAATTTTGTTTTAATACATAAAGGGATTGGGATTAATCGAATTTTTTCTTCTTGTGGATTTACAAGTATTGGGGGCATATTCCTGTTCCTGTGTCTGTGTTTTGGGACTTTTGTTGATTCCCTGCTTTTTAGCAACCTTGGGACCCGTGTTCAGTGGTTCCCGGTTGCTTACTCTTTTTTCGTTTTTTTCTTCTCCCCACTTCCTGGTTGGGACAAATCAGACCGCCATTTTGGGTCAGCGGTCTAGTCGTTTTCCTTAGGCTTTTCAGCCTCGTTTGGCTCCCCGGCTCATTTAATGCCGGAAGGACGCCGGACGCGCAGCGGACGCGCGCAGCGGGAGCGCCGCTGAAGCGCACAGAGCCCAGAGCCCAGAAATGCTGTTCCTTTTACCACAGACAGGTTAGTTTATTCTCCCCTGCAGCTCCACGCACTTAGAGGGGCACAACCTGGACTACCTCCTTTAGTATCCCCTGGGTCCTCTGCCTCTTCTTTCTGCCCGACCTGCCCCAGCACCTGTAAGGCTGTCTCACCCCCCGCTTCGTACCCATTTGTAACCTGTAAATTTCTGCTCCTTAACTGTCGGTCTTTACCAGCTCATTCCCTTCACATATATACCCTCATAGAAGATCTGTCCCCTGATGCCCTGTTCCTCACCGAAACCTGGTTGGGCAATGACTCAGCAGCAGATATCTGCAATTCTTTACCCTCCACCTACTCTATGGTGCATGTAGATCGTCTCCATGGAAGAGGTGGCGGCTTAGCCATTATCTACAAAAATAACCTTTGGTGTACCACCCTCCCCTCTGATATCCCGGAGTGTGAAAGCCTAATTTTCTCCCTTCACCTCTCCCCTACCTTTACTTTCTCAGGTTTGCTTCTCTACCGACCCCCAGGACCCTGTACCTGTTTTTTAGATTCCCTGCCAGAAGTTGCAGCGAGTCTTATCTGTAAATCCCCTAACTTTACTATCCTTGGGGATTTCAACATTCATCTTGATAATGGAAATTGTCCACACGCAAGGTCTCTACTTGCGTCTCTCTCTGCGCTTGATTTAAATCAACACGTAATAGGACCTACCCATACCAAAGGCCATACGCTGGACCTTTTATTCAGTAATCTCCCTGTCCTCACCACTCTGCCATCCCAGCCTCTAACCTGGACGGATCATTGCCTTCTATCTTTCTTTTTCCCCTGCAATGTTACTCCAGTTGTGCAGTCTACCCCCCCTACTTTTGGTCGCATTTGGTCAAAACTGGCCCTTGTGGAGTGGCGGGCTGCTCTCCAGACCTCCTTGGGGGCCAGCACCCCCTCCATTTCTGCAGATTCATCAAAACATCAAAGCCGCCCAGTCCTCCTACTATGGATTAAGAATAGAAAGCTCCTCCTGTTCACAAAAGGAAATTTTTCAGATTTTTAAGGAATTAACTATAACCCCTATGCCCTCTCCTCCCACAGAACCATCCACTGAATATAGTAATCTTTTGGCATCTCATTTTAATGACAAAGTCATTAAGATATACTCTGGGTTCCCTTCTCCTCCTCCCCCAGGTACAGTAGAGCACCAAATGATGGATCCCTCCCTCTCCGGAACCACATTAACTGTCTTCACACCTCTTACTGATACTGCTGCCACTAAACTTCTTCTTCAGATTAAATCGGGCTCCCCCCTGGACTCCGCTCCTCCCCCCATCCTCTCGCGAGTTTCAGATATTGTTGTACCTCCCCTCACAGAAATACTGAATCGTTCCCTATCGTTAGGTCTTCTCCCCCCTCTTTTTAAGCATGCCATTATTAAGCCTCTGTTAAAAAAACCGAAACTGGACCCATCTCTGCTGGAGAATTATAGACCCATTGCTCTTCTCCCTATTTCAACAAAAATTTTGGAGAAACATGTTAATCACCAATTAACCAGCTACTTAGAGACCCATGAACTCCTCAACCCCACCCAAATGGGTTTTAGAGCCCATCATAGCACGGAGTCAGCTCTCCTTGCAGTGACTGAGTCAGCCAGGCAGCTTTTGGACCAAGGGTCCCATGTGGCCATGATTCTGCTTGATCTCAGCGCTGCTTTTGATACAGTGGACCACAACCTTCTCTGCCGCAGGCTCTCAGAATTGGGGATAGGAGGCCTGGCATTGTCCTGGCTGTCCGCTTTTGTCAAAGACAGATCTTTTCAAGTCCTGGATCGAGCCTACTTCTCTGACATTTTTCCTTTGACTTGTGGAGTTCCCCAGGGCTCTTCTTTGAGCCCAACTCTTTTTAATGTCTATTTATCCCCGCTGGCTAAGGTGATCGCTCCCTACAATTTGTCTTTGGTCACCTACGCCGACGATACTCAACTTGTGGTGTCCCTATCCAGCTCCGGGGACTCGTCGGCAGCTAACCTCTCGTGCTGTATGAAAGACATTGGAGCTTGGATGGTCCAGTCTAAGCTCAAATTCAATGACAGAAAGTCAGAAGTCATCGTACTAGGCAATTCCCCCCCAGCTCTTTCGCTTCCGCTGTACTCTGAGGCTTTCAATAATCTTCCTCCCCCTAAGGACCAGGTAAAAAGCCTTGGTTTCTGGGTGGATTCTCGTCTGACCATGGATTATCAAGCAAAAAGAGTCTCCTCTATATGCTTTGGCATCTTAAGAGTTCTTAGGAAAATCTCGATTCTTCTTCCCCCTATGGCCAGAAGAATCCTCGTTCAAACTCTTATCCTTTCCCGGTTGGATTATGGGAACTCACTTTTTCTCAGCGCCCCGGCTTATGTTATAAAAAGGCTACAAACAGTCCAGAACGCAGCCACCCGGCTTCTTGTCAATCTTCCCAGACATGTATCCGCTAAACCTGCTCTTTCCTCGCTTCATTGGCTCCCCTTCAAGCAACGTACCTATTTTAAGGCCCTATGCATTGTTCATAGAGCTCTTCAACATAAGGGCCCAATGTTCTTTAGAAAGCGGCTATGTCTTTATGTTCCTTCTCGAAGTCTGAGGTCCTCCTCCTCTCGTCTTGTGACCATCTTGAGGTCTAAGAGAGCTTGGGGGGCCAACTCCTTCCTTACCAAGGCCGCCCGTCTTTGGAATGATCTTCCTTCCGATCTACGTCAGGAACATTCAGAACTACTTTTTAGGAAAAAACTCAAGACTATTCTTTTCTGTAGGTAGCGCTCTCAACTCTCCTAGTGACAGCACCGGTCAGGTTAGGTTAGCGCTGGGATGCCTTCGGGTCACTACGCGCTTTATAAATTCTTAAACTAAACTAAACTAAACTATTCAATGTGCACTCTAGAAAGATTGTTTACATCCTAAAAGACTGTGTAGATGAAGAAATTATGCAATAATTATTGAACATTTGTATAGACTGCAGTTGAGGATTTAGCCCAGTGTTGATAAGTCTGGTAGCTCAGTTGCTTAACAGTCTTTCCCAATGGTGAATACACAAGATGTTTTCTCACAGGCTTATACATTTCACTAAATAAAAGAACATTAGTTCTGTATTTAGAGTCATACTTGTAAAATTATGGGGTGGTTGCTATCTGCAGAGGCCTTGTATTTATAGTGGTATTTTTACGCATTTCCATTCAGAGACCCAGAGGTGGGGAAAGAGGAGATCTAACAAGTCAATATAAATCAGTAGAATATTGCAGTAAAATAACATATTTACCTATAAGAATATTATGGCTCATACTTAAAATCTCCACTTTTCACCAAATATCCAGACAATTTGTACAAAGTATGTTATGGTAAACATTTTTGTAATGTTAAATGAGGATGTAGCAGATACAATGCGCCGAATACACTACACAAATGCAGCAAAGCAAATCACCCTCTCAAAGATTTCAATCAAAAACTAGTACTACCAAAGGCAATCAACCCTATCAATGGAAGTTATTGGCATGTCAATGCTTGTTTTGTTTGTTAGATACAGAGAATACAACATTTTCTAGTTTTGCGTCAAGAATTTTAGATTCTATTAAGGACATGGAGGCAAGGACTATGCTTCTCAATCTTTACTACTCAAACACAGCAGCCAATAGTAAAACTGTAAAAACAGAAAAGACACTACACACTGAGGCTTTGAACCACACCTCTCTATGAGCCACCAATAGCAGTCCATTACAGCCTACAAAACAGAGAGGCACCATATTGACTTCCTCTTTCTTAGCAACCAAATCACGTCAATCCTGAATAAGAACTCCAACTGAACATCAACTGCATAGGCCAATCCAGACGGAAATGATGATTTGGTGGACAACCAAAACATAGAACCTCTTATAGAATTATGTGACTTTAGAATCTGATCCTAGAGAGGAAGAAAATATGTACATCTCAACACAATGGTGGTCATTACAACCCTGGAGGTCGGTGTTAAAGCGGCGGTAAGACCGCCAACGGGGCGGCGGTCAAAAAATTTGAATTACGACCGTGGCGGAAACCGCCAACAAAGACAGCCACTTTAATACTCCGATCGCCACGGCGGTACAGACAAACAGCTTGGCGGTCACCGCCAACAGACAGGCGGAAGACAAAGTACCACCCACAGTATCACAACCTACCAATCAACCACCTTTTCCGGGGCAGATTCACCGTGGATAAAAACGCGGTGGAAACAGGACTGCGAAGGCAACACGCTCACCTCTACACACTCCACGAGGAATCCGGACGCCATGGAACCAGAGCTGCACATCCTGCCAGCCCTCATCTTCCTGCTCCTCTACCAGGAGCACGAACGCCGGCGGCGAAGACCAGAGTGAGTACTGCACCTACGACACAGAGGAAGGGGGAGGGAAAAAACAGGGACACACACATGCAACACCCCCACCCCCACCCTCACCCACTACAACACACACGCTAATACATCATGATACATCACAGTTACACCCCCCACCCCCCTGGAAAAATGCAAAGGCAAAAGGAAATGAGTGTAACCATTGTAATATATTCAAATCAAGTACGCAAAAAAAAAAATATATATATACACCATAAACAAAATATACACCAAGCTTAGTAGTCCAGGTAGTGCTCCAATGAAGTCCGTGGAACACTGGGGCTACACGGTATGGGCGAGGCCCACACAAGATCCCCGACCATGACAGAGAGAACACTGCAGGGGCATCAGAGAGCAAGAAAAGAGGCACCTCAGGGGGAGGGAAAGGGGGGGCACCTCAGCCGGTTGAGTGCATGACGCCAAATCCACGAGAGGGCCACATGCCCACTGTTCAATCCTGGGGAGTGCTAAGCCACAGTCTCTCAAGTCTCTACAGTGGTTGGGTTTCCCACTGTTCCATCCTAGGGAGTGCAAAGCCACAGTCTCTCAAGTCTCTACAGTGGGTGGGTTGCCCACTGTTCCATTCTGGGGAGTGCAAAGCAACAGTCTCTCAAGTCTCTACAGTGGGTGGGTTGCCCACTGTTCAATCCTGGGGAGTGCAAAGCCACAGTCTCTCAAGTCTCTACAGTGGGTGGGTTGCCCACTGTTCAATCCTTGACAGTCTCCACTGGTTTTGGACCAGGGGGCATGGTGCCCAGAGGGCTTCATCCTGCTAAGGACAGAGGTAGTGGATGTATCTCTCCACTGGTTCTGGAGGGGGCTCTGTGCCCAGAGTGCTTCATCCTGCTCGTGACAGGCTCAGTAGCGTCAGTGCCCTTGGCGTTCATGGGCCAGCAGTGCTTGGAGCGGCGGTGCCCTGTTCAGCGGTGCTTGGAGCGTCGGTGCCCTGTTCAGCGGTGCTTGAGGCGGCGGTGCCCTGTTCAGCGGTGCTTAGAGCGGCGGTGCCCTGTTCAGCGGTACTTGAGGCGGTGGTGCCCTGTTCAGCGGTGCTTGGAGCAGCGGGGCACTGTTCAGCGGTGCTTGAGGCGGCGGTGCCCTGTTCAGCGGTGCTTGGAGCGTTGGTGCCCTGTTCAGCGGTGCTTGGGGCGGCGGTGCCCTGTTCAGCGGTGCTTGAGGCGGCGGGCTCCTTTGCAGTGACTCAGCTGCAGGTGGTCCTCTCTGTCCCAGCGGGGCTTGTGCTGGCGGTCCTCTCTGTCCCAGCGGGGCTTGTGCTGGCGGTCCTCTCCGTCCCAGTGGGGATGATGGCGGTGGCCTCCTGGCCAGCGGGGATGATGGCTGTGGCCTCCTGGGCAGCGGGGATGATGGCGGTGGCCTCCTGGCGAGCGGGGATGATGGCAGTGGCCTCTGGGCAGCAGGGAGGATGGCTGTGGCCTCCTGGGCAGTGGGGATGATGCCGGTGGCCTCCTGGGCAGCGGGGATGATGACTGTGGCCTCCTGGGCAGTGGGGATGATGGCGGTGGCCTCCTGGGCAGCATGGAGGATGGCGGTCGCAGCTGACTCCACACTCCCACCGGGACCCCTGGGAGCGGCATTGGTGGCTGGAGTCTTCCCCCTCTCCCGCCGGACACTGGCCAAATTTTGATGCTTGACAGGTGGGAGACTGTCCGTGCTCTGGCTCCATGCCACACTGGCTGCCCTGGTGGCCGGTGCACTGCAGATTCCGGTGACTACAGGCACCACTAGTCCTGGAGATGTTGTGGCTGAGGTGCTAGTTCGGGACCTAGGAGACGGACGGAGTGGGGGAGGTGTGGGAAAGAGGTCAAGGTTGGACAGGAAAAGCTTTTTGGACACACTCGGACGGGTAGCGGAGGGGGTTTGGGAGTGGAGGAAGAGGTTGTGGTTGTAGGAGGTGTTCATTTGCTGACTTTGGGTGAAGGTGCATGGGTTGGAGGCTGGCGTGAGGTGGATGGCTGTTGGGTGGGTGTGTGCCTGTGTTTGTGTATCTTGGGAGGTGGCGTCACAGATACACTGGGAGAGGACACAGGGGACGACGTGTGAATGAATGGTAGTGGGGGTGGTGACTGCACGTGAGCGGGGTGTGGTGGTGGGTGTGCTGGTGATGGCAGTAGTGGCTGTAGATGTAGTGCATGCAGGCGTGAGTGTAGACGAGACTGTGAGGGAGGAGGGGGACACAGTGGAGGCAGTGGATGTTGGTGTGTCTTCATGTGTGTGATGCTTGCGTGAGTGCCTGTGGGATGTGTGGTGCTTATGTTTGCCTGGGCTTCCCTTGTGTGTTGACATGTGTGCATGCTGGTCTGAAGGTGTGCTTGTGATAGGCTGGGGTACAGGGGATTAGGTCTGGGTGGAGGAAGTTGGAGGGGGGAGGCTAGAGACAGGGACAATGGCTGCCATCAGTGGTAGACTGCCCAACAGTGAGGGACCTGAGGAGGTTAATGGCCTCCTCACTGAGGGCAGCAGGGGTGACTGTGACAGGGCCTGAGGTGCCCGGGGTGAAGGTGAGGCCCATCCTCCTGGGTAAGCGGGCATGGGGCAAAGGCTGAGGGGCTGCTGGGAGGGCGGTGCTGGTAGGGGGTGTGGCGGCTGCACCTGTAGATGCGGGGGGCACAGATGTTGCCACCACCACAAGGGAGCTCCCATCAGAGGACGAGTCCGTGTCGCTGGTCTAAGCTTCTGTCCCTGCCGTGGAGCTCCCCTCGCCCTCCATCCAACTGGTGAATTCAGACTCTGTAGTGTCACCCTCCAGGGCCATATGGGATGCAGCTCCCTCGTGCTCCGGTGCCACTGCTCCTCTGCCTGATGATACTAATGCACACAAGAACAGGGAGTCCACAAAAAGGGGGGGGGACGACAGAAGAAAGACATGTTGAGGGCATGCATTACCGCTACCTTTGGCAGACACGACAGACACAGAAGCCCCCTGCACTACGCCGCGCTCTTGGGCTCCACTGTTCAATCACTGGGAAATGGCCTACAAGGCTATGGACGACATCCGCACACATGGATGACACAGGGGCATGACTAGGTGTACTTGCCACTCTACAGAGGTGGGGTGGGGTGCCACATGGCCTACCTTACGGAGGGACTGTGCCTACTAAACTCACCCTGACCTAGGGAAACCCACAGCCCACCTCCCCCACCCAGAAACCTCCACGGCGCGCAAAATCAGCAGGATGAGAGTGTACTCACCCCCTTGTGGCTGCTGTGATGCCCTCAAGCGCCCATCCAACTCCGGGTACGCCACCGCCAGGATCCTGAACATCAGGGGGGTCCTGGTGCGGCGGACACCCCTCCCACGTTGGGAGGCCATACCCAGCTCAGCCTCCGCCGTCTTCATTCTCCAGCGGTGAATGTCCTCCCATCTTTTCCGGCAGTGGGTGCTCTGTCTGTGGTAGACCCCCAAGGTCCGGACGTCCTTGGCGATGGCACGCCAAATATCTTTTTTCTGGTGGGCGCTGACCTACATGAATTGTACATGGGGAAAAGAAAAGTTATTACCAACTGCACCGTCACAGTCATTGGCCCCCATCCCTACCCTTGCCATGTGGCACATGCACTCACCGTTGTTTCATGCACCCCGCAATCCCCCCCCCTTCTTACATCCACTCCACTCCACACAGGCATAGCCCATACATCATGCTCCCAGTGTACTTACCTGTTTGTCTGGAGGACCGTAGAGTAGCGTGTACTGGGGAGGACCCCATCCACGAGTTTCTCCAACTCCTCCGATGTGAAGGCAGGGGCCCTTTCCCCAGACACTCAAGCCATTGTCTCTTACAGACCGAGGTCACAGCAGCACTTGCAGTGTAGGTCCTCTCCTGTCGAAGATCAGGTGTCGAGTGATTGAACAGATAGAAAATGGCGGTCAGGTCCGCAGCGGTGCGTACCGTCACCGCCGGCGTACATCATCATTGGCTCCTGGGACCCATAGGGTCCAAAGTTAGCCAATGCAGCATTGCGCCGCAGTCTTCAACCGCCTACCGCAAGGGTGTAAAACGTCAGCGCAGTTACCTCACATCCCATTGTCCCACTTTAGAGGTCAGGCAGCCACCATTTCAGGGGCCCACATGGCTTCATTTTTAAGTGCGTCACACATACTTAGGCCTAAACTCAACACATATACAGGCCACATATTGGATTAGGATTTGTGTTCTGTGTAAGCTGTGGGTACGTACCTCTGAGTTGTTTGACTCTGTGCTCGCTGTTGTCCTTCATAGGCACCGTCCGCTGGGACATGTGAGGAGATGGCGGCAACCTCCGGTGTACAGACCGCTGGTGGACCTGTTGGCAATGGAAGAAAGACATGTGATCATCACCTAGAAGCTTGACCGTGCCACAATCCAGGAACTGTGTACCCAGCTGGAGCCAGACCTGATGTCAGCTATCCGCCATCCCACATGAATCCCTCCTCAAGTGCAGATGCTGTCAGTGCTCCATTTCCTTGCAAGTGGGTCATTTCAAACAACAGTGGCCATAGCATCAGGGATGTCCCAGCCTATGTTTTCCAAAGTGTTGTCCAGAGTGTTGTCTGCCCTGCTGAAACACATTCGGAGCTACATCATTTTCGCTCAGGTGGAGGATTTGCCTACAGTGAAAGGTGATTTATATGCCCTGGGACATATCCCCAATATCATAGGTGCCATTGATGGGACCCATGTGGCTTTGTTCCCCCCGCAGGAGTGAACAGGTGTACAGAAACCGGAAGAGTTATCATTCCATGAATGTGCAGATGGTGTGTTTGGCAGACCAGTACATCTCCCATGTGAATGCCAAGTTCCCTGGCTCATGTCATGACGCCTACATCCTGCGGAATAGCAGCATCCCTTATGTGATGGATCAACTCCAGAGGCACCGTGTGTGGCTATTAGGTGAGCACCTGGAAGCAAGACGGTGGGAATGGTTGTCTGGGTCTGGGGTTATCCCTACAGGTTAGTGTGTGTCTAACAGTTGTCCCTCGCCATTTGCAGGTGACTCTGGTTACCCCAGCCTGTCATGGCTACTGACCCCAGTGAGGAATCCCAGGACAAGGGCAGAGGGACGCTACAATGAGGCCCATGGGCGAACGCGGCAGATAATCGAGCGGGCCTTCGGCCTCCTGAAGGCCAGGTTCAGGTGCCTCCATATGACAGGTGGATCCCTATTCTACTCACCAAAGAAGGTGTGCCAGATCATCGTGGCCTGCTGTATGCTTCACAACTTGGCTTTGCGACGACAGGTGCCTTTTCTGCAGGAAGATGGTCCAGATGGCGGTGTTGTTGCAGCTGTGGAGCCTGTGGACAGTGAAGACGAGGAAGCAGAAGAAGAGGACATGGACAACAGGGACTCGGTGATCCAGCAAAATTTCCAGTGAGACACAGGTAAGAATACAAACCTGCCTACTACATGTACTTTTACATTACTACCTCACTACTGTCTGTCGTTTTCACCCAGTGTATGGTCACTGAGTTGTCACTTTCCCTTACGATTTCGCAGATGTGGGTCCCACTGTGTGACATCTGCTTTGATTCCTCATGGACTAGAGCTGTGTGACATAGGTATGCTGACATTACAATTGAAAGATCTTTTTGCCACAGTAATTGCAAATACACTATTCCGAAATCACAGACTGACTCCAGATTGTTTTGTGCTTCAAGGGTGTTTATACATGTGCAAAATATTGGGGGGGGGTTCCAAATGGTGAGGGGTGATGGTGGAGGAATGTCCATGGCAGAGTCCAATCTATTAATCTCACAGGTGCATTGCCCAAATGGGCATAGGAAGTGGAGCTGGGGCAGTTTAGGGAGGGACAGGGTGACAAAGTGGGACAGAAGGATGACATTCAGGGTGGTCTCATTTCTTGGCGGGGGTCTTGGCATCGTTCTCTGTCTTTGTCCTGGATCTCAGGGACCGTTTGAGGGTGGTTCTCCCTCTGCAGGGGGTGGGGTGCTGGTGTGGTGGTCCTGTGATGGTACCTCCTGTCCACTAGCGCCGGCAGAGGTGGTGGGCAGTTCATCGTCCATGCTAGTGTCAGGGTCCCCTCGTTGTGCAAAGTGTCCCTCCTGGTGTTGAGTACTTCCTTCAGCACCCCTACGATGGTGCCCAGGGTGGAATTGATGGTTCTGAGTTCCTCCCTGAAGCCCAAATACTGTTCCTCCTGCAGGCCCTGGGTGTCCTGAAACTTGACCAGTACCGTTGCCATCGTCTCCTGGGAGTGGTGGTAGGCTCCCATGATGGAGGAGAGGGCCTTGTGGAGAGTGGGTTCCCTTGGCCTGTCCTCCCCCTGTCGCACAGCAGCCCTCCCAGTTCCCCTGTGTACCTGGGCCTCCGTCCCCTGGACCGTGTGCCCACTGACACTGCCCCCAGGTCCCTGTTGTTGTTGGGGTGGTGGGTTATCCTGGGTTCCCTGTAGTGGTGGACACACTGCTGATTGACGTGTCCTGGGCCCGCTGGGTGGGTGCTGTGCTGGTGTTTCCAGAGGGGGGAAGCTCTGTGGTGGCCTGTGACTGTGTCAGGGGAACCGACTGTCCCGAGGTCCCCGATGGGCCAAGCTGGTCATCTAGATCCAGTTGGACAGAGCTGCTGTCATCACTGTGGGCCTCTTCTGTTGGTGGTGTGGACATGTGTGGACCCTCCTGTCTTGTAACGTTGGGTAGTGGTCCTGCAGGGGTATAAAAGGATGTTTATTACATCTGTGTGTGGCATGGTGTGCAATGAGTTGGGGACCGTGTACCCCAGTGCTTGCATTCCTGTGTGGGACCTTATGTGATGATGGTTTAGGAGGGTGTATGGGTTTGTGCAGTGGGCATGCTTTAGTGATGGGTGTCCATGCTTTGGTGTTGCATGCAGGGCTTGGTGTTGGGATGTGTGGTTTGTGAAAGTGGGACATCTGTGAGGAGTTGGAGTGATCGGGGTGAGGGTGGGGGTATGTGATGTCATGCAGGTAGGGTGGGGGATGTAATAGTTAAGATTTTCCTTACCAGAGTCCATTCTGCCATCTACTCCTGCGAGGCCCTCAGGATGCAGAATCGCCAAGACCTGCTCCTCCCATATTGTTAGTTGTGGGGGAGGAGGTGGGGGTCCGCCGCCAGTCCGCTGAACCGCCAGGTGGTGTCTTGAGACCACGGAACGCCCCTTCCCCCGTAGGTCGTTCCACCTCTTCCTGATGTCATCCCGATTTCTTGGGTTCTGTCCCACTGCGTTGACCCTGTCCACTATTCTTCAACATAGCTCCATCTTCCTTGCAATGGAGGTGTGCTGCACCTGTGATCTGAATAGCTGTAGCTCTACCCGGACGATTTCCTCCACCATGACCCTGAGCTCCTCCTCCGAGAACCTGGGGTGTCTCTGCCGTGCCAGAGGGTGGTGTGGGTGATGTGTGGGGTGGGGTGTGTGGTGATAAGTGTGCTGATATGTAGTGGGGTGTTGTGTGAGGTGCGTAGAAGTTTTGTGGGTGATGGTGTTGTGTGCCTGTGGATGCAAGTATTGTTGATGGTGGTGTCTCTCTCTGTGCTTCTTTCTCAGTTGTTGTCGTAGGGGTTTGTGGGTGATGTGGGTGTGTGTTTTATATTGTATTGGGTGTGTCGGAGTGGTGTGTGTATGTGTATCAGGTGTGTGTATTTCGAATTGTCCAATGTGGCTGTGTTTTGTAAAAGTGTGTGTATTTTGAGCGCAGCAGTGTGTACCGCCAATGGAATACCGCAGTTGAAAGACCGCTGCATGGATTCGTGTGTCGTGATAGTGTGGGCGTATTTCTGTTGGCGTGACGGTGGAGGTTTTGTTTTTGCCAGTTTATCACTGACCTTTGGTGTGGCGGACTTGTGTGGGTGTCTGAATTTTGGCGGATTCGGTGCTGTGGGTCATAATAGCTGTGGCAGATTTCCACGGGTGTGGCAGTGTGTTGGCGGTTTTCTGCACGGCGGTAAGCGGCTTTTAATGTTGTAATGACCGTCAATGTCTGTAATAAAACAAGGGAGGGTACTTTAACAGACAATAAAAAACAACTGATAAATTACAGAATCAGTCACAATTGTCCCTATGGGTGGAATAATCCTCGCCTCCGTGTCCTTACTAGAATTTAATATTCTTGGTGCAAAGCTAGAAAATGTTGTATTGTATGTCAGGACCGGAGGCTCTGATTATGTTGGTTCAAAGCTGTTCAACCACTAAAGAAGAAACATTCACAATAGGTTTATAATAAAACATTTTAAAAATAGAAACACTAGAGCAATCAGCTGTTTGCAGAATGTCTGTACCCTAGAACCTAATGTATAAGCTTTAGAGGCCATGGCATCTCTTGTGGAAGGAGCACCATAAGCAGAAGTATCAATGCCTGCTTCAGACATGACCCAAGAACCCCAACGGACCAAAGTTGCAGCAGACACTGGTCTTAAAGTCACCAAACCTCCAAAGACCAAAACCAACCATCTTCACTGCATACTCCTTAACACCCGCTCCGCACGCAAACACGCTATCGAGCTCTGGGACCTGCTCGACACCTCAGCCCCGGACGTGGCCTTCCTTACCGAAACCTGGTGGAACGACTCCTAAGCGCCCGACATCGCAATAGCCATCCCGGAGGGCTACAAGATCACCCACATGGATCGCACAAACGGAATAGCCATCACCCACAAGACCACCCTCAAGGTCCACACCCACACAGACGACACCCTCAAGACTGCCGAACATCTGCACTTCCAAATACACACCGACCCCAACACCACCCTCAGAGGAACGCTCATCTACAGACCCCCAGGACCACCGGCACCCTTCAGCGACTCCATCTCTAACCTCGCCAGCGCCCACACACTCACCTCTACAGACTACATCCTCCTCGGGGACCTCAAATTCCACCTCAAGAACAACAACGACGTCAACTCCACCACCCTCGCCAACCTCAACCTCAGACAACTTGTCACCACACCCACCCACGCGGCCGGCCACACACTTGACCCCATCTTCTCCACAAGCACCCACCTCACCTTCAACCACACCACCGAACTCCACTGGAATCGACCACCATTGCATCCACTTCACCTTCCAGAAACAGGTCAAGCACCACCGTACCCTACAACCACCCCGCCGCCACTGGAACAAAGTCACCCAAGACCAGCTGACCAGCGCCCTTGTCCAGAACCCGCCCAACGACCCCACCGACCCAGACACCGCCGCCCACAACCTCAGACAGTGGATCAACGACTGCGCCAACTCACTCGCCCCACTCAAGAAGACCTCCAACAACCAAGCCACCAAGAAAGCCACCTGGTTCACCGAAGAGCTCCAGACCTCCAAACGCATCTGCCAGAAACTTAAGAATAAATGGCTCACCGAACACACACCCGACAGCCTCACGGCCCACAAAGACACCACCCGCAGACACCACCAACTAATCAGACTAGCCAAAAGATCATCCTTCAAAGACCGCCTAGATAACAACGCACACAACATCAAAGAGCTCTTCAGCATCGTGAAAGAACTCTCCAACCCCAGCACCAACATCAACGACATTCCACCTTTACAAGAGCTCTGCGACTCTCTGGCCACATTCTTCCACCAAAAGATCACTGACATCAACGACAGCTTCAACACCACAGCCGCCCCCACCACGCCAGACACCACCCCCACTAATACCACCCGATTCGATCGCCTAACCTCCTGGGCCAACGTCAGCGACACTGAGACACGCAAATTCATGAACTCCATCCACTCCGGATCACCGTCAGACCCATGCCCCCACCACGTGTACAACAAAGCGGACGCAGCCATCGCTCCCCAACTACGGAAGGTCATCAACATCTCCTTCGAAACAGCAACATTCCCGGAAAGCTGGAAACACGCCGAAATCAACGCTCTCCTTAAGAAGCCCAAAGCAGACCCCCAGGACCGTAAGAACTTCTGACCCATCTCCCTACTCCCGTTCCCTGCGAAGGTCATCGAGATAATCGTCAACGCACAATTGACTCGCCACCTCAAAAACAACGACATCCTGGACCCCTCCCAGTTCGGCTTTCGACAAAACCACAGCACGGAGACTGCGCTCCTCGCCGCCACAGACGACATCAGATGCCAAATGGACAACGGCGAAACATCAGCCCTCATCCTCATGGACCTATCAGCCGCCTTCAACACGGTATGCCATCACACTCTGAGAACCCACCTCTCCGAAGCCGGAATACAAGAGAAATCCCTCGAGTGGACCACATCCTTCCTCTCCGACAGAACCCAGAGAGTCCGCCTCCCTCCCTACGGCTCCAAAGCCACCAAAATCATCTGTGGCGTACCGCAGGGCTCATCCCTTAGCCCAACATTATTCAACATCTACATGGCCCCTCGCCCAAGTAGCCTGCCAACACAACCTCAACATCATCTCCTACGCCGACGACACCCAGCTCATTCTCTCCCTCACAAAAGACCCGCACACCGCCAAGTCCAACCTCCACGAGGGAATGCAGGCCGTTGCCGAATGGATGAGAAACAGCCGCCTGAAACTGAACTCGGACAAGACGGAGGTCCTCATCCTCGGACCCAACCCCTCCGCCTGGGACGACTCCTGGTGGCCAACCTCCCTAGGAACCGCACCAACAGCGACCAACCATGCATGCAATCTGGGCTTCATCCTCGACTCCTCCCTCTCCATGTCAAAACAGGTCAACGCAGTCACCTCCTCCTGCTACAACACTCTCCGCATGCTCCGCAGGATCTACAAGTGGATCCCAAAAGACACTAGAAAAACAGTGACGCAGGCCATCGTCAGCAGCAGGCTAAACTACAGCAACGCACTATACACAGGCATCCCGAGAAAACAACTACAGCGCCTCCAACGCATCCAAAATGCCTCCGCCCAACTGGTCCTCAACGTACCCCGCCCCAACCACATCACACCCCACCTGAGAGACCTCCACTGGCTCCCCGTTGACAAGAGGATCACTTTCAAGCTCCTCACCCACGCACACAAAGCACTCCACAACACTGGACCTGCCTACCTCAACAACAGACTCAGCTTCTACACCCCCACCAGCCAGCTCCGCTCCGCAGACCTCGCACTCGCCACTGTCCCCCGCATCCACCGAAAGACATCCGGCGGCAGAACTTCTCCTACCTCGCCACCAAGACATGGAACACTCTCCCAATCAACCTGCGACGGAACCAGGACCTACTCGCCTTCAGAAGACTCCTCAAGACCTGGCTCTTCGACCAGTAGCAGCTTACCCCCCCCCCCTCAGCGCCTTGAAACCCTAACGGGTATGTAGTGCGCTCTATAAATAGATTGATTGATTGATTGACACTGGTCTTAAAGTCTTCTGAATTGCAATCAACAGAGGACCAAGCGATTAATCTCTATGAATAACAGTACGTTCCTCGTATACCTTCAAACTCTTGACTACACATAGTTTATCATTATTGGGAAAATCCGGATAATCCACTGAACTAGACATGAATTTCATCCTTCTAGAAATGACAAAAGAAAGTCCATTTGGAGAAAACAACCTAACTGCTAAATCCAGAGCTTTCACATCAGAAACTCTGCGACATGAAATCAGACATAATAATATGGTCAATTTCGCAGATAACTGTTTAATAGATTATAAATAATTGTCCGGCCAGGAATTCAAGAATGCCAGAACCCCATTCACATCCCAAAGCTGCGAATAGCCTGGTTTGGGTGGAAGAGCCACGCTGATTCCATTAAGCAATTTACAAGCTAACACATGTTGACCTACTGGCTTACCATCTATCCATTTATGCCTAGCAGAAATTGTCGACCTGAAGTTGTTTACCGACCTGTATCTTACACCGAATTTAACACATTCAGACAAAAAATTCACTACATCTTTGAGTTCAGATTCCACGGGATCCACATCCCTTTGAAGGCACCAACCCAACCACTTGCTCCATGCCACCGAATATCGCTTGCAGGTGGATGGAGCCCAAGCTTGTTGCATGAATTGGGCAGCTGAACCTGAAAAGCCCTGCACTTGGCTATGTCCCCTGAAATCTTCCAAGCCATGAGGGTTAACTTTCTTGCGAGAAGAAGGGGATGGGGTGCCCGGACTGGGTCCGGGATGAGATGAGGGAAGACCGGAAGGAGAAGAGGAAGCGAAGTGGATAGCTCCACAAGGGAGGGGAACCAAGACTGACTCCTCCACACAGGATGAGAGATGCACTCTGACATCTGACGTGAGATGCCACTCATGGGATCATCGTAAAGGGAAGAAGTGCATAATTCATATGACCTGACCAATTATGAAGGAAGGCGTCCGTTGCCAGAGCCAGAGAATCCAGTCTTCTACTGAAGAACCTTGTACACTGGTAATTGAGACGAGATGCAAAAAGATCTAACTGACAATGACCTAGAATTGAGCTGATCTACTGAGAAACTGATGGGTGAAGTTTCCAATCACTGGAATCCCTTAGGAAATGAGAATTCCAGTCTGCCACAAGGTTGAGTTTCCCCGGGAGAAACTCCGCCATTACAACGATCTTCTGCGAAAGGCAAAAGTACCAGAACTCCTTGGCAAAAAGTGCCTGAAGGCGAGATCTGGTTCCCTCCAAGTGGTTGATATAATGAACCGGAGAGACATTGCCCATCCTGAGGAGGATGCAACAATTGTTCCTGAAGGGAGAGAGGGATCTGATGGCAAAGGAGCCAGCTAAGAGTTCCAGATAATTGATATGGAGGTGAAGTTCCTCCAAAGATCACTGCCCCCTTGTTGAAAACTGTCCTCATCTCGCACCCCAGCCCCAAAGGCGGGCATCTGATTCTATCACTACATCCAGTGCGGCCCTGAAAATGGCTCTGCCATTCCAGGCTTCCATGTCAGAGAGCCACCATTGAATCTCCTCCTGAGCATCGTTCGAAAGGGTAATGAGATGATGGTAAGAGAGCCCTTGTTGGAGATAATGAATCTTCAGCCTTTGATAGGCTCTGTAATGCAGAGGACCCTGAAAGACCACCTGAAGTGAAGAAGCAATTAATCCCACAATCCATGCCAGGGATCTCAAAGAGACCACCTGTCTCGACAGAGTCGTCTTCAATTCCCACTTGATCGACTTCATTTTCTGTGAGGGAAGCAGCAAAAGAGCCTTGACCGAATCTATTTGAAACACCAGAAACCCCAACTGCTGAGACGGAATCATAGAGGATTTCTTGAGGTTGATTTCTTGAGGTTGATCTAATAGGGAGACTGTCCATGATAAGCGGGTGAGGAGAAGAGATTGATCTTGAGCCAGGATGATAATGTCATCAAGATGTATGAGCAACCGAATACTCCTTTTCCGAAGGTGTTCTACTACCGGCTTCAGAAGCTTGGTAAAAACCCATGGGGCAGAAGAGAGGCCGAACGGGAGTGTCAGATATTCTAACCATTTGTCTCTCCAGCGGAATTGGAGGTATTTTCAGTGGGAAGAAGAAATGGGAACAGTCAAATAAGCTACCTTCAAATCGAGACAGACCATCCAGTCCCTCTCCTGGAGAAGCTCTCATAAAAGATGAATGCCCTCCATCTTGAAATGTCGATATACAATGAACGGGTTGAAGTGTCTGAGATTGAGCACCAATCTCTGCCCATCACCCTTCTTCTGAAATAGAAAAACATTGCTGCAGATACCCATTGGGGGGGTGGGAAGACAAAGCGATGGCTTGTTTTGCAGGTAAATCATGAGTTTCGCAATATATAAAAGCTTTGTCATGAAGGGAAAAACAGAGAAGAGAGGATCAGTCTGACTGCAAGGGAGGGGACCTGAACTCTACGGCGTAACCTCGAACTGTATTTAGCACCCATGCATCTGAGGAAATGCTTTCCCAAATGTGAACACAATACTTTATCCTGCCCCCCAGAGGAAGAAGGGAAACAGAGAGATTTGTTACTTGTAGGGCTTTTGTCAATGGCTCTAAAAGCTCTGGAGGAGCCATGGAAGTTGTGACCATGGGTGTATCTGGCTCTAGATGCGTAGAAACCCACTTGAGAAGGGTCTTGGATGTATCCTCTATGTCTCGGGTAAGCCCCTCTCGTAGGACTTTGTTGGAAACCCCGGCCCACCTCAGCCGAAGCTAAATCCACCAATTGAGGGTCAATCCGTAGAAGGACAGATTTCCATCATTCAGAGGCGAGCACACAGATTGCATTGCAAAGGAAACAAATAGCACACTGGGTCCACCCAGCGAACACTTCAGGATGAATGGCATTCCCCAATTCCTGCGCTTGTAGGGCCAGTTCCAGTAGTTTTGCCAGAGGCATCTAACAGTTTGTCTTGAGAAGCATGAAGGGCTCTGCCAATGCCTTTCTTAGGATCCTTGTTATACTTCTTTAAGAAAGTTACCATGGTCAAATTAATGTTGGAGTGACAGCTGTTTTATGAGGTAGATCCAGGCCGGGCATTCAGACTTCAACCTGGATCTCACCTCCTTCTCAAAACACTTTCTGCGGTGCGCTTGCATATATTTGGCCACAGCTGGGGCCGGAGACCAATCCGTAGATCGAGGGTGGGTGATTTCTGAGGGTTTCAAAGTAAACGGGGAAGGGGGAGGAGTGTCTGCGGTTCTTACAGCACTTGCAGGATTTCTTGGACTCTTGGGACGAGGATGAGGGCTAGGATTCAGAATCTGATGGGGGGATTAAAGGACAAGATGAACTGGGAATAGCAGAGGCTGCATAAGTATGCTCCGGAACTTTAACCTGTGAAAATTTGGCCAAAGGATTAGCATGGGGCCAAGGTTGGTACAGAGGAGAAGGAGTAGGATGCGACAAATCCCCTGATGAAGGGAGAATGGGCTAGTTTGTCTACATTTTTTGATAAAGGGTATAAAACAGAGGACAAAGCTTTACTAATGGACCTTTGGGCAGAGGAGTCAATGACTTGTTCCATATAGGGTTCATAGTAGTAGTCCTCATCTTCATATGGGCCATAAGCCTCAAGCCCCTGTTCATAATTTTCAGAATCAGACATGATGGTGAGAAGGAACCCAACAGACAGAGGGGGTGATTCTGACCTCGGCGGTAAAAGGCCCTTACCGCCGGTCAGAAGTCCGCCATTCTACCGCCGCGGCCGCGGTAAACCGCCACGGTCATTCTGACCTCCAACTGTGAAACCGCCAAAAACCCGACATCCACGGAAGGCCGCCTCATCAGCAGCCATCGATAAACTGGAGATGACCAAACCTCCACCGCCACGCCAACACAAACACGCCCATGCCATTCTGACCCACGAATCCACGCGGCGGTCTTTCAACCGCGGTATTCCATTGGCGGTACACACCGCCGCGCTCAATATACACACACCCATAGAAAACACAGCCACATTGGACAATTTGAAATACACACACCTGATACACATACACACAACACTCCCACACACCCAATACAATATAAAACACACACCCACTTCACCCACAAACCCCTACAACCACAATTACTGAGAGAAGGCGCAATACACTGAGAGAGAGCACAGGGAACGCAAAGCACAACACACACAGGATCACAACATCATCACCCACACCTCATCTACGCACACATCACCACGCACATCATCACAAACACCACCCCACACCTCATCCACACCACCCCATGGCACCCCAAAGACACCCCAGGTTCTCCGACCAGGAACTCAGGGTCATGGTGGAGGAAATTATAAGGGTAGAGCCCCAGCTCTTCGGCACACAGGTGCAGCACACCACTATAGCAAGGAAGGCTGAGCTATGGCAAAGGATCGTAGACAGGGTCAACGCTGTGGGACAGCATCCGAGAAATCGGGAAGACATCCAAAAGCAATGGAACGACCTACGGGGGAAGGTGCGCTCGATGGTGTCAAGGCACAACATCGCTGTGCAGAAGACTGGCGGCGGACCCCCACCCTCTCCACCCCAATTCACAGCATGGGAGCAAGAGGTAGTAAACATCCTGCATCCAGATGGCCTCGCTAGAGTACACGGAGGAATGGACTCTGGTAAGTCGAATCTCAACTACCTCCCCCCCCAAACACCAGCATGCCAACCCACACCCCCACCCTCACCCCCAACCCCCCAGCACACATCCTCCCTGCCAATGTCTCACCAGTACAACCCACCCAACCCAAAACCAATCCCTGAATGCCAACACACACCATAGACAGCCATCACCAAAGCATGACCATTGCACATACCCATACCCCCCCCCCCACCACCATCACAACACCTCCCACAAGGGAATGCCAGCACTGGGGGACACGGGCACTCAAAATGCACGCCATGGCACACACAAAAACAATAACCACACTATTTTACCCCAGCAGGGCCCGAACGCCAACACACCGCCACGGAGGGTCCATATTTGTCCATCCCACCCCCAGAACAGGCCCCCAGTGAGGACAGCAGCTCTGTCGACCTAGAACCTGATGACCAGCCCAGACCATCAGGGACCTCTGGACAGTGGGTTCCCCACACACAGACACAGGCTACAGCAGACCCAACCCCCTCTGGGAACACCAGCACAACTCCCACTCAGCGGGCCCATGCCTCTGTCTCCAGGACGCATCAATCAGCGGTGTGTCCGCCACTACAGGGCACCCAGGCGGACCCAACACCCCAACAACAACAGGGACCTGGGGGCAGTGGTAGTGGGCACATCGTCCAGGGGACAGAGGCCCGGGGAAACAGGGCAACTGGGAGGGCTGCTGTGCGACAGGGGGGGGGAGGACAGGCCCAGGAAACCCACTCTCCAAGAGGCCCTCACCACCATCATGGGAGCCTACCACCACTCCCAAGAGACGATGGCGACGGTACTGGCCAGGTTCACCGAGATCCAGGCACAGCAGGAGGAACGCTACATGGGGTTCAACAATGAACTCCAGAACATCGGCAACGCTATGGGGAACATAGTCCAGGCCCTCAACAGGATAGAAAACACATTGCGGGACAATGTGGCACCACAAAGGGCCCCTGTCACAAGCCAGGATCAGGAACAGCCTACCACCTCCGCCGGCGCAAGTGGACAGGAGGCCCCACCACAACGACAGGCCACCAGAACCCCACCTCCTGCTGAAGAACAACCACCCTGCAAGAGGAACCTGAGATCTCACAGGAAGACAGAGTCGGATGCCAAGACACCCGCCAGCATAACATACCCCCTGATGTCATCCCACTGTCCCACATTGTCACCCTGTCCAACCTTGAACTGCCTCTGCTCCATCCTTCCACAGGCATATGGACAATGCACCTGTGAAACTTAGAACTCGACTCTGCCATGAACATTACTCCACCCTCACCCATCACCGTTTTAATATCATGGACCAATATCTAGCACTAAAAATAAATCACTCATTGCACTGAAATCATTCAGGAGTCAGCCTGTATTATTTACAAATGTATAACACATTACTGATCAATAATGTTCCGTTAACTTTGTGATGAAAACATACCGATGTCAATAAGCATTAGTCCATGTGCTAACCAAGCAGAAGTCACGCAGTGGGTCATACAGCACTGAAAAGGGAAGGGAAAATCAAACATCAGTTAAAAAGAACTGGGGAGAAATACACAATGTAAAGATGCAGGAGGCTTTCAGGAAATGTTAAATGGCGTGGGTGAGTCTTACCTGTGTGCTACTGAAAATACTGTTGGATAACTGTGTCCCTGTTGTCTGTCTCGTCGCCGTCGTCTTCCTCCTCTTCACTCTCCACAGGCTCCACAGCTTCTTCAACACCACCATCTGGAGCATCCTCCTGCAGGAAAGGCACCTGACGTCGCAATGCCAGATTGTGAAGCATACAGCAGGCCACGATGATCTGGCACACCTTCTTTGGTGAGTACATCAGGGATCCACCAGTCATATGCAGGCACCTTAACCTGGCCTTCAGGAGGCCAAAGGTTCTTTCTATGATCCTCCTAGTTCGCCCATGGGCCTCATTGTACCGTTCCTCTGCCCTGGTCCGGGGATTCCTCACTGGGGTCAATAGCCAAGGCAGGTTGGGGTAACCAGAGTCACCTATTAGCCACACACGATGTCTCTGTAGCTGTTCCATCACATAAGGGATGCTGCTATTTCTCATAACATACGCGTCATGCACTGACCCAGGGAACTTGGCATTTACATGGGAGATGTACTGGTCAGCCAAACAGACCACCTGGACATTCATAGAATGGTAATTTTTCCTGTTTCTGTACACCTGCTCATCGTCTTTTGGGGGTACTAAGGCCACATGGGTCCCATCAATGGCACCAATGATGTTGGGGATATGTCCAAGGGCATAGAAATCACCCTTCACAGTGGCCAAATCATCCTCCTCAGGGAAAACAATGTAGCTCCGCATGTGTTTCAGCAGGGCAGACAACACTCTGGACAAAACCTTAGAAAACATAGGCTGAGACATCCCTGATGACATGGCCACTGTTGTCTGAAAAGACCCTCTTGCCTAAAAATGGAGGACTGACAGAACCTGCATCAGAGGGGGAATTCCAGTGGGTTGGCGGATGGGGGACATCAGGGCTGGCTCCAGCGGGGCACACAGTTCATGTATAGTGGCTCTGTCAAGTCGGTATTGTAGTATAATATGGCGTTCTTCCATTGTCGACAGGTCCACCAGCGGTCGGTACACGCGAGGATTCATCCTTCTCCTTGCAAGTCCCAGCGGACGGTGCCTAGGAAGGACAACATGGAGTATGGAGTCAAGCAAATCACAGGTACGTTCACCACAGCTTGCATAGCACACGGTTATCTATGTATTGAAAGGCGTGTATGTGTGGCAATGCAAGGCCTAGGCCTGTGTGACGCAGTTTAAATTAAGCCATGTGGGCCCTTGAAATGGCGGCTGCCTGACCTGTGAAGTGGGACAATGGGATGTGAGGTCAATGCGCTGGCGTGGCACACCGTGGCGGTAGGCGGTTGAAGACCGCTGTACGAAGCCGCATTGGTTAACATTGAACCCTATGGGTTTCAAGAGCCAATGAGGATGTGCGCCGGCGGTCGCGGTACGCACCGCCGCAGTACGCACCGCCGCGGGCGTGACCGCCATTTTCTACATGATTAATCACTCGAGACCTGATCTTCCACAGGAGAGGACCTATACTGCAAGTGCTGCTGTGACCTCGGTCTGGAAGTGACAATGGCTGCTGCGACTGGGTAAAGGGCCCCTGCCTTCACGTCTGAAGAGTTGGAGAAACTTGTGGATGGGGTCCTCCCCCAGTATGCGCTACTCTACGGTCCTCCAGACCAACAGGTAAGTACACTGGGTGCACGTTGAATGGGCCATGCCTGTGTTGATTGGGGTGGATGAAAGTTGGTGGGGTGGGGAGCGAATGAGGAGTGCAACGCACGACAGATGAGAGCATGTGCCACATGGCAAAGTTGGGGAGGGGGGGGCATTCACATCTAACATGCAGAAGAATGATGGAATTTCATTTCCCACCCTGTACATGTCAACTAGGTCAGCGCCCATCAGAAAGTCGATATTTGGCGTGCCATCGCCAAGGAAGTCCGGGCCCAGGGGGTCCACATCACACGGGGCACACACTGCCGCAAGAGGTGGGAGGACATCCGCCGCGGAACCAGGAAGACCGCCGAGTCACTGCTGGGGATGGCCTCCCAACCTAGGAGGGGTGCCAGTCGTACCCTGACCCCCCTGATGTCCCGGATCCTGGCAGTGGCCTACCCTGATTTGGATGGGCGCTTGAGGACATCACAGCAGACACAAGGGGGTGAGTATCAGCACATTCTGCTATCTTCATGCACAGTGGAGGCGTATGGGTGGGGGAGGAGGGTTGTGGGTGTCATTAGGCCAGGGCGCTTTCTGTAGTGTAGCCCTCTCCTTTAGGCATGGCCCTGTGCCCCCGCCCCCCACCTCTGTAGGGTGCCAAGTACAGCTATCCATGGTCCTGCATCACCTATGTGCGTGTTTGTTGTCCCTATACCTGTTGGCCTAGTCAGAAGTACTGAGTAGTGTACCCCGATTGCGCGGCTTAGTGCATGAGGCTCCTGTGTCTGTCCTCTCCGCCAACGGTGTTGACAATGCATGCACTCAACCTGTTTTTATTTCTCCCCCCACCCTTTTTATTTTTCTTCTTGTGCATGTGTGCATTAGCATCATCAGGCGGAGGAGATTTGGCATCGGAGCAAGAGGGAGCTGCAAGTCACAAGGCCCCGGTGGGCCATGGTACAGACACCGAGGGCACCAGTGATCCGGAGGGCGAGGGGAGCACCACAACGGGGACCGGTGGTGACACCAGCGACACCGACACGTCCTCAGATGGGAGCTCCCTAGTGGTGGCGGCAACATCCGGGCCCCCCGCCTCAACAGGTAGAGCCGCCACCCAGCGCACCAGCTCTGCCCTCCCAGCAGCCCCTCAGCCTACGCTCCGTGCCCGCTCGCCCAGGAAGGCGGGCGTCTCCTTCGCCCCAGGCACCTCAGCCCCTGCCCCTGTCACCCCTGCTGCCCTCAGTGAGGAGGTCATTGACCTCCTTCAGACCATCATTGTTGGGCAGACTACCCTTTTGAATGCCATCCAGGGGGTAGAAAGGGAGGTGCATCGGAGCAATGCCTACCTGGAGGGCATTCATTCGGGTCAGGCTGCCCATCAACGATCGTTCAATGCTCTGGCCTCAGCACTGATGGCAGCCATTGTCCCTGTTTCCAGCCTCCCTCTTCTAACTGCCTCCACCCTGTCTCTGTCTCCTGTTCCTCAGCCTATCCCATCCACACCATCAGACCAGCCTGCACACACGTCAACACCCAAGGGCAGCTCATCCAGACACAAGCACCACAGATCCCACAAACAGTCACCCAAGCAACACCCAGATGCAGACATACCAACAGTCACTACCACCTCTGTGTCCCCCTCCTCCTCGTCTCCCTCCTCCCTCCCTGTGACGTCTACATTCACACCTGCATGCACACCACCATCAGCCAGTGCTTCCATCACCAGCACACCCTCCACTACAGTCCGCACACGTGCAGTCACCACCCCCACTGCCATTTACACGTCCCCTGTGTCCTCTCCCACTGTGTCTGTCACCCCCTCTTCCAAGACACACAAACGCAGGCAGCCACCCACCCAACAGCCATCCACTTCACGACAGCCTACGTCACAATCACCTGCACCCAAAGACAGCACACCTGACTCACCTACAACCACATCCTCTTCCTCCACTCCCATCACCACTACTCCCACCCTTTACCTTGGTCCAAAAAAGGTTTACCTCTCCAATCTTAACCTCTTTCCCTCCCCTGACCAACCCCCTCCATCTGCAAAGAGTCCCAAGAGCACCTCAGCCACCACCAGCCCAGCTTCGAGTGTCACTGTGGTGCATGGGTTCTGGAGTCCACCCTTTGGCAGCAGTGACACTTCCATCAGCAGCAAGGACACATCCAGCCCCCCCCCAGGCAAGAGGACCCGGAAAGTCAAGGGCCGCCGTGAGAGGACTGACACGGCTGCCCCCAAGGACCAAAGTACGGCCACTTCACCTGCCACAACATCCAAGGGAGGCAAGGGCCAGAGAGCGTCTTCTAAGGAGCGAAAGGGCAGCAGGGCGGAGAAGTCAGCCAGCAGGAGCGCGGAGCAGGAGGGCCCCACAAGCCCCATCCCGGCTGTAAGGGAGGACACCAAAGGGCCCAGGACTCCGTCACCGAAGGGTCCTGCAACTGCACGGTCGGAGGGCGACTGAGCAGGGAGTCCAGGCCAGGTCTGGCTCCCTTGAATGACTGGACAAGCACCGCTCAACAGGGCCCCGCCGTGCAGAAGAGCACCGCTGAACAGGGCCCCGCCGTGCAGAAGAGCACCGCTGAACAGGGCCCCGCCGTGAAGATAGGCACCGCTGAAGAGGGCCCCGCCGTGCAGAAGAGCACCGCTGAAGAGGGCCCCGCTGTGCAGAAGAGCACCGCTGAACAGGGCCCCGCCGTGCAGAAGAGCACCGCTGAACAGGGCCCCGCCGTGAAGATAGGCAACGCTGAACAGGGCCCCGCCGTGAAGATAGGCACCGCTCCGCTGGGCCCTTCATCTCATGCACCGCTCCGCTGGGCCCCGCCGTCTCAAGCACCGCTCCGCTGGGCCCTTCCTGTCAAGCACCGCTCCGCTGGGCCCTTCATCTCAAGCACCGCTCCGCTGGGCACCGCCGTCTCAAGCACCGCTCCGCTGGGCACCGCCGTCTCAAGCACCGCTCCGCTGGGCCCTTCATCTCAAGCACCGCTCCGCTGGGCCCTTCTTGTCAAGCACCGCTCCGCTGGGCCCTTCCTGTCAAGCACTGCTCCGCTGGGCCCTTCCTGTCAAGCACCACTGGCACAATGACAGTGCCGGATCTGTGTCGAGCTACTGTTCACGGTTCACTGTGCCCACCATGCCTCCTCCTTGACCAGTGGAGACTGTTATCCACCTGATGGACTGTGGCTTTGTACTCCCCAGGATGGCACGGTGGGCAAGCCACCCACTGTAGAGAGATGGAGAGACTGCGGCTTTGCACTCCCCAGGATGGCACGGTGGGCAAGCCACCCACTGTAGAGAGATTGAGAGACTGTGGCTTTGCACTCCCCAGGATGGCACAGTGGGCAAGCCACCCACTGTAGAGACATTGAGAGACTGTGGCTTTGCACTCCCCAGGATGGCACGGTGGGCAAGCCACCCACTGTAGAGACATTGAGAGACTGTGGCTTTGCACTCCCCAGGATGGCACGGTGAGCATGGTGGCCCCTTCGTGGATCTGGCGTCGTGGACTCATGTGGCTGTGGTGCCCCCCCCTTCCCTTCCCCCTGAGGTGCCTGTAGTTTTGTCATCAGATGCCCCTGCAGTGTTCTCTCCAAAGGACTCAGGTCTCCTGTGTGGGCTTTGCCCTTGTGATGATACACTTTGGCCCACGGACACTTAAAATGTCATTAACTGTGCAGGACTAATTGCCTCGGTTTCTCGATTGATGAGATTATTTCTTTGATTTTATTAATATTTTTATTGCTATTTGAGCATGACTTATCAGAGGCTATTTTTACATCAATTTGGATTCTCAATTTAATTATGTCTTGGCATTTTTCACGGGGGTTTGGGTGGTGTCACTGTGACTTGTTGCTCTGCATTGGTGTGTACATAGTTTGGGGGAGGGTGGGGGTCGCATATGTGTGTGCCCGTAACCTTTCCTCCTCCCCCCTCCCCTGTGTCGTAGGTGCAGTACTCACCGTTGTCGTCTGCGCCGGAGTTCGTACTCGTGGTAGATGAGCAGGTAGACGAGAGCAGATAGGATGTTTAATTTGGGCTCCATGCTGTCCTCCGTCCTCGTGGAGTGCGTAGAGGTGAGCGTTTTCCCGTTCGTAGTCTGTTTCCGCCGTGTTTTTATCGGCGGTGCTCCCGCCCCGGAAAAGGTGGAGGATTGGTGAGTTGTGATAGGGTGGGCGGTACATTGTCTGCCGCCTGTCTGTTGGCGGTGACCGCCGCGCTGTTTATCTCTACCGCCGTGGCAGTCGGAGTGTTAATGTGGCGGTCTCTGTTGGTGGTTCCCGCCAGGGTCAGAATTCCATTTTTTGGACCGCCGGCCTCTTGGCGGCTTGGCCACCGCTTTATCACCGACCGCCAGGGTTAGAATCACCCCCAGAGTCCCTTAAGGAACAAGAACAAGAGTAAGGGTCTGAAAGAGTATAGAAAGGGTTAAACCCTAGAGGGTTGCGCCGCGGCCGCAGGCACGGGCCGCCAGGGCGCGGCACTCGCTGAACACCGCGGCCCGCAGGCAAACTGCGGGGGAAGCCGCGGCTTGCAGGCGGGCCGCGGGAGAAGCCGCAACCCAGGATAAGGGTTGCAGCACTTGCCGCGCTCCCTTCTTCTGCTTAAAACACCAAAGGCAGACGCGGCAGGGGAAGAGACTCCGAGTCAGGTCTCGAAACCTGCCGCGTATAGCGCATTTAGTGCGCTTAACATTCTAAAGGTGCATTTATATAATCATTTACATGAAGAAACCCTCTTGTCACTTACTTACCGGTCACAAGGGCAAAAGCTGATTGCATGCACATGATTTCTTTTTATGCATGCTTCCTCCTTTCACAGCATGCTGTTCACATCCTCTCTTCCCTTCATGCATTGCTTTCCTTTTCTAGGCACATGTTCCCTATCATTTAACATGACCTGTTCCCCAATCCAAGATGGTGGTATTTCTACTTCCTGTTTTTCACTTCCTGTCCATGGGTATATAAGGGGACTTTAGCTTCTTTCTCATTGCGTTGCAACACTCCTTTAGTGGTAGTCACGCTCTGGCTGGTTTCCTCTTGTGGAGCCAGTTATTCTTGATCTATCTTCGTCTCCAGTATTCCTGTACTCTCGGATCTTCAGTTCTAACGTCCTTGTGTCCTCCTTCTGTTTCAAGGAGTTCCTGTTGGAGGTTTTTTACCCTTTTGGGGTTTTTCCTCTGGGACTCCTTCTGGAGGGCATGGACTGTAGTGGCTTGCTATTGTCAAACAGCACCGTGGCTACCGGAAGGAATCGCCCCTACCTCGGCCAGAGCAGAACCTGCCAGAAC
The DNA here is from genome assembly GCF_031143425.1 of Pleurodeles waltl. Lineage (NCBI taxonomy): Eukaryota > Metazoa > Chordata > Amphibia > Caudata > Salamandridae > Pleurodeles > Pleurodeles waltl. Next base: position 1,448,988,468 of record NC_090447.1, on the reverse strand, counting down.
CGGGGTCGGTCCCCAACTCTCATCAACTTTGACGGTAAGCCCAGTGTAAACCGTGACAGATTGCAACGCCCACAAATCCAGTTGCAGTCCGGAACCATGGATAATCCAGTGGTGAATACAGAACCCACCAGCCAGACCCTGCTCATGACTATACAACAACAGGCTCAAGAACTCCAACAGCTACGTACTGAAAACACCACCTATCGACAAGCCTTTGCATCCAGGACCACTGATGTTCTCTCAGTATCTGCCACTACACCTCGTTTCTCCGGGGATCCTAACAAATCGAGAGAATTCATGGATGCCTTGACGGTTTATTTCACTTTTCGCCCCTCACAATTTGTGCAAGACAAGACCAAGGTGGGGTATTTGATTAGCGCTCTATCAGGGCCAGCCTTGGCGTGGGCCACTCCTTTAGTGACAAGAAATGACCCTTGCCTGTCTAATTATTCCAACTTTGTCACTACCTTTAAACAGATGTTTGAGCGCACTGGATTCGAGTCTTCAGCAGAAGAAGCTCTCTGCGATATCCAACAAGGAAATCAAGATGTATTACAATTCATCACCCGTTTCAGACAATTGGCAGCAGAAACGTCCTGGGTGGAACGTACCTTGGTGACTCTGTTCCGCAGGGGTCTCAGAGAGGACATTAAGGATGAACTGGTGCACTCTGCTAGAATAGAGAACCTTAAAAGGTTGATGGATCAGACCCTGATGATAGAATATCGGTTAAATGAGCGAAGAATGGAGAAAAAGAAGAGTCGTTTGCCATCACACTCAGTGACGTCTCGCACCTTCCCTCATCGTACCGAAGAAGTCCGTCCTGAACCTAAGGGGGCTACCGAGGAAGAGCCGATGCAAATTGATACGGCTCGAGGACCTTTATCAGCTAGTGAACGAGAACACAGACGAAGGAAGGGACTTTGGGCCAGATGTAGGAAAGGATTTGCAAGTCGCAAACGGCAAAAACTGCCATTTGCGAGTTGCAAATCGCATTTTCCTATGCAGAAATGCATTCTGTGAGTCGGGACTGACTCGCAAAATGCATTTCAGAATCGCAAATAGGAAGGGGTGTTCCCTTCCTATTTGCGATTCCTAGTGGTATGCAATACCATTTGCGACCGCATATGCGGTCGCAAATGGTGTCGAAGTTACCATCCACTTCAAGTGGATGGTAACCCACTCGCAAATTGGAAGGGGTCGCCATGGGACCCCTTCCTCTTTGTGAATGGACCCCAAATTATTTTTTCAGGGCAGGTAGTGGTCCAAGGGACCACTACCTACCCTGAAAAAATACCGAAACTAAAGGTTTCGGATTTTTTTTTAAGTGCAGCTCGTTTTCCTTTAAGGAAAACGGGCTACACTTAAAAAAAAAAAACTGCTTTATTTAAAAGCAGTCACGAACATGAAGGTCTGCTAACTACAGCAGGCCTCCATGTTTGCGAATGCCCATAGTCGGTATGGGGCCGCAATTTGCGACCCACCTCATTAATATTAATGAGGTGGGTCATTGCGACCCCATACCGACTTGCAGACGGTGTCTGAGACACCGTTCTGCATAACTTTTTGCGAGTTGCAAATAGCGAGTCGCTATGACTCGCTATTTGCAACTCGCAAAATGTTTCTTTGCTACATCTGGCCCTTTGTCTGTATTGTGGTGCAGCTGGTCACCTAATTCGCACCTGCCCCGTTCGTCCAGCCAAGCCTTTGGGAAACGCCAACTCCCATCCTCAGTGAGAAGGGTGAGGACGGGATATCGTGAAATACCTTCCATTTGTTCTTCCAGGGAGGAAGGAACTGCTCTTTTTCTTTTACCAGTTATCCTTCACTTAACTGATGGCCGGGAAGAAAGAACTCTGGCTTTATTGGACTGCAGAGCCAGTGGCATCTATTTAGATGAAGCGTGGGCAAAAGAACGACAGATAGCACAAATACCTAAGGAAGTACCAGAACAAGTCCACACAGTGGATGGATCACTCTTGGCCTCAGGACCCGTACAGTATACCACCCCTACTTTCTGTCTCCAATTTGGGAAACACCAAGAAAATCTTTCGTTTGATTTAATTTCATCACCACACCACGTCATGATCCTGGGAATTCCATGGCTCACACGGCACAACCCTTACATCAACTGGGAAACAAGAACTATTTCTTTATCCTCTCACTTCTGCCAACACCACTGCTACCTAGCAAGAGATTATTGGTCCCCAAAAGGTCTTTTAGCAGCACCCCCTAAGGTGGGATGTTCTATTAACGTCCTACAGGGAGTACCCAGTCATTATCAAGAATATGCCGATGTATTCCAGAAGCCAGAAAGACCTGAACTGCCAACCCATAGAGAATACGATTGCGCCATTCCTTTAGAACCAGATACAGTGGTTCCTTTTGGGCAAATGTACTCTATAACAGAACCTGAGAAGCAGATTCTTAAGGAATACCTTGATGAGAACATACAGAGCGGATTGATTGCTTCCTCCTCTTCACCTGCAGGGGCTCCTCTCTTCTTTGTGCCTAGGAAGACAAAAGAGTTGTGTCCCTGTATTGATTCCAGAGGATTAAACAAGATCACTATTAAGGATCGGTACCCGTTATCCCTTATTAAGGACATCCTGGAAGCAGTCAGAGGGGCAAAGAGATTCACCAAGCTGGATCTCAGAGGAGCATACCATCTTTTAAGGATCAAAGAAGGTGATGAGTGGAAGACCGCTTTTAGAACACCCTTCGGTCACTACGAATATCGAGTAATGCCATTCGGACTCACCAATGCCCCTTCCATTTTTCAAAGGTTCATGGACTCTATTTTTTCCGATCTTCTACAACAAACAGTGGTTGTTTATATCGCCGACATTTTAATATTTTCTGTCCACCCAGAGCAACACTCTAAACATGTTCTCATAGTTCTAGAGAGACTCAGACAACACCATTTATTTTGCAAACACGAGAAGTGCGCGTTTGATCAGACAGAGGTAAAATTCTCGGGATATTGCATTAACCAAACTGGGGTCGCCATGGATTCAGAGAAGGTGCAAGCTATATTGGATTGGCCATCTCCCTCTTCCATCAAAGAGACTCAGTGTTTTTTTAGATTAGCCAATTTCTATCGACAATTTATAGCAGACTTTGCCCAAAGAACCAGTCACATTACTCAAACCCTTAAAAAAAAACATCTAAAGAAGGGCTTTTGTTGGACACAAGACGCAGAGTTAGCCTTTCAAGACTTAAAGAAAGCCTTTATTCAAGCTCCTATTCTACGACACCCAGACACCAGCAAACAATTCATTGTTGTCGCAGATGCCTCAGAAAGAGCCATTGGGGCTGCCTTACTGCAAAGACAAGACGATGATGATTTAGAGCACCCTGTATTCTACCTGTCACATATTCCGTGCTAGAACGTGAATTACTCGCCTTGAAGACCGCGTGCACAGAATGGAGACACTTTCTGATGGGCTCGAAAGAACCCTTTGAAGCCCGGACAGACCACAGAAATCTACAATGCTTGAGAAACTTTCAGTGTCAGAATAGCCGGCATGCTCCATCGGCTGTCTTTTTCAGCCAATATGACTTTTATATCACATACATCCCTGGTTCTCAGAACATCCTGGCCGATGCCTTGTCTCGACATTATCCTGAGTGTAGCGATTCTCCTGTACAGAACCTATTTGACAATAACAAGATCATTGGTTTAGTACAGACTTTTGTATACCAAGTCAAGTCTGAATATTCCCGTCTAGAAGATACAGAGCTAAATAAGTTGCGTCCGCAACTTCATATAGATCAAGGGTATTATTACCATGACAAGGCCCTGTTCTTGCCCACTAAGCTAGTACAGACTGAAGCCTTACGTATGTGCCATGATTCCCCCATCGCAGGTCACCGAGGAATGAAGGCTACCCAAGAACTTCTGCTGCGCTCCTTCTGGTGGCCAACTCTCAAGACAGATACTGAAGATTATGTATCATCCTGTCCTATATGTGCTCAAGCCAAGACACCCCGTACTAAACCAGTAGGATTACTTCGCCCATTACCAGTTCCCCCAGGTCCATGGCACACTATCTCCACTGATTTCATGTGCTCTTTACCCTCTTCAGTGGGAAATCAAGTAATTATGGTAACCGTGGACTCCTTCACTAAGATGGCTCATTTCACAGCCTTAATAAAGTTACCAACGGCAAAAGAATTAAGCCAAATCTTTACACAAGAAATCTTTCGACTTCATGGATTACCTCAGGTCATTATCTCGGATAGGAGTCCTCAATATATCTCCCGATTCTGGAAACAATTCTGTAAGACCTTGGGAATTGAAGTGGCCTTATCATCAGGGTTCCATCCTCAAACTAACGGACAGACGGAACAGCTAAATCAAGGTCTAAAACAATATTTACGTAGCTTCTGCAATGCTACGCAGAGTAATTGGTTTACCTTTTTACCACTTGCAGAATTCTCCTACAACAACTCCATACACAGTGCCTCGAAAGTCTTCCCTTTCTATGGCTCTTACAGTTTCCATCCTAAGGCATTCCCAACTCCCCTGAAAGATACCTCCAATCTTCCTGCCATCTCCTCTTATGTTCGACAGCTACGTGGTGTCCAACGTGTTATACATTCAAACCTTGTGGCCACTAAGTCATGCATGAAAAAGATGGCTGATAAGAGACGTTGTGAGGCTCCTCACTATCAGGTCCATGATAAAGTTTGGCTTTCCTCTAGATTTCTACCTCTACGACTTACTCAGAACAAATTTAAACCCCGTTATTATGGTCCATTCCTGATTCTCAAAAAGATTAATCCAGTGTCTGTGCGTCTTCGCCTGCCCCAGACTTGGAAGATACACCCTGTGTTCCATGTCTCTCAACTCAAACCTTACCTTCCTGATCCTTATCACAGACAATTCTCCTGTCCTCCCCCTCTGTTGATTGATAATGTGCCCGAGTATGAGGTCCAGGAAATCTGTGACTCTCAGTTTTTCCATGGACGCCTCCAATATCTTATTCATTGGAAGGGCTATCCTATGAGTGACTGTTCCTGGGAAGATGCCCATTCGGTTCATGATCCTCTTTTGGTCCGTCGCTTTTTCCGGCTCTTCCCTCACAAACCTGGGGCCTCGGGGAGGGGACCTACTGTTGCAGTGTGGCCGCAGGCACGGGCCGCCGCGGCGCGGCACTCGCTGAACACTGCGGCCCGCAGGCAAGCCACAGGGGAAGCCGCGGCTTGCAGGTGGGGCGCGGGAGAAGCCGCGACCCAGGTTAGGGGTCGCGGCACTCGCCGCGCTCCCTTCTTCTGCTTAAAACATCAAAGGCAGATGCGGCAGGGGAAAAGACTCCGAGTCAGGTCTCGAACCTGCCACGCATAGCGCATTTAGTGCGCTTAACATTCTAAAGGTGCATTTATATAATCATTTACATGAAGAAACCCTCTTGTCACTTACTTACCGGTCACAAGGGCAAAAGCCGATTGCATGCACATGATTTCTCTTTATGCATGCTTCCTCCTTTCCCAGCATGCTGTTCACATCCTCTCTTCCGTGCATACATTGCTTTCCTTTTCCAGGCACATGTTCCCTATCATTTAACATGACCTGTTCCCCAATCCAAGATGGTGGTATTTCTACTTCCTGTTTTTCACTTCCTGTCTATGGGTATATAAGGGGACTTTAGCTTCTTTCTCATTGCGTTGCACCACTCCTTTGGTGGTAGTCACGCTCTGCTGGTTTTCTCTTGTGGAGCCAGTTATTCTTGATCTATCTTCATCTCCAGTATTCCTGTACTCTCGGATCTTCAGTTCTAAAGTCCTTGTGTCCTCCTTCTGTTTCAGGGAGTTCCTGTTGGAGGTTTTTTACCCTTTTGGGGTTTTTCCTCTGGGACTCCTTCTGGAGGGCACGGACTGTAGTGGCTTGCTATTGTCAAACAGCACCGTGGCTACCGGAAGGGGTCGCCCCTACCTCGGCCAGAGCAGAACCTGCCGGAACCCGGGTCGTTCCCCAACTCTTATGAACTTCGACGGTAAGCCCAGTGTAAACCGTGACACAGAGACCCAAATCAAAAATACTGCAACCCCAGCCTTCAACCAGCTTGGGACGTTGTCAAGGAAGCTGGTTTCGGCAGAAAAGTTTCCAAAAATTAGAATTGGATCCAACCGATCCTCAAGAGTTAAAATTCTCCTTAATAATCTGCCTCTGAATGAAATCCCTTGCTATTACAGCCCGGGGAGGCGTCATGTGACCTGCAGAAACGGGCAGTAGGGCGCTAGTGAGGGATTGGCTGTCCCCACAAATCAGTGTGCACCTAACACGGAGGGTACGATGCGCACACCAGCTTTATAAAAGAGGAAGTAAGGAGGTCAAGCAGGGACACCAGCCTGACGCGGAGCAAAGGCCGCGCACATGACAGCGGTTGGAGAACCATGTTCGGCAAAGGTAAGAAAAAACCTGACTGAAGGCCTCACTGAGAAAGGGGGGATGATGTTTAATAAATGGGCAAAGGGAGGGAGTGGGGGGGGTGGGTAGCGGTGGTTCAACATGCACCTAACGCTGAAAAAGGCACTCGTGAGAGCACCAAAACCTGAATGCCGTGCTCCGGAACTCTGGCGCTTTATATATTGCTAATGGACTGCTCATGTAAACCATAGACCGTAATCACAACTAAGTATATAGAGAGGCACTTATCTTGACTGCAGAGCAGCAAAGAAAGAGGAAGTCAAGATGGTGCCTCTCTATTTTGTAGACTGTTATAGACAGCTATTAGTGGCTCATAGAGAGGCGTGGTTCAAAGTCTCAGTCTGTAGTGTGTTTTCTGTTTTTACTGTTTTACTAATGGCTGCTGTATTTGAGTAGTAAAGATTGAGAAGCATAATCGGAGCCTCTGGTCCTGACAGAGAATCCAAATGCTTCCACAATGACCATCTTTATATGAGCTTGGTTAAACATTAGAAATTCATTAAAAGATGACCACCATGAATACATCCACATCCACAGTGCCATCCCTGGATGCATTAGTAAAGCTTTACCAAATCCATTCAAATATTTCCATGGTAGTTACGTGTGCTTACACAGCAGCCATCTTCAAGTGCATTGTAATATCTTAACGCTGATCAAGGATTCTAGAATGTTTGAGAATTTACAGAAAATTACCTTAAACTAGGGTACCCTCTATGCTGAAAGAAGGGGCGGTAAAAAGTGAATGGAGCTTTTAGAAGGTTTGGCACAGTTTAGTATTCTGAAGGGATTAAAAATTGAAACAATCAGCAGCAGGAACAGTAGGAACAGCAGACAGGACACTCTCAGCTTTGCCCTGATAGCCAGAACAGAAGTGATAATGATCCTTTATGTACACAAAATGCCTTTATTAAAATTAAGGGTTTCATATTGTTTTGTAATTAACATAAGTTCAGCTCTACCTAGGGAATGTGGCATGGTCGTATTTGTAGATGCTTCCCATTGAAGTTTAATTTCTGTGAAATGTGCATCTCTGTGAAAATTAAATGTCTTTATCAATTTCTCCAGGAAGAGTCAATAGGTCAGCAGCAGCCATGTAAATGTTATTGAGAAATTGGGGGGGGGGGCGGGAATATAGCTTACAGGTGATTCATCACCTTGAATATCTAGAAATTAATAAAATCTGAAACCATTTGCTGTGCGATCCATGCATAAAAAGAGTAGAGAGGAACATTCATCATTGCCCAGGCAGCCAATACAGAACTGATTAAGTTTACTTAAATTAATGTCTTCACTTCAGTGAAGGATTTCAGATTGTTTGGGAATTTATGGAAGTTCACCTTGAATTTGGGCCTCTTTCTTTATTTGTATTCGTAAATGTACCACTGACGTGTCATTTTTGTGATTTGAAAATATTTAACAAATGGAAACGTACATAAACATATAACCAAGAAGAGTCCACTATCTCAGCCCAGAGCTTTTGTCTGCATGTCAGCCAATCTCCCAGAAGTGAGAGGACATCACTTTAGGTCTGCACAACTTGCTGGAGAAGTTGTGGGTCTTTCTAGAGCCCAGATGTCTGCCTGTTTACTCAGAGAGGGCCAAGCATCAGGAGAGAATGTCTAGGAGAAACCAAGCTATGCGTGCCGCCCCATTATGGCACACGCACCTAAGATAGAAAAACTGTACATACACAGTGGTGATCATGTCTGTGCGCACTCATGATTCTCTGGCATTCAGAATGCCCAAAGCTGCAAAAGGAAAGGCAACTGTCAGTGACACTGAAGGGGCACCAGTTGCCAGGAAACAGCAACAGGGAAGGTGCTCCACACCTCAGATAATTGACTTAGGGCCTGAATTGAATTTTGAGGAATTTTTACTAAGTCACAAAGGTGATGGATATCCTGTCTGCAGAAGCATAAATCACATAGGAAATAATGGGATTTATATTTCAGCTGATGGGATATCCGTCACTGCTGTGATGGAATAACCCGTCCACCGAAATCGAAATGAGGCCGTTAGTCTACTGACAACTAGCATGGAAGGAACTACAGCCCACATGACAGACTGACGCAGCCGTGTTGGGGTCTCAGCTGCTACTCAATACAGTCACCTGAGCACAGCTCGCCATGACACGAGCCTGAGGTGAGCAATTCTGAGTTGCAGGCTACTAAAATTAAATTATATTAATGTTCTTTAATCAACGTGTATCAGTCAATTTATTAATACACAGTCCTGATTTTCTAGTACGAATCTTGCAGCATCGTCTGCACAGCACTGCTGTAAATGCAGGTCCGACAGCCAGGTCACTCCCTGCTTCTCCCTCACAGCACGCAGGTGGTCAAGGCACTAAAAAATGTGTGAATAAAGCATTTTAGTGTGGTGATGCAGACCACCTCATTAAAATGTGTTAGTCTAATGCCCCCATGGCCAGTCAAGGAATAGTAAGGGTTCAAACGAAAATCACTGTTCCTAGTGTGGACCATAATAAGACCACAATCTAAAATCTCCTGCGTAGTCGAGAAGGGCAGAGTCAGTCACAGACTTGTTGTTTGGACCCTTACAATTCCCTGACTGGCATAGGGGACTCATCGGCCCACTCTTGCGACTTTAATTTTTATCGACACCTCAGAAAATGTCCATGAAACGTATGATATGTTTACTACGGGACGTTGTGACGAGCCATTAAACATGGTTGTCTTTTCTACTATCTGGGTATATTTACCTAGATGTGTGAACATTGGAATTTAGAAGTTGACCTTTCTTGAGAGTTTAATTTGAGGTCCTTTAGACACAACCATTAGACTTGAAAAAGTCACTTGGGTGACAAAACGTGTGTTGGCTTTTGAATATTAGCACAATATGCCAATAAAAGGACTTCAAGCTCCACCTGTGTGTTTATGCATCATCACTGTATACGGATATTGTTTTTTTCCTGAATAAGTTAAAAACTTGGACTTAATTTGTGTGGACAGTACTATTGACATAATTATACAGGAGGTTTCTTTACATTTTGCAGGAAGAAAAGGCATATTGTGTGGCATAATGCACAATTTTATTGCGATAGTTATTTTTGTCATTTTTACAAATGTTAACACTGTAAAGGTAAATATTTCACCTCATGAATACCAGTTTGATACCCACATACTGCAAAAAAGGCACAGAAGGATGACCAGCCAACCTTTGCAAAAGGCCTTCCACTATGCAGCAACACGTCACCATGTTTTTAGTTACTTTCTGATTCATTGGAACCATTTTTTGTTGAAATCTGTGGATAATGCAGCAGATTAAGCATTAAGTGGCAAATGTGGCAAATCCATGTTTTGCAGAAACCACAGTAGCTGCAAAATGGCTTAACTGCAGTAGCCCTGATTATGAAGTTAAGTACAGAAGCAAGTTGAAGAGATTGCCCAAGTTGGTACAAGGAGATGTCTGCCTCAAATCTTCATATTTCTCTTGAAGCACTGAATGATATTTTGAGTTAACTTATGTCTTTATCCAAGATATTTGTGAAAAACACTTTCACCACTGTTGTACAGCACACAAGAGCCAAGACCAGTCAAATTAAGGAGCACTGTTCGCGTGAAACTGTCTTTTGGAGCAGCACAATCAGAGATTTTATTGCCGTTGTCTTAGGACTCCATGAAAATAAAACTGGTGGTTTCAAGTGACAGCACCACGATGTATTGGTGAATGAGTTGATCTAACACCATCTGGTAGCTGTCAGCCTAACCCTTTCAGCTAGCTAGCAGCACCTCACCCAAATCTAGAAAGTAAATGTGATTTGTGGCAGCCTGATGCATGACACTTTGACTCCTTAGGGAAGTTGTGGTTGGCAGATCCTGCCCTATTCTTTCTTTTGCACAGGTCTCACACACACACACACATAGACAGACAAAAGATGCAGTCTTGGATGCATTTATTGAAAAGACAGCATCTGTGATAAAATATATGAGCTGTGATTATTAGTAAGATGAAACATAGCACAGTTAGAATCACTTCCATAAGTGAAAAGCAGATAAACAATCCCAGCATAGTGGAATAAACATGTACTTAAAGATTCCTACCTCCACTTTCTAGCGTCTACATGAGAGCAAAGCAGTGACAGCCGCCCTCTGCCTGTACTAGTGCATGGAAGAAACACCCACCCCCATACCTGAAAAACAGGGGTCTCCCCGCTGTCTCCTAGGATGGCTGTAGACTCTGGGCTGAGGTGAGCAAAGTGGCAGTGAAGTGGTACACAGCATAGAATGGCTCCTCTGGCTGGAATGACCTCTCTTATCTTCTTTGGCCTGTGGGATGTTTTTATAACAAAACGTGTCATATTCTGAGAAACAGGCCGGATATATCATGTGTCTAAGTGTCAAGTTTGACTGCGCACTCTTGTGACAGCAATAATAGATAGATTTTCATGTACAGCCTTGAGCAACCTTGAGAAGAGGTACACCGTGTGCAATGAAAGTAATAATAACACTTTTGCAGAATAGCAGCTGATTAGAAAAATAAAACATCTAAAAAATTAATAAATGAATGGAGGTGAGCGGCGAGCTCCGCTCTGCTGGCGGAGCTAACAAAGTTTTTGGCACTCCACTTGGAGCGCAGAGTTCACCCAAAATGTCTGTTAGCCCCAAGAGGCCTGGCAGCTTTTGCTTGCTGAAATCAGGCCAGGGCAATAGGCAGCGAAAGAAAGCTGTTGTTTTAGGCTGGAGTCCAAGAGGCCTGAAACAGCAGCTTTCACTGCTTACGGCCCTCTCCTAAATGTGCCTGATCTCGGAAGTGCTAAGCAGGGTTGGGCCTGGTTAGCCTGAATTCGGGGCAGGGCCGTAGGCAGCGAAAGAATGCTGCTGCTTTAGGCCAATGCACAAGAGGCCTGAAACAGCAGCTTTCACTGCCTATGGCCCTCTCCCTAATACGCCTGATCTCGGAAGTGCTAAGCAGGGTGGGGCCTGGAAAGTCTGTATTCAGAGGCCTGAAACTGCAGCTTTCACTGCCTACGGCTCTCACTTGAATGTGCCCGATGTCAGAAGCGATAAGCTGGGTCGGGCCTGGTTAACCAGGCCCAACCCTGCTTATCGCTTCTGAGAATGGACACATTCAAGACTTCGTGGCTCACAGAACTCCACCTCCGCTGAATTACACAGAGTTTTTAATCAACTCCGCAGAATTCTGTGCAGTGGAACTCCGCCCAGGACTATCAATGAAATGAATCATGTAACTAGGTAAAAGGACACAGGCCGCAGGCCTAAGCTAAAACATGTGTACCCAAGCAAGGCACTAAAATGAACCCACAACACCTTTTACAGCGAACATCATGAGTTTAACAGTGGGCATGTATTGTCTTTGTTTCACTACATTGCGACCACTTGCAAAAAAAGGTCGCCCTAATGATTATCAGAAGGAGTGGACATGTTTTGAATTCCAGGCAATAGCAACACAATCACATTATGAGTTTGGGACTGAAAATATGCAAACGTTTCTTGAAAAATAGTAAATTACATCAGCTCAGAGCTCGAGTAAGCCAACACCATATTTGACCAGCCATTGGTTCCAGCAATACTATCCCATAGAAAATAATGGAGTATGGACTTAAAATAAAAGCCTGGTAAGTAATGTTAAATTAAAATAAAATATCAGAAATTAGTGGAAAATATAAATATATTTAATTTAATGTAAATATATCTAAAAAATAATACAGATTTTATTTATGAAATATGTATTAACCTATTTTCAGTTTAAAAATGAATGTTACATGACATTATTAAAATATATTTAAAATGTCTTTTATTTCATTTGATAAATCACTTTTAATAAATATGAATGCATAATAAGATGAATTTCTTCACATAATATGAGAATGTTTTTTATAATATTAACTTCAGGAAAAGAATTGTTATGCAATTTAATACATTTAAATAAGCTAAAGATTTTATTCAAACTACGCTACTACTTCTCTGCATTTTGTCTTTTGTTCTGCATTTAAGTTGAAAATATACAATGAATTACCATTAATGATTACGATACACATATTTATACAATGTCTTTGAGCTAAATAAACATTTTTGCTTTTCCCTATACTTTACCATAAGGAGACTCCACAGTCAGAGTGAGATTCCTGTATGGTAAAGTATTGGGAAAAGTATTAAAGTGTTTTGAAGTCGGAAAAGCTAGTAAACATTCTTTTACAATAAATATTATTGCAAATTAACTGTGTATATTTATTTATTTTAAAAGTAGAACAAACTAAAAAAATGCTGAGGTTTAAATTGGAACAAATTCCACCTAAAGGAAAAAAATACTTTTTTTTACGCCATAATGAGTATTTCATTGAAATTAAGAAGTAGGCAAGAGGAGAAGCATCCTGATATGCTGATGAGGACAAAGGCATACACCTTAAATGAAAAAGCTGACCTAAAGAATATTTTTCAGCACTGGAAAAGTGGTAAGAACTGGCAGGAGAAGAAAACCTGTCACATCTAGGGTTTGCACATGATTTGTCAGATCTTCACCAACATCACCCAGTGTAGCATGGGTCCACACATTTTATGCACTCTGCCTCTTAAAAGGGTCACCATGAAATTATTAATCTACAGCTTGTGCAGAAAATTCTAAATATCTGTAATGTAATTATACATTTTATGTGTTTTGTCTTTTGATGTACGTGACGTTCTGTAGTTCTCCCAACACTTAGGGCCTGATTTAGAGTTAGCAGAGAGGTTACTCCATATCAAAGGGGACAGAATAGCCTCTGCACCAAAATGTAGATCTGCCCTCCTCCTTTGACTGTGTATGTAGAAGGCAGAGATTACTCCATCTCTGCCGCCTACATTCTCACCTGATAGCCCGATGTAGCAAGGGCCGTTGGCAAGTTTTTGCTTTCACATACCACCATCACAAGTGTATCAGTAAGTGAAAAATTTTAAATGACACCCAGACCATGGGACAAAATTCCCATGGTGAGGGGGTCATTGCTGTTATTATTTGAAATAAAAAAATATATTGAAAGTGTAATGTGTGTCATTGTCATGTTGATTGAGTTGCACAGCACCCTTTCAATGCATTTACAGGAACCATTGTGACAGTGGTTCCTGTAAATACAAGAGATATCAACTGGTCGGAAATCTCTAAGGGCCAAATTTAGGAAAATTGGTTCTGCTTCATATGCAATGCCACATTTCCTGTGCCCCTTAATGCCTGCTTAATACCATCATGTGTGCGCTGTATTAAACATATGGCACACCATGGTGGTAGTTAGGGTACTAGTGTAAAAAATGTTGACGCTAGTTTGGTGCTTTGCAGGAATAGCATAAAAAATGTTGACGCTAATCCTGCAAAGCACCTAGAGGTCCAATGAAAAGAATTGGAGCCTCATTTTAATGCCTGATGTGTGCAGGTGTTAAAAATGCCACAAAAAAAAATCTTTTAGGTTTCATTGTGCCACTTTTTCAGCCCCCCTGACTGGGGAACACCTCCCTTGCATACATTATGCCTTGCACAGGCATAATGTGGCACAAGGGTTTACAAAGTGGTGCAATGCACGCATTGCACCACTTTGTACATATGGTGCATGGAAAAAGCCACATTAGCGCTGCCTTCACATAAAAAAAATTACACTATGCAGTGCTAAGGTGGTGCTAGAGGCTCTTAAATATGCCACTAATTTTGGTGGCGGGTAATCCTCCAGGATTGGTCTGTTGTCCTCACAGAGTAAATCCCATCCACCAAAATCAAAATCAGGACCTCAGTGATGTATAGCTCTTCCATTCAAATGAACTGAGAATAAAATGTCATCATGGTACAACCTTATTCGGAGTCCTGTATCTGGAATGTGTAAATCTTACTCAAGTAAATAACTTATGCTGTCATGGGTGTGTGATTTGTTTTCTGAAGCATATTCAGAATACGCCCTGAGCTTTGGGATCACTGAGGGGGTCATTACAACCCTGGCGGACGGTGTTAAAGCGGCGGTAAGACCGCCAACAGGCCGGCGGTAAACATTTTGCAATTACGACCGTGGCAGAACCCGCCAACAAAGACAGCCACTTCAACACACAGACCGCCACGGCAGGACAGACAAACAGCGCAGCAGTCACCGCCAACAGACAGGCGGGAGACAATGTACCGCCCACACTATTATGACAGGCCAATCCGCCACCTTTTCCGGGGCGGATTCACCGCGGATAAAAACACAGCAGAAACAGGCATTTCGAATGAAAAACGCTCACCTCTACACACTCCATGAGGAAGGAGGACAGCATGGAGCTGGAACTTCATATTCTCCCAGCGCTAGTCTTCCTGCTCTTCTACGAGGAGCACCAACGCAGGCGGCGAAGACCACAGTGAGTACTGCACCTACGACATAGGGGAGGGGGGAGGCAAAAGTCAGGGACACACACACTCAACACCCCAAACCCCACCCGACCCTAACCCACTACAACACACACACCAATGCATATCTATACATTACAGTAACACCCCCAACCCCTCCGGAAGAATGGAAAGACAAAAGGAAATGAGTGTAACTATTGTAATATATCAAAATTCAGTAAGCAAAAATATACATATATATATACACTATAAACAAAATATACACCACGATTTGTAGTCCAGGTTTTGCAACATTCATAGTCTGTGGACCACTGGGCCCAAAATGCATGGGCGAGGCCCACACAAGATACCCGAACATAACAGAGAGAACACTGCAGGGGCATCAGATAGAAATACAACAGGCACCTCAGGGGGAAGGGAAGGGGGGGCACCTCAGCCGGATGAGTGCACGACGCCAGATCCACGAGTGGGCACCATGCCCATTGATGTATCCTGGGGAGTGCAAAGCCACAGTCTCTCAAGTCTCTACAGTGGGTGGGTTGCCCACTGATCAATCCTGGGGAGTGCAAAGCCACAGTCTCTCAAGTCTCTACAGTGGGTGGTTTGCCCACTGATCAATCCTGAGGAGTGCAAAGCCACAGTCTCTCAAGTCTCTACAGTGGGTGGATTGCCCACTGTACCATCCTGGGGAGTGCAAAGCCATAGTCTCTCAGGTCTCTACAGTGGGTGGTTTGCCCACTGATCAATCCTCGGGAGTGCAAAGCCACAGTCTTTCAAGTGTCTACAGTGGGTGGGTTGCCCACTGTACCATCCTGGGGAGTGCAAAGCCACAGTCTCTCAAGTCTCTACAGTGGGTGGATTGCCCACTGTACCATCCTGGGGAGTGCAAAGCCATAGTCTCTCAGGTCTCTACAGTGGGTGGGTTGCCCACTGTACCATCCTGGGGAGTGCAAAGCCACAGTCTCTCAAGTCTCTACAGTGGGTGGGTTGCCCACTGATCAATCCTGGGAAGTTCAAAGCCACAGTCTCTCAAGTGGACGCATGTCTCCACTGGTTCTGGAGGGGGACTGGTGGCGAGAGTGCTTCATCCTGTGCAGGACAGACGGAGTGGATGCATGTCTCCACTGGTACTGGAGGGGGACTGGTGCCCAAAGTGCTTCAACCTGTGCAGGACAGACGGAGTGGATGCTGTTCTCCACTGGTTCTGGAGGGGGACTGGTGCCAAGAGTGCTTCCTCCTGTGCAGGACAGACAGAGTGGATGCATGTCTCCACTGGTTCTGGAGGGGGACTGGTGCCCAGAGTGCTTCATCCTGTGCAGGGCAGACGGAGTGGATGCATGTCTCCACCGGTTCTGGAGGGGGACTGGTGCCCAAGTGCTTCATCCTGTGCAGGACAGACGGAGTGGATGCTGTTCTCCACTGGTTCTGGAGGGGGATTGGTGCCCAGAGTGCTTCATCCTGTGCTGTGCAGGACAGACTGAGTGGATGCTGATCTCCACTGGTTCTGGAGGGGGACTGGTGCCCAGAGTGCAGCACTCACCCCATGACGGTCCCAGTTGCGTCACTGCCCCTGCCGCTAATGGGCTAGCGATGCTCCCCTTGGCGGTCTTTGCCCTGTTCGGCGGTCCTTGCCCTGTACAGCGGTGCTTGAGTTGGCAGTTTCTGACCTGTTCAGCAGTGCTTGCCCTGTTCAGCTGTGCTTGAGTTGGCAGTCTCTTACCTGTTCAGCAGTGCTTGCCCTGTTCAGTGGTGCTTGAGTTGGCGGTCTTTGCCCTGTTCAGCGGTGCTTGAGTTGGCAGTTTCTGACCTGTTCAGCGGTGCTTGCCCTGTTCAGCGGTGCTTGAGTTGGCAGTCTCTGACCTGTTAAGTGGTGCTTGCCATGGCGGCTTTGCCCTGTTCAGCGGTGCTTGCCATAGCGGTCCTTGCCCTGTTCAGCGGTGCTTGAGTTGGCAGTTTCTGACCTGTTCAGCGGTGCTTGCCCTGTTCAGCGGTGCTTGAGTTGGCAGTTTCTGGCCTGTTCAGCGGTGCTTGCCCTGTTCAGCGGTGCTTGCCCTGTTCAGCGGTCCTTGCCCTGGCGGTCTGTCATTGCCCAGCTGGGCTGTGGCTGGCAGTCCTTCTGGGGTCAGCTGGGCTGTGGCTTGCAGGGCCCTCCAGGGCAGCTGGGCTGTGGCTTGCGGGGCCCTCCTGGGCAGCTGGGCCGTGGCTTGCGTGGCCCTCCTGGGCAGCGGGGCTGAGGCTTGCGGGGCCCTCCTGGGCAGTGATGATGGGGCTGGCAGTGGACTCCTGGGCAGCGACGATGGGGCTGGTGGTGGCCTCCTGGGCAGCAACTATGGGGCTGGCGGTGGCCTCTTGGACAGCGACGATGGGGCTGGCGGTGGCCTCCTGGGCAGCGACGATGGGGCTGGCTGTGGCCTCCTGGGCAGCGACTATGGGGCTGGAAGTGGCCCCCTGGCCAGCTGGGATGATTGCGGCCTTCTCCGCCGTGCTGCTCCTCTCAGACTTTGCAGGTTTCTTCTGCCCCTTCCCCACCTTGGGCGGAGTCACAGCTGAGTCCACACTCCCCCCGAGACCCCTGTGAGGGGCTTGGCTGGAGTCTTCCCCCTCTCCCGCCGGGCACTGTCCAACTTCTGGTGCTTCATGGGGGGGGGAGGACTGGCTGTGCTGTGGCTCCGTGACAGACTGGCTGGCCTGGTGGCCGGTGCACTCAACATACCTGAAACAACAGGCACCACTGGTCCCGGAGATTTTTTGGCTGAGGTGCTAGTATGGGACCTATGAGTTGGAGGGGGGGGTGGTGGGAAATAGGTTAAGGGGGGACAGGAAAAGTTGTTTGGACACACTGGGACGGGTAGCTGGAGGGGGTTTGGGAGTGGAGGAAGAGGTGGTGGTTGTAGGAGGTGTAACTTTTGTGGATTTGGGTGCAGGTGCATGCGCTGGAGGCTGTCGTGAGGTTGATGGCTGTTGGGTGTGTGTGTGCAGGCGTTTGTGTATCTTCGGAGGGGGCGTCACAGACACACTGGGAGAGGACACAGGAGACGTGTAAATGGTAGTGGGGTGGTGAGTGCACGTGAGCGGGGTGTGGTGGTGGGTGTGCTGGTGCGGGACGTAGTGGCTGTATTGGTAGTGCATGCAGGTGTGAGTGTAGAAGAGACTGGGAGGGAGGAGGGAGATGAGGAGGAGGGGGACACAGTGGAGCCAGTGGATGTTGGTGTGTGATGCTTGCATGAGTGCCTGTGGGATGTGTGGTGCTTACGTTTGCCTGAGCTTCCCTTGTGTGATGAGGTGTGTGCAGGCTGGTCTAATGGTGTGCTTGGGATAGGCAGCGGTACAGGGGATTGGGTCTGGGTGGAGGAAGTTAGAGGGGGGAGGCTAGACAAAGGGACAATGGCTGTCATCAGTGCTGAGGCCAGAGTTTGAAGGGTTCGATGAAGGGCAGCCTGACCAGAATGAATGCCCTCCAGGAATGCATTTGTGTGGTGCAACTCCCTTTCTACACCTTGGATGGCATTCAAAATGGTAGACTGCCCAACAGTGAGTGACCTGAGGAGGTCAATGGCCTCCTCACTGGGGGCAGCAGAGGTGACAGGGTCAGGGGCTGAGGTGCATGGGGCGAAGTGATGCCCACCCTCCTGGGTGAGCGGGCACAGGGAGAAGTCTGAGGGGCTGCTGGGAGGGCGGTGCTGGTAGGGGGGATGACGGCTGTACCTGTTGAAGTGGGGGGCACAGATGTTGCCACCACCACAAGGGAGCTCCCATCGGAGGACGAGTCCGTGACGCTGGTTGCAGAGCCTGTGACCGCTGTGGTGCTCCCCTCACCCTCTGTCCCACTGGTGTATTCAGAGTCCGTAGTTTGGCCGTCCATGCCCATGTGGGATGCAGCTCCCTCGTGCTCCAGTGCCACTGTACCTCCGCCTGATGATGCTAATGCACACAAGAACAGGGAGACCGCAAAAAAAGGGGGTGGGGGAACAGAAGAAAGACAGGTTGAGTGCCTGGTTTACCGCTACCGTTGGCGGACAATACAGACACAGCAGCCCCCTGCACTACGTCGCGCTCTTGGGCTCTACAGTGCAATTCCTGGGAAATGGCCTACAAGGTTATGGACGACATCTGCACACATAGATGACACAGGGGCATGAATAGCTGTACTTGGCACTCTACAGAGGTGGCGTGGGGGGCCACAGGGCCATGCCTTACCAATGGGCCTAGTCTACGGAACTCGCCCTGGCCTAGAGGAACCCACAGCCCTCCTCCCCCACCCAGACACCTTCACTGCGCACAAAGTCAGCTGAATGATAGTGTACTCAGCCCTTTGTGTCTTCTGTGATGCCCTCAAGCGCCCATCCAACTCCGGGTAGGCCACCGCCAGGATCCGGAACATCAGGGGGGTCATGGTGTGACAGGCACCCCTCCCACATTGGGAGGCCATCCCCAGCTGAGCCTCCGCCGTCTTCTTGCTCCAGCAGCGAATGTCCTCCCATCTCTTCCGGCAGTGGGTGCTCTGTCTGTGGTGGACCCCCAGGATCCGGACGTCCTTGGTGATGGCACGCCAAATATCCTTCTTCTGGTGGGCGCTGACCTACATGAAATGTACAGGGGAAGAAGAGAAGTAATTACCAACTGCACCGTCAAAGTGAGTGGCCCACATCCCTACCCTTGCCATGTGGCACATGCATTCACTGTCTTTCATGCACGCAGAACTCTGCCCCCTTCTTTCTTACAACCAGCCCATACAGCATGCTCCCTGTGTACTTACCTGTTGGTCTGGAGGACCGTAGAGTAGCGTGTCCTGGGGGAGGACACCGCCGACGAGCTTCTCCAACTCCTCTGCAGTGAAGGCAGGGGCCCTTTCCCCAGACCCACGCGCCATTGTCTCTTCCAGACCGAGGTCATAGCAACACTTGCAGTGTAGGTCCTCTCCTGTCGAAGATCAGGTGTCGAGTGATTAAACAGTTAGAAAATGGCGGTCACGTCCGCGGCGGTCACGTCCGCGGGCGTGCGTACCATCACCGCCGGCGTACATCGTCATTGGCTCCTGGGACCCATAGGGTCCAATGTTAACCAATGCAGCATTGCGCCGTGGTCTTCGACCGCCTACCGCGACGGTGTACAACGCCAGCGCAGTTACCTCACATCTCATTGTCCCGCTTTAGAGGTCAGGCAGCCGCCCTTTCAGGGGCCCACATGGCCTAGTTAACAACTGCGTCACACATACCTAGGCCTACTCTCAACACACATACAGGCCAGATTTTGTGTATGGTTGGTGTTCTGTGTAGACTGTGGGTACATACCTCTGAGTTGTTTGACTCTGTGCTCGCTGTTGCCCTTCATAGGCACGGTCCGCTGGGACATGTGAGGAGATGGCGGAATCCTCCGGTGTACCGACCGCTGGTGGACCTGTCGACAATGGAGGAAAGAAATTTGATCATCACCTACAGGTTTGACCGTGCCACAATCCAGGAACTGTGTACACAGTTGGAGCCTGACCTGATGTCAGCAATCCGCCATCCCACAGGAATCCCCCCTCAAGTGCACGTGCTATCAGTGCTCCATTTCCTTGCAAGTGGGTCTTTTCAAACAACAGTGGCCATGGCATCAGGGATGTCCCAGCCTATGTTTTCCAACGTGTTGTCCAGAGTGTTGTCTGCCCTGCTGAAACACATGCGGAGCTACATCGTTTTCCCTCAGGTGGAAGACTTGCCTACAGTGAAAGGTGACTTCTCCGCCCTTGGACATATCCCCAACATCATAGGTGCCAATGATGGGACCCATGTGGCTTTGGTACCCCCCTACAGGAGTGAACAGGTGTACAGGAACAGAAGAGTTATCATTCCATGAATGTACAGATGGTATGTTTGGCAGACCAGTACATCTCCCATGTGAATGCCATGTTCCCTGGCTCAGTGCATGACGCCTACATCATGCAGAATAGCAGCATCCCTTATGTGATGGGTCAACTACAGGGGCACCGGGTGTGGCTATTAGGGGACTCTGGTTACCCCAACCTGTCGTGGCTACTAACCCCAGTGAGGAATCCCAGGACAAGGGCAGAGGAACGCTACAATGAGGCCCATGGGCGGACTAGGAGGGTGATCGAACGCACCTTCGGCCTCCTGAAGGCCAGGTTTAGGTGCCTCCATATGAAAGGTGGATCCCTATTCTACTCACCAAAGAGGGTGTGTCAGATCATCGTGGCCTGCTGTATGCTTCAGAATTTGGCTGTGCGACGACAGGTGCCTTTTCTGCAAGAGGATGGTCCAGATGGTGGTGTTGTGGCAGCTGTGGAGCCTGTGGACAGTGATGAGGAGGAAGCAGAGGAAGAAGACATTGACAACAGGGACTCAGTCATCCAGCAATATGTCCAGTGAAACACAGGTGAGAATACATTCCTGCCTACTACAAGTACTTTTACACTTCTACCTCTGTCCTGTCTGTCGATTTCACCCAGTGTATGGTCAGTGAGTTGTCACTTTCCCTTACGGTTTCACAGGTGTGGGTTCCAACGTGTGTCATCTGCTTAGATTCCTCATGGACTAGAGCTGCGTGACATAGGTATGTTGACATTACTATTTCCTGGAACTTTTTTGTCACTGTAATTGCAAATACACTATTTCAAAATCACAGACAGACTCCAGATCTTTAGGTGCTTTAGGTGTGTTTATTTACATACAAAATATTGGAGGGGGAAGTTAAATAGTGAGGGGTGATGACGGAGGAGTGTCCATGGCAGAGTCCAGTCTATTTGTTTCCTAGGTGCATTGCCCATATGGGCATAGGAAGTGGAGCTGGGGCAGTTCCAATATGGACAGGGTGACAAAGTGGGACAGTGGGTTGACAATCAGGGTGGACTCATTTCTTGGCAGCGCTCTTGGCATCGTGCTCTGTCTTGTTCCTGGATCTCAGGGACCGCTTGCGGGGTGGTTCTCCATCTGCAGGGGGTGGGGTGCTGGTGTGGTGGTCCTGTGGCGGTGCCTCCTGTCCACTAGCGCCGGCGGAGGTGGTGGGCAGTTCATCATCCATGCTAGTGTCAGGGGCCCCTTTTTGTGCCACAGTGTCCCTCCTGGTGGTGAGTATTTCCTTCAGCACCCCTACGATGGTGCCCAGGGCAGAGCTGATGGTTCTGAGTTCCTCCCTGAACCCCAAATACTGTTCCTCCTGCATGCGCTGGGTCTCCTGAAACTTGGCCAGGACCGTTGCCATCATCTCCTGGGAGTGGTGGTATGCTCCCATGATGGAGGAGAGGGCCTCGTGGAGAGTGGGTTCCCTTGGCCTGTCCGCCCCCTGTCGCACAGCAGACCTCCCAGTTCCCCTGTGTTCCTGTGCCTCCGTCCCCTGGACCGTGTGCCCACTGCCACTGCCCCCAGGTCCCTGTTGTTGTTGGGGTGGTGGGTTATCCTGGGTGCCCTGTAGTGGTGGACACACAGCTGATTGACGTGTCCTGGGGATGGAGGCCCGCTGGGTGGGTGCTGTGCTGGTGGTACCAGAGGGTGGAAGGTCTGTGGTGGCCTGTGCCTGTGTGAGGGGAACCAACTGTCCCGAGGCCCACGATGGTCCGGGCTGGTCATCTGGATCCAGTTGGACAGAGCTGCTGTCATCACTGTGGGCCTCTTCTGTGGGTGGGGTGGAGATGTCTGGACCCTCCTGTCTGGTGACGTTGGGTAGTGGTCCTGCAGGGGTGTAAAAGCTTAATTATTGCATCTGTGTGTGTCATGGTGGGCAATGGGTGGGTGACCGTGTACCCCAGTGCTTGCATTCCTATGTGGGGACTTGTGTGATGATGGTTTAGGGGGGTGTATGGGTATGTGCAGTGGGCATGCTTTAGTGATGGGTGTCCATGCGTTGGTGTTGCATGCAGGACTTGGTGTTGGGATGGGAGGTTTGTGATAGTGGGGTATATGTGAGGTGGTGGAGTGATGAGGGTGAGGGTACGGGTAGGAGTTTTTGATGGCATGCAGGAAGGGTGGGGGATATAGTAGTAAAGATTTGACTTACCAGAGTCCATTCCTCCACCGACTCCTGCGAGGCCCTCAGGATGCAGAATCGCCCAACACCCAAGAAATCGGGACGACATCAGGAAGAGGTGGAACGACCTATGGGGCAAGGTGCATTCTGTGGTCTCAAGACACCACCTTGCGGTTCAGCGGACTGGTGGCGGACCCCAACCTCCTCCCCCACAAATAACAACAAGGGAGGAGCAGGTCTTGGCAATTCTGCATCCTGAGGGCCTTGCAGGAGTAGATAGAGGAATGGACTCTGGTAAGTCAAATCTTAACTATTACTTTCCCCACACTACCTGCATGCCATCACATACCCCCACCCTCACCCCCATCACTCCTACTCCTCACAAATGTTCCACTATCACAACCCACACATCCCAACACCAAGCCCTGCATGCAACAACAAAGCATGGACACCCATCACCAAAGCATGCTCACTGCACATACCCATACACCCCCCTAAACCATCATCACACAAGGACCTACACAGGAATGCAAGCACTGGGGTACACAGAAACCCACCTATTCCACACCATGGCACACACAGATTTAATAAACATCCTTTTATACCCCTGCAGGACCTCTACCCAACGTGACCGGACAGGAGGGTCCACACATGTCCACTCCACCAACAGAAGTGGCCCACAGTGATGACAGCAGCTCTGTCCAACTGGATCTAGATGACCAGTCCGGCCCATCGGGGACCTCTGGACATTCGGTTCCCCTGACACAGTCACAGGCCACCACAGAGCTTTCCCCCTCTGGAAACACCAGCACAGCACCCACCCAGCGGGCCCATACCTCTGTCCCCAGGACACGTCAGTCAGCAGTGTGTCCACCACTACAGGGAACCCAGGCTAACCCACCACCCCAACAACAACAGGGACCTCAGGCAGTGGTAGTGGGAACACGGTCCAGGGGACGGAGGCCCAGGAACACAGGGGAACTGGGAGGGCTGCTGTGCGACAGGCGGAGGACAGGCCAAGGGAACCCACTCTCCATGAGGCCCTCTCCTCCATCATAGGAGCCTACCACCACTCCCAGGAGACGATGGCAACGATACTGGCCAAGTTTCAGGAGACCCAGCGCCTGCAGGAGGAACAGTATCTGGGCTTCAGGGAGGAACTCAGAGCCATAAATTCCACCCTGGGCACCATCGTAGGGGTGCTGAAGGAAGTACTCAGCACCAGGAGGGACACTGTGGCACAACAAGGGGCCCCTGACACTAGCATGGACGATGAACTGCCCACCACCTCCGCCGGTGCTAGTGGACAGGAGGCACCGCCACAGGACCACCACATCAGCACCCCACCCCCTGCAGAGGGAGAACCACCATGCAAATGGTCCCTGAGATCCAGGACAAAGACAGAGAACGATGCCAAGACCCCCGCCAAGAAATGAGACCACCCTGAATGTCATCCTTCTGTCCCACTTTGTCACCCTGTCCATCCTTAAACTGCCCCAGCTCCTCTTCCTATGCCCATTTGGGCAATGCACCTGTGAGACTAATAGACTGGACTCTGCCATGGAGATTCCTCCACCATCAATCCTCACCATTTTGCAACCCCCTCAATATTGACCACTTAAATAAACACCCTTGAAGCACAAAACAATCTGGAGTCAGTCTGTGATTTCGGAATAGTGTATTAGCAATTACTGTGGCAAAATGCACTTTCAATTGTAATGTCAACATACCTAAGTCACACAGCTCTAGTCCATGAGGAATCAAAGCAGATGTCACACAGTGGGACCCACATCTGTGAAATCGTAAGGGAAAGTGAAAACACAGTGACCATACACTGGGTGAAAACGACAGACAGTAGAGAGGTAGTGATGTTAAAGTACATGTAGTAGGCAGGTTTGTATTCTTACCTGTGTCTCACTGGAAATATTACAGGATCACCGAGTTCTTGTTGTCCATGTCCTCTTCTTCTGCTTCCTCGTCTTCACTGTTCACAGGCTCCACAGCTGCCACAACACCGCCATCTGGACCATCCTCCTGCAGAAAAGGCACCTGTCGTCGCAAAGCTAAGTTGTGAAGCATACAGCAGGCCACGATGATCTGGCACACCTTCTTTGGTGAGTAGAATAGGGATCCACCTGTCATATGGAGGCACCTGAACCTGGCCTTCAGGAGGCCGAAGGTCCGCTCTATTATCCGCCGTGTTCGCCCATGTGCCTCATTGTAGCGTTCCTCTGCCCTTGTCCTGGGATTCCTCACTGGGGTCAGTAGCCATGACAGGTTGGGGTAACCAGAGTCACCTGCAAATGGCGAGGGACAACTGTTAGACACACAATAACCTGTAGGGATATCCCCAGACCCAGACAACCATTCCCACTGACTTGCTTCCAGGTGCTCACCTAATAGCCACACATGGTGCCTCTGGAGTTGCCCTATCACATAAGGGATGCTGCTATTCCTCAGGATGTAAACGTCATGCACTGAGCCAGGGAACTTGGCATTAACATGGGAGATGTACTGGTCTGCCAAACACACCATCTGCACATTCATGGAATGATAACTCTTCCGGTTTCTGTACACCTGTTTACTCCTGCGTGGGGACCAAAGCCACATGTGTCCCATCAATGGCACCTATGATGTTGGGGATATGTCCCAGGGCATAGAAGTCTCCTTTCACTGTAGGCAAATCCTCCATCTGAGGGAAAACGATGTAGCTCTGCATGTGTTTCAGCAGGGCAGACAACACTCTGGACAACACGTTGTAAAACATAGGCTGGGACATCCCTGATGCTATGGCCACTGTTGTTTGAAATGACCCACTTGCAAGGAAATGGAGTACTGACAGCACCTGCACTTGAGGGGGGGATTCCTGTGGGATGGCGGATAGCTGACATCTGGTCTGGCTCCAACTGGGCACACAGTTCCTGGATTTTGGCACGGTCAAGCCTGTAGGTGATGATCACATGTCTTTCCTCCATTGTCGACAGGTCCACCAGCAGTTTGTACACCGGAGGATGCCACCATCTCCTCACATGGCCCAGCAAACAGTGCCTATGAAGGACAACAGCGAGCACAGAGTCAAACAACTCAAAGGTACTTAAACACAGCTTACACAGAACACGAACCCTAATCCGATATTTGGCCTGTATGTGTGTTGAGGCTAGGCCTAGGTATGTGTGACGCTGTTAAAATTAAGTCATGTGGGCCCCTGAAATGGCGGCTGCCTGACCTGTAAAGTGGGACAATGGGATGTGAGGTAACTGCGCTGGCGTTGTACACCGTCGCGGTAGGCGGGTGAAGACTGCGGCGTAATCCTGCATTGGTTAACATTGGACTCTATGTGTCCCAGGAGCCAATGACGATGTACGCCGGCGGTGACGGTACGCACCGCCACGGACGTGACCGCCATTTTCTATCTGTACAATCACTCGATACCTGATCTTCTACAGGAGATGACCTACACTGCAAGTGCTGCTGTGACCTCGGTCTGGAAGAGACAATGGCTTGTGCGACTGGGGAAAGGGCCCCTGCCTTCACATCGGAGGAGTTGGAGAAACTTGTGGATGGGGTCCTCCCCCAGTACACGCTACTCTACGGTCCTCCAGACAAACAGGTAAATACACTGGGAGCATGCTGTATGGGCTATGCCTGTGTGGAGTGGGGTGGATGAAAGATGGGGGGGGGATTGAGGCGTGCATGAAACGACGGTGAGTGCATGTGCATCATGGCAAGGGTAGGGATCAGGGATGGGGGCCAATGACTGTGACGCTACATTTGGTAATAACTTTTCTTTTCCCCCTGTACAATTCATGTAGGTCAGCGCCCACCAGAAAAAAGATATTTGGCGTGCCGTTGTCAAGGACGTCCAGACCCTGGGGTTCTACCACAGACGGAGCACCCACTGCCGTAAAAGATGGGAGGACATTCGCCACTGGAGCAAGAAGACGGCGGAGGCCCAGCTGGGGATGGCCTCCCAACGTGGGAGGGGTGCCCATTGCACCATGACCCCCCTGATGTTC
Source organism: Pleurodeles waltl (assembly GCF_031143425.1). Classification (NCBI taxonomy): domain Eukaryota; kingdom Metazoa; phylum Chordata; class Amphibia; order Caudata; family Salamandridae; genus Pleurodeles; species Pleurodeles waltl. The sequence goes on along the minus strand of NC_090447.1, from coordinate 1,448,961,735 downwards.
AGGATCCTGGTGGTGGCGTACCCGGAGTTGGATGGGCGCTTGGGGGCATCACAGCAGCCACAAGGGGGTGAGTACACTCTCATTCTGCTGATTTTGCACGCAGTGGAGGTGTCTGGGTGGGGGAGGTGGGCTGTGGGTTTCCCTGGGCCATGGCGATTTTAGGAGGCAAGGTCCCCTTGTGCTGGCAGAGCCTGTGGCACCCCACCTGTGTACAGTGCCACGTACACCTAGTCAGGCTCCTGTGAAATCGATGTGCGCAGATGTCGTCCATAGCCTTGTAGGCCATGTCCCAGGGATTGAACAGTGGAGGCAAAGTGCGCGGCGTAGTGCAGGGGGATTCTGTGTCTGTCGTGTCCGCCAACGGTAGCGGTAAGGCATGAACTCAACATGTCTTTCTTCTGTCATCCCCCCTTTTTGTGGTCTCCCTGTTCTTGTGTGCATTAGCATCATCAGGCGGAGGAGCAGTGGCAACAGAGCAGGAGGGAGCTGCATCCCACATGGCCCTGGAGGGCGAGACAATGGGGTCGAAGTGCACTAGTGGGATGGAGAGCGAGGGGAGCTCCACGGCGGGGACAAGAGCTGACACCAGTGACACACACTCGTCCTCTGATGGGAGCTCCCTTGTGGTGGCGGCAACATCTGTGCACCCCGCATCTATAGGTACAGCCGCCACCCCCCTACCAGCACGGCCCTCCCAGCAGCCCCTCAGCCTTTGCCCCGTGCCCGCTCCCCCAGGAGGGTGGACATCACCTTCACCCCAGGCACCTAAGGCCCTGTCCCAGTCACCCCTGCTGCCCTCAGTGAGGAGGCCATTGACCTCCTCAGGTCCCTCACTGTTGGGCAGTCTTCCCTTATGAATGTCATCCAGGGTGTAGAAAGGCAGTTGCAACAAACAAATGCATTCCTGGAGGGCATTCATTCTGGTCAGGCGGCCCTTCAGTGAGCTTTTCAGACTCTGGCCTCAGCAGTGATGGCAGCCCTTGTCCCTGTGTCTAGCTTCCCCCCTCCAACTTCCTCCACCCAGACCCAATCCCCTGTACCTCAGCCTATCCCAAGCACACCTTCAGACCAGCATGCACACACCTCAACACACAAGGGAAGCTCTGGCAAACATGAGCACCACACATCCCACAGGCACTCACGCAAGCATCACACACATGCAGAAACACCAACATCCACTGCCTCCACTTTGTCCCCTCCTCCTCGTCTCCCTCCCAGTCTCATCTACACTCACACCTGCATGCACTACATCTACAGCCACTACTGCCATCACCAGCACACACGCCACCACACCCCGCTCACGTGCAGTCACCACCCACGCTGCCATTCACACTTCCCCTGTGTCCTCTCCCAGTGTGTCTGTGACGCCCCCTCCCAAGATACACAAACGCAGGCACACACACACCCAACAGCCATCCACCTCACGACAGCCTCCAGCGCATGCACCTTCACCCAAAGTCACCAAACAACACCTCCTACAACCACAACCTCTTCCTCCACTCCCAAACCCCCTCCAGCTAACCGTTCCAGTGTTTCCAAAAATCTGTTCCTGTCCAACCTTGACCTCTTTCCCACACCTCCCATACCCCGTCTGACTCCTAGGGCCCGACCCTCCAGGTCCCAACCTAGCACCTCAGCCACAACATCTCCGGGACCAGTGGTGCCTGTAGCCACCAGAATCTGGAGTGCACCGGCCACCAGGGCAGCCAGTGTGGCACAGAGCCAGAGCACGGACAGTCCCCCACCTGTGAAGCATCTAAAGGTGGCCAGTGCCCGGCGGGAGAGGGGGAAGACTCCAGCCACAAAAGCCACTCCCAGAGGTACAGGTGGGAGTGTGGAGTCAGCTGCGACACCTTCCAAGGTGGGGAAGGGCCACAAGAAAGTCAGCAGGTCTGGGAAGATCAGCACGGCGGAGAAGACCGCCATCATCCCCACTGCCCAGGAGCCCACTGCCAGCACCTGCCCTGCTGCCCAAGAGGCCACCGCCAGCACCTGCCCTGCTGCCCAAGAGACCACCGCCAGCACCAGCCCCACTGGGCCAGAGAGGACCGCCAGCACCAGCCCCGCAGGGCCAGACAGGACCGCCAGCACAAGCCCCGCTGGGCCAGACAGGACCGCCAGCACAAACCCCACTAGGCCAGAGAGGACCGCCAGCACAAGCCCCGCTGAGCCAGAGAGGACCGCCAGCACAAGCCCCGCTGAGCCAGAGAGGACCGCCAGCACCAGCCCCGCTGGGCCAGACAGAACCGCCAGCACCAGCCCTGCTGGGCCAGATAGGACCGCCAGCACCAGCCCCGCAGGGCCAGATAGGACCGCCAGCACCAGCCCTGCTGGGCCAGAGAGGACCGCCAGCACCAGCCCCGCTGGGCCAGAGAGGACCGCCAGCAACTGAGTCACTACAAAGGGCACCGCCACCACAAGCATCGCTGAACAGGGCACTGCTGCCACAAGCACCGCTGAACAGGGCACCGCCACCACAAGCACCGCTGGCCCATGAGCGCCAAGGGCACTGACGCTACTGAGTCCATCACGAGCAGGATGAAGCACTCCGGGCACCATGCCCCCTCCAGAACCAGTGGAGATTGACATCCACTACCTTAGTCCTTAGCAGGATGAAGCACTCTGGGCACCATGCCCCCTCCAGAACCAGTGGAGATTGACATCCACTACCTCAGTCCTTAGCAGGGTGAAGCACTCTGGGCATCATGCCCCCTCCAGAACCAGTGGAGACTGTCATCCACTTGTGAGACTGTGGCTTTGCACTACCCAGGACGGAACAGTGGGCAACCCACCCACTGTAGAGACTTGTGAGACTGCGGCTTTGCACTCCCCAGGATGGAACAGTGGGCAACCCACCCACTGTAGAAACTTGTGAGACTGTGGCTTTGCACTCCCCAGGATGGAACAGTGGGCAACCCACCCACTGTAGAGACTTGTGAGACTGTGGCTTTGCCCTCCCCGGATGGAGCAGTGTGCAAACCACCCACTGTAGAGACTTGAGGGACTGTGGCTTTGCACTCCCCAGGATGGAACAGTGGGCAGCCCACCCACTGTAGAGACTTGAGAGACTGTGGCTTTGCACTCCCCAGGATGGAACAGTGGGCATGTTGCTCTCTCGTGGATTTGGCATTGTGCACCCAACCGGCTGAGGTGCCCCCCCTTTCCCTCCCCCTGAGGTGCCTGTTTTCTTTCTCTCTGATGCCCCTGCAGTGTTCTCTCCGTCATGGTCGGGTATCTTGTGTGGGCCTCGCCCATACCATGTGGGCCCAGTGTTCCACGGACTTCATTGGAGCACTACCAGGACTACTAAGCTTGGTGTATATTTTGTTTATAGTGTATATATATATTTTTGCGTACATGATTTTAATATATTACAATGGTTACACTCATTTTCTTTTGTCTTTGCATTCTTCCGGGGGGGGGTTGGGAGGTGTAACTATAATGTATCAATATGTATTAGTGTGTGTGTTGTCGTGGGTGGGAGTGGGGGTGTTGCGTGTTGCCTGTGTGTGTCCCTGTTTCCCCCCCCTCCCCTGTGTCGTAGGTGCAGTACTCACCGTTGTCTTCGCCGCCGGCGTCCGTGCTCCTGGTAGAGGAGCAAGAAGATAAGGGCTGGCAGTATCTGCAGCTCTGGATCCATGGCGTCCGGATTCCTCGTGGGTGTGCAGAGGTGAGCGTTTTCCCTTCGAAGTCCTGTTTCTGCCGTGTTTTTGTCCGCGGTGAATCCGCCCCGGAAAAGGTGGTGGATTTGTAGGTTGTGATACTGTGGGCGGTACTTTGTCCTCTGCCTGTCTGTTGGAGGTGACCGCCGCGCTGTTTGTTCATACCGCCGTTGCGGTCGGAGTGTTAAAGTGGCTGTCTCTGGTGGCGGTTTCCGCCACAGTCGTAATTGCAATGTTTTTACCGCTGGCCTGTTGGCGGTCTTACCGCCGCTTTAACACCATCCGCCAGGGTTGTCATGACCACCTTTGTCTACTATTTAGCGCTCAAGGTTTTCAAGTAGATTAGGTCCAAAGATGAAGCTGGTAAGGGTTCTTTGAAGGTAGATATGGTGGCATTGAGCTCCACTCAAGTTGTTGGTTTTGGTACTTAAAGTGTTAAGTGGAACAAAGTTGAATTTTCATAGCTGCTGACGTATTTGCCACCCTGTTCAATGTTTTTTTCTGTGGACATAGGCAATATTTTTATTCTAAAAATCCACCGGACGGGCAATGCTGAAAGTTGTAGCTGGGCATGGCTTCCCAGTGGCAGATACCCTTACCATGAAATCGGCCTGAAACTGTTTTCAGCACAGGAAAATACTTTGAGGGAACAAACCTGGTTTTGCCATGCGAAGGGCACACCTTCCGTGAGAGACCCTCAACATCTTGCACCAATGATGTCATTTTCAAAGTCAACAGTGATCTCATCAAAGATGTAATTTAAAATATCAGGAGTGGCCACATATCAGGAGTGATAAAATGCGTTGTCATAAGCAATACACAGTCGGGGGCAAGTTAGGTCAGGAAAGTAAAACTGGTGAATTTCTTTAGTTTTTTGGGGTTTCTAAATGTTAATTTTTATATTAATGCTAGAGCTAACTGTAATGTCTCTTTAACTTTTTACAGGAACTTTCTTGAGTTTTTCTAAATGTAAAATAAAATCTTAGTACCTTATCTGCCTATAACATCACTTTATTTGTTCTGGTTTATTTCATAAGTTTTTGGCTCATACTTACCTAAACACCCCACTGAGGACCCTGTGAGAAGCCAATCCACCTCTGTGCATGACTTGCAGCCAAGCTCTGTCCCCATCCCCTCATGGGTAGCTACCCCCCACAAGAAGCCATTGTCTCTCAGACCGTCTTTGCCCAGCAGTACTCCTACAGTGTCGCATCCAGTACCAAAGACCATGCAACTTTCACTTGTTGATGCTTGCATGATCTCGGAGTTCCACGGCTCCCACAACAGTTGCATGCACCACACTGAGGCCAAGCTGTGTCCTGCTAGAGTACCACAGGAAGGGTCCCTCTGGGGCCTCTATACAAGACCAGGTGTCAGGTCACCCATAGACTGCCCCCATACATTATATGTTTTTCATTAAGTTAGGAAATGGGGACCGAGTACCTGAGTCATGAAATAGCAACTGCAAATTTCAGTTCATGTTGCAGTCAGCAAATCAGATTTCTTGGTTTTGCTGGAGCAATTCTGGTCCCACAGGACCAAAGGACTGACAGGAAAAAAGCTCTCTTGATTAATCAGAATGCTATTTTATTTTTTAGATCTATTTTACTGAGGGAATACTGCAGAATTTCTGCAGGATCAACTGTCCATATAGCAGTATATTTTGAACCTTAATGTCTCAAAAACAGATTTACCCCTAATCTAGATTTTTGCCAAGTTTCATGCAATTCGGTTCAACCTTTATTTTTTATATCGCTTCCCACAATTCTTGTTGCAATTTACATAGTAAAACATGTTTTAGGACCTCTGTTTTTCTTGCCCCCCACTTGAAGGAAGAATCATTGTGAAACTTCCCAGGAAGGAGCTGAGGTGGGTAAACGGTGCTTTTGGAAATGTTTTGGGGAGATGTGTCAAATGGTAACAAAGTTATTGACAAAAGAAAAAAACACTCTTCCTATGGAAACTGTGTCCTAATGTACAACTGATCAATGGCTACCGCCACTGAAAAAAGACAAAGGAAAAGTGGCATTATAGATAAATATAGAAATAAGGCCTTAAATTCCTAATAAAATACTGAACAAATACAAAGTTTATTTTTTGAAGTGAAATTGTATTTAGGTGTGAGAAGAAGACGTTGGCCCAGATTTAATAAGAGTTCACGCAATGAAGAGCAGTAAGTAAAGTTGCTATGCTGTGCTTTGTTCAGTGAAGAAGGAGCAGAACTGTGTCAAATCTACAATTAAATGGTTGTCAGAGTCACCAGATCCTCGGGGTCTATGCACACTCCCAACACTTCCACCACAAGACAGCTCCAATACTTTGATTAGAATTTTCACAGAGTCTAAGAGAGTCCAAGTGGGGAAAAGGGCAATTAGGAAGGGAACAGCTGGGAAGGAGACCTGTAGGAAGCAAAAGGTTAAAACACACAATATCAAGATTATATCATATGAATCTATACTAGTCTATGACCCTAAGCATTGTCATTCTGAAAAAACATGGACAACCTAAGCAATAGACTTAAAATGTCTAGGCTTCAAGATGACTGGATACCTGTGAGGAAATCAAGAAAGGTTAAATGCAACTTTCAAATTCAAGTACTTTCCTTTGCATGAGAATCAGGAAACAATCTAAATGATTTTTAACCCATCATATGAATCATGTTCGAGAAAACATATTAGGGGCACACAACATTACAACTAGAACTCTGGCCTTTTTTGTTCTCTCAAATTGCCGGAACATGAATTGCGCACATTGCAGATTTTCACATAGGTAGTAAATATCATAGAATGATTGTGTACCATGAATACCACAAGCTAGACTCGAGAAATCAATCACGTGACTTGTCAACTCGAAAACCACCAAGTAAATGCCTTAGAATGGTAGAGCATAATGAACACCGTGTTTTCAAACACAGAAAATGAATCACGCGTCTTGCCTATTCGAGTACCACCATGTAACTGCCAAGTAATGGTTGCGCACAATGAATAACATGAATTAAGCACGAGAAAAGAATAGCGCGTCTTGCCAATTCGAATGCCACCATGTAACTGCCAAGGAATGGTAGCGCACAATGAATATCAAGGGTTAAAGCACAAGAAAATGAATCGCGCGTTTTGCCGATTCGAATGCCACCATGTAACTGCCAAGGAATGGTAGAGCACAATGAATAACATGAATTAAGCACGAGAAAAGAATCGCACGTCTTGCCGATTCAAATGCCACCATGTAACTGCCAAGGAATGGTAGCGCACAATGAATAACATGAATTAAGCACGGAGAAAGAATCGCATGTCTTGCAGATTCGAGTATGCGCATGCAAATGCCACAAAACGACAAAGCACACATTCACACGCACAAGAGTAGAATTGTTTATCATGCAAAGATTAGGCCCAAGAACTCAAGCGTCCTCAATAACGGGTTCGGGGGCCCAGCACAATGCATAAATTATGTTAGCTTGAAATTGCTAGGTTTTTGCATTCTAGTCGCCCGTAGAGCACGCACTGTCCTGATGTTGACAATGGTTCAGTTCTCCTCTTTCCATTCAGTGGGGCACTTTGTGCAATCATGCACCAATGGAGGCCACATAGTGTCATAATACAGAGGTGTTAGCTTTGTGGTCTGAACATTTTCTGTGCAAAACTTTAGTCTTTATTATAGTGAGCACCATATAACATACAATGCTGCACTAAAATTATTTCCAGGACTATGCTATTTCTATTCAATACATGCACACATGTACATAGGGTCACTCTGTGACCCTGAAGATGCACTCACTCACCATTTCCTTACTTGTAGGTAGTTCGCCTGCCATCATTTGGCAGGTGTCTGGCTCTCTGATACTTCACATGGTACACAAAGGTCAGATTACTTCATTTTTATTTTATTTTATGAGTTTGTTTTTCTCACTGTTTTTTTAGCTTTATTTTAGTTGCCAGTAGTATTCAGCTGCAGGGGAGCCTGTTAATGATTACAGGGGTTGCTGGACCCCGGTTTGACCTTAACAGTTTCATGGTTGTCATGCTGCCTTGCACGCAAGCCACAGCGCCTGCCTTGTCCCCTTCTTGGGTGGCGGGCTACTTCCAGCCTTCAAAAGTGTATCCGCGCAGTAGATGCGAACAGCCGGTGTGTCTTTGGCGCGCAAAAGGTGCACATAAGGCAAGCCCGTCTGCGCCCGTCTGTCTCTGAACTGCACCCACCTCAGGTCCCCCTGGTCGTTTGAGGCCAGAACACCTCCTTAATAATGGTGATATCACCAGCTGTAATGTAATGGATCATGAATCAACGAGGCCCTACACAAGGCTTAATTGGCGGACAATGACTAGTCTTAGAAATGTGGCCGGCTGGATTTGCATCAAAGACAGCCCCCTTAAAATGCACACTGGCGCCTAGAAAAGCTTTATCAGCAAGAGTGTTCATGCATACTGCATCTTGTGTACTCATCAATGCCAGATCTCTAGTAAAACACAACATTGAATTCTCTCTGTTTATGGACACAGACAAACCTGACATGGCGCTCATTACAGAAACCTGGGTGGATCCAGCTAGCAACCCCGATTTGCTATCAGCATTACCCCAGGGTTACTCCATTATCATACAGGACAGGGCACTCAAGCCGGGGGGGAGTTATAGCAATAGTACATAGAGCTGACTTACCATTTAAGCCTAATTCTGTACTCCCTCATCACTGTGAAGCAGTCTCCTTTAACATAGAGATATCAAATACCCAAACCTGTAATGGCATGCTAATTTACCATCCAACCTGCCCGAGACAATCTTTCACACAGGAGATCAGCCGCCTCCTAGAATGTCACATTCTGGCCAATGATTTAGCTCTGCTAGGTGTCTTCAGCCTTCACTTAGACCCCCCTGACTCTGATACCTTAGATCTCCTCCAGACTTTAAATGGGCTCGAGCTCCCCCAAATTGTTAATGGTGCTACCCATTAGACCAGCCATACCCTCAACAGGATTTTCAGTAACAATAAGTCAGAAGACATTGTAAAAAGTATTCCTTTAGTCTGGTATGATCATAGCGCAATCTTTTTCAATATCACTTATAAACATCCCAGCTCCAACATCAAAGACATAGCCATCACCACCATAGCCCATGTTTGGCATAACATCCAAACAGATCTCTTTGCTAAAGTTCTGAGAGACTCTACCCCGATTCTCACCACCGACTCAGACATGGCAGTCGATCAATACAGGTTATGGCTTAATACTGCAGTCAATAATGTAGCGCCAGCAAAAAAGATCAGTCCTAACCATAATTCCAGATCAGCTCCTTGTTTTTCCACCGAGCTCAGAGCACTGATACAGGGTGATGGAGGAGGGAGTACAATTCTGGTGAAAAATCCAAATACAAATTATGCTTAGGCAATTATGAGATGCTCATTGCTAAGGAAAATGCCACATATTTCACCAGAAGGATTACAGAGGCAAAAAAACTCAACTAGAGAATTATTCCCAGTGGTCTCCATGCTATCTAAGAACATACCTTTTATGTCATTTCCTATGACCCAATCTTTCTGCAACTCCTTAGCCACTTTTTGTAGCGATAAGATAGAAGCTATATTTAATAATGTCTAATATACTACATCCTCCAACGGCAACAACAGTCATGCCTCATCTCCCTCAAAACCAAAGGGTTTCAATAACTTTACTCAACCTTCTGTTGAGGAGGTCTCTAGACTAATTTGCTCCATATCTTCTGGCTACCCTCTCGACCCATGCCCCTCTAAAGTGGCTAAGCTTGTGGCAGAGAGTGCTGCCTCTCTACCATCATTTTGGTCATATGTTTCAGTTTGAGATTTTCCCATAGGTCTGGAAAAAAAGCCTCAGAGCGTTCCCTTTCTAAAAAGACCTCTTTGGACCCTAGGGACCCAAATAACTACTGCCCAATCTCATACCTACCACTGGCTGCTAAATTGTTGAAAAATCATGAACATATAACTCACTGAGTACATCCATCATAACAAACTCTTAGTTGGCTACGCAATTTGGTTCCCAATGCGGCCATAGCACAGAAAGAACCTTGCTGAAGGTGCTTGGTCAATAAAGGATCACGGCTCTCTTACTTCTAGATCTCTCGGCAGCCTTTGATACGGTCAGCCACCAGCTGTTTCTAGATTGACCTGCTAATATCGGAATCAGCGGCTCAGCTTAGGCCCTTCCAAACGTCTTTCTTTCCGGTCATGAGCAATCGGTAAGAGTCACCGAGTTAGTTTCGCAACCCTTTCTCACTCCCTTGTGGAGTCCCCCAAGGATCTTCACTTAGCCTGACTCTTTTCAATGTTTATGTATCCCCTTTCGCTGAGCTGGTTCATTCTTTTGGCTTTACTTCATATGCAGACGACATGCAAATTGTTGTCTTTTTAGCCAACGATGAGCCAGGCTATGTGAATGGATGTAGGCAGTTAACAGATAGATGGGTTAGAACTGCCTGAAATTAAACTCTGAAGACAGAAGTGATTTTTATGGTGCCCAGCTCCTCACTCTGGTGCCCAACTTGCTGGCCACAAGACATGGGGTCATGGGTTCTTTACCCATACCCGTGAGGAAGGCATGCAACTTAGGCATTCTCATTGATGACAAACTAAGCAATCATGATCAAGCCAATGCACTGACACCCTCTGCCTTTCTCATTCCTAGAATGATTTTCCCACATATTTCTATTTATTTGCAGAAGACCTTGGTTATGTCACTTGTGTTGGCCAAATTAGATTACTGTAATAGTCTTTATCTCAATGATCACCAACACATTTTAAACAAACTACAAACACTACAGAATGCAGCAGCTAGACTCCTTTTAAAGATTCAGAAAAAACACTCAGTGTCAGTCTCAATCAGAACACTTCATTTGCTGCCTATTAGACAGAGGATCTCTTTCATATCTCTGTATTGTTTATAAAGCTCTTCATGGCCTTGGCCTGGAATTTCTTCAACACAAATTCACTTGGTACTCCCCATGAAGAATCTTACGCTCAAACAGTAACAGATGGGTTGTAGCTCCTAGGTTCAAGGGATCAGCTTTGGGTGGCATGTGCTTCTTAGTAGGTGCCTCAAAAGTCTGGAATGCATTTTGTCTTGATATCAAGAACACCCTTACCCTACTATCTTTTTGGAAATGGCTAATGACTTGGCTTTTTAACTCTCCCCCTCTTACCAGCGCCAATACACCTCAGGGTATTCACTGCGCTTTACAAATTCCAATAACATAACATAACATAGAGTCAAACTATGCTGTATATTATTGTTGGCTCTTTAATTTTGTTTATAATGCTGGAAAAGTGTATAGAGTAATATTGTTATTAGCAGCTTAGATTATGTCATCAGTGATATTATTAGTGATGTCATAAGCTATGTAATCGGCTATGCCATTTAACCTGTTATGAGTGATGTAATATGTGACATCATAAGCAGTTCATGACAGGGGTTCAAGTTATAGTTAGCTTAATGAAATATACCTGGAGAATTTCAGTGTTTTTTAAAATGTTACATTTTGTGTTGCTTCATCAGCACTTAGCTATACCATCACTTTAACCCTAAACACATACATGAGAGAGTGGTGGTCACATATGTGTATAGTTAGGATTAGGTTTCGATAGGAAATATTTTTTTGTTTTGCTAATAATTTTGGCATTGTTTGACAAATGTTCACAAAAACATTCAAATAAAGGTTCATTCATCTCAGATCCTTCCTGAAAAGATTCAAGATGATCCTTCATGTGGGGGCTGAAAAAAAGGTGAAGTCCCATAATGCATTTTTCTCTTGCAATTTGTTCTAGGGAAATTGTACAGCAATACAGCCAAAATGGCTGAACCAATTTACACCAAGTTTAGCAGAGAGCAAGATCTTGGTCCAAAAAGCATGCTATGTGTGACTTAGCATAATTCCATCCAGTAGTTTAAGAGAAAGTAAGGTTAAAAATATGAGTGAGATGAGATCTGATGCCTGCTACCCAAACAACAAAGATGTGTTGGCAGCCATTTTAGTACTTGTGCACTCACTCCTTTGTCATACAAAGAACTACATTTTAAAAAATTGGGAAGCCAGGTAGAAATACCCTGACCCCCTAAGACTGACCATGCTCCTCGGGCCAAAAACCTTTTTATGAGCACCACGGATCCATGAAGGATCTGCATTTTTCTGGAAAAAAAAAATTGCAGTCTCCCTCATTTTATAAAAAAAACTCCTGGGGTGGGCCAGGGGCCAGGGGGAGGCACAAACACATTTTTTTCTAAGAAGGGTATGCAGCCCCTCTGTCCAAGGCTGCAGGGATCCCATCCTGTGGAGCTGTATTTAAAATGAAAGGGAAAGGGCATGCAGCCACCCCTCTCCAAGCTTTCGAGAGAGCCTGAGCCCTATTTCCCAGGGCTGTATTAAAAATTAGGGTAGGGGGCATCATGGTGCAAGGGTGCCTGCATCATAGGCAAGGTTGTTTTTGTGCAGGAAGAGATACAGGGCCAGATGTAGCAAAGGTTTAGCGAGTCGCAAATGGCGAAAATCGCCGTTTGCGAGTCGCTAAAGCCACTTTGCTATGTAGAAATGCATTTTGCGAGTCGGAACCGACTCGCAAAATGCATTTCCGACTCGCAAATAGGAAGGGGTGTTCCCTTCCTATTTGCGACTCGCAATGCGATGCAATTCCATTTGCGACCGCGAAAGCGGTCGCAAATGGACTCGCAGTTACCATCCACTTGAAGTGGATGGACCCCTTCCCCTTTGTGTCTGGCATAAAAAATAATCCAATGGACCACTACCTGCCCTGAAAAATACCGAAACTAAAGGTTTCGTTTTATTTTTCAAAGTGCAGCTCGTTTTCCTTTAAGGAAAACGGGTTGCACTTTGAAAAAAAAAAAAAACGCTTTATTTAAAAGCAGTCACGTACATGGTGGTCTGCTGTTCCCAGCAGGCCACCATCCCCGTGAGTGCCCATACTCGCTATGGGGTCGCAAATTGCGACCCACCTCATTAATAATAATGAGGTGGGTCTTCGCGACCCCATAGCGACTCGCAGAAGGTGTCTGAGACACCTTTCTGCCTTCCAAATTGCGAGTTGCAATTTGCGAGTCGCTGGGACTCGCAAATTGCAACTCGCAATTTGGAATCTTGCTACATCTGGCCCACAGTCTTCTATAAAACTTTCCAAAGATGACATAACAAGGAGAAAAAAGATGTTTCTCCTGTGATAGGTGGACAAACTTCCGACAATTCCAACTTTCCTAAACTTAAGTAAATGTGGAATCGTTTGAAATCCATTGATCAATGAAAGGAAATACCCATCATTAAGAAATGTAACACAATGCAGCACAAACTGCTGCATTGCATTACATTTCTTTACAGAGCCGTGCAAGGTTCAACAAATTAGACCGTGTGTGGCTTTGTTAATCCCAAAGAATCCTTTGCATTACTCTGCTCACCTTACATTATGCAAGGGTGATGGAAAGGCCAAGTAAATCTACTCTTAAATTAGTGGTTAGAGTATACTTTAGGAAAATCGTAAAGAGCTCCAAAAATTAAACTGATCGTATTTGTTGGTAATGGCCCTCCTTACAGAGTACCACCAAACGTTTTGCCTTCTTCCTCCAAATTTTTGCTGGAATTTTGCTTGTTGGCCTTCAGACTCTGTGCGCTTTACCAGTGCTAACCATTGCTAAAGTGCTTATGCCCTCTCCCTAAAACATGGTCAAATTGGCTTATGCACAATTGGCATATTTAATTTACTTGTGAGTCCTTTAAACAGCGCTATACCATTTACCCAGGGCCTATAAATTAAATGCTACTAGTGGGCCTGTGTCCATATAACAAGGGAAACCCAAATATATAAAGGGACCAGGGGTCCAAGTATATTTCAAGGAACAGGGGTCCATTTTTAGCAAAATATAGTTAACAATTCAAACATAGAAATACAATGAGTTCTATGCGGAATATCAAAGCACAATTATTTATTAATAAAGGAATCACAGAAAAAAATAAAAGAATGGGGACATACACATACGAAAATAACATAAAGTGTGCAACTTGCAGCCAAGCTAGTATAATAGAGAAAAAACTAAATAATTGGTTTCAGGTTCAACAGTTATATACATGAGAATTTGTCATCAAACATAATGGGCAACAAATAATCATCACAACACATGTCAATAACCAGTATTAGGTGACACAGTACAATCTAGAAATTTGTGTGAAATTCAAGTAGTATCAATACTCATACAAAGATCCAAATTACAGGTATACAAATGGGCTAAGGTACAATTGTCAATGACGCTTTGATCCCTAAAGCTAAATACTTGGAATCATTATCAGGACTCATGGGATTATGCCTGAGAAGGACACATGGGTTGCCATCATTCATAACCATATACCAGCTGAAAGGAAAAAGAAGTAAAAACAAAGGAGAGAGGGAGAGAGGGGACAGAAAATATTAAGGATAAACATAGAAGAGTGGTACGATTGAGTTCTTTTGTTTTATCAAAAAGAAAAAAGTGGGAAAAGATGTTTAATATTGAAATTAGAAAAATTTAAATTGTCAAAATATGAATGCAGCAAAATTTCAGGCAAAATTATATAAACAGTGAGTGGCAAGCAAACAGAGAAAAATACTTGTACAGCACATACAAAACATAAGAAAAAGTGAAGGTGAAGTGGTATAGTTAAATTCACATTCTAAACACAAAAAAATAATAACCACTCACAATAGAATCTTAGCAACAAAGTAGGATTACACGTGATAAATAATGCCTATAATCAAAAAATTATACTTTATCTTATAGAATGGTAGGGCTGATAAGGCATTTCAGGATACCAAAATTGGGGAAGTGCCCAAAGGTGTACTTTGAAAAATAGAAATAGAAAAATAGCCAGAACAAGAAAAACTGAGGATTAGTCGCAAGGACATACACACACTGCAAAAATGAGGCAGTAGAATGCCACTTACGAATGAGGTAGAATACCACCAGTATGCGCGTTAGCTTAACGTATTCGGCCTCTGTGCACTTTGCCCTAGGTACATTTTATTTAACCTCGCACTGTTATTTTACAATAACCAGTTTCACAGTCTTGTTTTTATTTCATTCTATCACACTGTTTAGCTTACTTCAGCACTGTGTTCGCAAACAATGCATTCTTGCTCGCTCTGTGCTTCAGTCAAGGCTACAGTCGGGTACATTGCCGGTAAACGTGGTAGGAGTTTAGTCTCTAGTGTTCGTAGAAAATACACATCCTTACTTAGGGACATTTTCTTAGAAGATCTGCGCGGTAGTTATAAAAACACTTTCTAGTCCTAGTACAGGGCAGAGGGAGATTCCGACCAGGAACCTACAACTAGATGCTGACTGCCCCGTTGCAGATGCTGATGCAGAATACAGGCCTTTGCTCAGGTATGAGGGTTGATGTCCTCCCGGGGGAACCTGAAAGGCAGGCTTAGAGCTTTACAGGCTGTGCTCAGACTAAAACTTAGAGAGAACCCAATGTAATTGCACTATGATAGCCTTATTCTTGTGCTTCACTCTCATCATTACTATTTTAATCCTACTGTGTTGTATAGTTCTGGTTATTGCAGCTCACGCTTTGCTATTAAAATGCAGTTGTTTTATTAAACCAATCTTTAAAACCTAAACTGCCTTTGCCATTTATATATGAGACTGCACTGTGTATGAGAGAATTGGTTGTGACCTGAGTGACCACGACTTTCCTGGGCAGTACTAAGATGTCATGCGCTCGGCTGCCCAATTGTCTCTTCCCTTTGGGAGAGATGAGGCAGTGCTAGTTAGCCAGAGCAAAACCCAGATTTAGAGAGACAAGGGTCCTTCACCGTGGGTCAGACTTAGTCCCCCACACCGTGAACGATCTTGCCGCCCAAAATCCAGTAGTCTTATTAGGATAATGAGAGCCTAAGCGACATGGCGCCGCCAATGTTTGGTCAGGCTCTAATTTTGGGTCCACCGGCATATCTCAGTCTCATATAATATAATGATTCCTCATTTCTGCATATGGAGACGTCCGTGGTACTGAGGATTTCCACCACCGCTGTATAGGTAACCCTATTTACAGTGGGTGGTTGTTCAAGCTTGAACCTTAAAAGGATAAAACCCGTCTTGGTGTGCCTTCTCTGAATTCTTGGTACTTTTCTAATGGCGAATCTCCAGGTTGTACAAATAGCTCTTAACAAGAGACAACCACTCACAGCACAATTACTAGCAAATGGCCTTACGGCCCAGGGTGGTCCAGTCACGTTTGTGGTGGACGCCCCACGCAGCCTATAGAACAGAACTTTTTTACTCTTGGGTCACATTTCCAGCAGTTGATGGGAACACAAATACATTTCATACATTTGCGAACGCGCCTGGGCAGTACAGGGCATACGCATACTTAGAGATAACTCTATCTTATCAAGGACATAATAATTGGCTTGATGGCGTCCTACCCCATATAATATTACCAGTAAGGTTAGGTCCACCAAGTAATGATGGTCCTACCTGGCCTTTATTGGCCACATATACACCACATCCTGCGGTTGCAAATTTGGCGGTGGCTGAAGTTCGACGTTTATATACAGACTTAACGGCTACATATAGACGCTTAGTACAACTTGTGATGCAGACACTAAATACAAACCCAGCGTGTGCTGCTCCGGCACAACCACATACAGTAACACCAGGTATAAATCCATTGACTTTACACTCTATTATGGGTAAAGTCCCAGCAAAACGAGAGGAGACTCAGTTTTGGCTGGCACAAAAAATTAATACGCTGGAAGCAGTATTTCCCCATATGGGACCTCAGGACAAGCATAGGATATTAACTATGTGTTCACCCTTTAGGATGGTTCCCACAGTGGAACATTGTAATACATGGGGCACGGTGTTTGCCGCACTCTATACAACGGCATACGGTACACCGACACTAGCCAACCTACCGGAAGTGCTTAAACAAATTCAAAATGAATACGGGGCTGCCACGGCCTTAGATTTAGGAGTGCAACTGATGGGCAATTTTGCCACGGTTTCTTCAAGAATCCTAAGTAATCTTAAAGGGGAAGCAGTTGCGCTTGCAGTGTGCATGCGTCTTCGTGACGTCCCGCATCAAGATCAGGAGCGGGAACTGCCTAAAATAATAATGGAAACATATTCCAGTATCGTCGAGATAGCCTGGGGGCTAGACCGCAAAAACATCAATTTCAGGGAAAAAGTAATAAAGACTAAACAACAACCTGAGGGTAATAAGAAGCGCTGGGAGAAAAAACAACAGACACCTAAAAAAGAAAGGGGAGAATCTCCGTGCCTGGAGACCCCGCAGAATAGGTATAATCTCAGAAATAGTTATAATATAAAAATGCCTGATAGATATCAATATACTGATACACGCCAATCTCGTTCCTTTCAGGACTCATCGGAAAAGAGAAATGAGAGAGGTGGGCGGTCAGAGCGGCGAACAGAGTACGTGAAATCGAGACAGGAATCACAACGCTCTTCAGAGGTTTCTGACAAGAAGGAAGAGAAACCATTACAACAAAAACAACAGTTTAAAAAGAAAAAGGTGGCAGCAGTCTCAGTCAGACATGCCACTCAGGAAGAGGGTTCTCTTGAAGAACAAGACATGGGCTCTAGCACTGCTAGACAGCGCGGCATAGGTCACAATGGTTCGCCTGAATCTTCTAGAGCATCTGGAGGTGAAAGCAACTGATGACTTCATACAAGTAGAAACAGCAGATCTGCATGTCTCTGAACCCGATAGGGTGTATACAGTGACTTGACAATAGGAAGGAGACATTGAACGCACTATACACGCAATCTTTTGGGATCGTGTAGTTAAGATATATGACATTGTGCTGGCCGAACAAGATTGGCTGCCAGATTTTGTCCGCTCCTGCCCAGCTGGGGAGGAGGTTATTAAACCTTCCTTCTCGCCCCTTGTTCCAGAGGAACTCGCAGAGTCCTATTCTATAAAATGGGCTCTTGCACAGGCACCTGCCTTATACAGAAATCACATAGGGTAGGACAGGGATTCTCCATATCATGTAATTCCCATTAAAGGTGAACCTCAGCCACAACCGCAGTATCCCATAAAACATGAAGCAAGGGCACCGGTGAGAGAGATACTTACACAATTAGATTACCAGGGACTAATTGAACCCTGTGTCTCACCGATGAATAATCCCTTATTTCCTGTAGCAAAGCCGGACCATTCATACAGAATAGTCTTAGACTACAGACATTTAAACTGACATACACGTACATATGCTATACAAAACTCGCATAGCACCGCATTAATGAGCAAATTGTGCGTAAAAAATATCAAACGACTTTGTATATCTCGAATGGATTCTCCTGCCAGAATATAGCTCCTGAAAGTCGTGATTTAACCAGCTTTAGCGCACTAGGCCCCCAGAAAAAAATTCTATTGTTTGCTTCAGGGGTATAAGAACATCCCAGGACTGTTTGCAGCTCGGGTGACTGCTATTTTGCACGAGTTAGACCCTGAAGTGTTGTCATATGTGGATGATATATATCTCACGGATGACGATTTGATACAACATTTAAGACGGGTAGCCTGCATTGTTGTAGGGTTTGCCGAAATAGGCTACAAATTTAACTTTAAAAAATCAAAAATTGCCTTCCTCAGTGTCCTGTTCTTGGGATATGAGCTGTTGAATGAAGGTAAGAGCCTAGCGCCACGATTCTTAGAAAAGTATGCACAATTGCAACCACCAAATACGATTAAGAAACTCCAATCATTGTTGGGCTTTCAGAATTTTGGCAGAATATACATTCCGGATTATGCTACATGCATAAAGTTTTTATATGAATTAATACATCCAGACTTTTCGAGCAAATTTTGGACAATAGAACATACACATACTCTTCGAGAGTTACAAGCAGATATGCTCGCAGCGAAACATCTACACACACGGGACAATAAGACACATTTGGTCATCAGGGTAATAGCTGGGGCCATTGGGTTTACTTATGACACATTTAATGAAAGTGAGACAGTCCCAATAGCATACAAGTCACACTTGCATTCCGCTGCAGAACAACAATTTGCACCCACAGAGAAAATTCTCACTGCGGTACAGATGACTGTTATTAAAGAGAGACCTCTAGCCCAGGGAAAATGCATTATTGTTGTTTCTCCTATTCCGGCCCCTGAGGCTGTTACAAAAGCTAGCGTCCCGAACGCAAAAGCACTCCACCCAAGATGGATTCAATGGGCCACGTCCTTGACAGCCACTGATGTAGACTACATTTTTGACCCAAAGTTACAAACTCAGGAATTTCTACAATATGAAGTTGAATATCCAGTTCCCGCTGACACATTGCCTATTGATCAATATCAAGTAGTCATGTACACCGATGGCTATGCGCAACCAGCGATTGGAACAAAACACCAATATTCTGCTGCATGTGCAGTAGTGAGCGGCTGTATGGAGGGGGAGAAATTCTGCCCCTAACATACTTATACCCAGACCGTAAGGGATTGTATAGCACAATTGGCTGAGCTAAAAGCTCTACTGATGGCACTAGAACATTCGGATCCGACACAGTTCACACTGATTGTTTGTGATTCGTATTATTACGTCCAGTCTTTTAATGAATACTTTCATTACTGGCGCTTGAATGGGTTCAGAGATTGGAAAGGCAACACCATTAAACACAGACTACTGTGGGGCAGGTAGCAGACCTGAAAGAGCCGCTACCTAAGGTCCATGTTGTGCATACACTTGGACACCAGCGCGTTTTAATACACGTTGCTGGAAATACTTTGGCTGATGAAACCGCGTTCGGCAGTGGCAGTTTGCCACTGTATCTGCAGTGACTCGTTCGAGTTCCAAACCAGACACAGACATTATGGCTGCCATAAAAGCTACGGTTGATGGCACGCCTTATCCTAAGGGATTTCCTAATAAATACCAATACTTTATGGGAAGTATGCCGAATGCTGAAGTTAAGATTCCAGGCGTAGGCGTTACGCGACATCCCCAATAAAGATGTAAGACCACAATTGATTAAAGCAGCACATGAGGGAGTGGCATCTGCACATGCTGGCGTGACGGCTACAATTTCGCTATTACAGGCCCGCTATTGGTGGCCTGGTCTCTATAAAGAGTCCAAGCAGTATGCCCTTTGTTGTGACATCTGTCAACAAACTAAAGTTTCAAAAGCTAAGCGCCCGCCGCAGACACCCCTCTTAATCTCAAACAGACCATTACAATGTGTGTACCTGGATCATTGTGGTCCACTAACACCGGATAGTGCATACAAATATATCCTAGTCGCTGTTGATTCTTGCTCCAGATTTGTGTGGGTGTGGCCACAACGCTCAGCTGACGCTCGGACTGTTATTAAAGATTTGCAAGTCTTTGTCGGTACATATGCAATTGCGGCATTCCATTCGGACCAGGGCCCTGCCTTTGCCTCAAGGGCATTTAGGAACACCATGGCTTAGTTGGGGGTCCAGCTCCAGTACTCATCTCCATTTCATCCTGAGGGAAATTCTGTCATGGAGCGATTAAGTAAAGCAATCCTTGACAGCCAGAGTCTTAGGTACGGGTCGTAGTTGGCTAACCCACCTGTATGGAGTTCAGAGAGCACTAAATAACCTGCCTAGAAGGTCCCTGAGGGGTCGTACTTCACATGAGTGCCTGTTCGGAACACAAATGTTTGTTCCGGATCTTGATGGTTCTGGTGTGGAGGCGGCGGAGACACCTTTTGACATAAATGATTGTGTCACTGTTTTACAGGAATTACAGCAGTTCCGTAAAAATAACTCTTCCAAAAGTGCTGCTTCCACAGGAATTAAGGATGTGCCAGTAACACCTACCGGCTGGATTCCCAAGGTTGGGGATCTTGTGCGTGAAAAGGTCGCAGTGAAAGAAGAATTTGGCCCTTCTTATCTTGCACCAGTCCCTGTGTTGGGGATACACGGTACCAGAACTGTTATTCTACCCCCGTTGCCAGGTACCAAAGAAAATCGCTTTGTTTCTATTGACAATGTCAAGTTACAACATGTGGCCGATTCTACACAGCCGACCAAGAGGAACGTCCAGTAGTTCCCGAATCCCTCTCACTACTGGAGAACAAGTTCCGCTTCAAGTTGTCTATACCAACACTGTTGACTCTCCGAGCTTGGGTAGGGTGTATGATGATCTTGCATTAGTTCCACTAACAACGACCAACTTAGAAACATTTGATCAAGTCACCATGACTACAGATGTGACGGATGGTGCTGGCTACAGTGTACCACAGCGAGAAACACCAACTCCTCCATTGACCACGGTGACACCTTTTGCACGAACTTTGCCGACAACAACGATGGTCTATCGGACTCGTTTGCCTCTTCGACTACTGCCCTGTCAGGTCCACGTAAGCTGATGTGTTGGCTTAAAGATCCGTATTTTGTTTCTCGATGGAGCTGTTTGTGGCTTTTATTGAATATGCTAGCATTTTTTCTTTGGATTGGGTTTGTCATTACCTTTTTTCTGTTGATACATGGTCATTTTCTTCCTGAAAGATCAGCGGTTGAACAGGTGGAGGATGTGTTGAAACCCCATTTTTCATCACATAAGGTTCGAAGAGACTTGTCCTTTGTGAACATTTCTGCAGTGCCAATTCCAGATGGGATTGTGTGGGATAATGTAATGTTTGATATATATGGTCCCACTGAAATAATTCAAATACTGTACATGCTAAAGTTATCAATGAATGATGTAGCAATACCAGGCATTGTATCTGATGATTGGGATGTGAAGACAGTTGACTCAATGATGACAGAATTGCAATATTACACTGTCTATGAAAATTAAGATGTTTACCAGTTCAGAGACAATTATGGTGACATGTTTTGCTATAATTATTATGGGCACCACTTCATACATAAAGCAAGTACTCCCAAAACGATATTTGACTATACGCAATGGGAACATTGCCCGACCCCCCGCAAGGGAGTTCCAAAACTTATTTTGATTAATTCAATTATTTTTCTGGGCAACACCAGAGGAATGCTGAGTCATATTATTTTAAGTTAACTCCGATGAAAGATAAACAAATGTTGCTGACCAACACGAAGTTCATATATTCGGACTCCTTTGTTTCCCGATTGTCAATTGAAGGTTATGAATATTGGTCAAAAAAATGTTGATTTGAAAAATGTTTGGAGAACAAAAAATTGTCAGAGCAAGGGTAGAGAAACATTGTTTAGAGCATGTCTCATTCCTGTTCAAATGATTTTTCTAAATGAAACAGTACAGCAGACCAGCTGCTTAGGTTTAGCTACAATCAGAGAATTAAACATGCCCAGTATACCTGCCCCTGCAAAAATTAATAATTGGCAGAAATACATAAATGCCACCTTTAGTGAGTTTACTGAATGGGTCCAGAATGGTACATTTAACACTTCATTGACACGTTCGGGTGGGTGGTTATTGTGGCCAGTAGATACCAACGGGTGTCATCAACGTTTTGTCACCTCCTCGTTCGGTTTCCGAACGAGTTGGTCAGACCCTCCTTATATATCACCAGAACATGCTGAAATAATTACGACATATAGTGGGGGAAAATTGTGCCAGCAATGGCTGAAATCATCCTCGCTAGATGCAGTTAAGACACATCTCACTCTCCTGTCTAATGACACTGACTTACAAGATTTTTTGTCAGGCCCGAAGACGCCACGTAGGTAGTGTTTCTTGTATGAAGTATACAATGAAATATGGAAGCTTTCTCAACAAGAGGGTGCAGCCCTGTTAAGCCAGATAGATCAGGAAAATCTGAAAAACGCAATAGCTGTTGTGGATAATGGGATTCACACCTTGTCTGACCGCATTTATACAATTAACAACATTGTTTCTTCTGCTATAGACATTATACGATCTGATATGTCGCCTTTATATCATGGACAGAGTCAGACCAGGTCCATTATGCAGTTGGGTTGGACGCTTCAGACATTGAAGACGGGTCGCGTTCCGTGGCAGCACATCAGTGCCAGGAATATATTATTCTCTTTTAATTTGACGCAACAACAACAACTAATGGCTAAGAAGGAGGCGACTTATTTCATGCTTAACATTGAAAAGTTAGAAAGATTGCCTTTTACCGTGGCCGAGATTCCCTCAGCGGAGTGGTTGATACACGGGGTTATTAATCTGCCTATTTCAACATTACAATTCACTTCTTGTTTAAAACATGTTCCGGTAGGCAGATATGAGAAGCTAGGAGATAGTTACATCCATGAGGTGTGGGAGCTTCCCTTCTTGTACAAATGCCTCAATGGCATGAAAGAGGTCAGTGAATGTAAGACTTCAGTCAGCCATTCGATGATTTGTAAGCAGCTGTCCTTGCATGGGGCGTGTAATGCCTCAGTTGCGAACTTGACTTGCTATCTGAAAGGAGTTCCAGTCCCCTTGATTAAACTCACGTTCCAGGTGCTTTCAAACGGCAGCTACGTCCTCCTCAATAGTGAAGACTGTTTACGTTGTTTCGGTCACTAAGGTCGTTACTTGCTGCGCGGACGTGTTGTTTCCCCCCACTAAAATTAGGGAGGTAGCAGATATTTGGCCTCACATTGCTACTTCCAAGGTGAATTTTGACAAGTTAAGCAGACTGAAGGCGTTGTTGTTCCAGAAGCATGTGGCCCTTACATCTGCACACAAGACCTACGCACTTCAGGTGGCAAGGTCATTGGCGGAAATACAGTCCCTGTTCAATACAAACTTTCCGAGCCACTTTGGTGAACTCGTGGGACGTATATTTAATGCTTCCAGCACAGCTGGATTAGCAAATTTTTTAAAAGCTGTTGGTATTGGTTTCGTTCACACCTTCTCTTCCATATTTGATTTAATACCTTTGGCTATTCATTCAATTTTCGGAAGCATTTTTTGGGGATTTCCGATAACTTTGGCTTTAATAGCCGGCATTTTGCTGTTGCTGTTGTTTTTCCGCAATGGCTGTCCCGCCGCAACAAGGACGAATGTGGGCGCTCCCATCAGCGCAGCTGTGTCGTGAACGCATGATGCAGCACTTTGGAGCAACACTCCTGGAACATTTGGAGTGTAACTGGTCTCTGTCATACAGAACGGTTTTGGATTGTGTGTTGCCTGTGTTTCGGTGCCGTTGGTGCTCTTTTGAACATGCACTGGACGTTTGTCTCTCACAGCGACGCCCCCCCAGTTGTTGATGCTGATCTGTTGATGTTCTCAATGAGGGCTCATTACCAGACATGCGCGCTGCGGCTGCGTTTGCTTAGAGAGGCTGATTACGAGATACCCTTCCTGGAGGAAGTTGATATTAACTTGTTTATAGGCACTGCACGGGATGCCGCCTTGGTTGACACTGGGGCTTTGGAACACACCTGCTCCTTGCTAGCCTTTGGCGTGGATTTTCCGGTTTTGTCATCTGCCGAAGTGGAGAATTTCCTTCTTTCCATGCCCACTGCATAATTTGGACTTATTCTAAATTGACATTATCCATTAAATTCGGCTTTGGCCGCATGCTCATATTTTAAAAGTGTGAATTACAATGCTTGTGCGTATTCTTGACTTGTTGAAATTGGATAGGGTTTTACTTGTATTTTAGCTTAAGGCATTTTTAGCTTTGGCTTAAACCACTTTCTACCGACAAGGGGAGGGTGTAGTGTAGCCATTTTTAATATAGCTTTATGCGCGTTAGCTTAACGTATTAGGCCTCTGTGTACATTGCCCTAGATTGTGGTTTATATATATGATATATGATAAGTTTGTTATGTCCTGATAGTGAAAATACATCCAAATTAATTTTTCACTACAGTGAGGCCAATCTCTCCCATGTGATAACATTGGTGATTCCTTATAATATTTAATAAGCTGCAATTCCTTAATGAGAGGGATACAAATATATCATGTTTGGTATCTATGAATTAGTCACGATAAATCCACTTTAATGGTAAAGTCAAATTTATTTTTACAGTTGTGAAAATGCCACTTAGCATTTTCCTTCCCTTAGTCCTTTGTGCCTGTCGCCTGAGTTGGATCAAATAACTTGGTGTAGCTGGGAATTAGGACTTTATCAATTCCTCCCAAACAGTCCCAGAATAGTGGGATCAGTAGAGCTTGAATGAGCTATCAACAGGTTTGACGGGGGATGGGGGTTCTTGCACCTGAATAGGCGTGCCCTGTCTCTTCACAATAGGATTAATCACTCTGTATTGTAAATGCAGTGAGCTTGGTGCCAGGGAAGGGGAGGCAGGAAAGTCCCAGAACTTCAAAGAACCTTTCCAGAAACTTCTCCCACATTTTAGGGGTAGAGCAACAGCGAATAAAAATAAGGCTCTCAGACCCATTCTTCCCTTCACTACTGGACCTGTGAAAGGACTCTCATAGGACTGCCTGATGCTGTCACCTGCTGTGTGAAAGGACTCTCATAGGACTGCCTGATGCTGTCACCTGCTGTGCACTCTTCCGTACTTCTGCTGTACTTGGAAGGACTGTTTTTCTTCCTGGAGCTTGCCTTGAATACTGACAGGCCAGCCCTGCTGTTGAGCTTTGCTTCTACACCTGCTCCCAGGACTACCCAAAGTGACTCCAAGGGCTTTTATTGTGTAGCCACTATTTTTTAACCTTAAACTTTAAAAATTCAAAACTCCGGTTCCACTCATTACATTTTAAATTTTACTCTTTGTTTCTAAATTGGTTTGGGATTGTTTGCTGCATAAATACTTTACACATTGCCTCTACGTTAAGACTGATTGCTTTTTGTGCCAAGCTACCCAGGGTTAAGCACAGGTTAATTTGATGACTTTTTGTATTTCACCCTGCAAGGGACTGTGGATGTTGCTTGTCCCGGGCATACAACCCAGTCAACCAACAACTCAGTGTCACCACATTTTGTACTATGAGCAATACAGCAACTAAGACCATTAAGAATAATTGGATCATGATCACCTCCGTTAGACTGACAAACCAATTGTCTATTTTCTTCTTCTGAACTAGAACATTTACATGATCATTTGGCCTATGCCAGTACTACATAATCAAAAAATATCCAGATATTGCTTCTTCTTTTGGTCAAGACCGAATTATGGGGCACTTTTGGTGGAGATGTTTTTTGATGTGTAAATATACAAAAAACAGTAGAGAGTTTACACATGGTGGTATGACATATACCCTTAGGGGTTTCTCTAAATGAAATATTAACCATGTTGTCTATGCTATCTGGTTCCCATGCCCATTGATCTGCATAGGGCAAACAACTGAAAACGTGAAAACTCAGCTTTATAGACACCAAGGTAGAAATAGGTTAAGTCCTTATGGCCCTGTTGCCAGCCACTTTGTGGAAGTGGACCATACTGAGGATGACACGGATGGCAGGTAGCTGAAATACTGACCAACCCACAACAAGTTGGGGTCATCCAAACCCTACTGAGTAAGGATGAATGTAATGAATCTTCAAATGTGATGGCATTACTAATGGTCTGAACACCAAGGGGGAATGCAACTTGTTTTACAGATTGCGAGGTCACAGTGGGGGAATTTAGTTTGAGTCTGGGTTACAGGGAATAATGTTTTTTACTGTGGAATTCTGTTACTGAACTGTGTTTGAAACTTCATCAGAAAATATTTGATCTTCTTTAGTGTGTGTATATATATTTATATATATACACACACAGAGAGAGATGTAGAGATAAATATATATAAACATCACCATATATTACACCATCCAAAGGTCCACCTTATGGCATGCAAATTTTACCGGTGCAAACGTGAGGAAAGGACCATTCCTCTACAATCTCCAAAACCAAGATTTGTCAAACAATTGATTTGTTGCACTCCAGGAGAGTTGTATTGCTTCTATCCAAAGAAGTATAAAAAGACACCACCAGCGCGTTTCAACCTCTCGGTCTTGGTCACAGTTTCAAAAGAAAACCTTCCCAAGAGTCTCTATTTATAGTACTTTTTCCTATCACCACCCAAGTGCATTCTGGGACACGTGGTCCCCTACAAATATCCAACACCAATCAAAACATGATAAAACCCAAAATATTACCTATTATTATTAAGCATTCCAATTGTAATTGAATCAATAAATACGGAAATATATATAAGGCCAAGACATAATAATAATATACATGTACAATTACAATTAGAATGCTTAATAATAATAGGTAATATTTAGGGTTTTATCATGTTTTGATTGCTGTTAGATATTTGTAGGGGACTACGTGTCCCAGAATGCACTTGGGTGGTGATAGGAAAATGTACTATAAATAGAGACTCTTGGGAAAGTTTTCTTTAGAAACTGTAATCAAGACCGAGAGGTTGAAACGCGTTGGTGGTGTCTTTTTATACTTCTTTGGATAGAAGCAATAAAACTCTCCTGGAGTGCAACGAATCAATTGTTTGGCAATTGTTGGTTTTGGGTATATATATATATATATATATATATATATATATATATATATATATATTGATAGATAGATAGATATATAGATAGATATACAGTAGATAGATATATATACATATCATCATCTTCTCCTTGCCAATTGTATTGCTTTGGTATATATGTATTTATTGTCCTAGAGATGATTTGCCTCTTCATTTGTGATTATTCAATCATGTGTAGAGTATTTGGACCGCATAACATCACTAGAATAACCTATTGCCCTTAGTTGTACTTCATTAAGCTTCACTCTGTATAACATTGAAGTAAATGTTAAATGTTCTAGTTGTTTCGCTGCAACTCACTTTAAATGTTTAAAAGGCAATCTTGATTAATGTTGTAGAAAACTTCACACTAACCTGTTTTAGTTAGTTTACATTCCCAGAGGTGTGGTTCTGCAATACTACTGCTTACCAAAAGATGTATTTTCTTTTTTTTCAAGATCGAGATCTGACGATCAGTTCAAGAAGGAGGCTTGAGCTGAAGGATCCAATGAGGGCACTGGAATAATCTCCGGTAAGTTTAAGCACGAGTCTCACAGGAGCTCTTCTTGTTTCAAGGCTAAGTAAGCCAAGCAAGATTGCAATGATTTGGGCATTGTATACTGCTGTGTGCAAGATGGCAACCATTTCCACAATTTCACGTGATTTTGGGAAGGGAATGTTTTCTAGAATTCCAGGAAGGAGAACTATCCATTTAGCCACAAGGAGTCCTAACAAGAGAGAGGCCTGTAGGGCCACGGGGGAAAATAGTTTGTGATTAAAAATAGCTAAAGGGCCTGATGCATGCAATGTGATTGGCCTAAGTGTCTTGGAGGATGAATGAACCATCATCAGATTGACCTAGTATGTGCAAAGTGGTCAGGAAGGGACAAGGTTACCAGACAGTTAAATGTGGGAAAAGTGCAAAGAGCAGACTGTGCAAGTGTGGGGAAAGTGCGGGGTTCAGAGTGGTGCATGGCACAACAGTTCTCACTCCAAAAAGCCGACCAACTGGCTGTGGTTTATCGGGAAACTGGACATAAAAACTGACAGCTCAAACAAGGGTGTGGGCATGAGCCCCTGGTTCCTAGGACATGCTCTCTGGAGCGAATGTTTACCAGTCCAGTAGATACAAGTATTTTTCTTTTTTTTCTCTTGGAATTCAGGAACTTCTGTACCTGGTACTAAGGGTGGCCATCAATACGGACAGGGGGAAGTGGACCTCAACTCCCTTTGAGATTTGAATGGTTTGATGAGGGTACATCAATCAAAGGGGGGATCTGGTAATTAACAGGCAATGTCAATTGCATTGATGAAGGGGTTACAACTTTACCAATGAGAAAGGGGTCCACAAAATGTGGTTGCAACTTCCTGGGGCCAGCTAAGTGTAAATTATTCATGGCTGGCAATACTAGATTCCCCCACACAGTACTGTGGGCCCCGTTTATTCTTAGTGTCTACCTGCTGCTTCATTTGAGTTTTGTATTTAGCAAAATGTTCTTTAGCTACAGACCAAATATATTGTAGCTGAACACAATGTTTTCTAACTGCTGGAATTAAATCAGACTGATATGACAGGCCAAGAAGGATTGATTTTGGGGATATGCCAGATTTGAATCACAAGGGGAAACTCCAGTAGTAGCATAGGAACTATTATTGTAAGCAAATTCCTTTAACTTGTTGTGTGCACCCAATCTGAAGTGTGAGAAGACAAAAGGCAATGTAAAAGTTGTTCTAGTGATTAGTTTACTCTTTCCATTTGCCCATGTGCTAGTGGGTAATAAGCAGAGGACACATGGAGGTCTATGCCTAAAGCATTACACAAACCTTGCCAAACTTTGGTCTGATATTATGACAGATGGGATGCCATGTGATCATATGATCTGTTTTACAAAGTTGTCGGCCAAGTCAGAGGCCCCTGGGAAGTTTCTGGAATAGAATGAAATTGGCCTATTTAGTCAGCATGTCAACTATTACCAACTGTAGTGAACCCTCCTCCCCATAGCATGGGGCATATCAGTGATGAAATCCATGCTCAGAGTATGACAAGGCATGGAATGTTTATGCAAAGAGTGTAATAAGCTTGCTGGTTGTGAAAGATCTTTTTTGGTACTGGCGTAAGTGGGACATCTTTGTATAAATGCAGAAATGTCCTCGGCCATCTGTTCCCATCAAACACAGTGTGAATAAGTATGCTTGGTTTTCAGTTATCCCTGATGACCAGCAAGAGAAGTTGACTAACATAAAGTGAGGATTTTGGTTTTTAGTTCATTTGAGGGGACATACAATTGTCCTTCAAGATAGAAGTAACCTTCTTTTCTGTAACAGTTTGGCTGCTGTTGCCACTTGGTAGCATCAAGTTGGCTGCTCTCTGAATGCAGGGTATCCCAGAATTCTAGTGAATCACAACTTCCAATGATCCTCTCCTGAAGTAGTTTATTCAGTACAGCTTCATATGGGGCATCAATCTCAACTGTTTTGGGTAATTGCGACAAGGCATCCGATTTTCCCTTTTTACTCACTGGTCAATAGGTGATTACAAAATCATACTTGATAAAAAATAAATAGCCATCTCATCTGACACGGAGTTAAGGCTTCAGTTGAATAGAAAGACTGTATGTTTTTATGGTCAGGGTATACTGTTACAGTATACATTGCCCCCAAAAGGTTGTGCTGCCATTCTTGAAAGGCAAATTTGATTGCTAAAAGTTCCATTTCTTCACTGTGTAGTTCTGTTTTGCAGAGAGCAGCTTATTTGAAAAGAAAGATGTGGGATGTAGCTGACCTGATGCCTCGTCTCTTTATGACAATACCTCTCCCACAGCATATTGCAAAGCATCAGCTTCCACGTGATAAGGAAGAGAGGGGTCTGGATGCTTTAGTATTGAAGCAGAAGTAAACTTTGCTTTCAGAAATGTAAACGCTTGCTCTGCTTCCTTGGACCAAATAAAAGAGGTTGCTCTCTGTAGTAAATTAGTAATTTGAGAAATAATGTCTGAGAAGTCTAACAGGGATCGGATTTCTTTTTTTAGATGGTGGGTGTTGGACATTTTAAGATTGCCTCTACCTTTTTTGGGTCCATCTGAATTCCTAAATGGGTGATTATGGCCCAGGAATTTAACTTGTGTACTGTTGGACCTGGTTTTGTGACAGGGACATCCCCAAACTTTTTGCCTCCTTCCTCCTATTTTGTCTGACCTGTTGTTGTTGGCTTTTGACCTCTGGGCACTTTACCACTGCTAACCAGTGCTAAAGTGCATATGCTCTCTGGGTAAATTGTACTACTGATTGGTTTATCCATGATTGACTATTTAATTTACTTGTAAGACCCTGGTAGAGTGCACTACATGTGCCTAGGGCAGGTAGATTAAATGCTACTAGTGGGCCTGCAGCACTGGTTGTGCCACCCACCTCAGTAGCCCCTTAACCCTGTCTCAGGCCTGCCATTGCAAGGCCTGTGTGTGCAGTTTCACTGACACTTCGACTTGGCATTTAAAAGTACTTGCCAGGCCTAGAACTCCCCTTTTACTACATATAAGTCATCCCTAATGTGTGCCCTAGGTAACCCCTAGAGCAGGGTGCTGTGTAGGTAAAAGGCAGGACATGTACCTGTGTAGTTATATGTCCTGGTAGTGTGAAACTCCTAAATTCGTTTTTACACTACTGTGAGGCCTGCTCCTTTCATAGGCTAACATTGGAGCTGCCCTCATACACTGTTGAAGTGGCAGCTGCTGATCTGAAAGGAGCAGGAAGGTCATATTTAGTATGGCCAGAATGGTAATACAAAATCCTGTTGACTGGTGAAGTCGGATTTAATATTACTATTCTAGAAATGCCACTTTTAGAAAGTGAGCATTTCTTTGCACTAAAATCTTGTGCCCTTCAATCCACGTCTGGCTAGGTTTAGTTGACAGCTCCTTGTGCATTCACTCAGACACACCCCAAACACAGGGTACTCAGCCTCACTTGCATACATCTGCATTTTGAATGGGTCTTCCTGGGCTGGGAGGGTGGAGGGCCTGCCCTCACACAAAGGACTGCCACACCCCCTACTGCGACTCTGGCAGACAGGATTGAGCTGAAAGGGAACTTGGTGCATTTCTTAGAGACTCTTTGAAGTCACCCCCACTTCAAAGGCACAACTTAGTATAAAACAGGGCCTCTGCCCTACCTCATCAGACACTTGCTGGAGAAGAAACCTGAACCAGAAACTACATCCTGCCAAGAAGAACTGCCTGGCTGCTCAAAGGACTCACCTGTCTGCTTTTCTACAAAAGACTGCTGCCTTGCTGTTGGCCTGCTGCCTTGCTGAACTCTTGCCTGGCTGTAAAAGTGCTCTCCAAGGGCTTGGATAGAGCTTGCCTCCTGTTCCCTGAAGTCTCAGGACCAAAAAGACTTCACTCTTCCTCTTGGACGCTCCGTGCGACGAACTTTTCGACGCACAGCTTGTTCCGCGGCAAGAAAAACGCCGCACACCGACGCTGATCAACGCGACGCCTTCGGGACGACCGAAACTTTGACGCACGGCCTCGCAAGGACAACGCCACCCGACTTCCTGGGAGAAATCGACGCAACGCCTGCCGTGAGATCAAAACTTTGACGCACGGCCTCGCAAGGACAACGCCGCCCGACTCCGCAGGAGAAATCGACGCGACGCCTGCCGTGAGATCAAAACTTTGACGCACGGCCTCGCAAGGACAACGCCGCCCGACTCCGCAGGAGAAATCGACGCGACGCCTGCCGTGAGATCGAAACTTCGACGCGCAGCCCCGCAGAACGATGCGCAGCCGGAAAACAAGCAGGAAAATCCACGCACAGACCCGGGACATCTGGTAATCCCCGCGACCCACAGAAAGAGACTGTCCGCGCGCCGGAAAACGACGCCCGACTTCCCCGCGTGGAAAATAACGACGCAAGTCCGTGTGTGCTGGGGAGAAATCGACGCACACACCCTTTTTCCACTCACCTCTTCCTTTGTGGCCCTCTGAGGAGATTTTCCACCAGAAACCAGGTACTTTGTGTTTGAAAGAGACTCTGTTTACTTTCTAAAGACTTAAGACACTTTATATCACTTTTCAGTGATATCTTTACAAATTCATATTGCAACTTTGATCGTTTTGACCTGAAGATACCCAGATAAATATTATATATTTTTCTAAATACTGTGTGGTGTATTTTTGTGGTGTTATGCTATGGTATTGTATGATTTATTGCACAAATGCTTTACACATGGCCTTCTAAGTTAAGCCTGACTGCTCGTGCCAAGCTACCGGAGGGTGAGCACAGGCTGATTTTGGATTGTGTGTGACTTACCCTGACTAGAGTGAGGGTTCTTGCTTGGACAGAGGGCAACCTAACTGCCAACCAAAAACCCCATTTCTAACATTGGTGATCAGCGGTGAGGATAGGACTTGTGTTTGTGCAGTGACATACAGTAGCTAAGTATTTCACTACCTACCCACAGTTGAAGGTCGACTTGATTTTTCATCTTTTTTGGCTCTTGGTTCTCTGATGTCCTCCTGGATAAACTATTGATATTTTGGACTTTGGATTTTGTTTTTTGCTGATAAGATCTTATCAAAATGGGATTGTGTACCTACTCATTCTTTGTTCGTACTGACCACCTCACTAAGGCTGACCTAAGGAAGCTTTGCAGACAATGGGGCCTTCCTGTAGCAAGGAGATCCACTAAAGCGGAGATGCTCCATCACTACATAGTCTGGAGGGAGGAAAGATGGGCAGAGAGAGAGGCAGCAAGAAACCAAATGACTAAGTACCCCTCAGATGAGGAGGAGGACTACGCACATGAGGAGGAAGACTACTCAGATGAGGAGGAAGACTACTCAGAGTTGGACAGTCACCCAGAAATAGATGAATGGCTCCGAAGTCAAAGGCGACAGGAGCAACAATTAGAGGAGTATCTTGCAGAGGTTGAGGCAAAAAGACTCTTAGCCCTGGAAGAAGAAAAGATTGCAGCTCAAGAGCTGAGCTGTAAAGAGCTGAAACTGGAGGCCGGAAGGGCTGAGTCCAGTTCAGATTGTGGCAGCAAAAGTCTTGCATCTAGTACTGCTGAAGAAGGGCACAAGCCCAGAGATGTGGTGCCCAACTTGAAGAAGGTAGTTGACACACCCCAGGCAGTTCAAGGGTATGAGGTAGTTCCCGTTATGCACAGGGTCCCTGAGAAGGATTGGGGAACTGGCACAGGGAGTCATATTCCTACTGGGGGGAGGGACACTTTACTGACTCTAGCAGAGAGTGACAGAGAAAAGGGTTCCCCCCTGGTGGACGTCCTGGATATAGAGTGTAGAGACATCCCAGAAGAGTTTGGGTTGAGTGTCAGGGACAGACAGATACTGTCTCACCAGTCTCAGGAGGGTGAAGTAGAGTGCTTTTCCAAGGTTGAGTTACTGGGTGGTTGGGTGAAGGGTACTGTGGTTAATACATGTGAAGGGCAGAGTGATGTAATTGCTGGAGAGCATATGTCTGGTCCTTATTTTCCAGAGCTACGCCAACACCAGGTGGAGTGTGAGTTCTCTGACCCCAGGGAACTTACAATGGAGGCAGACTTCTGGGTGAGTACCAGAGAGTCTGAAGAGGCATTTGGGGGTGCTCCTGAAGGGAGTGGTCTAGGTGGTTCCCAACCGAGTGTGGTGGGAAAGGATTGTAGTGTCCCAGGTAGGTCCCAGGTCCTAGAGGGTTCCATGAGGGAACACCAGGAGGGAAGCCTAGCCTGTACCGTAGGGCCACCTTTTGAGGGAAGCCCCGCAGTGTCAGGAGAACTTGGGGGGGTGACTGTAGCCAGCATCCCAACAGTTCTGGTGTCTGGCCGTACCCCTTATAGTGAGGGGGTGCAGAAGTCCAGACATAGGGTTGAGAGGGGGTTGCAGACCCCAGTGGAGGACCTTGGGAGTCAGGGAACAGCTCTGAGAGCAGAGCCCCCCAGGAATGACCCAGGTGAAACCGTTTCTGGTTTGGGGGAAACCCAGACTCTGCCGGATGGGCAGAGGTCGGGAGACCTGCGCCAACCAGACTCTTGTGTGTCCCTTGTGGGGGGTGAGAGTGCCCCCCAGGAAGTCCTGGCATGCCAGGCAAAGATTCAACCTCAGGGTGGTGACTCTGGGTTGGATACCCAGGTTCAGAGGTTAAACTCTGACCTGGTGGGAGGTAGATGTGCCTCCCAAGAAGTCCTGCTGTGCCAGGCAATTGTCCAACCTCAGGGTGTTGACTCTGGGTTGGATGACCAGGTTCAGAGGTTAAACTCTGACCTGGTGGGGGGTAGGTGTGCCCCCCAGAAAGTCCTGGCGTGCCAGGCAATTGCCCAACCTCAGGGTGGTGACCTTGGGTTGGGGAACCAGACTCAGAGGTTAAACTCTGACCTGGTGAGAGGTAGGTGTGCCTCCCTGGAAGTCCTGGCCTGCCAGGCAATGGTTCAACCTCAGGGTGTTGACTCTGGGTTGGCTAACCAGGTTCAGGGAATAAGCTCTGACCTGTTGGGGGGTAGGCGTGCCCCCCAGAAAGTCCTGGTGTACCAGGCAGTGGTCCAACCTCAGAGTGCTGACTCTGGGTTGGATAACCGGGTTCAGAGGTTAAACTCTGACCTGGTGGGGGGTAGGTGTGCCCCCCAGAAAGTCCTGGCGTGCCAGGCAATTGTTCAACCTCAGGGTGGTGACTCTGGGTTGGATACCCAGGTTCAGAGGTTAAACTCTGACCTGGTGGGAGGTAGGTGTGCCTCCCAAGAAGCCCTGCTGTGCCAGGCAATTGTCCAACCTCAGGGTGTTGACTCTGGGTTGGATGACCAGGTTCAGAGGTTAAACTCTGACCTGGTGTGGGGTAGGTGTGCCCCCCAGAAAGTCCTGGCGTGCCAGGCAATTGCCCAACCTCAGGGTGGTGACCCTGGGTTGGGGAACCAGGCTCAGAGGTTAAACTCTGACCTGGTGGGAGGTAGGTGTGCCTCTCAGAAAGTCCTGGTGCGCCAGGCAATTGTTCAACTTCAGGGTGGTGACTCTGAGTTGAATGGCCCAGTTCAGAGGTTAAACTCTGACCTGGTGGAGGGTCAGTGTGCCCTCCAGGAAGTCCTGGCGTGCCAGGCAATTGTTCAACTTCAGGGTGGTGACTCTGAGTTGAATGGCCAAGTTCAGAGGTTAAACTCTGACCTGGTGGAGGGCCAGTGTGCCCTCCAGGAAGTTCTGGCGTGCCAGGCAATTGTTCAACTTCAGGGTGGTGACTCTGAGTTGAATGGCCAGGTGCAGAGGTTAAACTCTGACCTGGTGGAGGGTCAGTGTGCCCTCCAGGAAGTCCTGGCGTGCTAGGCAATTGTTCAACTTCAGGGTGGTGACTCTGAGTTGAATGGTCAGGTGCAGAGGTTAAACTCTGACCTGGTGGGGGGCAGGTGTGCCTCCCAGGAAGTCCTGGTTTGCCAGGCAGTGATCCAGTCTGAGGGTACAGACCCTGGGCTGGAAGACCAGATCCAGGGTGTCCCCCCGGACCTGGAGGGAGGGGCTACTGATAACAGTGCCCCTACCATGTTGTCTTCTGAGGAGGCCACTCCTAGTTGGAGGGTGCTGGACCCCAGAAGGGAAGGCAGGGGGAGGGAAGCCTCACCCCGGGCCCTAGTCCAACCTGAAGGTACAGGCCCCAGGTTGGAGGGCCAGTTGCAGGTTAACAGCCCTGCACTGGTGGAGGAATGGTACAGGGTGACTTCTGTAAGCACCCTGACCATGTTGGACTCTGGGGGTACCGCTCCAGGAGGGAGGGTACAAAGCCCCAGAGGGGAGGAGCAGGTTCAGGCTGTCATCCCTGACCTGGTGGAAGGGAGAGTGGTTAAAGGGTGCCCAGCACCTGGGGCTACCGCCCCCCACTCTCCACAGCCACAGTGGTTGGAGAGCTTTGAGAGGCCTGGGGCCTGGCTCTCATCCCTGGCAGCTGTCAGTAATCACTGTGGCTTGCTGTCCGGGTGGACAGAGTTATCCCTGGGGAGGGGACAAGTGTCACACCCCAGGGGTAGAGTGGGCAACACCACTGTGTTGGTCATGGTGGTACTATCCTGCTCCTGGGATACATCTGTGAGCAAAGTAAGGTTAGGTGCTGCACAGATGGGATCCGCAGGTAAGGAGAAAGGTTCCCCATGGGTTGGCTTAGTGGGCCCTGAGAGTATGGACAGAGTGATCCAATTGGAGTCAGGAAGGCGAAGAACTGGAGCATGCCCCTGCTGCTGTGGGCTGGGTCCTTGTTCTGTCGCCTCAAACAGGGAAGTACATCAGGATAGTGATTGTTCTCCCCTGGCTTTAGGCTGGTAGGGGGTCATGTTGGACCTGGATTTTTGACAGGGACATCCCCAAACTTTTTGCCTCCTTCCTCCTATTTTGTCTGACCTGTTGTTGTTGGCTTTTGACCTCTGGGCACTTTACCACTGCTAACCAGTGCTAAAGTGCATATGCTCTCTGGGTAAATTGTACTACTGATTGGTTTATCCATGATTGACTATTTAATTTACTTGTAAGACCCTGGTAGAGTGCACTACATGTGCCTAGGGCAGGTAGATTAAATGCTACTAGTGGGCCTGCAGCACTGGTTGTGCCACCCACCTCAGTAGCCCCTTAACCCTGTCTCAGGCCTGCCATTGCAAGGCCTGTGTGTGCAGTTTCACTGCCACTTCGACTTGGCATTTAAAAGTACTTGCCAAGCCTAGAACTCCCCTTTTACTACATATAAGTCATCCCTAATGTGTGCCTTGGGTAACCCCTAGAGCAGGGTGTTGTGTAGGTAAAAGGCAGGACATGTACCTGTGTAGTTATATGTCCTGGTAGTGTGAAACTCCTAAATTCGTTTTTACACTACTGTGAGGCCTGCTCCTTTCATAGGCTAACATTGGAGCTGCCCTCAAACACTGTTGAAGTGGCAGCTGCTGATCTGAAAGGAGCAGGAAGGTCATATTTAGTATGGCCAGAATGGTAATACAAAATCCTGCTGACTGGTGAAGTCGGATTTAATATTACTATTCTAGAAATGCCACTTTTAGAAAGTGAGCATTTCTTTGCACTAAAATCTTGTTGTGCCCTTCAATCCACGTCTGGCTAGGTTTAGTTGACAGCTCCTTGTGCATTCACTCAGACACACCCCAAACACAGGGTACTCAGCCTCACTTGCATACATCTGCATTTTGAATGGGTCTTCCTGGGCTGGGAGGGTGGAGGGCCTGCCCTCACACAAAGGACTGCCACACCCCCTACTGCGACTCTGGCAGACAGGATTGAGCTGAAAGGGAACTTGGTGCATTTCTTACAGACTCTTTGAAGTCACCCCCACTTCAAAGGCACAACTTAGTATAAAACAGGGCCTCTGCCCTACCTCATCAGACACTTGCTGGAGAAGAAACCTGAACCAGAAACTACATCCTGCCAAGAAGAACTGCCTGGCTGCTCAAAGGACTCACCTGTCTGCTTTTCTACAAAGGACTGCTGCCTTGCTGTTGGCCTGCTGCCTTGCTGAACTCTTGCCTGGCTGTAAAAGTGCTCTCCAAGGGCTTGGATAGAGCTTGCCTCCTGTTCCCTGAAGTCTCAGGACCAAAAAGACTTCACTCTTCCTCTTGGACGCTCCGTGCGCCGAACTTTTCGACGCACAGCTTGTTCCGCGGCAAGAAAAACGCCGCACACCGACGCTGATCAACGCGACGCCTTCGGGACGACCGAAACTTTGACGCACGGCCTCGCAAGGACAACGCCGCCCGACTCCGCAGGAGAAATCGACGCGACGCCTGCCGTGAGATCAAAACTTTGACGCACGGTCTCGCAAGGACAACGCCGCCCGACTCCGCAGGAGAAATCGACGCGACGCCTGCCGTGAGATCGAAACTTCGACGCGCAGCCCCGCAGAACGACGCGCAGCCGGAAAACAAGCAGGAAAATCCACGCACAGACCCGGGACATCTGGTAATCCCCGCGACCCACAGAAAGAGACTGTCCGCGCGCCGGAAAACGACGCCCGACTTCCCCGCGTGGAAAATAACGACGCAAGTCCGTGTGTGCTGGGGAGAAATCGACGCACACACCCTTTTTCCACTCACCTCTTCCTTTGTGGCCCTCTGAGGAGATTTTCCACCAGAAACCAGGTACTTTGTGTTTGAAAGAGACTCTGTTTACTTTCTAAAGACTTAAGACACTTTATATCACTTTTCAGTGATATCTTTACAAATTCATATTGCAACTTTGATCGTTTTGACCTGAAGATACCCAGATAAATATTATATATTTTTCTAAATACTGTGTGGTGTATTTTTGTGGTGTTATGCTATGGTGTTGTATGATTTATTGCACAAATGCTTTACACATGGCCTTCTAAGTTAAGCCTGACTGCTCGTGCCAAGCTACCGGAGGGTGAGCACAGGCTGATTTTGGATTGTGTGTGACTTACCCTGACTAGAGTGAGGGTTCTTGCTTGGACAGAGAGCAACCTAACTGCCAACCAAAAACCCCATTTCTAACATGTACTATGAACGATGCATTTTTCCGACTTCGCCAATAAGCGATTCTCCCACAGTTTTTGCTGCACATTATCTTGTTAGGTCTTACAGTAGGCTATTACATCATCATTATGTAGAGTTATATAAACATCAAGAAATTCTCTAAGGACCTCATTAATAAAGAATTGGAATGCTGCCTGAGCATTTCACAAGTCAAAGGGCATGACACAGTACTGATATAACCCACATTTTGCGCGGAAGGCAGTCTTCCATTCATCTTCCTCATGAATACAGATTTAATGGTGTGCCCCATGCAAGGCCAATTTGGTATAAGTGGTAGAATCCTTTACCTGATCCAAGAGGACAGGTATGAGCAC
Source organism: Pleurodeles waltl (assembly GCF_031143425.1). Classification (NCBI taxonomy): domain Eukaryota; kingdom Metazoa; phylum Chordata; class Amphibia; order Caudata; family Salamandridae; genus Pleurodeles; species Pleurodeles waltl. The sequence continues at coordinate 1,448,922,849 of NC_090447.1, read as the reverse complement.
TAAAGGTTACCTGTTCTTTACTGTCACCTTATTTAAGGCACACAAGTCTATATAAGCTCTTAGCTGCTCATTTTTTGGGGGCATAAAAAACAGGGGTAAAGAATCAGGTGACATGGAATGATGAATAAATCCACATGCCAAACGCTCACCCAGGTATCCCTTTAGATGCTGGGTCTTGGGCTCCTATGAGGCACATGTTTGACTGCACAGCAAGGTGGCTCCGGCTTTCAGGCCAATTTGACAATGGAAACGTCGATGATGTGGCAGGGTTGTTGTCTTATCTTTGTCAAAAGTGTCCTGAAAATCTGAATCTTTTGGAAGCATATATTTGACTACTTTAGAAATATTGGCACAGAATACCAGGGCAGACCAGTCAGTTGCTAATTTGAAGCAGTTCTTTAAACAAACCTCTGAATATAAAGTTACTTTTTGGTGGGTGCAACCAATCTTACTACTTTGCAGTTGTAGCCACGGTCTTCCCAGAATGATGCAAAAATCTGATTGTCTATCAGATCGAAACTCGAGTTTCCATGTGGATCAGCGGATTTACAACGGGGGTCACGCTAAGCCCTGCAGTGGGTACACGGTTTGGCCAAAAAGCAATTTTGGGCACATTTTTGCCCATCCATCTGTCCTATAAGTTCAAGATACTTGTATCCTGACTTCCTGACTCCTTATGCCACTTTTCATTTTTTTTCTCCAGCTACAAGCCAGTAAACAAAATGGCAGCCACAACTTTTCCTTCAGTTTGTGACCTGGCAATCATGGCTTTACTATGGTTAGAAGATCTGAATGTCCACCACGGAGGATCTGAGAAGGATACGCGTCCATAGATATACAATTTTATTTTTCCTTTATGAACTCCAAAACTATCAAGCGGGTTTGCCCCAAGTAACAAAAAGAGATCTTTCTGGACCAAGATCTAGCTTTCTGACAAATTAAGTGTCATCTCATTCAGTGGTTCAGACTCCAATTGTGTTCCAAATCCCTTTGGAAACTGCATGGGAAAAAAGCGTTTTGGGACCCACACTTTTTCTACCCCTGTTTGACAGATCATACCAAACAGCAGCTGAAGTGAGTAGCATACTACTATTGAAAATTTCACAAAGGTTCATCAAACGGCACCAAAGTCATTAATAAAACACAATGCTCTCGGAATTAGGTCCTAAACATATTTTAATATATATTTATGTTTTTTCCCCAAAATAGGTTATTTAAGTACTGCAACCGTGTTGTTTTCTATCAGAGGGTGTTATAGTATTAGTGGCCATGTTTATTGCTGGAATTACTAATGCTCCTTTTTGGGTGTAGTAACTTTACACTAAATTAGGATCCATCTCTGTGTCCAGGGGTGTAGACGAGTAGGTGTACACTTTAGATTAATATTTAACTCGTAAATGGTGAATCGCCAGGGGTAAACTTACCCAAATGTGGAAGAGTAAGCTTACACATTTAGGCCCTCATTATGACACTGGCGGTAAATTCTGCTTACCGCCATGCTGATGTCTGACAATTTAATGCCGCAGGGCGAATTTCCATCCCCCATATAATGACACACACACACCAATCAGACAGAATACAGCCACATACACAAATCTGCCAGACCAAAGGTCAGTGATAAACTGCCAGTCCCAAAAACCCAAACACCATTTGTAAACACCATTACGCCAACAGAACACCCATCACATTATGACCCACGAGTCACCACTGCGGACATTCAACGGCGGTATACCATTGGCGGTACATACCGCTACACACAGAATGGATACTCACAGCCAAATTAACACCACATTGGACAATTCAAACAACACACACCTGACACCCATACACACTCCACCCCCACACCCCCACACCACTATAAAACACACACCCACATTACCCACAACCCCTTACGAATACAAATCATTGGCACGAGACTGACACCAAGACACTGACACAACTAGAGCCACACACCACTCACACCCATACACCCTTCCCACACTCCACATCACACACCCCATTCACATTACCCAACATACCCGCAGCAACACATATCACACAACACCTATGGCACACAAAGGCACCACAAAGGCACCTCGGTTTCACTGACGAGGATTTGAGGGTCATGGTCGAGGAAATCGTCAGGGTAGAGCCATAGCTATTTGGAGCACAGGTGCAGCAGACATCAATAGCTAGAAAGATGGAGCTATGGCGGAGAATCGTGGACAGGGTCAACGCCGTGGGACAGCACCCCAGAACAAGGGACGACATCAGGAAGAGGTGGAACAACCTATGGGGGAAGGTGCGTTACATAGCATCAAGGCTCACTATACAGAGGACTGGCAATGGACCCCCACTTACTCCCCCACAACTCACAGCATGGGAGGAGCAAGTCTTGGCAATACTGCATCCTGAGGGCCTGGCCGGAGTCAGAGGAGGACTAGACTCTGGTGAGTCAATTTTCAACAATTATCACTCCTCATACCTGCATGCCAGAACATACCCTCACTCCACTCCATCCCACACACTCCACCATCACATCGCACTGATCCCAATGCCAAGCCCTGCATGCTGTACCAATGCATGGACACCCTTCACAGCCCTTCATGGACACTCATCACTAAAGCATGCACAGCATAGGGAAACTAACAATCTCACCATACACCAACATAGACAAGTAAAAGCTGGCAGGAAAACACCAAACATAGAGGAGAAGCCAGGGATGTACAATACGTCATACACATTAAGCATAATGCATCTTTTACATCCCCACAGGTACCCCTGCCAATGTCACTGGAGAGGAGGTGCCATCACTACCCAGTCCCCCAACAGAAGAGGCCCACAGTGATTACAGTAACTCTGGTCTTCAGGATCTGGATGATCTACCTGACCCATCAGGGACCACTGGACAGCTGGTCACTCAAGCCCAGTCACAGACCATAATAGAGCCACCCCATCAGGAATCAACATCACATCACCCACCCAGCATCCCCAAACCTCTGTCCCCAGGACACGTCAATCAGCAGTATGCCCACCTGTACATGGACCCCAGGCTACACCTCATACACAAGACAATCAGGGACCTGGGGTCAGTGGCAGTGGGCACACGGTTCAGGGGACAGAGTCACAGGCCACCAGGGACATTGGGAGGACTGCTGTATGCCAGGGGGAGCACAGGAGCAGGGAACCAACTCTCCAGGAGGCACTCTCCGAGATCATGGGAGCCTACCAACATTCCCAGGACATGATGGGCCAGATCCTAGACAACGTGCAGGAGAACAGGCGGCTGAAGAAGGGACAGTATCAGGGGATCAGGGAGGACTTGCAGGCCATCAACAACACCCTGATCTCCATAGCAGGGGCGCTGGCAGACATGGCCAACATTATGAGGGAGGCAGTGTCACACCAGCGGGCCCCTACCACTAACCAGTCATCTGAACAGCCCTCCACTTCTGCTGCCACTAGTGGCCAGGAGGCCTTGCCACAGGACCAACAGGCCGTCAGCACCCCTCCCCATGCAGAAGGAGAACCACCCCACAAACGTTTCCTGCGACCCAGACAGAAGCCAGAGACACTTGCCAAGACCACCGCCAGGAAATGAGACTCTCCTGATTGTCCCACTTGTGTCCCACTCAGTCACCTTGTCCATCTTGAACTACCATTGCTCCCCTTCCTATGGCCCCTTGGACAATGCACCTGTACTACGAACAGACTGGAACAATACCCTGGACTGGCCTCCATCATCACCCCATCCCGTTACACTTTCCCCTCTATATATTAGCACTACAATAAACACCCTTGGATAAAAAACGACTTTGAGTATGTCATGTATTTCAAATTTGTATTGATTGAAACAGCTACAACCATTGCAAATGAACTGTACGTAAAATGAGCATTGAATTAATGACCTGTAGCTGGCTGTTGTGATCACACCAGGAGTATTTGTCAAATCACCAACTTCTGTAAAAAGAATATCCAGAAGTGGACAAAGAAGTGGGAAATACCAGCCAATGCCACACAGAATACAACCAAAGTCATTGAAATGTAAAGTTGCACTGTCTGACCTGTGTGTCATTCGACGTACTGACAGATGTTCTGTTGTCCACATCCTCATCCTCTGCCTCATACTCACTGTCCACAGGGTCCACTGCTGCCACAGGGGCATCTCCAGTTTCCTCATCCTGCAGAAAAGGCACATGGCATCTGAGGGTCAGGTTGTGCAACATGGAGCATGCCACTACTATTTGACAGACCTTCTTGGGTGAGTAGCATAGGGATCCACCTGTCAGATAGAGGCACCAGAACCTGGCCTTCAGGAGGCCAAAGGTCCTTTCAATGATCCTTCTGGGTCGCTCATGTGCCTCATTATAATCTTCTTCTGCCCTTGTCCTGGCATTTCTCTCAGGGGTCAGTAGCCAACTCTGGTTTGGGTAACCAGAGTCACCTGTGATTGTTGAGGGACTACCTTTAGCCACACACTATCCTAAATGGCCAACACCATGGGCATACAACAACATATACTGGGTGGGAATCAGGGGTCACCTATTACCACACCCTGTCCCTCTGTAGTTGGGCCATCACATTTGGGATGCTAGTATTCCTCAGGACAAAGCCAGCAGGATACTTAGCATTGACGTGGGAAATGTACTGGTCCGCCAAGCACACCATCTGCACATTCATGGAGTGGAAACTCTTACGATTCCTGAAAACCTGTTAATTCTAGTGGGGGGACAAATGCAATAGGTGTTCCGTCAATCGCACCAATTATATTGGGGATATGTCCCATTGCATAGAATCCAGCCTTCACAGTGGTCAGATCCTCAACCTGAGGGAATGCTATGTAGCTGCATATGTGTTTTATCAGGGCAGACAACACTCATGTCAGCACTATTGAGAACATTGGCTGTGACATTCCTTCTGCCAAGCCCACTGTCACTTGGAAAGAATCAGTTGCCAGGAAATGGAGCACTAATAGCACTTGCACAAGAAGGGGGATCCCAGTGGGGTGACATATAGCAGATATCAGGTCAGGCTCCAATTGTGCACACAACTCTGTGATTGTGGCCCCATCCAGTCTATAGGTGAGGATAATGTGCCTGTCCTCCAGTGTAGCCAAGTCCACCAGGGGTTTGTACACGGGGGTATGTCTCCATCTCCTATTCATCCACAGCCGAAGGTATCTAAGGGACAAAAGAGTGAGGAGGCTGTCACAAACTGAACAATGGAGCCACAACTGCAGTCCGCAATCTGCAAACATGTTATGGGACAGTGCAATTTGTGAAGTATGTGCCAATTTATGCTGTGATGCAGCATTAATCCATAGGCCTGTTCTCCCCCCTCAAATGGAGTCCGCCTGTCCTGTGTGGAGGGACAGGTAAAAGTGAGGTGATGCCGCTGCCGTTGTATACCGTGGCAGAAGGCGGCCGGAAACGGCTGTGCAATCCCTCCTTGGTTATAATTGGGCCCTATGGGGTACAGTGGCCAATGGTGATTTACGCCGGCGGTGACGGTATGCACCGCCGTGGACATGACCGCCATTTTCTATCATATTCCTCACTTGTTTCCTGACCTTCCATAGGAGAAGACCTACACTGCATGTGCTGCTGTGACCTGTATCTGGAACCTACTATGGCCTGTGTGACCGGGGAAAGGGCCCCAGCCTTCACTTCAGAGAAGTTGGAGCGACTGGTGGACTACTGTATTGGCCTCCAGACCAACAGGTGAGTACACTGTGGGCACAATACATGTGGCATGAATGCATGGAATTGTGTGTGTGAAGGACTTGTGTAAGGGTGGTGGGTGGATGTCCTCTTGGCGGTGTACGTTGTGTGTTGGGCTATGTGTGTGCCAATGGTGATGGAAACGGGTATGGTGGGCCATTTGTGTTACTGGCTGGACTGTTTGTCTAATGGTGTTCTCCTGTCTGTATTGCCTCTGCAGGTCAGCGCCCATCAAAAGAAGGGTATGTGGTGTGCCATCGCCAAGGACGTGCAGACCCTGGGAGTCTATGGCAGACGGAGCACCCACTGTTGGAAACAGTGGGAGGACCTGAGATGCTAAGCATGGAAGAACGCAGAGGACCAGCTGGGGATGGCCTCCTAACAAGGAAGGGGTGCCCGTCGGACCCTGACCCCCCTGATGGCCCATATACTGGCGGTGGCTTCTCCTGAGCTGGATGGGCATTTGAGGGCATCACAGCAGCCACAAGGGAGTGAGTACAGTGGCCATCATTGAAGTTCACGGATGGAGGGGTGGTATCTGTGTGGTGGTTGTGGGTCAGTGGGTGTCCCTAGGCCTAGGTGGCTAAGGGTCTGAAGGGGAAATACTGCTTACCTAGCTTGTTAGTATTTACTACTGTCCAGGGCTGCGTGGGTCCCAGATGTGCTGCAGTTGGCGGTAGGTACCCCTCCTCATTCCTTGTTGAGTAGCCATTTCACTGGTAGTGCAATGCATAGTGTGTAGACCTGTTCACTGTGTGTGAGGGTGCTGTGTATGCCAACGGTGGTGTTGTTGCAGTCAATGATCCAGTGTATCCTTTGTCTCTTTCTCCCCTTTTTTGTTTTGTCATCCTGTCCTTATGTGCATAAGCATCATCTGGCGGAGGAGCAGAGGCAACTGTAACAGAGGGAGTTGCATCCCACAGGACCTTGGAGGCAGAGTCCGCTGATGCTGAGGGCACCAGTGGGATGGAGGGTGAGGGGAACACCACAACGGAGACTGGAGGGGACAACACAGACTCTGATACCTCCTCCTCTGGGTTCTCCCTAGTGGTGGCGGACACCTCTGTGACCACCTCAGCTGCAGGTACAGCCACCACCCCCGTACCAGCACCGCCCTCCCAGTAGCCCTTCAGCGAGTTGCTGGTCCCCTCTCACCCAGGAGGGTGGGCATCTCCTTTGCCCAAGGCACCTCAGGCCCTGCCCCAGTGAGCCCTGCTGCCCTGAATGAGGAGTCTATTGACCTCCTGCGATCCATCTCCGTAGGGCAGTCAACCACTTCATCCCACAGGCACTCACACAAATACCATTTATTTGCAGACACAACAACATCAACTATTTCCACTGTTTCCCTCTCCCCCTCCTTCTCCACCTCCCACCCAGTTACATCCACACTCACACCTGCATGTACTACATCATCATTCACTACCAGCATCATCACTACACCAGGCAGAACACACATCTCACTGGCAGACACCTCCACAACATCCATGCACACATCCCCTGTGTCCTCTCTCACCGTGTCTGTCCCTGCCCTCCTAAAGTACACAAACGCAAGCACTCAGACAACCAACAGCCATCCACCTCACAACAGCATATAGCCCATGCACCTGCACCCAAATCCAGCAGACAAACACCTCCAACAACCACTCCCTCATCCTCCACTCCAATTACTCCTCCCTCTTTCTGCCCCAATGTCCCTAAAAAAGCTTTTCCTTTCCCAATTTGAGCTCTTCCATACCCCTCCACCCCCCCTAACAGTATGGGCAAGGTAGCAAGGACCCAGCCAAGCAACTGAGCCAGACAGTCCACGGGCCCAGTGGTAGCAGCACCTACTTGTGGTGGAATGGATTCCAGGCCATAAACACTGAAGGGGAAGGAGACTGCACCAACCACAAAGAAGGGGAAGGAGCCTGCACCAGCCACAAGGAAGGGGGAGGAGCCTGCACCAGCCACAAAGAAGGGGAAGGAGCCTGCACCAGCCACAAGGAAGGGGAAGGAGCCTGCACCAGCCACAAGGAAGGGGAAGGAGCCTGTACCAGACACAAGGAAGGGGAAGGAGCCTGCACCAGCCACAAAGAAGGGGAACGGGAAGGTGTCACGGAGCCCCCACTGCCAGCCATGGTTGTGCAGCCATCAGAGAGTGAAGGGGCTGAGCAGGAGCCTCCCACAACCACCACCACAGTGCAGCCATCGGAGAGTTTCGGGGGCTGAGCAGGAGCCTCCCACAACCACCACCACAGTGCAGCCATCGGAGGGTTCAGGGGCTGAGCAGGAGCCTCCCACAACCACCACCACAGCATCCGTCACCCACCTGAGAGACTGTGGCCTTGCACACTCCAGGGCCAAGCACAGGGCATGTTGCCCCCTCCAGAACCAGTGGGGTATTCATCTACTCGAGAGACTGTGGCCTTGCACTCCCCAGAACCAAGCATAGGGCATGTTGCCCCCTCCAGAACCAGTGGGCAAGTCACCCACCTGAGAGACTGTGGCCTTGCACTCCCCAGGACCAAGCACAGGGCATGTCGCCCCCTCCAGAACCAGTGGGGTATTCACCCACTCGAGAGACTGTGGCCTTGCACTCCCCTGGACCAAGAACATGGCATGTTGCCCCCTCCAGGACCAGTGGGCAAGTCACCCACCCACGAGAAACTGTGGCCTTGCAGTTCCCAGGACCAAGCACAGGGCATGTTGCCCCCTCCAGAACCAGTGGGGAAGTCACCGACCTGAGAGACTTGTGGCCTTGCACTCCCCAGGACAAAGCAGTGGGAATGTTGTCTCCTCCAGAACCAGTGGGGTATTCACTCACTTGAGAGACTGTGGCCTTGCACTCCCCAGGACCAAGCACAGTGCATACTGCCCCCTCCGGAACCAGTGGGCAAGTCACCCACTCGAGAGACTGGGGCCTTGCACTCCCCAGGACCAAGCACAGAGCATGTTGCCCCCTCCAGAACCAGTGGGCTTGTTTCCGCATCCGGCTGAGGTCCCCCCCACCCCCTGAGGTGCCTGCCTATTTGCCAACTGATACCCCTGCAGTGTTCTCTCTGTATTGGGGCTGGATTCAAGTGGGGTCTTGGACTTTGCCCTGTGGTCATGTGGGCCCTGTGAACCATGGACTGGGCAGTGTCCCTTTTTTATACACTTGTACAGATCTGTTTGATGTGTAAATGGGATTGCTGAATTCATTGCTGGACTGATTACAATCATTTTCATAGACTCCTGTTGCCTTCACATTATTCTGCAGATTTTCTTGATCAATTTGTTTTTGTAATGCATATGGTTGTGTGTATGGTGTGTGTGTGTCGGGTGTGTGTTGTGCGTGTGTGTGTCACTCTCTTTTTCCTCCCTTCCTCCCTTTTGTGCTAGGCGGCTGTACTCACTGTCATCGTCTTCGCCGGCGTTGGTGTTCCAGGTGGAGCTTAACGTAGAAGATCTTCGGGAATACTTGCAGTTCTGGTTCCTTTGATTTTGTGCTATGTTTCCGCCAGGCTTTTGATGGTGTTGGTACCACCTTGGAAAAGGTGGAGGTTTGCGGGGTCATATTATGGTGGGCGGTACTTTGTCTTCCGTCTGGCTGTAGGCGGCTACCTCCGTGGTGCCTGTTGTTTCCGCCCAGGGGGTCGGTGTGGTACATTGGCTGTTTATCAGTGATATCACCACCATCGTCATAATTTGGCGGTAGTTACCGCCAGCCTGTTGCTGGTATTACCGCCACTTTATAACCGACTGCCAGGGTCGTAATGAGGGCCTTAGATTTCTCTCTTGTATGGATGCTTCAAATGTATGTTTAATAGTTCAAGAAGCTGTTTTTTATCTTGTCACATTTTAACACATTTGCTTCATCTGTGGGATATGTTTAGTTTAATACTGAACAATATGAGTTTTTCGTACACTATCTGGTAGTGAGCAGTTTGTATGTTTCTTTCCAGATTATCACATGCAATAAGGGAGGAGCAATGAGGGTTTGAAATGTCAATCAGGCAACAGCAACCTGCAAGACCTTGTTCTTGTTCAGCTAATTATCACAAATTTGTTTATTTTCCATTTTATAGTGATGTGTTCTGGATAGTAGTGAAACACTGACGAAAGTAATACTGAACTATAAGATAAAAATGACACAGTTTTGATATAAAATTGGAAGTTGACTCATCACTGAACATGTTGAAAACGAGCCCAGACACTCTATTAACATGAGTGTTCATGAATGCAGCTCATATGTGTAGGAGGCTGGCCTGGCTTATATTGAGTGCCTGATGGTACTTACACCTTGTGCCAGGTCCAGTTATCCCTTATTAGTAGATTAGTAGTGTTCTAGCAGCTTAGGCTGATAGAGGTAGCTATAGCAGAGTAGCTTAGGCTGAACTAGGAGACATGCAAAGCTCCTACTATACCACTTATATCATATAGCTCTATATCACAAGAATCACAATACTCAAAGTTACTAAAAATAAAGGTACTTTATTTTAGTGACAATATGCCAAAAGTATCTCAGAGGATACAGTCCCTTAGGAGGTAAGTAAAATACACAAAATATACACACAAACCAAAAATCAGGTAAGTAAAACACCTAGAAAAGTAGTGCAAACACTGTGGAACACAATAGAATGCAATAGGAGACAATAGGCCTAGGGGCAACACAAACCACATACTCCAAAAGTGGAATGTGAACAACAAATGGAGCCCAGGCCTAGTGTAGTGTGTAGAGGGTTGCTGGGAGTGTAAGACAATACTAAGGGTGTCCAAGATACCCCACCCCAAGACCCTGAAAAGTAGGAGTAAAGTTACCCTACTACCCCAATAAGATAGTAAAGTTGATATAGGGGATTCTGCAAAGACAACAACTGACTGCAAAGCACTGAAGACGTATTCCTGGACCTGAGGACCTGCAAAGGAAGGGGATCAAGTCCAAGAGTCACGCAAGTGTCCAGGGGGGCTAGGAGCCCACTAAACCCCGGATGAAGGTGCAAAAGGGCTGCCTCTGGGTGGAAGAAGCCAAAGATTCTGCAACAACGGAAGGTGCCAGGAACTTTTCCTTTGGCCAGAAGATGTCCCATGGCGTGCTGAAGGACGCAGAGTTGTTTCCATACAGAAAGACCGCAAACAAACCTTCCTAGCTGCAAGAGTCGTGGTTAGAGATTATGGGTGCTGGCAGGGCCCAGGAAGCACCAGGAGGTTGCTGCTTGGAGGAAGAGACAGAGGGGGCGCTCAGCAATACAGAGAGCCCACGCAGAAGCAGGCAGCATCCGCAGAAGCACCTGAACAGGCATTCAGGTAATTTGAGCACAGCAGTTGTCTCAGCACAACAAAAGAGGGTCCCACGAAGTCGGAGGTCAACTCAGCGAGTTGGGCAATGCAGGACAGAGTGCTGGGGAACTGGGCTGTGCTGTGCATGAAGTAAGTCTTGCAAAAGTGCACAGAAGCCCTAGCAGCTGCAGATCACATAGTACACAGGATTACTGTCTGACGTGGGGAGACAAGGACTTACCTTAACCAAATTTGGACAGAAGGACCACTGGTCTGTCGGAGTCACTTGGATCTGGCTCCTGTGCTCCAGGGACCACGCTCGTCAGGATGAGAGAGGACCCAGAGGACCGGTGATGCAGAAGTTTGGTGCCTGTGTTGGCAGGGGGAAGATTCCGTCGACCCACAGGAGATTTCTTCTTGGCTTCCAGAGCAGGGTGAAGGCAGACAGCCCTCAGAGCATGCACCACCAGGAAAAAGTCGAGAAAGCCAGCAGGATTAGGCGCTACAATGTTGCTGGTATTCTTCTTGCTACTTTGTTGCAGTTTTGCAGACGTCCTGGAGCAGTTAGCGGTCGATCCTTGGCAGAAGTCGAAGAGAGAAGTGCAGAGGAACTCTGGTGAGCTCTTGCATTCGTTATCTGAAGAGAAACCAACAGGAGAGACCCTAAATAGCCCTCAGAGGAGGATTGGCTACCTAACCAGGTAAGAGCCTATTAGGAGGGGTCTCTAACGTCACCTGCTGACACTGGCCACTCAGAGTTCTCCATTGTGCCTTCACACCTCTGCTTCCAAGATGGCAGAGGTCCAGGACACACTGGAGGAGCTCTGGGAACCACCCCTGGGGTGGTGATGGACAGGAGAGTAGCCACTCCCCTTTCCTTTGTCCAGTTTCAAGCCAGAGCAGGAGCTGGGAGATCCCTGAACCGTCTGTGCCCTTCAAAGCATTTCCAGAGGCCAGCAGCGGCTACTCCTCTCAGGCCCTTATCACCTATTTCCAAAGAGAGAGGGTGTAACACCCTCTCTCAGAGGAAATCCTTTGTTCTGCCTTCCTGGAACTGGGCTGCTCCGGCCCCAGGGGGGCAGAAACCTGTCTGAGGGTTGGCAGCAGCGGTAGCTGCAGAGAAAATCCCGTAGAGCTAGTTTGGCAGTACCCGGGCTCTAAGCTGGAGCCCCGGGGATGCATGGAATTGTGCCCCCCATATCAGAATGGTATTGGGGTGACAATTCCATGATCCTAGACATGTTACATGGCCATGTTCAGAGTTACCATGGTGACGCTACATATAGGTATTGACCTATATGTAGTGCACACGTGTAATGGTGTCCCCACACTCACAAAGTCCGGGGGAATTGCCCTGAACAATGTGGGGGCACCTCGGCTAGTGCCCGGGAGTCCTCACACTTAGTAACTTTGCACCCAACCTTCACTAAGTGAGGGTTAGGCATATAGGTGACTTATAAGTTACTTAAGTGCAGTGTAAAATGGCTGTGAAATAACGTGGACGTTATTTCACTCAGGCTGCAGTGGCAGTCCTGTGTAAGAATTGTCTGAGCTCCCTATGGGTGGCAAACGAAATGCTGCAGCCCATAGGGATCTCCTGGAACCCCAATACCCTGGGTACCTATGTACCATATACTAGGGAATTATAAGGGTGTTCAAGTGTGCCAATCAGAATTGGTAAAATTAGTCACTAGCCTGCAGTGACAATTTTAAAAGTAGAGAGAGCATAAACACTGAGGTTCTGGTTAGCAGAGCCTCAGTGATACAGTTAGGCACCACACAGGGAACACATACAGGGCACAATTTATGAGCACTGGGGTCCTGGCTAGCAGGATCCCAGTGACACAGGCAAAAACAAATATAAACACAAGTAAAAATGGGGGTAACATTCCAGGGAAGATGGTACTTTCCTACAGTATGGCACTCAAAAATAAAGCTGAGTTGATAGTTTAGCAAGATTCGGGGTCTTCTTAACTTTTACATTGCTCTACTTTTGCACGTGCACTACCTGGTGTGTTACAAGAATTCCACTGTGAAAACATGTGCACACCATTAGATTATAATAGGTAACTGTTTTTTTGGATAAATAGATGTTCCATTGTGCAACTGCTAGAAGATCAATTCAGTACCATGACCTTGGAAATGTGGGCATGGGTCGTTGTGGTGGCTTGCATAATATACACAGCATACCAACCTCACTTTAAATGCTTGGTTGATGTCGCCAACCAAAAACAAAAGAAAGCGAGTGAGGCACAAAGAAATCAAAGTCACAATTAAGATTAAGTAATCGAGGAACAACGAATAGTTGGTCTTGGGCTTACATCCATGTGGATGAGAAGCATTCCAATAAAACACACTCAGACTAGAACTCAATTTGCGATTTTATTTAATAAGCCAGCCAATAAAATCGGGAAAAGCTGGTAGACATTAACAGCCTCGTCTCGTTTCCGATATACATCAAGGAAATCTGCGAAAAAAATAAAAAGGAAAATAATTAGCTGGCACCAATAGACCATCCTATGGAACCTTTCTTGAGAACAAAACATATTAGGTATTTTAGTTTGTGCACAACCTATTGGAGAGTAGTGATAGCTGTGTAGATGCGGTTTAACTGCTGTATTAGTGCAATCAGCGGACAATTGGACTTAAACATAGTGTCACTGACGTCTGATTTTAAATATGTAAAATACTTCTAAAGTGAGTTGCAGCTCTATTGCTCTGATTGATTTCCGGACCATAAGCGCGATGCCAGGCAATGTTAAGGACGCTAATGAGGCAAAGGTCTGCAACTATTCATTTTATCAACAATCAGTCTTGTTGGAGTCTTTGAGAGAGGGACCATACCAGCTAGTCTTATGTGGAAAGGGCTGCTTTATTGGAAGCAAGCAGCACCCACAATTTCTACAAACCTTCAGTTTAGCAACGCATTCTAATCCCCTAAAAAGATTTCTAATCTCACCTTCCACTAATCCAGTGGTTCCCAACCTTTTGACTTCTGTGGACCCCCACTTTATCATTACTGGAACCTAGCGACCCCCGACTCATTATTGGAATCTGGGGACTCCCCACTGAGTTATTACTGGAAGCCAGGTACCCCAGCCTAAACACTGTTGGTAAAACGCAAAACAATACACAAAAAATACAGAAACAAACATTCATCAAACATACACAAATGATAACACATTTTATTTAATTTGCAAATATAAATTACAAAAATGTACATTTAATAGGAAGGTTGGAGCTTTTCTAAATTTAATTGGAGCCACAACTAATCCATGCCATGTTGTGTTTGATGTGAGTACACTGCTCCCATGACTTAATCTGAGGATACTAATTTAATTTTTAGCTTTCAATTTTTAATTCCTTGACATTTGTAGTGTGTTTTAAAATTTTCATTTGGATATTGAGCCACTTTATTCATAAACACTTATATACCCTTTATTAATATGTTAATATTTAATTTACTAAGCAGTTTCTGACTCCCTGAGGGTGCTTTATGGACCCCCATGGGTCCCCGGAACACAAATTGGGAACCACTGCACTAAACAGTTCCTGCCCCTACAGGAACTCCAGACCCCCACCTCCTTTTATTAATGTCCATATTCTTAAAGCATGTCCTACTACCCACTTTAGCTTCAACAATTCAACATTTGACTGTCCTTCCCTTCTTTCACGGGTGCCCGCACCAGAGGCAGACTGCCTCATCTCCATCTTCAATAATGTCATTGTCTGTACTGCTCTTACCCTAACCTTCCCATCTCTCCACCTCTTTATTCTGAGCTCTTTCTTTCTGCCTGCCCCCAGGCACTAATCTAACTCTAATAGTATCTGTTATCAGCTCAGACCGCGTCCTGCCTGCTCCAAAATATGCCTCCATCAACTTCCTGTACCATGGTGGGTGTTGGTCTTCTCACTGCACACTTTGAAGGGATTGATAAGGTCCCTTGAAAGGTGTACAATTCAAGCTATGATGCAGTGACCACGAGGTTGCTGTGTTGCACATCTTGCACCCTGCCATTGTGCCACTCCCAATAACTCCGCATGGAGAGGGCGAATCCCCTCCATCTCCGTATTGTGCAATTAGTAGGGCTCAGGCTGCAGAAGAGGAGAGGAGAGGTGAGGTTGGTGAAGTCTAAAAGGGTGTCCAAGTCTTTGGTGTGAGTGGCAGTCTTCTGGGGATTGTTGAATGTATGTAAGTATGTATGTAACTAGAATTACATGGCACGGCACGAAGCTAGCAACAAACCAATGGAGACAGAGAGATCTGTGATGAAAAAAGAGCACTACAACAAGAGAGGGTTGGGTTGATTCAAAAGAGATAGTGAAATATGGAAATCGGGGGCAGCTGCAGGCAAAATGTTCTGGTAAGAGGAATGGGAAAGTTGGCAGGGGGGACCTACTCCACATAGGGGTGAAAGAAACAGAGGTGTGTTTCAGGCGGAAGATCTGTATATTCAATAAATGTGGGCATTGCCTCCATTAGAATTTCACCTCTATATTGCTTGCACTCTCTGAATTGAGTGCTAGTTCAGAATTTATAAACCATGAATATTGCTGAAAATGTAGTGGGAAGCAAGTCCACTTTCATGAGAACATTACACAACCTGTCATCATTCAAGAACATACTGCCATGTAATAAGGATCTTGTGTTACCTAGGTTAGAATATTGCACCATAGCCTTTACATGGTGTGGAAAAAAAATCTAAACTCCAGAGATTCCAGAAATAAGCGTCTAGGCTCAATTTGCACTAAAGTATTGAGGTCATATCACCTCAGCTCTAAAAAAAATCTCCCTAATCATGTAGGTTTGTATTTCATTTTTTCGTTCCCCCCTGTAAACTGTGTTGCAATATTCCTGTCAGGGGTATACAAGAGTATTATTAAAGTTCACATTCTTGTCCATTTGCAGGCTTGAGAGCACCATTCTTGGCAACATGATTTGAAAGTTGGTACTAATCAAGGCAGCTGCAATTTGCTTTGAGGCAGATGAGGTGCAGATCAATGTAGATTGCTCCATTTTTCACTTTTTGGGAATGACGCAACCACAAATTAGGACGACGTAGAGTGTATTTGATCAATGAGTTGGCCATGGCAATTGGTAGTTGACAGGGGTGTGACAGGAATGATCGAATCCATCTTAGGGCAGTCTCTGAAATTCAAAAGCATTTTTAATGCAGCTTCAAAAGAAGCGCATTGTCCACTGTCAAATGCGGCCAATTGGTCAAGAAAGAGTAAAACATCAGATTGTCCAATAGCAAGAGACAACAAGAGATTATCTTTAAGGTCAGAAAAAGCAGAATTGGTTCATATAAGGGGCCAGACATTTGTCTGGCAGTCCCAGCCCAGGGTTCCACTTAGTGTCAGAGCTGCTATATGACCTTTCCTTGCCTAATTGCTCTCAAGAACAGCATTATGGATATGATCTTTTTTTGCTAAACATTTTGTAACCAGTTTTTGTTTCTTCAGCATGGCATAAATTTGCTCCTAAGGTGCTATGGCCTACTAAAAAATGCAGCATTTATTTCCAATATGTCAGATGCTAATGTAATGTGGAGGTCTTTAATGGTTTCTGCCACGCTTAGTGCAACCACGAGATTAGATGTTTTAATTTTCTCAGTATATTACTTGGGACATGGTAAGTTTTGAGAAGTAAATGAAGTGGCGGCTTCTAGATAGTACCTATTTCTCTCAGTTACATCATCCCCATGCAAAATTGTATTGCCCGCTGAATGCATTATTTGCCCATTAAAAGAAGTGGCATGGTGGCTGGTATGGATTTCATAAAAAAATATGTAGCTCCTTTTATAGAACTTGAGGTTGCCTCTGATATTCCAGAATATTCTCTATATGCACTCCAGGAGCATTCCTCACCTTTTCCTGTTCTAAAATCGAAGTGTTATCACCTATTAGATGTGCCAAGAAATGTTACTTTTTTCTGTGAAACTGCTGTGCCAAGTGTTCTCGTAACGGTGGTGCACACAGTCTTTAACAGCTGATCGACACTTCTTTCTGTTGGAACCTAAAAGCAGAATTGTGCAAAGGACTCCCTGAGCGAGAGTTGTGATAGCTTCTGTGGATTGTGTCTATGACACTGGGGCTTTGGAGTTCAGGTTTTTTAAGAGTGGGTAATGTAGTGTTGCTGACCAGTGACGAAACCGGTCAGCCGACACGCAGGAGTGTACAGGGTTGCCTGAGTGTGCCCAACTCAGGCAATGCCAATGCTCCGGCCCGAGGGTATAAAATAAAGAGGGTGTGGTCCGGGCAGCACAGGGAGTGCCGCGACAGGAGCAAGGACGCGCCAGATCGCTCGAGGCAAAGCAATTAAGCCACAGCCGACCACGCAGTCCTATAATAAAACCGTGTCGGCTCTAATTTCTTACAGCGCGCGCACATCGCGCTATCGGGTCGGGGACGGTGCCGCCCATCCCTGACACCACATTGGCGACGAAGGTGGCTGCTCCACCCTGCAAATCGCCTGCTGTGGCCTCAATTAACACAGTGCTCGTGCAGCGGCCGTGATCTGGACACCTGATACAGGTACTGCAGAGCGGCGGCCGCACTCTACGCGGTGCTCGTGCGGTCTCCTGTGGGCCCCAGCTCCAAAATCACATCCCTCCCACCGGCCCCTCCTTTCTGGCTCCCCACCCTGAAGGAAACACAAAGCAAGGAACTGTGAGTACTCTGGAACACCTAAATCCTGCAAGAATAGCAGTTTAAAATAAAAAAATATATATATACATATATATATAATAAAAGGGAGTAACCACCTGTCTGACCCAGCTACCATGTCGGCTATCCCCCCAGTTGAGCCATTCATCGTAGAAAGGGCCCCGTCTACTCAAGCACCTAGATGGAAAGAGTGGGTAGAAAGAGTACAACCTTTCTTCGAAGCCACCAAAGTAGCAAATTATCAGAAATGCGTCTTGCTCATCCACATAGGAGCGAGAGGCATATACAAAATATCAAAAAACCTCATAGAAGATGCACCAAAAACGCATGCAACGCTGATAGCTGTATTAAACAGGCACTTCGAGCCAATGGTCAACACCGACTATGAGAGGTTCATATTCAGGCAGGCTAGACAACAAACAGAAGAGTCACTGGACGCGTTCCACATGAGACTGAGGGAATTAGCCAGCACCTGCCGGTTCACCGACGAGACGGAGGAGGTGAGGGGACAACTCATACAAGGGTGTGCTTCTTTGGAACTCAGAGAACGCATTCTAGAAGAGTCGGGAAAGCCCCTGCCGGACATCCTGCAAATGGGGCGTACCAAAGAACTATCACAGACTTGCGCATCACACATAGAAGCAGCCCTACAGCGACCCATAAAAGAAGAGGTAGCCAACGCAATCATGGCGCCCGCGAACCGGCCCAAACAACGGCCAAACGAGACTCAGACCAGGCAATGTGGGTACTGCGGGGGATCCCACACAAACCCTCAGAGTGCCCTGCGAGAGGCAAGATATGCTCCAGCTGTGGGAAAACAAACCATTTTGCAAAGGTCTGCAGGTCCAAAAGGAGCAGACCGGGGAACGCATCAGTCAACGTTGCAACCGAAAGTACAACGTCCAATAAGTTAGAGCCGGGAAGTGACATGGACATGTTACACGTAGTTCATGCCCTTTTCATGGTTAAACACACCCACTCGCGGAAGGCCAAACTGCCAAGATGCCAGATTTGAATGGGCACCATGAGACAATTGCAGCAGTAGACACAGGAGCGTCCATCAACCTCCTAGCAGTGGAGGAACACTGCCGGATGATACCAACCCCAACGCTAACGAAGGCAAGTGTGAAAGTCTATGCATATGGACAAAACACCCCACTGGCCCTGAAGGGCATGTTTCAAACCACCCTCACCCACGGTTCCCGATCCATCCCAGCAAAAGTCTACGTGACCGAGGAGGGACAAGGAATGCTACTGGGCTGTAAGGCTGCTGAAGAGCTGGAAATAGTCACGTTTGCGTTCAGCATCCATCATGAATCCATAACCGAACTACTGGCGAAGTACACAGGAATATTGCAAGGAATCGGCTGTCTCCGTGATCGTGATATCAAGCTCCACATCGACGAGACGGTGCAGCCAATAGCCCTCCGGCATCGACGAGTCGCATTTCACCTCCAGCCACAAGTGGAAAAAGAACTAGATCACCTCGAAAAGGCCGGCATCATCGAAAAGGTCACAGGACCCACCCCGTGGGTCTCACCCATTGTGGTAGCCCGTAAACTCAAGCAACCAGGGGAAGTCCGCATCTGTGTGGACATGTGTCTCCCCAATGCCGCCATCAAGCAAGAAAGACACCTGACCCCTACCATTGATGACATTCTGGGAGAGCTTAGCGAATCACATTGGTTATCGAAGCTTGACCTTAGGTCGGGGAACCACCAGCTGGTACTAGCAAAAGACTCCAGGCACATCACAACTTTTTCCACGCACGTAGGGCTGCGGAGGTACAAACGGCTGAACTTTGGGATATCGAGTGCCACGGAAGTGTTCCAGAACGTCATCCAAGAACTGCTGGCTGATCTACTCGGAACCATCAATGTCAGCGATGATATTCTTGTTCAAGCACCCACTATTGCAGAACACCACTCTCGCCTCAAAAGTGTCCTGCAGCGCATCCAAGAGTCCGGACTCACCCTGCACCGCCGCAAGTGCGAGTTTCTCAAGGACAAGATAAAAAAATTTTGCTACACCTTCTCAGCCGATGGTGTTGCTACAGATCCAGCCAATGTAGAGGACATCAAGAACGCGTCTCCCCCCACGAATATAACAGAGGTCTGAAGCTTCCTCGGCATGGTCAATTATTGCGGCCGATTCATTAAAGACTTGTCTAACGTCTCCCAGCCCCTACGGAGATTTAAGAAAGCCGCTGAGCCCTGGCAATGGGAGGCCGAAGAGCAGGCAGCTTTTGAAGCTATTAAGGAGGCCCTATCCAGCGAAACCACATTGGTGTATTTAGATCCTAAAAGAAACATAAAAATCGCTGTCGACGCAGGGCCGAAGGGATTAGGTGCAGTTTTGCTACAGGAACAAATGGAGGGGATGTGGGCCCCAGTCGCACACGCCAGTTGGTCGCTCACGGAGACTGAGCAGCGATATTCGCAGATAGAGAAGTAAGCCATCGCAGTGTACTGGGGCTGCAACCACTATCACATCTATGTCTACGGCCGTCCATTCATTGTGACCACAGACCATAAGCCCTTACTCCCCCTCTTCAATGGCACCGCCTCCAAACCTCCGCCAAGAATAGAGAAATGGATGTTGCAGTTGCAAGACTATCACTGCCAGTTAGAATACCGTCCGGGATCCGAGAATCCCGCTAATTACCTGTCGAGGCATCCCCGAGCAGCGTCGGCTGCTGAAGTTGAGGAGGCCCGGGAGACCGAGCAATACGTGAGGTACATCATGGATCGGTCCCGGCCAATGCCCATGTCAGTGGGTGAAGTTGTGCAAGCAACTCAAAGTGACGACTGCCTCCAAAAGGTCATTGCAGCCATGAGAAATAATCAATGGCACGTTTTGAAGAAACAATTGCTGCTGTTGACCAGAGAGTCTCAACGGTCATAGGGAGTCTGTACAGCGTCAGGGATGAGCTCACCACAGATGCCGAAGGGTGTGTACTGAGGGGTACTCGCCTAGTCATCCCGTCAGCCCTCACAGCTCGAGCCGTTGATTTGGCCCACAACGGCCACCAGGGTATGGTCAAAACCAAAGGGCGACTGCGATCTAAGGTGTGGTTCCCCCTCATGGGCGAACACGTTGAGAAGTTGGTGAGGTCCTGCATATGGTGTCAAGCCACGGGGAACCAAGCAGGCCTGCCCCCATTGAGACCGAACCCTCCCCGGACAGACCCTGGATGTCCGCTAGCCTCGATTTCGGGAGCCTACCTGATGGCTGCCATACCATGGTCCTAATAGATGACTTCTCCAAATACCCCGAAGTGGAGATCATTCCAGCCCTCACGGAGGATGTTGTGATATCGGGTCTAGAAAAAGCCATGGCCACCCATGGTTTGATAACTGAAATCAAGACAGACAATGGTCTACCATTCCAGAGCCGTGAACTAGCGGACTACATGGGCAGTATTGGCACTCGTCATCGACGAATCACTCCCCGCTGGCCCCAAGCCAACGGTGAGGTGGAGAGATTCATGCGGACTCTCAACAAAGTAATCCGCATCGCCGTTGCGGGTGGTCAAGCTGTGAATTATGCTGTATTCTCTTTTCTACGCAATTACCGACAAACGCCTCAATCTACCACAAACAGAGCGCCGAGTCATGTTGCGTTTGGGAGGGTTTTTACTGACACTATTCCTCATCACCCCTCGTGGGGTCCACCTGCACTAGACCGCAATCACGTTCAGGACCGAAGGCGTGCAACCAACCAGCGGGCCAGCTTAAGGCGGAAGGCTGTTTCGTCTGACCTCACGGTAGGTGATCAGGTGTTGTTGAAGCACGTTTTACCAGGAAGCAAGTTCCGCATGCCTTTTGACACTATCCCATGGACCATCATTCACCGAAAGGGAACTGCCGTCGTGGCTCAGCGAGGGCAGGAAACTGTCACCCGGACTGTGTCCCCATTCCGGAGATACCACCCTACGGGCAATGATCCCCAAGGCAAGGTGTGTGGCGAGGATGATGAGTCCCCATCGTTGCCAGCTGATGAGTGTGATTCTAATCTCTTGCCAAGTGTTCACCGAGATGAGTTGCCAGGTCAGAAGCAGAGTGGCCCTCCGGTCACGGTTCTTGAATCATGTTCGACCCAGGGCCGGATGGATGCAACCAAGTACAATTTACGTAGCAATCCCCGCCCTTCCACACGTCTGCGTGTCCATCTCTGCAAAGTGTAACTATTTGCCACATCATAATGTCTTGTTTGTTGTTTATACATTTTTGGAGGAATGTAGTGTCACTGACCAGTGACGAAACTGGTCAGTCGACACGCAGGAGTGTACGGGGTTGCCTGAGTGTGCCCAACTCAGGCAATGCCCGGATGTTGGAGGGGTTCCTCGCCTCCCCTCTATTTATGTTTGTAGTGGTTTACCCCTCGGGCTCCGGCCCGAGGGTATAAAATAAAGAAGGCGTGGTCGGGGCAACACAGGGAGTGCTGCGACCGGAGCAAGGACGCGCTGAATCGCTCGAGGCAAAGCGATTAAGCCGCACCTGACCACGCGGTCCTATAATAAAACGGTGTCGGCTCAAATTTCTTACACCGCGCGCACATCATGCTACCGGGTCGGGGACGGTGCCGCCCATCCCCGATACCACAGGTAAGGAGAGTGACAGCTTTTGTTGTGTGTGATCAGTGCATTATCTGGCCAAGGTATATGTTGGGTTGCAAAACAGGTGTTTGAAACGTATATTTCAACAGTAATCTTCAAAGAGGATGTTTAATTGTTGTGAAGTTATGGATAGAGCTGTTTTAGAGTGGGCCATCTTGTACAAGTCAAGCAATTTCCCACCTTGAGAAAAGCAGGAGTACATGCCTCTCTAGTGTTTGAAACTGAAGAAAACGCTCCATAATCAAAGGGGACAATGGAGAATGTGTTTCGAGGTGTAAAAAAAACATTTCTATGTTTGAAAAAGGTTAATTGTGCAAAGTCACAATTCTGCATGACTCATTCCTGCAGATTTCCCATTTCTGCCGCCATTATGATCCTTTTGATAATTTATCATTGGAAAAGCAAGAGAAATGTTCACCTGAATCGCGATTCCGGAATGTGTGGCAAAACCACACCCTCACAGTTTTCTGTGAAACCATTTCACCAGATGTAGAGAAACACAGCAACCCACAGCTTTGAAACTGCATGTCTACTTTACCAAAGAAACACCATTTTCTGCAATAGTTTCAGATTCATCAGCGGAAAACAAGTAAGAGTGTGGTAATTCTGCAACCAAGAACATCCAAAAACCAGTGCTTAATTTGTGCTTGTTGTTTCCATTGCTGAGCACCGGCACTTATTTTTGAGGGCCCGGGCTTATTCTTCTGCCTCAAACATTTGCTGTGAGCAAAAGACACATATGGGAAATACGGAGGAAGAAAAAACTAAAAAGCATCACAAAGGAAGACGTTAGAAAGCTTCAAGAGTGAGCTGAAGGGGCAGGGAGTGGCTTTATATGGATTGAAGAGGCCCAAGATGGCATCAGGATTACGCCGCCTCAGTATTCCACGCTCACTCATTTAACTGCAGCAGCCACGTGTTTAAGAGGAGGGCTTTGGGCAACGGCACCTTTTTATTTACGAATTAAGCACTGCCAAAAACCAATGTATCTTTAGTTTCAGGTACAGAATTACCCGTGCAGTCCCTAAGAATAGAGCAACCAATAAAATCTGCATTAATGACTTTTACAAATTGTCCTATTTATTGCTGTTTTTTTTTGTAAATCGTGCCAAAGTTAGAAATATTAAATCACACGAGAGTAATCCTAGCCTTACAGCTTCATTAACACTAAAATCATTTTTACAATGTAATTCTCTAGAAATGTGAATATAACACCGCATAGAGAGAAGTATATGGCTTGATACTGTATATTCAGTATAATCACATATGCCTACCTAATGCTTTATTGAGTTAACCCATTCTTACCAGGCTGAAAAGAGTGATCCAAGAAGCCACACATTTAGCCAGGCCTCCTTCTCCTGGTGGTTGTTCTCCTCTTTGTAGTAGTGCGACGGCTTGGAGAACCTATTTATATACACAGAAATAAGAGCTTTGAATAGGTTATCTCATATTTTGTGGCTCTTATAAAAAGCAGATCGAGTGAAACTAAATCATAGGAATATCAAGTAGAATTGCTGAGACGGGAAAAGATTCAGTCTTAAAACAGACCCTGGCATATTCAATGGTATCAGAGAAGGAGGGGATATTTAACAATATTGTCTTTCAATCTATTCTGAAAACTGAGAAAGTAAGATTGAACAAACTAAGCCTGTAGAGATGAAGACATACAGGTGGGAGGTGAGCTGCTTTACTATGCACAGAAGATGTTTCTTCCGTACAGCCGCAGCAAATGGTATAATAGAAGTCCCATCTCCCATCCTGTTGCAACATTCCAGGCAGCTCCCTTTCCAAACTTCCATGAACCCTTTATTCAGAACACCACACGAAACCCATTGTAAAGGTCAATGGGCGTATGTTGAGGGTGCGCCTTAGGCAACAGGAAACACCACCCACCATCCGGCCAGACAACTCTGATCTCGTTCCATCGCCCTTGCACGCGTCACCCGTATTCAGCAGAGCCGCATTCAAGGTTGTTCTCTCTCCTACCTCACCGCCAAGTTCTGGAATGACCTCCCACTCCACCTCCGAACCTCTCTTTCACTCTCTGACTTCAGGAAGGGACTCAAGACCTGTCTCCTTCACTAAGGCTCACTAGACCTCAGCGCCTGGAGAACCCCTGGGGTGATAAGTCGTGCTATACAAATAATGATTGATTTATTGAAACAACTGAAAAATGAGGCATGCAGTGAAACAAAATATTTCATTACTGACTGGGGCAATTAGAGCCAGTCACACACTAGTATAAATAAAAATCAGGTGCAGTGCATGCTTACATCCCTGTTCAAAATAGTTCCTAGGAGATAAGAACAAATTGCACTTTTGCACGTGTTTGAGCATCAAATGCTGCTTAGGCTCTCATCATGGCCAGCCTGTTGGTTATCCCAGTAACTTGATCTTCCAGAGTTACCTATACTAGAGGTGCTTGTAAGTCCGGAGGGCTGGAGTTGGGGGTGGATGGATTACTAGTGGGATCATGAAGGCTGAACTAGAAGTGAGGAAATATCAGGTCAGTCAATAATTATGGCCCAGACTCTCCCAGTAATGCCTCATTTTGGAAAACACTTTCATCCACACACTTTGGTTGCTTTTTGCAGCCAAATTCTCCTGAGTTGTTCCCTCAGAGCTCATAATTCCGATGGGGCTGGGAAATACTGCTATCAGCCCCGAAGTGAGGGCCTTGCTGCTTATACTGAATGTAAAACTAGCAGAAATACTGCCTCCCAAGTTTATGTCCTGGTCTGTAAATCAGATTTAAAAACTCTGGGAGCACTCGCCACAAGTTCAATTTGCACAGGCTGCTTTTGCCTCTGATTGTAGCGATCAGGTCAAATCACCCTTTCAAAAGATCCTACTTTAATGCAATATGATGATTTCTTGTATTGTTTTGTTCAGGGCCTCTAAAATATTACTAACCATTTCTTTCTGAGTGTCATGACGGGGTTAACTGCAAAACCAGATAGCATAATTCCATTTGCAAATGATACTGGGTTGGTTTTTTGTGTCCAATTACAAGTTTTCTACAGTGTAATGAAAAATAACTTGCGAAAAATGTGACCTGTATTTTCACATAGTATGTCCATTACCACACTTGTTAATCCCCTTAATTTAATTAGAATCTCCGGAAATGTATGCCATGGGGAAAAATCTATGGAAACGTGCAATTTACACAAAACATTTGATTTAAAGTTTCACAGAAATGCTGTTTGCACCTAATTTTAATGTTGACGTGGAACTCAGAATGAAGGGCCAGATGAACCACCGTGAGTTTTACAACTCACAATGTGTGACTCATTTGCAAGTTGCAAATTGCGAGTCGCAAAACCAAATGTACAACAGTGTAACTCACACTGTTTGTGATTCCCAATGGTATCGCAAATTAACTACCTCTTCAATATTCATGAGGTAGGAAGCAATGTGCTACCCCATTGTTAATGGCTGCACTCACAAGTATGGTGGCCTGCTGGGGACAGCAGACTACCATGCCTGTGACTGCTTGTAAATAAAGCAGTTTTTTTTAGGAAAGGCTGTCCGTTTTCCTTTAATAACATAACAGGTGCATTTCAAACAAAAAAATGAAAAGTCATTTCGTTTTGTTTTCATTTTTTCAGAGCAGGCAGCTGTCCCTGGGACCACTGCCTTCTCTGAAAACAAATTTTGCATAGTTTCACAAAAGGGAAGGGGTCCCCTGGGGACCCTTTACAGTTTCCAAATGGGTTACCACCAGTTTGAAAGAGGTGGTAATGGAGATTGTTTTGACTGCAATTGGGGTCACAAAACAATCATACATCCCCCTGTGACTCTCAATTAGGAAGGTACGCCCTTGGAATGCCCCTTCCTAATTGCGAATCACAATCCCTATTTTGCGAGTTGATATTTGCATGCAGACTTGCAAAACAGGGATAGTACATTGGGAGAGGCCATTTTGGAGGCCCAAAGGTGAAATTCGCCTTTTGCGACCCCTTAATCACGTCGTACATCAGGCCAGAAATCTTCTGTCTTGTTGAATCACAAACACACAAAGGATTCTGCAGAGTGGGTTTATCATGAGGGCCTAATTTTAACCAGGCAACAGTACACAGCAAAGGAGTCCCACTCAAGGAAATCTAACAATGTACACAACTTACAGAAAGTTTCAAAAACAAGCCCCCACTTTGGGTGTTTGTCTTTGAGAATGAAAGAGTTTGCACAACTGGCCAATGCAACATGGCATCTGCTCAACAAACTATTGTTGTCTTCTTTCAGAGTAACTGCTGCATTGATGTTTGCTTTGATAGCAATGATATCCCTTCTGGGAAAGCAGGGATCTGATGATAATGCACCCAACTTTAAGTTACCTATTCTCATTACAAGTGATGGGGTGAATTCTGATCCCTTTACAAACAAGAGTTTGCACAGGGTTTGTTTGTAATTATGAGTTGTGTAATAATTATCACAACCTCATAGTTTTCATGCAAACATTGACCCCCAGTCACAGATATGGGTTTAATCCATTGTTGTTTTGCTCACCACGCCACCTCAGTTTGGACCCAGCCATATGCAAATCAGTCTTGACCCTGTTCCCCTTGAGAACAGTCCAGCCCGAAGTGCCAGGGCAGGTGATACCCTGAAACCGATCCCAGGATGCTTGTTTCTGGTCCAGGAAGGACCTGGCATGGCAGTTCTGGCTGGACTGTTCCCATGGGGAGCAGGGGGAAGACTGATTTGCATATGGCTGTGTCCAAACGGGAATGGCATGGCAAACAAAAAAACTGATGGATTAAACCTAGATCTGTGACTGGGGCGGAATGTTTGATTTGTTCTGCATTCTGCCCATCAACTGTTCTTTTTGCATTTGTATTCCTGCAATTGGGCAAAGAGCTGCTTGAGGATTCACCACTTGTGAGCTCCCTGAAATGAAAGATTGTATCCACTTCAGGACTGTACTGGTGTTACCCTCTGCTTTCAGATTCTTAAGCAGGATGTTGTGGTCAGTGGAATCAAAACCAGCCAACAACTTTAAGAGGACTAGCATGCAGTTTCTCCTTTAATCAATATGCTGATGAAGATCGAGGGCCAACACAACATCCATCTTGGTGCTTTGACCTGGATGGAAGCTTGGCTGTTGCTCATCCATTACATTGCTAGATTCTGCAAAAACCTGAAGCTGATGCAGGGCTACTTTTTCTAGAAGCATGCCAATGTACAGGTGGAATGACTTGGGTCTAAGATTGTTAATGCTGACTCCCAGGGCGGGCTTCCTTAGCAGACGCATCACAATGGCTGCATTCCAGAGTTATGGAAAATGCCATTCTTTATGGAAATGTTAAAAGGAGTCAAGAGGATATCATGTGTGGCTACAAGGAATGGATCTAAGTGTCATGTTGGAATAGGATCATTTGGCAAACCTGTTGGGTGGCTGTTAGGTATGGTCTGCAAGTATTCCTCCTGTTTAATGTGTGTGAGGGAGCCATGGTGACTCTTTCAAAGATAGATTTCAGTGATGAGCTGGGCATAAGAATTGGGTCACTAATAGACTTGTGATGATGGTGTTATGAATTTATGGCCCGTGATATTAAAGTTGAAAATGCACTACAGCAGAATGTTCACAAGCTTGGTGGAATTACGAATTCTTTCAGCCAAGAGGACATTTTCTCAGCTTTAACATTTTCCTTGAATGACAGCATTACACACTGATATGCAGGAGTGGCGTCACTCCGCTGAAAAAATGCCTCAGAGCAGCTGAAAAATAAAATGGCAATAAAATGTATTTTATTTTTGAGCAACCCGTCAGCAACCTTTCCTGAACCGAGTGTCATGACGGGGCAGGGCAATTTTGGCTGAGTGGCAGCAGGGAGCTGTGCACTATGTTTAAAATGTGCATGTCCATTTGGCCACCCGTCTTGCGATGGCCAGCCAGACATGCACATTTTAAACTTCTGTAACCCAGCTGTCTTAAGACAGCTGGGCTAAGGAAAGCACAGGCCTCCAGTGCTCTTTAGGGCGCTGAGAGAGGTCGCTCCCCTCTAATCCGGACAGTTCTCTTATGCAGTTTACCATCATGAGAGCAGGGCGAGCATTGGCTAGTGCAGTTTCCTAGGTCCAAAGCTTTGAGGAGAGTAGACACCAGCCGAGGAGGACGTTGTGGCAAGTCAAGAAGGTAAGTGACTTTTTTATTATTCTATTAATGCTGCCCCACCACTCTATATCCACGGCAGCCACCACTGGTGATATGCCTCGTTATCTAAGTTTGAGTAAACTCTTCTTCATTTCCTTTTGGCTTTCCAGCCCTTTAGCTTTAGGATTTGTAGCTTGCAGGAAAATAAAGGAGTATTTCAGCTTTATATATTTTTACATTTTTGATCCCAGACCCTGATAAATAATCAAAGGCAAGAGTTAGAAGTTGAAATGATAAAGCTGAACATAAGGGTTGCAATATGTGTGTGGTGCACATTGTTGGCCTCATAATTCTGTGGCAGCTTGGTCTGGGCTGGCCTTAATGTGGCTTTTTAGTGTGTCAGAAACTCATTTGGGTTTACCAACACATATACGATCACCTGACCCTTTCTTAATGTTTTCCCAAACAGGAAACTTTTTTTAAAGCAGCACCATGAATGAAAACAGGCTGCTTTAAAAAAAAAAATCCTATTTGAGAATTCAAACACCGGGATGGTGGTCTATTGTTCCTTGCAGGTTATTATCACTGTGTTTATAGAAAATCACAGGGTGTTGATAACAGCAACCTGCCTGATTAATATTCATTACGCATGTCCTTTTGTGACCCCCAACAACTGTAGATTTTGCAATACGACATATTAGAACATACGTTGTATCATAAAATAAGGAACAGGTCACAAATAGTCGCACAATTTGCAAACAATGTTTATGGCCTGTCACGTTGTATATCACACCCCAAGAACTTAATTTCATATATTCATTGCATACAGAAGGGTTTCCTTATTTGGGACAGCATTAGTACAGTGCATGCAACAGCATTGTAGGTGTCGTTCACACACACACACACACACACACAACCTCACATACATGCAAACACAAAACACATACTGTATAGCACAACCAGAGTGCAAGTAATAGCACATGTGAATCACAAGGTTACAATCAACACAGACACTCCACACCCAAGTAGACATTTCCATCACAATAGTCCAACGTATTAATGAAAGTAAAACAATACGGAACCTTTCTGGTGGGCAGATGGCTTGTGCTTATATGAGGCTCCAAAATGTGTGTGATCCTCGAAGGTTGTTGTGGCCACACATACACCTACTAATTCTGATGCATGTGAATTTTTCCCTTAAGGGAGTTCTGGCCTGCACTGAATCTGAAAAGAGCCAGGCAGGACTGGTGCCGTATTCAGGATATTGCAGGCAGGTATTTACTGGTTCCACAACCAAGGGCCCAAAGATGGTGCCATACTGCAGCAAAGCCCTAAAAGACCTTGCTGCTAGTGGAATGGGGTGACTTAGAATTCAGAATATAATTTAGATTTTGACACTGAAAATCCTTGTCACTCTCAGAGACCTAGCATTAGCAAAGCCATTAAGAATAGCTTTAATATAGTAATGCCTTTAAATAGCATTTGTGCACGCTTGGGTTTGCATATGATACTACATTAAAGCCAGAACCAATGGAATTACACAGGCTTGTTTTTTAACTAGCCCTGGGGCTACTTAAAGGGAAAGGAATGGCTTTCAAAAATAAAAGGTGGCATTTAGTGAATGGCACTGGCGAGAAACTGTTGTTCCCTTTTGCACTGTATGCTTTTATAAGTGGCAACCGTGCACATTTATAGCTTCCACTTTATGAGTGGGGCACCTTCTCCTTTATGCAGTTGGTATAAGGTTCATATTGTGGTTGTGAATCATTTATGCGTTCCATTGCAGTTCAGTATGTGTGACATGTCCTTTTCACCACCCCCCTTCCCCTTACCTAATTGCAATCAGTGCAAAGGGCATTTGGTGAGTTGGAAAGTGATTTCCAACTCACATTGTGCCATTTGTGCATTGCAACTTGCATATCTGGAGTTGTAACACCTATAATCATTTGAATAGCAACTTGTGACCACAAATATGCATAGAACATAGGGTTGCAGGATTTTTTTTTTACTCTTGTAGATAGCGTTTTGCAAACTTCACTTGGATTTAGGTATGCAAACTGTATTGTGAAATAACACCACAGTTAGTATGAATGACCACATTTGAGGAACACATTCATGAAAGTATCCGAAAAGTACATGTCTATTATGTGACCTTTAAAGCCAGATTTTTTTGTAACATTCCCCAAAACACTGCGGTCTGAGACGATGACATAGACGTGGGAAGGCCGAATATATTACCAGTTTTTTTAAAGCAAGAAATTGCATCAGGAATGCTTTCATCATAGCAACAATCTTCACTCAAGCAGTCCTCTTCACTGAGATCTTGGCTACTTCCGCATTGAATTCGGTTTTTCGTCTCAGCCTTGCATTCTGAAAGAAAGAAAGAAAGAAAGCAGCAAGTAGAGAACATCCTAATCTCCTGTTCTAGAAGACATTCAGCTTCAAAGTGTGAATGATGAATTAAACATAGTTCCATTGTAAACATACAAAGGAGAAAGTTCAAGATATTTTTAAGAAGTGTACAACTACTCTGAACATTAAGGCTGTCATTCAGAGAAAGTCGAAAATAAATATTTTGTACAATGTACGACCAGCGGATATACTCGCATCTAAAAAAGTACAAACAAAGCTGTAGTGCTTCCCTGAGTATAAAAGGGCTTAAAATGTGGATATTTGTTGCAACCATTTCTACATAACAAGAAAAACTAGGATTTTCTGTACTGGATATGGAGTTTCACTTAATAGTCCTGAACTAACACCTTTTATCATTAATAATACGCATGCCGGTTACTTGGAAAGAACAGGAGCAAACTGCTCCTGTTTAACATATAGATTTATTTCTATTTGTCTACTCTACTCTGCAGTCAGATCACTGCCTGCACAAATTCAAGCGCATATCTCATCACACTTGTGGGCATGCATCTGTTGTGTCACCACAAGTGCCTATTGTGAAATTCATACTTAGGTATTTTGATCTTTTTTTTTTTGTTATAACTCAATTTGATATTTGTATTTGCACAAGTGAAACCATTTTTATGAATCAGTCGCTGGGAGTTTTTTTTAAATATGTACTGTGAATGTCAAAATCCATGAAACGTTTATACAGTTATGATATAGATTTCACTTTTGGAACATAACAGAACTTTTAGGGGTAAACCATTTATTCGAATATTCGTATGTGTTTGTATTGTTTCAAAACATGACATTAATATTTATTTCAGATGTTGTTTTGTCTTTCAGTGACATTTTAAGCCAAATACATCCCTTCACTCTCCTATCTTGAAAAACTACAACCTAAAAGTAAGTGGGTCTTTAGCGTTCTGAGCGTTTACAAATATATATGAAAAGATTCCTTTAGACCACAACATAATAATGTAAGACAATATCTTTTCTGAAAGGTATGTGAAAATAAAAACAAAATATTATGTAGTGGTATTCAAAAACCACATCAATCAACCTTGATTTTCAAAACGTTTGTCAGCTCAGTTAATCGATTTCAAAGTTAGCTGATCCATAGAAAATGGATAAAGGAATCATACATTACCCTCAGCAGCTTGTACATTTGTCATGATGACTCCTATAATAAGGGCCAGGGCAAGAACATGGATCATCTTGTGAGCCATGGTTTAGTGTAGCCTGAATTCAATCTGTTTGGTCAAATTCAGAATATGGATTGCTGTTTGAGAAGTTTATGCCACCTTTATATCCTCAGATCTGTTTGCTATATAGTTTATTTTCTGTGCATAAGTAGCGTCTCTTTCGCGTGAGCCACATAATTTAATAAAACAAGTCAGCAGTTACATGATACATAAACAAACAACAAACAGGCAAATCTTTTTGCTATATAATGAGGATACTGGATCATGCTGTATTTTTTGGCCTTGGTTCAAAGTCAATTGTGGTGTACAAAGCATTCACGTTGCTGCATTATTTCCTACTGGCGGTTACCTGTAGGTATAGTTAGGACCTAGATTCTATTGAAAAAGCATTTTTTAACTTGCCTATATCTTTGGTACCAGTTGATAAATCTTCACAAACTTTCCTAAATAAAATATGATGTTCATTTCAGCTGCTGTCTGGAAAGTTTTGGGGTGATCCGTCAAGTGGGGGCTGAGAAAAAGGGGGCATCCCAAAACGCGTTTTCCCCATGTTAATTTCCATAGGGACTTTGAACACAACTACAGCCCGATCTGCTGGACGGAGTTACACCAAATTTGTCCAAAAGCTAGCTCTTGGTCTAGAAAGTGCCCTTTTCATGATTTGGTGTAAATCCATTCAGTAGTTTTCCAGTTATTAAATGAAAACCAGATTTGTATATATAGGGACGGGGATCCTTCTCGGATTCAGAGGAAAAGCAAGGCCCTGACTGGCTGGCCGTAAGCTGACAGAAAAGTTGCAGCTGCCAGTTTGTTTCTCGCATTGCCTGGGGAGGTGGGAAAAATGCTGTGTAAAAACATAAAAGAGGTCAGGATACAGCTATCCTGACCCCATAGGGCAGATGGAGGGGTCACTTAGGGAGCCCTCATGGGCAAAAAAATGCTTTTTTTTCATCTGATCTGTGGATTTGACGATCCTCCTAGAATCCTCCTTGTATCTGGAAAAACATCAAGGCCCTGATTGGCTGGCTGCAACTGTTGCAGGACAGAAATATTAAAATGTGTGTTAAAAAAACCATAGAAATTCACTGAAAAAAACAAAGTTTACAGGGACGCTATAGTTAGGATGACGTTTTACCCATACAAAACCATAGAAATTCAGGAGTTATAGTTATACTTATCTAAAAAAAACTATAACTTGTGCCAGAAAGTAACTTTGGGGAACAAGTTATAGTTTCTTAACATAAAGTATACCTATAAGTATAGCTATAAATGCTGAATTTCCATGTTCTTGTATGGGTAATAATTCAACCTAACTATACCATCCCTGTAACTGTTGGATTTTTCATTGAATATATATATAAATATATATATGCACACATATATGCCAGCTACAAGCAGTGTTCCAGCAAATTGCCAGCTAATGCAAAGTTATCCACTTGCCTGAACACACTCAAAAACAATTTAGAACAAAACTAAAATGCTATTGTGTGTGTGTGCAAACTTTATGAATATGCTTTATGAATGGCTGTTTTGGCTTTTGTTTTACTTACTGCTGCAAGATGCCACATGCACATCTTGGAACAATTTATAAAAAGAGAGCAAAAAGCACATTTACAGAAAGGGCATCCCAGTAGCAAATTGCGTCGGATGGGCCCTCCTAAAAAAGTAAAAGAAAAATAGGACAGTGAGAGACAGTGGATTAACGGAGGTGCAGGGAGAAAAAAAATTCAAACCTGTGGGGTGGGAAGGTAATAAGTAAAAAAGCTGAACATGACAGGGTGAGCTGATGCATAGGATAGGAAAATGGAAAACGGAAGGAAGAATCTGAAGGCGGAAACAACACAGAGTGGATAGAGGAGAGAATAAGAATACCCAGGCACTTCCATTAGTGCTAACAGCAAAAGAAAAAAGTAGTTTCCTGAATGTAAGCAGTGAAATGATAGTCACCCTATCAAATGGATGGCAAAGAAGCCATGCTTCAGGTGAGGGACAAACACAAGAGCAAACAGGGTGTGAGAAATTGGGTTGTTGGTTGACTGTGGTGTGAGCCCTGGTTAAGCAGCAACCACAATTCTTGTCAGGGTTAGGCACAAGCAAACTCCAAATTAACCTGTGCTCACCCTTGGGTAGATTCAGGCCTTAACTTGAAGGCAATGTGTAAAGTATTTGTGCACAGTGGAGGTTTGTGGGATGGAAAAGGGGTGGGGCAGCGCGTGGCAGGGGAAAAATAAACTAAAATATAAATAATTTTTAAAACTTACCTTAATGCCGCACTGCTCACTGCTCACTCCTCCGTCCTTGAATCGAGTGCAGGCACAGGCTCCCAGCCTGCTCTGCAGCCAATCGTGATGCTGCTCAGAGCAGCATTAGGACTGGCTGCGAGCGCCTAGCCAAGGTGCTCACAGGCAGACTGGGAGCCTGTGCCTGGGGAGAGCACACTGCGCATGTGTGTTTGGCCAGCCCGAGACGACTGGCCAAACACACATGCGTCCTGAGGGGAGTGCACAGTACACTCCACTCACTGCTCGTCATAGTCCGTCACCCCGCCCCTCCTCTTTTAATACAAAATAAGTTTATTATTATTTTGTATTAAAGGGTTTGCAGCAGCTGCTTATGGTGGGGCGAGACACCCCTCTGCCCTAGTGGAGGAGCCTCCCCTGTTTGTGCAACACTTTAAACAGTGGCACAGTGAAAACATTATACAAAAAGGATCCCACATAAGTTTAGAACAATAGAACCTAATTTAATAAATCAAACAAGACCAAAACAACAAAAATTCAATCAGTAGGACTTGAGTTATGAATTAGTAATGAATAAACTGTGGAAATCTGCCTAAAAGCAAAAAGTGTCAGATGGGCATATCTGGTCGCACCAGACTGGTATAAAGTCAAAGGTTTAGGCCAAACCAATGGAGCACAGGCCGGCTACAGAAACCCAGTTACGCTTGCGGAACAAAGTATCTTAAATCCTTGGTACGGAGCGTTGCATGGATCAAAGTTAAAGATGTATCAAACAGCTGAGGTGATGCATTGGTTTCGAGACGTGGCAAGGCTGCAGTGGGAAGTCCTGTTGTGTTGATGTCAAGGATCCCTTCAATGGTGCTTGCAATGTGAAGGCGGGTGCTGGGGATGTGTTGCGCAGCCGAGGCAATGCGTTCGGCCTTATGAGCGATGAGGCGGCGATGCTGCACTCCAGTGTCGTCAACGAAGCTGCCGTCCAGAAGAGACACGAGAGCCTACTCTGGGGAATCCCCGTGCACCCGATGTTGTGAAGGAAATGGATTGAACCCAAGATGCAGCATGCAGCGGCTTTGCAAGTCATTTGTGTCAGTTCCAATCCATGCGGCAGTGAAGCATCAGTTCTCTAGAGGATGCATTGTTCCGCTTAGGAGATGCGTTGGTTCTACTCGAGGACGTGCCGCTCAGCAGAGAGGATGTGTCTGTTCCACTGGGAAGCCTCTCAGGCCCACTTCCAAGGTTCCAGGACTGGGGTGGCACCACTTGACAGAGTAGACTCACAGATGATGGAGTCCAGGTGCAGAAGCAGAGTAGTTGGAAGTCTTCTGTACCCCTCAGTCCTCAGATCTGGAGGCCAGCCAACTAACCTATGGACTCACTCTGGGTTGAAAGATGCAGGTCCAGTCCTTCTCACTCCCAGGCAAGAGGCAGCAGGCAACAGGTCAGCACAGCAAAGTAGGAGTCCAGCAGAGTAGCAGTCCAGCAGAGTAGCAGTCCTTCAGCAGCACAGCAGTCCTTCTTCCTGGCAGAGTACCACAGGTCTAGACGTTTACTGAAGTGGTGGTATCTGAGATCCAGTTCTTATACCCAGTGGTGCCTTTGATGGGGGGGATGCTTCAAAGAGATGCCTTTTAAGTGCACAGATCTCCTGTCCTTCTTGCCCTGGCTCCAGACTAACTACAGGGGGTGTGCTGCCCTTTGAGTGGGAACAAGATACAGCTTATTCAGATGTAAGTGAGGCTGTGTCCAGCTCCTCCCTCCCACCCTGTCCAGGGTGGCCCATCAAGTCACACCTAAGCTCCCATTTTTTATGGCTGTCTAGGAGGAATACACAAGAACAACTGTCAACTACACTCAGTCATGTGACCAGAGAGAGGCTGCGGGCACCAAATGGCTAAGGCAAAACAATTTTTAAATGTGGCATTTTCAGAATTGCAATTTAAAATCCAACTTCACATAAGTTAGGATTTGAAATTGTGATTCTAGAGACACCAAACCTGAAAGGGTGATCTCTTCACATTTGGAACATATGCGCATAAAGTTTAATAAGACAATTCCAATGTTAACCTCAG
Source organism: Pleurodeles waltl (assembly GCF_031143425.1). Taxonomy (NCBI): domain Eukaryota; kingdom Metazoa; phylum Chordata; class Amphibia; order Caudata; family Salamandridae; genus Pleurodeles; species Pleurodeles waltl. The sequence goes on along the minus strand of NC_090447.1, from coordinate 1,448,886,620 downwards.
GGAGAGATAGTCCTTGCAGTGGTAAAAAAACGAATTGAAAATCTTTTCAATACCAGGGCCTGTGAAACTCAAAAATACATGTCATACTTTTTTAATACATTGCACCTTGCCCTCTGCACTTCCAGGTACTAAAAAGAGAGGTTTAGGCCTGGCAATAGGTTTATTTATTTTAAATGAATGTATAATGTACACCAGTATCAACAATCACAACTTTTTATCATGCTACAACTCAATTCACAAAATATTGCCTACCGCACTGTAGTGTGCTCTGCCAACCCCACAACAACCAATATGAAAACTAACCAATCCACAACGGTGACTTGGATACAGTGTGCACAGCTGTAAATGCATTTTCTCCAAATTTAACAAATGCTAAAATGTAAAATAATATTTCAAACATGTTTTCGACTTCTCAAAACAATGATCATCAATACCAAAGTGCCAACATAAAATTTCCAAGAACATCACAATTCATGTCAGATTGATACAAACACAAAGCTATATAACATGATTTGTCTGTTCCTTCATAGTTGCATGCAATTGTTCCTTTATGATATATTTGTTATTTTTCGTTTTACTTGTTTGTAGCTCAGGTTACGTTTCCTGTCCTTCCGGGATTGTTTCAGTCATTAGCGTTGTATTTCTTTTGAGCACATGTTCAAGATCTGCACATAAGGGCACCTGGATGATATTTTATAGTGGATTTAATAAATGGGATTAGATTACTGTGCACAAATATTTTTTCTTTTCTTAATTCATCGGTTCAATATCTTTTTATTGAGGTGTTCAGAATTATGTTTTTTTTGGGTGGTTTCACTCCTCACTTATTGCACTTCCCATCTTCTTTTTATGTTTAATTACATTTTCCTATTCGTGTTCATGTAGTGGCCTGGATCAGGTTTCAGCGGTTCATAAAAGGACGCACCTGTAGCTCGTTTGTGAGGTGGCTCCATTAGAATGCTATTGATCGGCTCTCGAGCTCGGTTGCGTGTGTGGTGGTAAGTTTTGGTTTTTCCACCAGTATTCAAGCAGATTTTGAATAGGATAAGTGAGCATGGAGCGGCATCTCATATCATATGAATTTCTCTAGCAGTTGTCCCTGTCCTGTTGGGCCAAAATAAAAACCGAGTATGTTTGATCTTCAGTTTTGAATTACTGGTATGATTCGGGTGCATACTAGCTTTGGGTATATTCAGGGTAGCTTATTTATTGGAACATGTAGGATGTTCACATATGTTTGTTTGGATCACAGTTAGGATGTTTTCTCAGTACCCAGCTTCAGTTTGGGAAGAGTAATTTACCAGGGCAATCTTTCCCCTGCAGGTTCTCTCCTGCTGTTAAATATGGGTGAAGAATTCTTGCATGTTTTCGTTGTTCAGTTTTTTTCACTTTTTTGCACTTGGCTACTTCAGTGCGTCTTGGATGACTGTTATGTATGATATGGGTTATCACACCTGGCACTCCACGGCAGGGCAGATGTTGCAGTGTGCCCTGCCTCACCTGGACATGATGGTAATGACTAGGATGTAGGCGTGGTAGTACATAAAGGGCCTGGGGACCTGTGGCTCATGGCCAGAAAATACCTACCTATCTACAAGTCTGATTATTGCGCAGCACTGCCACTATAATTCCTGATCTGTGCACCACAACAAACACGACGAGTCCCCGGCTCAAAGGTGACATCTCAGACAAGTGGCTTCACCGAAGAGGTGAGGCATCATGGGCCTTTAAGCATGTAAGCAGCAGTAGCTTACACAAGTAAAATCCTACATGTCACCAACCCTACAAACCTGTAGCACCTGTATTTCACAGATACTGAGGCAAAGACAATCCACATATACAAAAGGGGAGTAAACCACGGTAGGCCACATGTGTTAACCCTACCATTTTCACATGTCAAGTACTCTTTAAAGTCACCCTGTCACCATCCTCAGCACATGTGTGCTGACATCGCCAAGTTCATTCTACTAGGACACCCTGGCAGTGCGAAGGGAAGACCAGTTACCACCACATTTGAGCAGCAGCCACCATGCATTTCCGCCCTTGAGCCCTTCGTTGTAGAGGGTCCCCTAGCAGCACAGACGGTTCGATGGAAAGAGTGGGTGGAGCAGTGGCATTGGGCAATGATAGATGTCGTCCCATGCTCTTCCACCTAGGGGTTACTACCATTCATAAGTTAGCAAAGTCAGTGGCAGAGGAAGGCCCCCCCTTTCACATACCAGTTCCCTAACAGCGCACTTCAAACTGCTCACAAACCCGAAATACAAAAGGTTCTTCCTAAGGCAAGCCAGGCAGCTCCCTAAAGAGTCCATAGACACTTTTTATGCACAGCTGAACAAACTTGCCAGCTGTTAGAAATGGGGTTTTTGGTTGGCAGTCAGGTTGCCCTCTGTCCAAGCAAGAACCCTCACTCTAGTCAGGGTAAGTCACACACAATCCAAAATCAGCCTGTGCTCACCCTCCGGTAGCTTGGCACGAGCAGTTAGGCTTAACTTAGAAGGCAATGTGTAAAGCATTTGTGCAATAAATCATACAACACCATAGCATAACACCACAAAAATACACCACACAGTATTTAGAAAAATATATCATATTTATCTGGGTATCTTCAGGTCAAAACGATCAAAGTTGCAATACGAATTTGTAAGGTTATCACTGAGAAGTGATAGAAAGTGTCTTAAGTCTTTAGAAAGTAAACAAAGTCTCTTTCAAACACAAAGTACCTGGTTTCTGGTGGAAAATCTCCTCAGAGGGCCACAGGAGAAGAGGTGCGTGGAAAACTGGTGTGTGCGTTGAGTTCACCTCAGCACACACAGACTTGCGTCGTTATTTTCCACGCCGGGAGTCGGGCGTCATTTTCTGGCGCGCGGACAGTCTCTTACTGGGGTGTGCGGGGAGTACCAGATGTCCCGGGTCTGTGCGTGGATGTTCCTGCTTGTTTTCCGGCTGCGCGTCGTTCTGCGGGGCTGCGCGTCAAAGTTTTGATCTCACGGCAGGCGTTGCAACGATTTCTCCTGGAAAGTCGGGCGGCGTTGTCCTTGCGAGCCCGTGCGTCAAAGTTTCGATCTCACGGCAGGCATTGCGTCGATTTCTCCTGCGGAGTCGGGTGGCGTTGTCCTTGCGAGGCCGTGCGTCAAAGTTTCGATCTCACGGCAGGCGTCGCGTCAATTTCTCCTGCGAAGTCGGGCGGCGTTGTCCTTGCGAGGCCGTGCGTCAAAGTTTTGATCTCACGGCAGGCGTCGGGTCGATTTCAACCGGGAAGTCGGGCGGCGTTGTCCTTGCGAGGCCGTGCGTCAAAGTTTCGGTTGTCCCGAAGACGTCGCGTTGATCAGCGTCGGTGTGCGCCGTTTTTCTTGCCGCGGAACAAGCTGTGCGTCGAAAAATTCGGCACACGGAGCGTCCAAGAGGAAGAGAGAAGTCTTTTTGGTCCTGAGACTTCTAAGGAACAGGAGGCAAGCTCTATCCAAGCCCTTGGAGAGCACTTTCACAGCCAGACAAGAGTTCAGCAAGGCAGCAGGGCAACAGCAAGGCAGCAGTCCTTTGTAGAAAGCAGACAGGTGAGTCCTTTGAGCAGCCAGGCAGTTCTTCTTGGCAGGATGTAGTTTCTGGTTCAGGTTTCTTCTCCAGCAAGTGTCTGATGAGGTAGGGCAGAGGCCCTGTTTTATACTAAGTTGTGCCTTTGAAGTGGGGGTGACTTCAAAGAGTCTCTAAGAAATGCACCAAGCCCCCTTTCAGCTCAATCCTGTCTGCCAGAGTCCCAGTAGGGGGTGTGGCAGTCTTTTGTGTGAGGGCAGGCCCTCCACCCTCCCAGCCCAGGAAGACCCATTCAAAATGCAGATGTATGCAAGTGAGGCTGAGTACCCTGTGTTTGGGGTGTGTCTGAGTGAATGCACAAGGAACTGTCAACTAAACCTAGCCAGACGTGGATTGAAGGGCACAACAAGATTTTAGTGCAAAGAAATGCTCATTGTCTAAAAGTGGCATTTCTAGAATAGTAATATTAAATCCGACTTCACCATTCAGCAGGATTTTATATTACCATTCTGGCCATACTAAATATGACCTTCCTGCTCCTTTCCGATCAGCAGCTGCCACTTCAACAATGTATGAGAGCAGCCCCAATGTTAGCCTATGAAGGGAGCAGGCCTCACAGTAGTGTGAAAACGAATTTAGGAGTTTTACACTACCAGGACATATAACCACACAAGTACATGTCCTGCCTTTTACCCACACAGCACCCTGCTCTAGGGGTTACCTAGGGCACACATTAGGGGTGACTTCTGTATAGAAAAAAGGGGAGTTCTAGGCTTGGCAAATACCTTTAGATGCCAAGTCGAAGTGGCAGTGAAACTGCACACACAGGCCTTGCAATGGCAGGCCTGAGACAAGGTTAAGGGGCTACTGAGGTGGGTGGCACAACCAGTGCTGCAGGCCCACTAGTAGCATTTAATCTACCTGCCCTAGGCACATGTAGTGCACTCTACCAGGGACTTACAAGTAAATTAAATAGTCAATCATGGATAAACCAATCAGTAGTACAATTTACACAGAGAGCATATGCACTTTAGCACTGGTTAGCAGTGGTAAAGTGCCCAGAGGTCAAAAGCCAACACCAACAGGTCAGAAAAAATAGGAGGAAGGAGGCAAAAAGTTTGGGGATGTCCCTGTCAAAAAGCCAGGTCCAACACCAGCACATATACATTGCCAGATGTTGATGATACAATTTGTGCGCAGTTTATATAAGGATGTGCATCAGTCAAGCTGAGAGAAAACAACCTGCAGGTGCCAGGGATGTCCATGGCCAACATTCTTATGATGGGGTGATCAAAAGACCACTCAAAAGCGCATACTGTGCACATGGAAACAGTCCTACAGAGTCAGATCAAACCGGAGCCAGTGAATGCAGTGTTGTGTGCAGCTGCAGAAAAGGAAAAAGACTCGTCAAAAGCCCACTGCAAGCACCAAGACAAGCTACATGTTTGCAGGACTATGCCGTCATCATGGGCCGTGCCCTGCCCAAGGCAAAAAGTGCTCTCATTGCAATAAACTGAACCATTTTGCCAAAGTGTGCTGGTTGCCGGCATGTCAAAAACAACAGAAACGCAAGCCAGTTAATCTAGTACAACCACCAGTGGGCATGAGAGAGGAGGATGACATGGATAATGAGGTGTCTGTTTTTGGATCATCCACGCCATTGCCTTTGGCAGGAATGTTCACAACCGAAATCACTCATGAGGAACAATCGACATGCACTAAAGTGTATGTGACCAAGACAGGGTCAGGGATGCTGCCGACATGGAAGATGGTGGAGAAACTCAATCTCATTTCCTTTTTGTTCAGTGTCCACCTTGGTAGCGTAGATGACCTACTAGCTGAATTCTCACTACTGTTTGAGGGTATCAGCTATTTAAGGGATTGCCTAATACATCTACACATCGATGAGTCAATCCATTGTTGTGTGGCATTTCACTTACGCCCAAAAGTAGAAGCTGAATTGAGGAAGCTGGAGCAAGCCGACATTTTTGAACGGTGGAGGGCTCGACACTGTGGGTATCCCCAATCGTCATTGCTTGCAAACCAAAACTACAGGCTGAAGTCAGGATATGTGTTGACATGCGGTAGCCCAACCTAGCAATATAACTAGAGCAACACCTAACACCCACGGCGGATGACATCCTTGCTGATGTAAGCGGATCAAGATGGCTCTCTAAGATCGATCTGCGAGCTGGGTATAATCAGCTGCTGTTAGTGCCAGGGCCAGCACAACTTTTCCACTCAAGTCAGCCTGTGGAGATAAAAATACCTCCGCTTTGGTATATCAAGTGCAGCAAAAATATTCCAGGACACCATTTGTGGGGCGCTGGTTGGACTACAAGGGGTCATCAATGTCAGTGATAACATCCCGGTACATGCACCTACCATTGAGTTACACCTTGATCGGCTGAGAGCAACCTTCAAGTGACCACGAGAGAGTAGGCTCACTCTGCACAGAGAAAAGTATGCGATCTCACAAACAGACGTTGCTTTCTTTCCCTATCGATTCCCAAGAGAAGGGGTCATTCCTGACCCAGCAATAGTGCAGGACAGTCAATCAGCTTCACCACCTACCAACGTATCAGGTGTCTGTAGCTTCCTAGGGATGGTAACCTACTGTGGGCATTTTATCAGGAATCTCACCACTCTGACCACCCCATTGGGAGAACTAACAAAAGCCAATTCCATGTGGGAATGGGGCCCTGATCAGGATGCTTCGTTCCAAGCCACCAAGATGGCATTATCCAAAAACACCAATCTGGTCTACTTTGACCCAAACAATGAATCAGAACTGTCAGTAGATGCCAGTCCCACTGGCCTAGGAGCTGTCCTATCTCAGAAGCAGGATGATGGGGAGTGGGCCCCGGTAGCCTATGTAAACCAGGCACTAACCAACACAGACCAGCAATACTCCCATATCGAAAAGGAAGCCATTGCTGTACATTGGGGCAGATGCCATTTCCATTTATACCTCTATGGCCAGTCACTCGATGTTTGCACGGAACACAAGCCACTCATGTCCCTCTGTAATGGCTCCTCATCTAAGCCACCTCCCAGGATCGAGAAGTGGATCTTACAACTTCAGGACTATTGTTTCTCAGTAGTGTATTGACCAGGGTCCCAGAATCCAACTGTCTACTTATCCTGACACGTGAGACCTGCCACTCCTCGCGAAGCTTCTGATGCAGAAGAAGTGGAAGAGGATGTGCGCCTGGAGGTGGAGCCATCAAGAACTCTCAGTAGATTACATCAAAGCAGCGACCTCGGCTGATGAGTGTCTTCAGTTAGCCGTCTCCGCTATTGCCTCAGGTAACTGGCACCTACTCCTCCACAATGTGGCTCGAAAGACTGAAGAAGCATGGTTGACATTATCTTCATTGCTTAAATTCCGACATGAGTTAGCCATCTCTCCAGAGGAATGCATTCTAAGAGGCCCACGATTAGTCATTCCGACATCACTACAGAAGCGGGTTGTGGATTTGGTCCATTCATCACACCAAGCAGTGGTAAATACAAAGTCCAGGCTCAGAAGTAAAGTGGGGTTCCCCGGACTGGATGACCAAGTTGAATGTGCCATGCAGCAGTGCTTAATGTGCCTGAGCTGATCCTTTCAATATCCTGGTTTAGAGCCAATGCAGATTTTGGGAGTTTGCCAGATGGTCTACACATGCTTGTAGTGATCATTGACTTTTCAAAGTATCTGGAAGTGGAGATCATAAACTCTATCACCGCCACGGGCTACTAAACGAACTCAGAACCCCTTTCTCCAGCCAAGAGTTCGCTGAATATCTACAGTGCGAGGTGTCACTCACAGGAAGATCACTCCTTGCTGGCCCCAGGCAAATAGCGAAGCAGAACATTTCATGAGAGCCCTAAACAAAGTCCTAAGGATTGTTGTGGCTAGCAATCAGGGTGTGGAGTGTGCAATCAATGGTTTTCTATGTGAATGCCACCTGACTCCTCATGCCTCCACCAGCATACCGTTAAGCACCTTATGCATGAACAGAATGGTGGGAGACACGATCCTTCATGTGAGAGAATCTTCCAGATTTGCAGATCAAGCAGCTAAGGCATTACCAAGGCGAGGAGGCCTGCATGACTGCATATCAAAGAGAAGAAGTGCAAAACAGCAGGAGGTCCAAGTAGGCGATCTAGTCCTGATAAAGAATTGACATTTGGGGAGGAAATTCTTGCTGCCCTTTGAAAAAGAACCATGGACAGTGTGTGCTATCAAAGGTACAATGATCACGGCCCAGAAGGGCAAATAATTAATCATGAGAAACATCTCGTTCTTCAAACTGTACTGACAGCCTGAGTCCGAAATAAGGAACACTGAAGATGTCACAAGAGATAGTTTGGTAGCAAGTGACAGTGACTGAACTGAAGACCAGCCTGACAGGATCTCTATGCACTCTATCAGTCACAGGATGAAGTTGTTGACCAGTCCCAGTCGGGGGCAGACTCTGAACCTACAAGGAGTGAGCAACAGGACACCATGGTCCAAGAAGGGAGCGGAGCAGCAAAAGGTGACCCAAAGCATCCAAGACAAGGCATGGAGTGATACAACCGGTGTCCTCTACCAGCGACATCTATCAGACTCAAGGAATTTGTACTAACCTGAATTTATATAAGCTTAATTTATGAAGAGAAACAATTCTAAGACTCTGCTACTTCTTATTTTGCACTTGGAGGCTCTCCCTTGAGATCCTCCTATGTGTCTACATGGGGGGCATACAGAACTGTGTCATTGTGTTTCAGTTTTCTCCTGGATATAGGAGAAAAATTATGTTTGATATGGGTTAGACGACCTGGCGCTCCACGGCAGGGGGATTGTTGCAGTGTGCTCTGCCTTGCCTGAACATGATAGTAATGACCATGACATCGGTGGGGTAGTTAATAAAGGGCCTGGGAACCTACAACTCATGGCCGGAAAGTGACTGTCTGTGAGTCTGATTATTTTGCAGTGCTGTCACTATAATTCCCGAACTGCCCTACACAACAGATGACTTCACTATCTGGTTTGTGCTGTGCAGCATTTACAGCTCAAATGTCTGTTACATCAAGGCTTCATTTTCTGGAATATTAATACCCACTTTACTTTCTGCTATGTGTTTGTTTGTAAACCTTAGTTTTTTAAACGCCAATTAACAATGAAGGGGTCACCATTGTGACTGCCTAGGCAGAACTTCAAGCACCTTTGAGCAGCTGGCTTATCAGACAGTTTGGTCTAATTGCAAGCATCTATTCTGGGTCTTGTCGCTCTCTTTTTCACATTTCGCAGGTGTTGTGCACATGGATTAGCAGATTCTGATTTTAGAGTAGTGAGCACAGAAGTACGTGTCAATATAGGCAGTTCTGCATGGATGGCACTGCACTCAGCCGGCACTCTCTGAGCATGGAGTTCTGAATGTGCAACGCTGATGGTAATGAACACAGAACATTATATTGGTATCCACCAGAAGTTCTACTAGTATGCGTTTGTCATATATTACGGTTCTGTTACATTATTTTTTGCCTTTTTTCCTTTTTTTTGTTTTGGTTCCCGTCACCCCTCAAGAAGGGACATTCTGGTCCTGATATGAATTGGGAGCTCTCTACTTTCAAAAACTTTGAAGGAACATGCAAATCACATGTTATGTACCTTTGTGTTGGAGGGGGCACATGTTGTCCAAGTGTCAACTCCCCCAGAGGGGCATGCTCATCGTACCACCCTGGCATGATATCCTGACTGGGCTCAAAGTTGTGGGAGGCTGGTTTCCCCAACTTGGCCCCTTGACTCTGGAAGGACAGCATGTAGCTTACTACATCTCTGGAAGTCCTCTGAGGAGGTTGCTCCCAGCCCTTCTTGACCAAAGTCAGAGGTCCTCTGACCGGGTGCTCAAATAGAAGCTCGGGGGGATGAAAACCAATCCCTTCTGAGGGACCTCCAGGTAGGCCATTAGGCATGGTAAGAGGATATCCATTTTTTATCTATGGGCCTCTGGTAGGCCTCTGATCATGCCTGTTGAGGTCTTGGGGGGGTCTCTCCCAAGACCCCTTGGTTGAGGGTGGCAGATAACTTATAGGCCCCTCCACACTCCTTCCACATGACTTGCAGGCAAGCTGACTTGAAGTTAGTGCATCTGTCAGACACCACCTCCTGGGGGAATTCCGCTTAAGCAAAAGTCCCCCTCAGAGCCATAGCCACCACCTGTGGAATCGTGGTCCTCAGAGGGGTCGCCTCCGGGTACCACGTGGCATGATCCACCAGTGCCAGGATGAACCTGGGCCCAGCAGCAGTCTGGGGATTTCTAGGCCCTCCTAACTCAATGCCCACCCTTTCTAAGGTGGTGTCAACTACAGACAAGGGTTAAAGAAGAGCTTTAAGCTTCAGCTCCATACCTCCCTTCGTCTGGCAGGTCATCCAGGTCCTACAGCCTGCATCTCAGGAAAACCTGAGTCTCGGACAATTGACGAGAGGAGTGAGTCTCCAATAGGTCTTGCCCCAGCCCGATTGTCATGCCAGAAAGATGTCACAGACCATTTTCAGTAGGATGGCCCAACAACACTGGGAGACCACTGGGGCACTTTGGGCCCTCTAGCCAAGAGCCCTAGGCTCACTGTACAGGAGATGGTCCTCCAAGTACAGGTGATGAGTTCTGGCATCATCACCGGCTGTTTGGGCTTCAGCTTGCCACCTCAGGCCCCATAGAGTGGGCACTCTCTCAGTGCCCTACTGGACTCTTCCCTGTTGAGACCCCCTTGTGTTTGCTATATGGCAATCACAGGCCAAGTGCCTGGAGGAGTAAGGTCCTCTTCAGTTGATGCAGGAGCAGCCCCGTCAGTACCCCTTCAATCTCACCGGAGGTACATTCCAAAGTGGGTTTCCCCCATCCTCGTCCTCTCACCCTCATAACTGTGAGCTGGGCCTTTGTTCCAGACTCCATCATCTTCTGGCTTCTTGCTCGGGTAGCCATGGATCGTGTGGTAGTTTGTATCCAGTTGGGTAACCCCAAAATCTCTACATGAGCCTGGAACTCCACTTGTCTCCATATAGTGTGCTCCAGGTCATTACCCAACAGACAAGCCACTGACATGGTGGGGCTCACGACAACCTTCAACAGACCTTAGTCCCCTCCTCATTCAAATGGCACCTGGGCTATTGCGAAGCAACACTTTCTGCTGTCAACATCCACCACTAGGTAAGTGGCTTGGGGGATGACCTGCTCAGGGGAGACCAGTTGCCTCCTTGCTGTAGTCACACTGGCCACTGTATCCCGCAGACTCTCTAACCCATGCCCATTGACAGTGACCCTCTGCCTATATTTTGCTGTGTTAGCAGGCACTTGGATCCTGGGCATCATCTCACTGTCACCCAGGGACACTAGGGAAACACCCATAACCCCCTCTTCATTATAGGGGTCTTCCTCTTCCCCCATTACTACGTTCATCACCCCTGGAGCCTTCCCTCCAGTGGGAGGAGGCACTTGTTTGGGACACTCCCTTGTAGTGTCCATACCAGTGACACTTGTATCACCTAGGGGTCCGTAGGGGTAGGCTTTTGTCATGAGAAGTTATCTTTGGGGCACCAGGTTAGGATTTCAGGTGAGGCCCTTTCCCCGGTGGATACTTTTGGGCACTGCTCAAGGTCTCCTTCTTTTAGCCACCAACTCTTTCTTTTGGGGAGACCCAGGCACCCCTTTTGGGAGTCCCCTAGCAATCTTTTTGGATGCCTGGGTACTGGGCCAGAGGTAAGCTTTCTCCATCAGCTTGCTGTCTACCAGGTGTTGGCATAGATCGGTAGAGCAAGTATCAAGGAAGTGCTCCTTCAAGAATAAGTTGTACAATCGTTCATAATCCTTTATCTTACTGACCAACATCGAACCCTTCAGTGGCTTACTTGCATAGTCCATGAAGTCAGCTCAATTTTGTGTAGCCAGTTCGCAGGGCAGGGTAGTTTGTCTGGTATCCTACTTCAATCTAGTAAGGAGAGTGTCCCTCATCACTGGGGGCATGTACTGCTACAAGCTACCTCCCCAGCTCTCTTTAGGAACCCTGTGTACCCTTCAATGCCACATCATAGTCTGACAACCATTTATTGATGTCACCCCCATCTGGTAATCCTGTACCGTATTCTTGGGAATTAGGCCTCTACTCTCACTGTTAGACACTGCAAGGGCACTGCCACCATCACAGCTTTTGGTCTGTTATGTCCAACTCTCTGAGGCCAAGCTCATGGGTGTTAGAAATGGGGTCTTTGGTTGGCAGTCAGGTTACCCCTTATCCAAGCAAGGACCCTCACTCTAGTCAGGGTAAAGGAGAATCACCCTCAGTTAACCCCCGCTCACCCCCTTGGTAGCTTGGCACGAGCAGGCAGGCTTAACTTCAGAAGCAATGGGTAAAGTATTTGTACCAACACACACAGTAACTCAGGAAAACACTACAACATGACACAACACAGGTTTAGAAAAATAGGTAATATTTATCTAAACAAAACAAGACCAAAATGACAAAAATCTAACATACACACGTCAAGTTATGAATTTTCAAAAGAATAGGACTGTTATTTCTTAGAAAACAGTGAGAATGCTGTTATTTCACAAAAGTACCTGGGTAGAGCCAAAATAAAGCCGCACGGGTGATGGATCGATTTCTCACCCACAAGCGAGAATGTGCGTCATTCCTCCTCCGGTCGGGGTGGCGTGCATCATTTCTTCTCTCCCGCAAGAGAGCGATGCGTCAATCCGGACGGGCATCTTGGGTCCAGGCAGGCTTTGCGTTGATTATCTGCACCCAGCCATGTTGCGTCGAAAATCTGATTGCACGGTATCACAAAACCACGCTGCATGGGGTTTGCGTTGTTATCAGCCTCTGTTAGCGGGTGTTGCGCGTCGTTTCTCCAGCTGCATTGCGTCGATCTTCCAGTTGTGATGCAGGTGGAGCATTGATTTCAGCCGCAAAGCTGGCGGCGCTTCGTTTATCAGCTGCGTCATGGAAGGTGCGTTGAAACTTTCCCCGCACAGCGGTCTGTGCGTGGATTTTCATTCCTTGTCTGCCAACTTTACCTTTCAAGGGCCCAGGACCTGGACAGGGCACCACTTGGCAGGGCAGGAGTCTCAGCAGAGACTGCAAGTGCCGGCAGTGGAAGTCTTTGATGGCCCTGAGACTTCAACAACAGGAGGCAAGCTCAGTTCAAGCTCTTGGAGATTCTTCTCAAGCAGGAATGCACAACTAAGTACAGTCTTTGTCCCCTTTCACAAGTTGAAGCAGCAACTGCAGGATAGCGCACCAAAGCACAGTCACAGGCAGGGGCAATACTTCTCCTCAGTACTTCAGCTCTTCTCCTTGGCAGAGGTTCCTCTTGATTCCAGAAGTGATCTAATTTTCAGAGGTTTTGGGGGGTCTTCTTACACTAATTTAAGTATGCCTACTTCAAAGAGATGTCTCAGGCCCCAGACACACACAATGGGGTTGGACTCTGCATTGTTTGAGGGCAGGCACAGCCCTTTCAGCTGTAAGTGACCACTCCTCACCTCCCTCCCAGCACAGATGGTTCATCAGGATATGCAGGCTACACCCCAGCTCCCTTTGTGTCACTGTGTAGAGAAAGGTGCAAACAGCCTAACTATCAAACTGACCCTATGGGAACAGTCCAGCCCGAACTGCCAGGCCAGGTCCTCCCTGGCCCAGAAACAAGCATCCTGGGACCGGTTTTAGGGTATCACCCTTCATCAGCCAGGCTAGCTTGAATCCAGTGGCACAGTGAGCCCGGGACCCACGTTTATTCATCCCCAGTGCACTTATGGCAACAAAAGCAAACAAACACAAATGACGGACAGAATGTGGAACTAATCAAACATTTACCCCAGTCACTGATCTGGGCTTATTCCATCAATTCTTTTGCCCACCATGCCACCCCAGTTTGGACCCAGCCATATTCAAATCAGTCTTGATCCTGTTCCCTATAGGAACAGTCCAGCCCGAACTGCCAGGGCAGGTCCTCCCTGGACCTGAAACAAGCATCCTGGGACCGGTTTCAGGGTATCACCCATCATCAGCCAGGCTAGCTTGAATTCAGTGGCACAGTGAGCCCGGGTCCCACGTCCAGTCATCCCCGGTGCAATTATGGCAACAAAAGCAAACAAGCACAAATGATGGAAGGAATGTGGAACCAATCAAACATTTACCCCCAGTCACAGATATGGGTTTAATCCATCAATTCTTTTGCTCACCATGCCACACCTGTTTGGACCCAGCCATATAAAAATCAGTCTTGACCCTGTTCCCTATGGGAACAGTCAAGCCTGAACTGTCAGGCCAGGTCCTCCCTGGACCGGAAACAAGTATCCTGGGGCTGGTTTCAGGGTATCACCCTTCATCAGCCAGGCTAGCTTGAATCCAGTGGCACAGTGAGCCCGAGGCCCACGTCTGGGCATACCCGGCGCACTCATGGCAACAAAAGCAAACAAACACAAATGACAGTGGCATTTTCAAACACACAATCTAAAAACCAGCTTCACTAAAGTATGTATTCTTAAATTGTGAGTTCAGAGACCCTAAACACCAGATTTCTATCTGCTCCCAAAGGGAATCCGCTCTTTAATAAAATTTAAAGGCAGCCCCCATGTTAACCTATGAGAGAGATACGCCTTGCAACAGTGAAAACCGAATTTGGCAATATTTCACTGTCAGGACAGGTAAAACACATAAGTACATGTCCCACCTTTAACATTAACTGCACCCTGCCCATGGGGCTACATAGGGCCTACCTTAGGGGTGCCTTACATGTATAAAAAGGGAAGGTTTATGCCTGGTAAGTGGGTGCACTTGCCAAGTCGAATTGGCAGTTTAAAACTGTAGACACTGCAGTGGCAGGTCTGAGCCATGTTTACAGGGCTACCTATGTGGGTGGCACAGCCAGTGCTGCAGGCCCACTAGTAACATTTGATTTACAGGCCCTGGGCACCTCTAGTGCAGTGTACTAGGTACTTACTAGTAAATCAAATATGCCAATCATGGAAAACTAATTACACATACATTTTACATAGAAGCACTAGCACTTTAGTACTGGATAGCAGTGGTAAAGTGCCCAGAGTATCAAAAAAGAGCAAAAACAGAGTCCAACACACATCAACAACTTGGGAAACAGAGGCAAAAAGTTAGGGGAGACCACGCCAAGGATGCCAAGTCTAACAATGGCCATCTTTTTCTCCCCCATGGCTAGTCTCCTCCCAGCTAGAGCTTGCTATTTGTCTAGCCTGGCCAGGGCTTTCTCCTTTTTTAATTTGGCATGGGCTACGTTCTGCTCCTTGGCAGTCCTTGCCACTCCTACTTTAGTGTTCTATCTTCCCTTCTGTCCTTCATTTCCTCTGGGGACAGGCTCCTTGAAGATGCACTGCTGCTGGTTCTAGAGGCGCCTCCTGGGTCAGGGAAAAGAGGATCCTCCCTCTCCATAAGCTGTCCATCAAGGCTCCCCAGGCCTTGCTCAGACTCTTTCCGATGCTCCCGTTCTTCCCCCTCCTCTGCTTCCCCGTTGGGATGGCCCTCTGCCCACGCCCTCAAGGCTTCCCACAATTCTACCTTTTTGGCTCTTCCCCTGCAAGCCACCCCACTTGCCTGGCAGACCTCCTTGAGCTATGTCACAGTGTAGGTGCCCAGGTCAGCAAGGTCAAATTCTACCTCCGGTAGGCCTTCAGGCGTGTTAATAGATTAGGAGAAGTCAAAATCAAGATCTAGGAGGAAAAATAGGTCACCCCTCCCCAGCCACCTAACTGTCTGTTTTGGGCACACCTCAGGGAGAAGTGAACACTTATGTAAATGTGAAATTTGTCCTGCAGTCAGTTACTGCATGATGCTGTGCAGATGCAAGTCCTGTCCCACCACTTAACCACCAAATGTTGGAGGTGGCACATTCTGGTTGGCAGAGGCAAGGCCCTCGCCAGGCAGAACCTACCACTAGTGCCAGGGGTGGGTGATTTCACTCGTTGTATAACCTGTGCTCACCCTTGGGTAGCCTGGCACAGATCAGTCAGACTTATCACAAAGGCAATGTGTAAAGCACAGAGTGTCCACTCAATAAGTACACTGAACCTCTCAAACAAGACTTCACACAAGGTGTATTTAATCAAGTTAACACTACATAAAGGTCATGTAAATCTGGGCATAAATCACATTCGAAATATCACTAATAGTTTGAGGCCCAACAGTGTTAATACAAAATCAACATCATGTACACATGAGAAGACAAATACTTTGCCTCCCCGCACCCACATGCTGTGGTACTGCATTGAGAGCATGAGACACACCCCAACAATGACCCCAATTCAATCTAAAAACTTTGGAGGATGCATCCCGGTTCCCAATGACAGCAGCAATGTATACATCCAGAAAACTATAGCACGGTTAAACGCCAATGCCAACCACAGTAGTAAAGAACGTGCACAGCTATGCGGCTGTGCGAAGAAATCAACCACAGATATCAGCTCCCACTCACTCACTCTGCACCTCTATGCGGTGCCATGGATGGCAGCCATGCTCGTCTAAACGCATTGGCATACACTCGCTTCCAGCACCCTAATGGGGTGCTCTGACAACTGGCAGGTGAGTTGCAGATCCCTCCTAGACCCAAACCCACCTCCACCCTCCTACCAATTTCTGCCCCTCCCCTCAGAGTTAGAAATGCAGCAACCTTTCCCTGGATACTAGGTTGCTAGCGGATGGTGGTTAAACTTAAACAAGATCCCGGAGGAAAGGTAAGTGGGAAGAAGAAGAGATTGGCTAAACAGTCAACAGTCGGCAAATGGTGGTTTTGGTTCCTATTCGAAAAAGTTCACTCAGGGGTCTCCACACTGAACGTCTGGTGCTGGGCCCGGTCTGCAAAGCACAGGGGGAGGGTAGCCTTGGGACATACTGTTCCCACTGGTATCCAGCCAAGCCAGACACACAACTTTGAAGATAGTTACCAATCAGGCACCTACCAGGACAGGAGGCACCATGGCTGGGACCCGATCACTTGGCCCCAGGCATTCCAGTTGCACCCAAAGAGTTTACCAAGTTCTGTGTCCTCCTGGTATGGGCACCAGATCTGTTGCACGATCACCTGAGTCACACCAGACACTTCCGAACACCAGCACAAAGTGCTCAATTCCAGACCTCCCTAGGGAGAGGCCCAATGGCTGGTGCATGATGACTTGAATTGCACCAGACAATTCAGCTTGCACATGACAGCATACTAATGTAGTGCCACTCTGAAAATGAGACACCACGTCTGGCATGCGATGACTTGAGCTGCACCAGGCAATCCCGCTGCACACCAAAAGTTACCACTGCTGGGAGTCCCTAGAGCGAGGCACAACGTCTGGCACGTGATGACTTGAGTCGCACCAGACAATTGTGCTGCACACAAAGTTACCATTGTAGCATCTCCCAGGGATGAGACACCCCACTTGGTGCACGATGACTTGAGTCGCACCAGACACTTCTGACCACACAATCAGTTCCCGTTCCATTCCTCTCGGGATTGAGGGACAATGTCTGGTCCACAGTGACTTGAGTCACACCAGACAAATCCAGTCACACACAGAGATGCCAGTTCAGCGGCACAAGCGAGGTAGAATGCAGCACTGCTCCGGGTATGCCCCCACCTCCACAGGTCGCAACTAGTGACACGAACAGTGCATGCAATGAGCGTGCAGTCGGTGCTCGCACAAGAGAAATGCGCACACTTGACAACAACAGGCCACATGGAGTCCTACCACCAGTAATCCGTTCACTACCAACCAAACACTTATTTGCAACATGGGCCCACAATGAAGGGCCACATTTCTTGAAAGCGGGCTTTACCTTGCCAGCTCCGCACAAAGCCAATCCAGTCTCCAGGTCCAATACTTAGATCAATGCTCACACCTCTGCTACCAGGTGGAATCAAACAGACAATGTAAACAGGACACCTACTTGTAGAAAAACAATCCAGAGAGGCATTTTTCCCCCTGTATGTGTACTGCAGAATGCAGCACACATAAAAAGAGGAAACAACGAGGAGAAATAAGGATGTTTTTCCTCATTGCATGTGCCCTAGGCAGGTGTACAGTTATGACATATCCCCAGGTTTACAGATTGCTGTAAATCTGGAATGCGTCATACCCCATGGGTGTTGTGTGGGAACATCCAATGCCCATGGTACGCCTCCCTAATGCAGTATAAGGCAACACAGTGCAGTTAAAAAAAGTGACGCATCAGCAGCACACAGGGCTTTTAAGTAAGTCCCGCAGTCAGCAAAAACTGGAGGTCTAAAGGCAAAAAGTTGGGGGAAAACTACATCAAGTATGCCTGGTCTAACAGCCATTGATAAAGAAGCAAGAAATTAAGGGGCATATTTATACTTTTTGGTGCAAAACTGCACTAACGCAGTTTTGCATCAGAAAGTTTTGTACTGGCTTGCACCATTCCTGAGCGCCAGCCGGGCATCATATTTATGAAATGGTGCAAGCCGGCGCAAAGGGTGGGCTAGCGTAAAAAAAAATTACGTCAGCCAGGTGGGGGCAGGTGGTATGAGAGAAGGGGGTTTTGCACCGAAAAATGACATTAAGGCAGGTTAGAGTTAGACTCTAACCAGGCTAGTGTCATTTTCTGACACAAAATCATCCATACCACATGACTCCTGTATTAGGAAAGACAGGAGTCATGCTTACCACCCCAATGCCCAGCACAGGGGACTAGTGTCCCCAGGGCATGATCATAGCTCCCAGTGCCATGTAGGGGGCCATTTCAGGCCCCCAATGGCACTTTAAAAAATAAAATTAAATACTTACCTGTACTTAGCTACACTTACCTCGGATGGGCCCCCCATCCTCCGCTGACCCTCTGGTGTGGGTGTCCCTGGGCGGGCACCTGTGGACTTATTCCATTGTGTTCCACCATGGAAATAGACCCACAGGTCCCCTAATGCCTGCCCTGACCCAGGGTAAAACTTACTCCTGCATCGGCACGCTATGGGATCTTGGTACTTTTCCACAAATTTCAGAAATGCCTAAACTTGCCGGACTATGCTGGCATAATTAAAAGTCATCCCTAATCAAAACACTCAAAACACTCGGGCCTGATTCAAACATAAAACATAGAAGTACAAGCAAAATGAAGATTTATTTCCTGGTTTTTTTTTTTTTGCAATTCACAAACATCCCCAGTGAATGAGACATGGAATGTTGAATGTCTCCCTGCGTACTTCTGGGAATGCTATGTACATAGCATATACGCTCCTATTCCACCCGTGTGAATCTCTACATAGTTTAAATGTAAGCATGGGAGAATGGGGGCCTTTGTTGGATGCAAATTTTCCTCTTTTTTTTTCCCTCTGCGCAGGAAAATAAATGTTTCTTAATGGAGAAAATCTTCCCCTAAACCCCACCAAAACTGTAGATTATATATTCCACTTTCCATCCCGGGAGGAAAGTTACTACAGCCCTTGGTGGAAAACATTTCTGAACATTCCCATGGTGAGAAAGCATCAGGTCGAGTTTGGGAATGCTCTCAAGTACATGGTGTGAGCATAGACAAGCTTAGAAGGCTAATAATACTTTTAAACACCTGCTTTACATCCGTTTTGGGGTATTTACTTCTTTAGATTTCCCCACACCGCTGCGAGTGACCCTATTCACCACAATTTTAGGTATTTTTATTATACTATACTGAGTTAAATGGCCCGAATACCAACTTGCATTAGGGCCCCTGAGTGGCAACACCGCTGGTAGACAGATGTAGGCATTTGCAAAAGGAATAAAGAGTATTTACATTTTAGAATGGTTTGAGGGTAGATAGTTTCTGACATCCTAGAGAGGCAGCATGACATTGTCAGGTGGTCTGTTGACAGAGTCCAACAAAATTTTAAAGACATAAAAGCTGCAAATCTTGAAAAAATGATTTCGTTGCTTTCTGGACATTCATGATTTTAGCAAGCAGTAAAATGATGTGACACATACATGTACAGAAGAATAATATAGAAAGGGGCACGGTAGACACACACACAACCCCAGGGGCATAGCTACAAATGGTGCAGCAGGTGCAGTGGCACCAGGACCCAGGGATGTGAAGGGCCCTCTGGATCTTTCAGTAATATACTGTGGAAAGGAGGGTCATTGCACATTTGCACACTTGCTATGCCACTGACATCCAAACTGAACTAAAGGCATATCTCGTCAAGGTTCATTTAAAGGAAAGACAATTTAGGGTCAGAATAAAAAACATTTTGCTCTAGGCTTGTATCACAAATGGGATGCAAAATTGCACATAGTGTTTTTTGTTGGATTTACTTTCCAACGCAAAACATGTTCTGCGCTGGAAAGTTTCCTGAAAGGAACGCAAATCAGTGCAAAATGCTGTGTTGCATCACTTTGACTCAAGAGAGCATTCCATGGATGGCATATGGGTGCTCCTATCTAACCACCGGTGCTTCCTTATATGAAACCCTAGCTACTAACAGTAGAACACAGAATTTTGCACCCACAAAGTAATGACACTCTAAAGCAGGTGTTAAAAAGGTGACATTTTTTTATTTGTCCTACCTTTTCCCATTTTGCATGTGTGCTGCACTGTACAACACATATCTGAAGAGAGTTTTTTAAAAGTTACTCTAAGCATAGTATTTTGTGTTGGAAGAGCACTCTTCTGCTACAAAACCTATGCTAGGCTCACTCAGATACTTTTGCACTATGGTGCAAAGGTGTGTGCATGGTGCTTGGCAGCCTCATTGTGCTCCAGTGCTAGGGAGAGAGAAGGATACTGCCCTATCTCTGTAAATATAGCACTTCCTTGCTCTCTCCCTATCATGCAGTGCAGCACAGAAACTTTGGTTGCTGTGCTGCATTGTGTGACAGTTTGGTAATTCTGGGCCCTAGTGTCAGATTCAAAGGTTGGCAGTAACAGGACATGTGCTAAAATATGTTGAATGTCCCTTCGGCACATCTACCCCTGCACTGATTAGAATACAGGCTTCACCACTGAGAATACCATAATGCAGGAATTACACCATTGGAATTGCCACCTTTGAAACAAAATGAGGTACTTTGGTCAGATTGGAGAAAACTGCCAACAATACAGGGACGTTTCAAATGTGAGCACACAATTCCACTTTATTTATATATTTCCCGTTCTATCATTTGTTATACTAAATCCACAAGGCTGGGTAGATGTGGTGAAATTTTCATCACTAATTTTTTTTTCTTGAAGCACACCTTCTCCCTACACCCACTCAGGGCCAGCAGAAACTGCCTTGGAGATAAGAGCCTACCACACTGGCTGAAATTCAAAATCAGTATGGCAGTAAGGCATACGTCAGGCTTCGCACTGTACCATGGTTTTATCCCTGGGTATGGGATAGGATATTTCATAAAAGCAGTAAGCTATAACACTGGCTCCACTTCAAACTCAGTTGTGTAATAAAAGTCATCCACGGCTGGGTCAAACTGGGCCATTGGCAACCCTGGTGCCTAACGCTAGAGTTCCAGCTGCAATAACTAGAGTTATGCTCCCATTGCAGGATCGATATTCATTTTAATAGAAGGGGACAGTCCTGTTTTAAGGATGTTTGGGCCCCATGGCACAACATATTTTGGGGAGCCCTATTCGAAAACAAAATTCATTTTCTCACCCATTTGTATCTAATTCAAGCCTGGTAATGTCTATCAATACTTGATCATGCATTAAACGTTCAGTAACAAGGTCATACAAAATTCCCCCTGCTGTCTGTAATTCACTAGCAAATAATACAAAAAGAAAGCTTGAGCAAGCATTCATTACTCAATTTATTTTTTGCGTTGGACATATACTTTTTGTTTAGCATCAATATTTTCTAGATAATTTAGTTTCTAACCAGAATGTCTGCCACATTGTGGAAAAGGAACAATGAGGGCTTCTTGGTTGATGGTTAGTAGATTAGTGCATATGATTAAAATGAGATACACATGTAAGAAAATACCCCTTTTTGCATGGTAATTCCCATTTATTTTTAGGATTTATCAGCAGGTATTTGGACCTAGCACGCTAGCACATTGCTGCCCAATGCCCAGGACATCTGCTGTGATTTCTAAAAACATGTTGGACTGGCATGAACCTAATTGACATATTTTGTTTTCATAGTCATACTGGTTAGAACCCAGAGGAAGGGAAAGCTGCCACTAAACTGTTTAGAGTGATCGGAAGTAACAGTTTACCCATTTCCATAGCCACACATCTGGGTGGTCACAGGGGACTCTACACAGAGGAAGAAAGGTTATGCAATATTGACTTTGAGTAGAAAATACAGTGTTGGATCATTTGCTACCAGGCAAACAAGTACTGCTGCAAAAGCGGGCATAGTTGCCTCTAGGAACTATTTTCCTATTGGTAAGGGAGGGGCCAGGAGACACCCACATGCACCAACTAGTGCCAGACATAAATGTGGCACCCCTTGGTACCTTCTTCAGAACATTACTGTACCTGTGGAAGACAGAAGAAGGACTGCACCTGCTCTTGAAACCTGTGAGCAGAATCCTAGGGACCTGGTACAAGTAACAAAGAAGGGCAAAGGACAAAGAAGTATACTCCAAAGTAGAAAACTCCAAAGGCCAGTTAGCTGACCTCCTGTTCAGCTACCTACACAGACACAAAACTTGCAAGAACCCACATTCATGAGAGAGCTCAGCTGTCTAGTTTCAATTGGACCTGCACTGGACCCTGCTGGTGGATTTTGGGGTGTGAGTCCTAACTGCCAAGTGTTGTTCAGAGGTCCTGGAACCCTTGGCTGGTATTGGAGTGCACTCCTTCTGCCTAACACTAAAAACCTGGGACTTGGGAACTTTTTAAGGGTTTTTGCCTGGAGAAGTAACAGAAGACTGGTATCAACCTGTCAAGCTGATCCACTGACAGTGCACTGCTGGTGTGCCTAGTTTTGTCACATCCCCGGCTATATTGTTCTCCACAGCAGCAAATATGATTCAGCACGCCCAGTGCTGACAGACATCCAATAACATTGAGCCCTCTTTGGTCATTGCCTGCCCCACTGAGAAAACCCGACTTCCAGAAAAGAATATAAAGGGCACATTTATAGGTCCCTCGTGCCACCTTGCGCCACATTAATGTAATTTATTTTGATGTTAATGTGGCCCAACAAGGCCAAAATCCACGCGCCGTATTTACAGATTGGTGCAATGCATGCATTGCGCCACCCTGTAACCCTTTTGCGCTACATTATGCCTGCACCTGCCAGAATGTATGCAAAAGGGGCGTTCCCTCTTTAGGGGAGCCGGTAAAATGGTGCAAGGAAATCTATGGGATTTTCTTGCACCATTTGTTATGGCACTTTTAACGCCAGTCAGGCATTAAAAGTGGGCTTCCATTCTTTAGAATGGGCCCCTATGTACTCTGCAGGAGTAGCGCTAACAATTTTGCGCTACTCCTGCAGGGTAGATCAATAGAGTCACTAAATACGACTCTATTGCCTTCTACCCTGCACCATGGTGCACCGTATTTTAAGTACAGCACACATGGTGATGGTAGGGGGTGCTAAGGGGTGCAGGGAAAGTGGCGCTGCACTCAGTGCAGCGTCACTTTCCATAAATCTGCCCCTAAGTCTGAAGGTAGAAATCTTCAATGGGCTCGACGCCGAGCATCAACAGGTTCCTGGGTATGAACTCTGACATTTTTCTGAGCAAGCTATTCCGACCTTCATTAACTGCTTCACCAAGACGTCGTACTTTGCCAACCCATCATTGATGAGCCAGTCTTCGGATCAAGCCTGCAGCCTGGCCCCACAGAGGACTCTTCCTTTTCTGAAATGTTCTAATTCCGAATGTAACTCCTCAAATCCAGCCCACGTTCCTTTGTGGTTGGCCTCAAACATTACCCTTGTTCTTGTCAAGCACAGCTAGTTGCCCGCTGTTGGTGCTTTGTAGGTTTTGGTTCTATTTACATTTAAAACTTCACATATTCATTTCTCCGGGTTCCTCTTATTGGATTTTCATCATTTTGTTGTTGTTTGCTGTTCTACTGTACCTAATAGGAATGTTGGCATTATTACTTGTGTATGACTACCATCATCCCCAACTAATAATCATTATTGTAGGAAAGTACCCTCTTTTTGGCATGTTACCCCCAATTTCTGCCTGATGTCAGTGTTTTTGACTGTGTTCACTGGGATCCTGCTAACCAGAATCCCAGTTATTATGCTCTCTCTCTCCTCTAGATTTTGTCACTGCATACTGGTAACCCAGTATTTCACCCAAAATTGGCATACTGGTCCTCCCTTATAAGTTCCTAGTATATGGTACCTAGGTACCCAGGGCATTGGGATTCCAGGGGATCCCTATTGGCTGCAGCATTTCTTTTGTCACCCATAGGGAGCCCATGCAAAGGCTTCTACAGGACTGCCTTTGCAGTCTGTGTGAAAAGGTGAATGCACCCTTTCATTGCCATTTAAACTGCACCAGGTCACTTATAAGTCACCACTATTGCAGGCCTTCAAGCCCTGAAGGCAGGGTGCAGAACACCTGTGTGTGAGGGCACCCTTGTACTAGAAGAGATGTCCCCATGACCTCCAGGAAATGTTCCTGGACATCGTGAGTGCGGGGATGCCATTTTACGCGTGCACTGGACATAGGCCACTACCTGTGTCCAGCTCCACAATGTTAACTCCGAATATGGCCATGTTTGGTATCAAACATGTTGGAATCATACCCCAAAGCTTTTGCAAGCATTGGTGTATGATTCCATGCACTCCGGGGTCTCCTTACAGGACCCCCAGTACTGCCATTACAGCCTTTTAAGGTTTTCCATGCAGCCCCTGCTGCTGCCATCTCTCAGACAGGTTTCTGCCCTCTTGTTGCTCAAGCAGCTCAAGCCCAGGAAGACAGAGCACAGGATTTCCTTTGGGAGAGGGGTGTTGCAACCTCTCCCTTTGGAAATAAGTATTACAGGCTTGGGAGGGGTAGCCTCCCAGAGCCTCTGGAAATGCTTCAAATGGGCACAGATGGTGCCCTCCTTGCATAATCTAGTCTACACTTGTTCAGGGACCCACAGTCCCTGCTCTGGGGTGTTGTTTTATTACTTACCTTTGGTATTTTCTAATACTCCCAGCACCCCTCTACAGATTACACTTGCCTAGGTGGGAAACTGACTTTCGCATTCAATTTTCTTAGTATATGGTTTGTTCTCCCCCTAGGCCCATTTCTAACTATTGTGATTTTCACTATTTTCACTGTTTTCTCACTGTTTTTACAACTATTTCTGCATACTAGTGTATATGATTTGGGTATTACTTGCCTCCTAAGGAAGTATAGTCTCTATGGTATTTTTAGCATTTGTGTCACCAAAATAAAGTACCTTTATTTTTGTAACACTGAGTATTTTCTTTCATGTGTGTGAGTACTGTGTGACTGGTGTTGCATGTGCTTTGCATGTCTCCTAGTTAGGCCCTGACTGCTCAGCCACACTACCCCTACAGAGCCTGGCTTCTAGACACTGTCTACATTTCACTAATAAGGGATGACTGGACCTGGTATAAGGCGTAAGTACCTTAGGTACCTACTACAAACCGGGCCAGCCTCCTACAATTATTACTTGTGGGTGACTACCATCCTCCCCAACTATTGATCTGCTTTCTCACAAAATGGATGTAGTGGTTGAAAATCAAAGCACTGAAGATTTTCGCTATTGGTTTGGAATTGAGCTGATGTTTTATCTCCTTAATTCTTTTCCCTGTCTTGTCCATCCTGACTTCTTTCTATGTGCACAATTCTCTGACTACGCAGATTCATCCAACTAGAGAGGAAGTTGGGTGGGATACACCAGGGGTGAGGTAGACAGAGAGAGGTAAGATAGAAAGAGAGGTGAGTTAGAGGGAGACAAATGCAGCGAGACAGGTGAGGTAGTGAGAGAGGCTTAGAGTGATGCAAGGTAGAGAAATGGGCAAAAAGAGAAGTACGGAAAGACAGATAAGGAAAAGAAAGTTGTGAGGGTGTGAGTGGTAGATGATATTGATATGAGGCAGTGAAAGAGGTGAAGTTGGAAAAATAGAGAGGGTGAGTTAAAGAGAGAACTGTAAGACAGCAAGCTGTATGAAGAGACAGGTTTAGATAGGAATGTGGTAGGGAGGGTTAGGGAAACATAAATGGAGATGTAGAGAGGCAAGCGAGAGAGGAGGTCATGATGAAAATTATTAGGATGAGGTAGAGATAGGTAAATAGCAAGAAAGTACTTAAGTAATGAGAAGGGTGAGAGTGGAAATAGAAAGCGAGAGGAGGAGGGGAGGTGATTGTGCAAACAAATGGTGAGGCATTGTGCGGTTAAGTACCAAAAGAGAGGGAAAGGTAGAGACTAATGATAAAGAGATGCAAGGTACAGAAATGAGTTTGAGTTAAATGGGAGATAACGAGTGATAAGTACGAGAGAAGGCTGAGGATGAGGTAAGTTAAAGAGTCATAAGAAAGAGAAGTGAGTCAAAGAGATATGAGGACATATAAAGTCTGCCCTGTGAGAAAGCTCTCTCCACAAATACTTGTGCAGACTGGAAAGATAATTAAACAAAATAATATCCCCCACCACATAAAGCAGTCTGGGTAGCCTCTGTATTCTCTAAAGTGCAAAGTGTAGTGTTCAATCTAAAGCACTCCAGGCCCAATAAGAGCTTGGTGCAAGAGCCACTTACTGCTACTAAAGCAGCAACCTCAATCTCAAAGCTTGCAATTCACAATGAAGCATCATCAGCCGTAACATATGTTAAATAAAAATGATGTCAAGCTAAAACTAATAATAATTACTTCTGTCCCATTTGGGTAATTATGAACACACTCGACTGATGTGTGTGAGGTACCTCTAGGCAGAACCAATGGGGACTTTCAATGACTTCTGGTAATTGGGGGAAGAATTGTGGGGCCCCTGGATTCCAAACAGTAACAATTTATATATCAATTCCCTTCCCAGAGTGTCATTAACGGTGGCTTGGCACTTGTTGCACCTCTGACAGCCACCTCCTGCTAATAGTAACTCATGCCACACTGCCTGAGCAACACTTGGAATGTCAAAGACTGTCAACGGCACTGCCATCTGCAACACTAAGATACTGTTCACTACACCTTTTACTAGGTGTGTTCCTTTAATTACCCATTTGACCCCAATATGTTCTGTAAACTCAGTTTGCCAGGTCCCATATCAAGATTCACTCTCTAGCAGTAGTTTGAAAAGTATGAAAAAAGTGGTCAGTATTACAATGGATATTGAAAGAAATATTGAGGTTAAGCTTCACTTTGTCTGAACTGCACATAATGGTCCATGAAATGCAGGGGCGGTTCTTTCACAATGGCGAAGGAGCGTTACCCTCCTGGTTATGAGCCAGGAGCTGTAAAATAAAACAATTTTATTTATCATTTGATTTCACAGCTGCTTGCTCAGCTGGCAGCATGTGCAGGGAGGGACAGAGCTGGGCCACGGGAGGAGAGAGGAGGAGAGACTGCACCTAAGTGCGCATGTGTGTTTGGCTGGCCAGACACACATGTGCACTTAAGTTTCTCCAGCACAGCTGTGTTGAACAACTGGGCTAGAGAAACTGCACAGACCCCAGGGTTGTGTCTGAGCAGCACTCCAAGTTGCTCAGACTAATCCTGATACTTCTTTCATGCTAGGTTTAGCATGAACACAGCACCAGAATTGCTGGGGAGCCTGTGCTGATGTCCCAGTGAATGCTGGGACACCAGAAGAGAAGAGGAGAAAGAGGCATCCAGCAGCGTTCGTGAAGGTATCCTGTATTTTGTTTTTTGAAATATTATTTTTATTTCCCCATCTCCCATACCCCCACGACCCTCCCTTTGAGATTTGCAGCCGCCACTGATGATATGTAATGTGAAGTGAGGTTGATACATTCAGATTTAGAATCCTCCTTATACAAATGACTCAAGACGACTGAGAAGAGGCAGGATGACCTTGAAAGAAGACACATTAATATCCCTGTTTTGTGAAAAGACGTTGGGCACCTGAAAGCAAAAGTCATTGAGCTAGAAGACAAACTATGACAATGGGACATTAAATGCCACCTATGTAACCCTCCAATCATGACTGTCACCCTAGATGGACAGACCACTAAGTACTCACAACCTGAGGACCTTGAGAACTTTCTGGCCTAATTAGAGAATGAGTCTATGGAGACTACTTTACTCTATGACCAAGCGTGGATGGAGGAACCAAATGACTCATGTTGGACCTGGCCCTTTTTGCAGAGTCATCCCCAAACTTTTTGCCTTCTTCCTTCTATTTTTTCTGACCAGTTTTTGTTGGATTTAGGACTCTGGGCATTTTACTACTGCTAAAGTGCATATGCTCTCTCTGTAAATGGTGTTGGTGATTGACTTTTCCATGCTTGGCATATTTGATTTACTATTAAGTCCCTAGTAAAGTGCATTAGAGGTGCCCACTGCCTGTAAATCAAATGCTACTAGTGGACCTGCAGCACTGGTTGTGCCACCCACATAAGTAGCCCTGTAAACATGGCTCAGACCTGCAACTGTAGTGTCTGTGTGTCCAGTTTTAACCTGCCAATTCAATCTGGCAAGTTTAGCCACTTGCCAGGCACAAACCTTTCCTTTTTATACATTTAGGGTAGGCCCTAGGTAGCCCCATGAGCAGGGTGCAGTGTATGTTAATAGTAGGCTGATGTGTTTTACATGTCCTAACAGTGAAATACTACCAAATTGGTTTTTCACTGTTGCGAGGGGGGGGCTGCCTTTAAATATCTTGTAAGTGCAGATTCCCATTGGGACCAGAGAGAGATATGGAGTTTGGGGTCTCTGAACTCACAATTTAAAAATACATCTTTTGGTATAGTTAGTTTTCAAACTGTCTGTTTAAAAAATGCCATTTTGGAAAGTGGACATTTTCTTACTTAAACCATTCTGTGACTCTGCCTGCTTGTGTATTCCTTGTCTGGGTCAGACTGACATTTGGGCTGGTTGTGAATCTCCACTAGACAGTGACACAAATGGAGTTGGGGTGTAGCCTGCATATCCTGATGAAGCATATGTGCTAGAGTGGTGGAGGGAGTGGTCACTTACACCTGAATGGGCTGTGCCTGCCCTCACAAAATGCAGTCTCCAACCCACTGGTGTGAGTCTGGAGCCAGACCTGGGCAAGGCAAGATCTTGTGAACAGCAGAGACTTTCCTTTGAAGTTTGCCTGCTATAAAGGCAGAAAGGGGTATAAGACCCAAATGGAGTAAGACTCTTTTTACTTAAAAATTCATAACTTGACTTGGGTATATTTGATTTTTTTCGTTTTGGTCTTGTTTGATTTAGATAAATATTGGGTATGTTTCTAAACTGGTGTGCTGTCCATTTGGTAGTGTTTTCACTGTATTACTGTGTGTGTTGGTACAAATACTTTACACATTGCCTTTGAGATAAGCCTGATTGCTTGTGCCAAGATACCAAGGGGGTGAGCATGTGTTCTCTTAAGTGAGTATCTTTCTTGTACTGACTGACTGCCAACCAGAGACCCCACATTTGTATTGCCTTCTAAATCCCTATCCATCAGGCATATATATATGGGCAGCATGCAGGCCTTCTGACAGTACCAGACTGAACAAGAAAGTGGAGTCAAAGGATGTAGGTCATTACAGGTCTCCCCTTAAAGGCACCCTTGGACCCACCCTGTTGGAAAATGGGTTATTGGCAAGGGCAGGTAGATACCTACACTTAGCAATAGGCCACTAACCTCCACTAAGGTCCAGTTAGGTCTCAGTAAATTAAACCCAGCTCAACCCTTGGTAGCTTGGCAACAAGCGTCAAGGCTTAACTTAGGAGACAGAGTGTAAAGCATTCAAATATCACAAAACAGTAATTAAATAAAACACAGGAAACAGTTTAAAATTCCAGAACCAATTTATAAAAATAGATTATATTTTTATCTTTAAAATGACACCAAAACGAATAAAATCGGATAAGGGGAACCGGAGATATTAATTTTTAAAGAATTATTGTTTTTTTAGCGCCTAGAAACAAAAAGCGCCAATCGGGTCATCTGGTTGCACCTCGACCGGGGCAAAGTCAAAGTTTAAGGCCGACCGCGATGGAGCCCTGCTCGGCTACAGGCCGCGGGAGGCCTCGTTTAAAAGTTTACCTTCACACTTAGTCTCTTTTTCGAAGATTTTCTTCAGCGGGACGAACCTGCCAGTCCAATCCGACCTCCTGGAGTCCTTCTCCAGATACGCGATGCTGGAATGCTCTGTGGAGATTTTTACCTTCGGAGTTAGTCGGTTTTTTTTAGGTGAAAATCCTTCGACCGGGGTAAACCTGGATCTTGATCCGACGTCCATGGAGCCCTCCTCGGATACGCAGGCTGGGAGGTCCCGGTCAACTTTTTACCTTCGGACTTAGCCTCTTTTTCAGAGATTTTCTTTACTGGGACGAACCAGCAAATCAGGCCGGGTCGCGGTTGAGGCAAGCCGGCTAGAGATGCCGCGGCGGGTCGGTCCCTCTATGGAGCTTTTTTTCAAAAGTTCTCCAAACTTCTCCAAACTTCTGGGGCTTCTCCCAGATGTCCTTTTAAGGTTCTTTTGGGGTCCACAGCTCACCCCAGGGGTCCAAAAGTTCTGAGATGGTCCTTGGGGGGTGCAGACTACAACTCCCAGAATGCACCTGTCGCAAACTCCTTTTTGGCCACTGGACAGTGGTCAGCTGGTCGCTTTCTTCAGGAGTTGGGGCAGGGGATTCTGGATGGCAATTTTTCACCTGTAGCAAACAGGGAGTCCCTTCTTGAACCAGTTGAAGCCAGACAAAGTCCTTCTTGTGGTGAAGCCCAAGTGTGCAGCTGGTGCAGTCCTTCTGAGTGCAGGTTCCAGGTGCAGGCCAGGGGTCCAGCAGGGCAGTCCTTCTTCTTCTGTTGTTCTTCCTTGTTGGATGTGGTAGGGAACTGAGGTGTGGGTGCAGGTCTGCCAGTTTTATCCTTGCCCCTGGGTGAAAAGCAGGGTGGTCCTGGTTCTCCAATCAGGTGCAGGGTCCTTCCCCCTGTGATGACCACTTCCTGGGAAGTGTGGCAAAAATCAATCCCAGGAGGCAACATTCTCCAAAAATCCATCATGGCTGAATCTGATTTTTGGAGGTTTCATCTGGCTGAGCCCACCCACTGGTGTGGCCAAAAAACATAAACACACCCCTCTCCTGCCCTCTCCTAATCTAATCAAGGGGGCACCTAGTTGTCTGTGGTTGCAGGATGTGGGGGTGTTGCTGGTTGCTCCAAATGTCCTTCTCTGCCTTTGAAGACCAGTTTGGCAGCCCTCCCCCTTCCTGCCTCACCATCTGCTGAGGGGAGATTCCCTCCCACAGGCACATTCCTTTGTGTGAAGCCAGGCCACTTCACACCTCATCAAGTTAGCTTGGCCAACCTGCTAGAGGCTGGCCAATCAGAGCACAGCAGCAAAAACAATGCAGGGCTGAAATTGGCAACTTTTTCAGGTAAAGTTTAAAACTCTTTACCTGAACAAGTTATATTAAATCCCACAACTGGAAGTTGTGGGATTTATTACAACAATTAATTTGACACCAAATTCTTGGTATGCCTCATTTAAGGAGACTTTAAAAATTAAAATAAAGTCTCCCCATTCTAGCCTATGAAGGCCATTTACTACAATGAGGGAACAATGAATTTGGCTGTTTTTACCTCACCAGGGCTTATAAAACTATTTTTATAAAGTCCCTGCTTATAGTTACATGGCACCCAGCCCTAGGGGCACATAGGGCACACCTTAGGGGTGACTTATATGTAAAAATAAGGTAGTTTAAGACTTTGGAACTACTTTTAATTCCAAAGTCGAATTTGCATATAACTTTAATTTAAAAGCAGCCAGCAAGGCAGGCCTGCCTTTAAAATGACACTGGGCACCTCAGCAGTGCACCTATGGGTGCACTACCTATGCTGTGGTCCCTAGACCTACATGCCCTACCATATACTAGGGACTTATAGGTAGGTTAACTTAGCCAATTATAATTAGCCTAATTTGCATATCCATTTTACACAGAGCACTGGCCCTGGGACTGGTAAGCAGTACCCAGGGCACAGCCAAGAGTCAGTAACCACCAGTACCTGTCCAAAAAGTGTGGGGGTGACCAGGGCAAAAAGGAGGACTTTCCTACACTGCCCCCCCAGGTGAAAGGTGATGGGTACTAACCTACACCCTGGTAGTCCTCATCAGCTAAGTGGAAAAACCTGGGAAGGCCATCTGCATTGGCATGGGCAGCCCCAGGTCTGTGCTCCACTGTGAAGTCCATCCCCTGTAGGGAAATGGACCACCTTAACAGTTTTGGGTTCTCCCCCCTCATCTGCATCAACCATCTGAGAGGTCTGTGGTCAGTTTGTACACGGAAGTGAGTGCCAAACAAGTAAGGCCTCAACTTCTTCAGGGACCAAACCACAGCAAAGGCCTCCCTCTCAATGGCACTCCATCTTTTCTCTCTGGGGAGTAGTCGCCTGCTGATGAAGGCAACTGGTTGATCTTGGCCCTCTTCATTAACTTGTGCTAACACTGCCCCAATCCCTTCCTCAGCTCAGTCAGAGGGGCCACTATGGTCCCATAATTCTGAACAAACCTCCGGTAGTACCCAGTCAGGCCAAGAAAGGCCCTGACCTGAGTCTGAGTTTTAGGGGCCTTCCAATCTAGGATAGTCTGGATCTTGGGCTGGAGAGGTTGTACATGGCCTCCACCAACAAGGTGGCCCAGGTACACAACTGAGCTTTGCCCTATCTGACACTTGCTTGCCTTGATAGTCAGGCCTGCTTGAAGCAGGGCCTGAAGCACTTCCTTCAGGTGGACCAGGTGGTCCTCCCAGGTGGAACTAAATACAACTATATCATAAAGATAAGCTGCATTGAAAGATTCCAACCCAGACAGGACTCTATTCACCAACCGTTGGAAGGTGGCAGGAGCATTTTTCAGGCCAAAGGGCATCACCTTGAACTGAAAGTGGCCCTCTGGTGTGGAAAATGCTGACCTCTCCTTAGCTCCTGGACTTCAGGCAATCTGCCAGTATCCTGAGGTCATATCAAACGTGCTCAGGAATTTGGCAGCCCCCAAACTATCAATGAGCTCATCAGCTCTAGGTATGGGGTGAGCATCAGTCCTAGTGACTGCGTTTAGACCTCTGTAGTCCACACAAAATCTCAATTCTTTCTTCCCACCTTGGGGATTAGGTTTGGGCACCAGTACCACTTGACTGGGCCAAGGACTGTCAGAGGGCTCAATTACCTTGAGCTCCAACATCTTAGCCACTTCAGCTTTGATGTTGGCTTTGACCTGGTCAGACAGCCTATACAGCTTGTTCTTGACAGGCAAGCTGTCACCAGTGTCAACGTCATGGACACACCAATTGGTGAGTCCAGGGGTCAGGGAGAACAGACTAGAAAACTGTTCCAAAACTTGTTTGCAGTCTTTTTGTTGCTGGTCTGTCAACTTGGGAGAGAGTACCACTCCCTCCACTGATCCATCTTGTGCATTTGAGGACAGGAGGTCTGGCAGAGGTTCACTCTCCTCCTCCTTCCCGTCATCAGTGACCATCAGCATGGTCATGTCTGCCCTGTCCTGGTTGGTTTAAGCCTGTTAACGTGCAGGATCCTATGAGTATTCCTGGGGGTGCCAAGGTCCACCAAGTAGGTGACCTCACCCTTTTTCTCCAGAATTGGATAGGGCCCAGTCCATTTGGCCTGAAGTGCCCTAGGAGCCATGGGCTCCAAAACCCACACCAGCTGTCCTGGGTGATACTCAGGCATGGTAGCCTTCTGATCATGCCAGAGCTTCATGAGCTCCTGGCTGACCTCCAGGTTTCTGCTTGCCTTCTTCATGTACTCAGCCATGCGTGACCGCAGGCCCAGCACATAATCTAGCACATTCTCCTTGGACTCTCTGAGAGGCTTTTCCCAAGACTCTCTCACCAAGCACAATGGGCCTCTTACAGGGTGCCCAAACAGTAACTCAAAGGGGCTGAATCCAACCCCCTTCTGTGGCACCTCTCTGTAGGCAAACAGCAGGCATGGGAGGAGAACATCCCATCTCCTCCTGAGTTTGTCAGACAAACCCATGGTCATGCCCTTAAGGGTCTTATTAAATCTTTCCACCAGACCATTGGTCTGTGGATGATAGGGGGTGGTCACCACACTCATCCCACATGGCTTTCAGATAGGCTGACATAACGTTTGTGCCCCTATCTGAGACCACCTCCTTTGGGAACCCCACTCAGGTGAACACACCAAGTAGGGCCCTAGCCACTGTGGGAGCAGTGACTGTCCGGAGGGCTATTGCCTCAGGGTATCTGGTGGCATGGTTCACAACCACCAAAATGTACCTGTTACCTGAGGCAGTTGGTGGGTCTAGGGGACTAACAATGTCAATCCCCACCCGCTCAAAGGGAGTCCCAACCACTGGCAGTGGTATCAAGGGAGCCTTTGGCTTGCCCCCTGTCTTGCCACTGGCTTGGCAGGTGACACAGGAGCTGGAAAACTCCTTGACTTTTTCTGACATTTGGGGCCAATAAAAATGGTTGACCATCCTGTTCCAGGTCTTGGTCTGTCCCAAATGCCCAGCTAAGGGGATATCATGGCTTAAGGTAAGGAGGAATTCTCTATACTTCTGGGGGACCACTACTCTCCTGGTGGCCCCTTGAGAACTCCATCCTCCCAGTAAACATTGTGGGTCCCACTGGTATCCCCTTGTTCTTGCCTGGCAGCAGTCTGCCTCAGGCCCTCAAGAGAGGGACACTCTCTTTGTCCCTGACACAACTCTTCTCTGGTGGGCCCCACCTGCCCCTTGCAGTTCTGCCAAGTCAGGCAGAGCTTGCAGGGGAAGTGTCCCTCCCTCAGAGGTCAGATCCTCCCCCTCAGGGTTGGATTCCTCCTGACCCTCTGTACTTTTAGGGGCTGGCAAGCCAGACCCAGTGCCCTTTCTCTTCTTCTTGGAGGCTTGGCCCATTGTTCCAGGGTCCAAGTGTCCAGCACTTCCCTGTTGTGTGGCCTGCGACCTGGTCACAGCACACACCCATTCAGGGAGGTCCAGCATCTGTGTATGGACCCTTCTCTCCACCTCTGACCATTCAGATGCTTCAAGATAATTTCCCAGCCAACACTCTACTGGGAGGGCAGGAGCTACAGCTACCTTCTTAGGGCCAGTCACACCTCCCCATTCCAGACTCACCATGGCCATGGGATGGAGTTTGGTTCGGCATTCTGCATAAGTCACTTGGTGGAAGACACCAGATAAAACCTGTACTGGAGAAACCAGCTTCTCTGTGGCCATTGTCACACTGGCTCCTGTATCTCTCAGAGCTTCTACCTCAGTCCCATTGACTTTAGGCCTCTGCCTATAACTCTCCATGCTGGGAGGTAAGGTGGCCGTAGTTGCAATGTCCACCCCACCCACGGATACTAAGGTGACCTCTGTGTACCCTGATCCCAGCCCTGGGCCAACCTCCACCCCCAACCCTACACTAGCAATCCCCTGGGATTGCCCACCAGTGGGGGGCTTCTTGGTGCAGATAGCATCTCCTCTTTTGTGTCCAGGTTGATGACACTCAAAACACTTGCCGGCCTTAGCAAGCTCCTGAAACTTTCCTGCTTTAGCAGGATCATAATTCTTTCCCTGATACCCTTTCCCCTTAGAAGTGGAATGGCTCGGGGCTCCCCAACCCTGAGAAGTTTTTGGGGACTTTTGTGAGGACTCTTTGGGCTTTTTATCATCTTTCCCTTGGTTCTTCCCCTGAGAAGAATCATGTCCTCCCTTTTTCTGATCACCCCCTGGGGGTTTCTGGTTAACCCTAGTTCTTAACCAGTCATCTGCTGCCTCCCCCAGCTCTCTGGGGTTGGTTAACTTAGAGTCAACTAGATACTGGCGGAGCTTCTCTTGGACACAATTGGTTAGAAGGTGCTCCCTCATAATCAAATTGTACAGCCCCTCAAAGGTACTTACCTTGTTGCCCTCTATCCAGCCCTCTAGTGCTTTTACTGAAATGTCCACAAAGTCCACCCAGGACTGGGTGCTTGTCTTTTGGGTGTCCCTAAACTTGACCCTATACTGCTCTGGGGTCAGACCAAACTTTTTAGTCAAGCATCTCTTCATACTGGGGTATGAGTCTGCCACCTCCCCCCTCACGGTTAGGAGCCTATCCCTCCCAGAGTTGGGAACCAACTCCCAAAGAAGTGAACCCCAGTACTGAGGCTTGACTCTCCTCATCTGGAGGGCCCTCTTAAAGGCCCCAGCCACTTATCTATATCATCTCCCACTACATAGTCAGGAACCACCCCTTTGGGTAATCTGGGGCAAAAAACCCCACCCAGGGACACCTCAGCTTCTTTGTCGCTGCCACCATCTCTTTTCTCTTCCCATGCCCACTTTTTCTTTTCTAGGGCCCGCTTCTCGGCCTCCAAAGCTATGAATGCTAGCTGGGCCTCCAGCTCTCTTTCCCTGAGGGACAGGTTCTCTCCTCCTGAAGGGACCCCCTTCCCCCAACTAGCTTTGGGTCTGCCCCTAGTGACTGTATGTAATGAGGACCGGTCTTCCTCATCCTCACTTAGGCTCAGATGCCCTCCCTCCCCTGAGTGGGTGGAGCTAACATCCTCCCCTACTTCTCCCTCCTCTGGAACTTCTTCTGAGTCTACCTCTTTGGCCTCAGCCCATGCTGTCAGGGATTTGATCAGGACATGCTTCCTGAGGTCAGTGGTTGCAGGCAACCCCCTTTCAGTACACAACCCCCTAAGCTGGACTACTGTCAGTGTGGGTAGGCTAGCCAGATCAAGCTCCATGGTTCCTAGTTTTGTGTCAACAAAAACTTTTTGAAAAAATTGGAAACAAGAATTTAGAAAAATCACAAAAATTCAATAATTGAAATTAATCCAAATTAAAAATTAAAAACAATGTTTGCATTAAGACAATTTAAAGGATTTTTAATTTGTTTTACTTAAAACTGTAACATGATACTGAACACAAGTACAGGATCCCACCACTGCTCACCAAAAATGTTGGAAAATGGGTTATTGGCAAGGGCAGGTAGATACCTACACTTAGCAATAGGCCACTAACCTCCACTAAGGTCCAGTTAGGTCTCAGTAAATTAAACCCAGCTCAACCCTTGGTAGCTTGGCAACGAGCGTCAAGGCTTAACTTAGGAGACAGAGTGTAAAGCATTCGAATATCACAAAACAGTAATTAAATAAAACATAGGAAACAGTTTAAAAATCCAAAACCAATTTATAAAAATAGATTATATTTTTATCTTTAAAATGACACCAAAACGAATAAAATCGTATAAGGGGAACCGGAGATATGAATTTTTAAAGAATTATTTTTTTTCAGCGCCTAGAAACAAAAAGCGCCAATCGAGTCATCTGGTTGCACCTCGACCGGGGCAAAGTCAAAGTTTAAGGCCGACCGCGATAGAGCCCTGCTCGGCTACAGGCCGCGGGAGGCCTCGGTTAAAAGTTTACCTTCACACTTAGGGGGTCATTACAACATTGGCGGTAAAAGCCGCTTACCGCCGTGCAGAAGACCGCCAATACACCGCCGCGGCCGCGGAATTCCACCACAGCTATTATGACACACATCTCGGAAACCGCCGAAATACAGACACCTACACAAGTCCGCCACACCAAAGGTCAGTGGAAAACTGGCAAAAACAAAACCTCCACCTCCACGCCAACAGAAACACGCCCATGCTATTACGACCGACGAATCCACGCGGCGGTCTTTCAAACGCGGTATTCTATTGGCGGTATACACCGCCGCGGCCAAAATACACACACATCTCCAAAGCACCACCACATTGGACAAATCAAAATACACACACCGGATACACATACACACACCACTCCCACACAGCCAACACAATATAAAACACACACCCACATCACCCACAAACCCCTACGACCAAAATCCCGAACGAAGCCCAGAGAGAGACACTACAAACAACTACAAAGCATCCACAGGCACTCAACACCATCACCCACACAACTTCCACGCACAATACACCACACACCACTACACATTACCACACACATCAACACTGACACCACCCCACACATCACCCAAACCACCCCATGTCACGCCAAAGACACCCCCGGTTTTCCGAGGAGGAGCTCAGGGTCATGGTGGAGGAAATCCTACGGGTAGAGCCACAGCTATTTGGCTCACAGGTGCAGGACACATCCATAGCCAGGAAGATGGAGCTATGGCGTAGAATAGTCGACAGGGTCAACGCAGTGGGACAGCATCCAAGAAATTGGGAAGACATCAGGAAGAGGTGGAACGACCTACGGGGGAAGGTGCATTCAGTGGTCTCCAGGCACAACATTGCGGTTCAGCGGACTGGCGGCGGACCCCCACCTCCTCCCCCACAACTAACAACCCAACTAACAACCTGGGAGGAGCAAGTCTTGACCATCATGCATCCAGAGGGCCTCGGAGGAGTCGGTGGAGGAATGGACACTGGTAAGTCAAATCTTAACTATCATATCCCCCACCCTACCTGCATGCTATCACACACCCCCACCCTCACCCCCTCCCCTATCACTCCAAATCCTCACATATGTACTCATAACACAAACCACCCATCCCAACACCAAGCCCTGCATGACACAACTAAGCATGGTCACCCCTCACCAAAGCATGCTCACTGCACATACCCATAACAACCCCCTAATCATCATCACACAAACCCACACACAGGAATGCTTGCACTGGGGTACACAAACACCCACCTATTGCACACCATTACACACACATGCAATAATCATGCTCTTATATCCCTGCAGGACAACTAAGGAACTTCACCACACAGGAGGGTCCAGACATCTCCACTCCACCCACAGAAGAGGCCCACAATGACGACAGCAGCTCTGCCCTACTGGATCCTGATGTCCAGCCCGGACCATCGTGGGCCTCAGGACAGTCGGTTCACCTTGTACAGGCACAGCCCAACAACGACCTTCCCCCCTCTGGTAACACCAGCACAGCACCCACCCAGTGGGCCCATACCTCCGTACCCACGTCAATTAGTGTTGTGTGTCCACCACTACAGGAAACCCAGGAGAACCCACCACCCCAACAACAACAGGGACCTGGGGGCAGTGGTAGTGGGCACACGGTCCAGGGGACGGAGGCACAGGAACACAGGGGAACTGGGAGGGCTGCTGTGCGACAGGGGGCGGACAGGCCAAGGGAACCCACCCTCCACGAGGCCCTCTACTCCATCATGGGAGCATACCACCACTCCCAGGAGACTATGGCAACGGTCCTGGCCAAGTTTCAGGAGACCCAGTGCCTGCAGGAGGAGCAGTATTTGGGGTTCAGAGAGGAGCTCAGGACCATCAGCTCCGCCCTGGGAACCTTCGTAGGGGTGCTGAAGGACATACAAAAAACCATGAGGGACACCATGGCACTCCAAGGGGCCCCTGACACTAGCATGGACGATGAACTGCCCCCCACCTCCGCCGGCACTAGTGGACAGAACGCCCCGCCACAGGACCACCACACCAGCACCCCACCCCCTGCAGACGGACAACCACCACGCAAGCGGGCCCTGAGATCCAGGAACAGGACAGAGCAAGATGGCAAGACCCCCGCCAGGAAATGAGACCATCCTGATTGTTCTCCCACTGTCCCACTTTGTTACCCTGTCCATACTTTAACTGCCCCAGCTCCACTTTCTATGCCCATATGGACAGTGCACCTATGTGACCAATAGACTGGACTCTGCCATGGACATTCCTCCACCGTCCCCCATCACCATATTACAACCCCCCTCCATTTTTGAGCACTTAAATAAACAGCCTTGAACCACAAAACAATCTGGAGTCAGTCTGTGATTTGGTCAATTTGTATTATCAATGACAGTGTCAAAATGCGTTCCCAATTGTAAAGCCAACATACCTATGTCACACATCACAAGTCCATGAAGGATGCAAGCAGATGACACACGTTGGTAACCACACCTGTTAAACCGTAATGGAAAGGTACAACTCAGTGACCAAATACTGCATTAAATAACAGACAGGATAGAGGTAGAAGTGTGAAAGTGAATGTAATGTGAAAAAAAGTATTTCTCACCTGTGTGTCACTGGAAATATTGCTGTATGACTGACTCCCTGTTGTCTATGTCTTCTTCCTCAGCTTCCTCCTCATCACTGTCCACAGGCTCCACAGGCTCCACAGCTGCCACAACAACGCCATCTGGACCATCGTCCTGCAGAAAAGGCACCTGGCGTCGCAAAGCAAGATTGTGAAGCATCGAGCAGGCGATGATGATCTGGCACACCTTCCTTGGTGAGTAGAATAGGGAACCACCTGTCATATGGAGGCACCTGAACCTGGCCTTCAGGAGGCCGAAGGTGCATTCGATCACCCTCCTAGTCCGCCCATGGGCCTCATTGTAGCTTTCCTCTGCCCTGGTCCTGGGATTCCTCACTGGGGTCAATAGCCATGACAGGTTGGGGTAACCAGAGTCCCCTAATAGCCACACACGGTGCCTCTGTAGTTGACCCATCATATAAGGGATGCTGCTATTCCGCAGGATGTAGGCACCATGCACTGAGCCAGGGAACATAGCATTTACCTGGGAGATGTACTGGTCTGCCAAACAGACCATCTGTACATTCATAGAATGATAACACTTCCGGTTCCTGTACACCTGTTCACTCCTGTGGGGGGGGGACCAGAGCCACATGGGTCCCATCAATAGCACCTATGACTTTGGGGATATGTCCAAGGGCATAGAAGTCACCTTTCACTGTGGGCAAATCCTCCACCTCAGGGAAAACGATGTATCTCCTTACGTGTTTCAGCAGGGCAGACAACACTCTGGACAACACGTTGGAAAACATAGGCTGGGACATCCCTGATGCCATGGCCACTGTTGTCTGAAAAGACCCACTAGCAAGGAAATGGAGCACTGACAGCACCTGCACGTCAGGGGGGATTCCAGTGGGATGGCGGATTGGTGACATCAGGTCTGGCTCCAACTGGGTACATAGTTCCTGGATAGTGGCACGGTCAAACCTGTAGGTGACGATTGACTGTCGCTCCTCCATTGTCAACAGGTCCACCAGCGGTCGGTACACCGGAGGATTCCGCCATCTTCTCAATTATCCTGCCTAGGAAGGACAACAGCGACCACAGAGTCAACAAATTCTCAGGTATGTACCCACAGATACACAGAACACGACACCAAACACAAAACCCTTCCTGTATGTGTGTTGAGTGTAGGCATAGCAATGTGTGACGCAGTAGTAAATGAAGCCATGTGGGCCCCTGAAATGGCGGCTGCCTGACCTCTAAACTGGGACAATGGGAATGTGAGGTCACTGCGCTGGCGTTGTACCCCGTCGCGGTAGGCGGTGGTAGACCGCGGCGCAATGCCGCATTGGTTAACATTGGACCCTATGGGTCCCAGGAGCCAATGACGAAGTGCGCCGGCGGTGATGATACGCACCGCCGCGGACGTCACCGCCGCGGACGTGACCGCCATTTTCTATCTGTTCAATCACTTGATACCTGATCTTCGACAGGAGAGGACCTACACTGCAAGTGCTGCTGTGACCTTGCTCTGGAAGAGACAATGGCTGCTGCGTCTGGGGAAAGGGCCCCTGACTTCACTGCTCAGGAGTTGGAGAAGCTAGTAGACGGGGTCCTCCACCAGTACACGCTACTCTACGGTCCTCCAGACCAACAGGTAAGTACACAGGGAGCATGTTGTATGGGCTATGCCTGGGTGGAGAGGGCTGGTTGTAAGAGGGAAGGGGGCAGAGTTCAGGGAAGATGAATGCATGTGCCACATGGCAAGGGTAGGGATGGGGGCCACTCACATCAGCGGTGCAGTTGGTAATGACTTCTCTTCTTCCCTTGTGCATGTCATGTAGGTCAGCGCCCACCAGAAGAAGGACATTTGGCGTGCCATCGCCAAGGAAGTCCGGACCCTGGGGGTCCACCAGAGACGGGGCACCCACTGCCGGAAAAGATGGGAGGACATTCGCCGCTGGAGCAAGAAGACGCGGAGGCTCAGCTGGGGATGGCCTCCCAACGTGGGAGGGGTGCCCATCGCACCATGACCCCCCTGATGTTCCGGATCCTGGCGGTGGCCTACCCGGAGTTGGATGAGCACTTGAGGGCATCACAGCAGACACAAGGGGGTGAGTACACTCTCATTCTGGGGACTTGGCGTGCAGTTGAGGGGTCTAGGTGGGGGAGGAGGGCTGTGGGTGTACCTAGGCCAGGCAGAAATACATAGGCTAGGCCCCTCCATAATGCAGGGCATGTGCCACTCTACCCCACCTCAGTAGTGGGCCAAGTACAGGTATACATGCCCCTGTGGCATCCATGTGTGCAGATGTCCACCATAGCCATGTAGGCCATATCCCAGCAATTGCATCTGTAGAGGCCAAGAGCACAGTGTAGTGCAGGCGGCTGCTTTGTCTGTATTGTCCGCCAACAGTTGCGGTAAGCCATGCACTCAACCTGTCTTACTTCTGTTGTCCCCTCCCCTTTTTCTGCTCTCCCTGTTCTTTTGTGCATCAGCATCATCAGGCAGAGGTACAGTGGCACCGGGGCACGAGGGAGCTGCATCCCACATGGCCATGGAGGGCCACACCACGGACTCAGAATGCACTAGTGGGACGGAGGGTGAGGGGAGCTTCACGTCGGTCACCGGATCACCAACCAGCGACACGGACTCGTCCGCCGATGGGAGCTCCTTTGTGGTGGCGGTACCATCTGTGCCCCCCACTTCTACAGGTACAGCCGCCACCTCCCCTACCAGCACCGCCCTCCCAGCAGCCCCTCAGCGTTCGCCCCGTGCCCGCTCACCCAGGATGGTGGGCATCACCTTTGCCCCAGGCACCTCAGGCCCTGCCCCAGTCACCCCTGCTGCCCTCAGTGAGGAGGCCATTGACCTCCTCAGGTCACTCACTGTTGGGCAGTCTACCATTGTGAATGCCATCCAGGGTGTAGAAAGGTAGTTGCAACACACTAATGCATTCCTGGAGGGCATTCATTCTGGTCAGGCTCCCCATCATCGAACCCTGCAATCTCTGGCCTCATCACTGATGGCAGCCATTGTCCCTGTCTCTAGCCTCCCCCTTCCAACTTCCTCCACCCAGACCCAATCACCTGTACCCCAGCCTGTCCCAAGCACACCATCAGACAAGCATGCATACACCTCAACACCCAAAAGTAGCTCAGGCAAACATAGGCAGCACACAACCCACAGGCACTCACACAAGCATCACCCACATGCAGACACAACAACATCCACTGCCTCCACTGTGTCCCCTTCCTCGTCGTCTCCCTCCTCCCTCCCAGTATCGTCTATACTCTCACCTGCATGCACTACATATACAGGCACTAGGACTCGCACCAGAACACCCAGCACCACACCCGCTCACCTGCACTCACCACCCCCACTCCCATTTACACGTCCCCTGTGTCCTCTCCCAGTGTGTCTGTGACGCCCCCTCCCAAAGTTCACAAACGCGGGCACCCACACACCCAGCATCCATCCACCTCACGACAGCCTCCAGTACCTGCACCTGCACCCAAAACACCTAAAGTGACACCTCCTACAACCACCTCCTCTTCCTCCACTCCCAGACCCCCTCCAGCTACCCATCCCAGTGTTCGTCAGAAACTGTCCCTCTGCAACGTTGACCTCTTTGCCCCCACCCCCACCCCTCCAATTCATCTGTCCCGTTGTAGCGCCTCAGCCAAAAAGACTCCAGTACCAGTGGTGCGTGTTACAGGTGTGTGGAGTGCACCGGCCACCAGGGCAGGCGGTGTGACACGGAGCCAAGGCACTGCCAGTCCACCCCCCGTAAAGCATCGCAAGTTGGAAAGTGGCCGACGGGACCGGGTGAAGACTCCAGGAGGCAAAACTACTCACACGGGTCCCAGGGGGATTGCAGAGTCAGCTGTGACTCCTCCAAAGGTGGGGAAGGGCCCGAAGAAGTCTGCACAGCCTGGTGTGAGCAGCACAGTGGAGAAGGGCAGCATCCTTCCCTGCGGCCGTGACGCCACCGCCAGCACCGCCGTCACTGGTCAGGAGACCAATGCCGGAGTCAGTGCCCAGGAGGGCACAAGTATTGTCACTGGTCAGGAGACCACTGCCAGAGTCAGTGCCCAGGAGGGCACAAGTATTGTCACTTGTTAGGAGACCACCGCCGGAGTCAGTGCCCAGGAGGGCACAAGTATCGTCACTGGTCAGGAGACCACCGCCGGAGGCATTGCCCAGGAGGGCAGAAGTATCGTCACTGGTCAGGAGACCACCGCCGGAGTCATTACCCAGGAGGGCACAAGTATTGTCACTGGTCAGGAGACCACCGCCACTGCCGGAGTCAGTGCCCAGGAGGGCCCCGGCTGCCACAGCCCCGCTGGGCAATGAGGGACCGTCATGCCACACACCAATGCACAGGTAAGAGACCGCCATGGCAAAGCACCGCTGAACAGGGCAAAGCTCCGCTGAACAGGGCAAGCACTGCTGAACAGCCCAGAGACCGCCATGGCAAAGCACCGCTGAAGAGGGCAGAGCACCGCTGAACAGCCCAGAGACCGCCATGGCAAAGCACCGCTGAACAGGGCAGAGCACCGCTGAACAGGCCAGAGACCGCCATGGCAAAGCACCGCTGAACAGGGCAGAGCACCGCTGAACAGGCCAGAGACCGCCATGGCAAAGCACCACTGAACAGGGCAAGCACCGCTGAACAGGGCAGAGCACCGCTGCACAGCCCAGAGACCGCCATGGCAAAGCACCGCTGAACAGGGCAAGCACCGCTGAACAGGGCAGAGCACCGCTGAACAGGCCAGAGACTGCCATGGCAAAGCACCGCTAAACAGGGCAGAGCACCGCTGCAGAAGGAAAAGACCGCCAGATCAAGCATCGTTATCCTATGTACAGCTGGGACAGTGACGGGACAGGAACTGTCACAGGGAGCCTAATCCAGTCTAGGCACCATTCCCCCTCCAGAACCAGTGGAGAGATCCATCCACTACCTCTGTCCTTAACAGGATGAAGCATTCTGAGCACCAGTCCCCCTCCAGAACAAGTGGAGGTTGTTATCCAC
Organism: Pleurodeles waltl; assembly: GCF_031143425.1. Lineage (NCBI taxonomy): Eukaryota > Metazoa > Chordata > Amphibia > Caudata > Salamandridae > Pleurodeles > Pleurodeles waltl. Next base: position 1,448,842,013 of record NC_090447.1, on the reverse strand, counting down.
TTGAGAGACTGTGGCTTTGCACTCCCCAGGATAATGCAGTGGGCAAACCAACCACTGTAGAGACTTGAGCGACTGTGGCTTTGCACTCCCCAGGATAATGCAGTGGGCAAACCAACCACTGTAGAGACTTGAGAGACTGTGGCTTTGCACTCCCTAGGATAATGCAGTGGGCAACCCACCCACTGTAGAGACTTGAGAGACTGTGGCTTTGCACTCCACAGGATACATCAATGGGCATGGAGCCCCGTATGGATGTGGCGTGGTGCTGTTATTCGGCTGAGGTGCCGCCCCTTCCCTTCCCCCTGAGGTGCCTGTTGTTTTTCTCTCTGATGCCCCAGCAGTGTTCTCTCCGTTTGTGGACAGGTATCTTGTGTGGGCCTCGCCCATGCATTTTTGGCCCAGTGGTGCACGGACATTGAGATGTGCATATCTGCACTACTTCTCGTAATGTATATACTTTTGAATGTGTTTATATCTATCTGTATATATTTGGTACATGTATTTTGATACATTACAATGGTTGAACTCATTTCCTTTTGTCTTTGCATTCTTCCGGGGGGGGTTGTGGGTTGTTACTGTGATGTTTGGAAATGCATTGGTGTGTGTGTTGTAATGTGCGAGGGTGGGGGTGGGGGTGTTGCGTGTGTGTCCCCCTGAATTTTGCCTCGCCCCTCCCCTATGTCGTAGGTGCAGTACTCACCATTGTCTTCGCCGCCGCAGGCGCTGGTGTTCGTAGATGAGTAGGAAGACAACGGCAGGGAGGATTTGTAATTCCGGCTCCATGGTGTCCTCCTTCCTCGTGGGATGTGTTAAGGTGAGCGTTTTCCCATTGCAAAAGCTGTTTCCGCCGTGTTTTTATCCACAGTGAATCCACCCCGGAAAAGGTGGCGGATTGGCGGGTTGTGATACTGTAGGCGGTACATTGTTTCCCGCATGTCTGTTGGCAGTGACCGCCGTGCTGCTTGTCTGTACCGCCATGGCGGTCGGAGTGTTAAAGTGGCTGTCTTTGTTGGCGGTTTCCGCCACAGTCATAATTCCCTTTTTTGGCCGCCAGCCTGTTGGCGGTCTTACCGCCTCTTTAACACCGACCGCCAGGGTTGTAATGACCCCCTTAGTCTCTTTTTCGAAGATTTTCTTCAGCGGGATGAACCTGCCAGTCCAATCTGACTTCCTGGAGCCCTTCTCCTGATTCTATTGGCGGTACACACCACCGCGCTCAAAATACACACACAGGGGGCTTCTGTGTCTGTCCTGTCCGCCAACGGTGTCGCCAATGCATGCACTCAACATTTCTTTAATTTTCCCCGTCCCACTTTTTTATTGTCTTCCTGTTCATGTGATCATTAGCATCATCAGGCGGAGGAGAAGTGGCATCAGAGCACGAGGGAGCTGCATCTCACATGGCCATGGCGGGCCATGCAACGGATTCGGAATTCACCAGTGAGACGGAGGGCGAGGGGAGCTCCACAGCGGGGACTCGTGCTGATGTCAGTGACAGCGACTCGTCCCCTGAAGGGAGTTCCCTTGTGGTGGCGGCAACATCTGTGCACCCCGCAAAAACAGGTACAGCTGCCACCCAGCGCACCAGCACCGCCCTCCCAGCAGCCCCTCAGCGTTTGCCCCGTGCCCGCTCACCCAGGAAGGTGGGCATCTCCTTCGCCCCAGGCACCTCAGGCCCTGCCCCTGTCACCCCTGCTGCCCTCAGTGAGGAGGGCATTGACCTCCTGAGGAAGCTCACTGTTGGGCAGTCTACCATTTTGGTGTAGAAAGGGAGGTGCACCAGAGTAATGCATACCTGGAGGGAATTCATTCAGGTCAGGCTGCCCTTCAGTGATCGTTCCTCACTCTGGCCTCAGCACTGATGGCAGCCATTGTTCCTGTCTCTAGCCTCCCCCCTCCAACTTCCTCCACCCATACCCAATCCCCTGTACCTCTGCCTATCCCAGACACACCATCAGACCAGCCTGCACACACCTCAACACCCAAGGGAAGCTCAGCCAGACATAAGCACCACACATCACACAGGCATTCACACAAGCAACATCCACATGCAGATATACCAACACCCACTGCCTCTACTGTGTCCCCCTCCTCCTCGTCTTCCTCCTCACTCCCTGTCATGTCTCCACTCACACCTGCATGCACAACATCTTCAGCCACTACGTCCATCACCAGCACACCCATCAGAACACCCCGCACACGTGCAGTCACCACCCCCACTACCATTCACACGTCCCCTGTGTCCTCTCCCAGTGTGTCTGTCACCCCCTCTTCCAAGCTACACAAACGCAGGCAGCCACCCATCCAACAGCCATCCACCTCACGACAGCCTCCAGCCCAAGCACCTGCACCCAAAGACACCAGACTGAAAACTCCTACAACCACAACCTCTTCCTCCACTCCCATACCCACTACACCTACCTGTCCCTCTGTTCCTAAAATGCTTTTCCTTTCCAAACTTGACCTCTTTCCTACAACTCCCCCACCCCGTCCATCTCATAGGACTCCAGTAAGCACCTCAGCCACCACAAAAGCGGGCCCTGTGATGACAGTCTGCCATGGACTGTGGAGTCCCCCACCCTCAAGGGCATCCAGTATGGTACGGAGCCAAGGCACGGCCATCCCACCCCCAGTAAAACATCCGAAGATTGGCAGTGACCGGCGCGAGAGGCCGAAGACACCAGGGACCAAAATCCCTACCATGGCTCCGGCAGGAAGTGTGTTGCCAGCTGGCACACCGCCAAAGGTGGGGAAGGGCCACAGGCGAACAGGGAAGGCTGGGAAGGGCAGCACGCCCGACAAGACCGCCAGCAGCCCAGCTGGCCAGGAGGGCCCCGCCATCCCCATCCCAGGTGGGCAGGAGGACACCAACAGGCCCGGTACTGCAGCCCAGGAGGGCCCCGCAAGCCCCATCCCAGGTGGGCAGGAGGACACCAACAGGCCCGGTACTGCAGCCCAGGAGGGCCCCGCCAGCCACACGACAGATGGGCAGGAAGGCACCGCCAGCCACAGGTCAGGTGGCGATTGACCTCCACGACATGGCCGGATCCGCTGAGCTGGGCACTCATCTGAAGCACCGCTGAACTGGGAACCGCCGTCTCAAGCACCGCTGAACTGAGCCCTTCATCTCAAGCACCGCTGAACTGGTCCCTTCATCTCAAGCACCGCTGAACTGGGCCCTTCATCTTAAGCACCGCTGAACTGGGCACTGCTGTCTCAAGCACCGCTGAACTGGGCACCGACGTCTCAAGCACCGCTGAACTGGGCACCCCGTCTCAAGCACCGCTGAACTAGGCCCTTCATCTCAAGCACCGCTGAACTGGGCACCGCCGTCTCAAGCACCGCTGAACTGGGCACCGCCGTCTCAAGCACCGCTGAGCTGGGCCCTTCATCTCAAACACCGCTGCACTGGGCACCGCCATCTCAAGCACCGCTGAACTGGGCACCGCTGAACTGAGCACCGCTGTCTCAAGCACCACTGAACTGGGCCCTTCATCTCAAGCACCTCTGAACTGGGCCCTTCATCTCAAGCACCGCTGCACTGGGCACCGCCGTCTCAAGCACCGCTGAACTGGGCACCGCCGTCTCAAGCACCGCTGAACTGGGCCCTTCATCTCAAGCACTGCTACACTGGGCACCGCCGTCTCAAGCACCGCTGAACTGGGCACCGCCGTCTCAAGCACCGCTGAACTGGGCCCTTCATCTCAAGCACCGCTGAACTGGGCACCGCCGTCTGAAGCACCGCTGCACTGGGCACCGCCGTCTCAAGCACCGCTGAACTGGGCACCGCCGTCTCAAGCACCGCTGCACTGGGCACCGCCGTCTCAAGCACCGCTGAACTGGGCCCTTCATCTCAAGCACCGCTGCACTGGACACCGCCGTCTCAAGCACCGCTGAAGTGGGCACCGCCGTCTCAAGCACCGCTGGCCCATTGGCGGAAGGGGCAGGCCCGCATCTGTGTCCGGCAGGGCTGCACGAAGCACTCTGGGCACCAGTCCCCCTCCAGAACCAGTGGAGACTGTTATCCACTTGTAAGACTGTGGCTTTACACTCCCCAGGATGGCAAGGTGGGCAACCCACCCACTGTAGAGACTTGAGAGACTGTGGCTTTGCACACCCCAGGATGGCACAGTGGGCAACCCACCCACTGTAGAGACTTGAAAGTCTGTGGCTTTGCACTCCCCAGGATGGCACAGTGGGCAACCCACCCACTGTAGAGACTTGAGAGACAGTGGCTTTGCACTCCCCAGGATGGTACAGTGGGCATCCCACCCACTGTAGAGACTTGTGAGACTGTGGCTTTGCACTCCCCAGGATTGAACAGTGGCCATGGAGGCCCCTCGTGGATCTGGCGTCGTGGACTCATCTGGCTGAGGTGCCCCCCTTCCCTTCCCCCTGAGGTGCCTGTAGTTTTGCTATCTGATGCCCCTGCAGTGTTCTCTCCGTTGGAGTCAGGTATCCTATGTGGGCTTTGCCCATGTGATTTGGGCCCAGTGGTCCACGGACAATGCCTGCTACAATGATCGGACTTGTAAATTTATGTATATAAAGGTTTTAGATGTGTGATATATTTTTAAGCCAGTGATACAATATATTCCAATGTTTCGAATCATTTCCTTTTGTCTTTGTATTCTTCCGTGGGGTTTGGGGGGGGGGTAACTGTGATGTATTGCTATGCATTGATGTGTGTGTTGTAGTGGGTGAGGGTGGGGGTGGGTGTGTTGCGTATGTGTGTCCCCGTAATTTTTTCCCTCCCCCTCCCCTGTGTCGTAGGTGCAGTACTCACCGTTGTCTTCTGCGCCGGCGTTCCTGCTCCTGGTAGAGGAGCAGGAAGACAATCGCTGGCAGGATGTGGAGTTCGGGTTCCATGCTGTCCAGATTCCTCGTGGGCTGTATGGAGGTGAGCGTTTTCCGTTCGAAATGGCTGTTGCCGCCGTGTTTTTATCGGCGGGGCTACCGCCCCGGAAAAGGTGGCGGATTGGTGGGATGTGATAGGGTGGGCGGTACATTGACTCCCGCCTGTCTGTTGGCGGTGACCGCCGCGCTGTTTGTTTGTCCCGCCGTGGCGGGCAGTGTGTTGAAGTGGCGGTCTCTGTTGGCGGTTTCCGCCAGGGTCGGAATTCCATTTTTTTTACCGCCAGACTGTTGGCGGTTTAGCCGCCGCTTTAACACCAACCGCCAGGGTTGGAATGACCCCCTTAGTCTCTTTTACGGAGATTTTCTTTACGGGACGAAGCAGCAAATCAGGCCAGGTCGCAGTTGAGGAAAGCCGGCTAGAGTTGCCGCGGCGGGTCGGTCCCTCTATGGAGCTTTTTTTCAAAAGTTCTCCAAACTTCTCCAAACTTCTGGGGCTTCTCCCAGATGTCCTTTTAAGGTTCTTTTGGGGTCCACAGCTCACCCCAGGGGTCCAGAAGTTCTGAGATGGTCCTTGGGGGGTGCAGACTACAACTCCCAGAATGCACCTGGCGCAAACTCCTTTTTGGCCACTGGACAGTGGTCAGCTGGTCGCTTTCTTCAGGAGTTGGTGCAGGGGACTCTTGATAGAAATTTTTCACCTGTAGCAAACAGGGAGTCCCTTCTTGAGCCAGTTGAAGCCAGGCAAAGTCCTTCTTGTGGTGAAGCCCAAGTGTGCAGCTGGTGCAGTCCTTCTGAGTGCAGGTTCCAGGTGCAGGCCAGGGGTCCAGCAGGGCAGTCCTTCTTCTTCTGTTGTTCTTCCTTGTTGGATGTGGTAGGGAACTGAGGTGTGGGTGCAGGTCTGCCAGTTTTATCCTTGCTCCTGGGTGAAAAGCAGGGGGGTCCTGGTTCTCCAATCAGGTGCGGGGTCCTTCCCCCTGTGATGACCACTTCCTGGGAAGTGTGCAAAAATCAATCCCAGGAGGCAACATTCTCCAAAAATCCATCATGGCTGAATATGATTTTTGGAGGTTACATCTGGCTGAGCCCAACCACTGGTGTGGCTAAAAATCATAAACACACCCCTCTCCTGCCCTCTCCTAATCTAATCAAGGGGGCACCTAGTTGTCTGTGGTTGCAGGATGTGGAGGTGTTGCTGGTTGCTCCAAATGTCCTTCTCTGCCTTTGAAGACCAGTTTGGCAGCCCTCCCCCTTCCTGCCTCACCATCTGCTGAGGGGAGATTCCCTCCCACAGGCACATTCCTGTGTGTGAAGCCAGGCCACTTCACACCTCATCAAGGTAGCTTGGCCAAGCTGCTAGAGGCTGGCCAATCAGAGCACAGCATCAAAAACAATGCAGGGCTGAAATTGGCAACTTTTTCAGGTAAAGTTTAAAACTCTTTACCTGAACAAGTTATATTAAATCCCACAACTGGAAGTTGTGGGATTTATTACAACAATTAATTTGATACCAAATTCTTGGTATGCCTCATTTAAGGAGACTTTAAAAATTAAAATAAAGTCTCCCCATTCTAGCCTATGAAGGCCATTTACTACAATGAGGGAAAAACAAATTTGGCTGTTTTTACCTCACCAGGGCTTATAAAACTATTTTTATAAAGTCCCTGCTTCTAGTTACATGGCACCCAGCCCTAGGGGCACACAGGGCACACCTTAGGGGTGACTTATATGTATAAATAAGGTAGTTTAAGACTTTGGAACTACTTTCAATTCCAAAGTCGAATTTGCATATAACTTTAATTTAAAAGCAGCCAGCAAGGCAGGCCTGCCTTAAAAATGACACTGGGCACCTCAGCAGTGCACCTATGGGTGCACTACCTATGCTGTGGTCCCTAAACCTACATGCCCTACAATATACTAGGGACTTATAGGTAGGTTAACTTAGCCAATTATAATTAGCCTAATTTGCATATCCATTTTACACAGAGCACTGGCCCTGGGACTGGTAAGCAGTACCTAGGGCACAGCCAAGAGTCAGTAACCACCAGTATCTGTCCAAAAAGTGTGGGGGTGACCAGGGCAAAAAGGAGGACTTTCCTACACACCCTATATGCTGCTGCTGGCTTCTTGGTTCCTTCTGGCTCCTATTTTCAGCGTCAAACGATGCAGCTCTAAAAAACCAAGTCAAATCAATCTTTATTTGCATTCAATTAGTTAAAATCTTACAAAAAAGGTGCAATTAATATTAATAAAATTAATAAAAAGCAAGATCATGATATGAGACAACAAGCATATATGTTGAGAACACAGTCCTGTCTAAGGATTAGTCAGTATTAGGCTCGCCTAGGGGTTTCCCTGAGACCATGTTAAGAATGCTGGCATGCAGCTCAATGCCCTAAGGTTTGAAAGGGCTCATAAGTGACTTTGGGCCTCATTTTGACAATGGCTTTTAGTGGCGCCTACCGCCGCAGCGCTGGCTTCCAAAAGACTGTGAACGCGGTTAACAGCTGTCCGCCAGACTATGACCACAGCCGGATTTCCACCACAAAAAAAGCGCAAATCCGGTTATGGCCATGCTGGCGGGCGGTGTTAAGGTGGCGCTGATGCCACCAGCAGCACCACACCAGTAGACCGCCACCAGCCGTATTATGGAAAATAATACGGCCTGGCGGTGTTCTGTTGGCGGGCACTGCTGGCGGTAGCAGTGCCCCGTCCCCTGCCAGAAGACCTCCTGGATCCAGGTAAGTCTGGATTCCAACAGGGGAAGGGGGCAGGCGGTGTTGTGTGTGTGTGTGTGCATGAATGTGTGAGTGTGTGCATGAATGTGAATATATGTGTAATGTTGTTTTTGTGCGTGTATGCATGTGTGAGAATGCGTGTATGAATGAATATGTGAATGCGTGTCTGCGTATCAGTGTGAATGTGGTACGGATGTGTGCATGAATGAATGGATGCATGCATATATGAATGCGTGTATGACTGTGTGAGTGAGTGTGTGTATGCGTGATGCTTGTCTGCGTGTGTGTGTGTGTGTGTATGGGGGATTGGAACGGGGAGTGTGGATGGAGGGTGAGGTTGGGGGGTGTCCGGGGGGTGGAGGGGTCGGCCTCCTATCAGTGACAGGGAAGGAATTTCCTGTCACTGGTAGGGCCTACCGCCATGCTTTTCGTGGCGTTACGAATGCCACAGAAACCATGGCGGTAGGCAGGGCCAAAATGCCTGAGGCCTACAAGAGCGGCCGCCGGGCTGGAGACTGTTATCTCCAGCCCGGCGGCTGCTACCGCTATGGGGGTCGGTGTGGTACATTGGCGGGTTGGCTTCAGCACTGACCTCCAGGGTCATAATGACCCCCTTTGTGTCATACAGGAGTCCGTATTTTGAAAGATATTGATGTTTAAAAGATATTACCTGCTGACACCCTGCCCCGCTTGTGACCAATTAATCAGGAATACCTGTGGGAATCAAAGATGACAAAGTGCAGACCTTGGTTAAAGTGCATATGTGCCACCTAAAATTACGTTGACTATTACCCCCCCCATGAGCTATTTTGAAATGCACACCACCAAGAAGGATAGATGCTAAAGCTTAATAGGTGTTACCCAGTTAACACCGTAACCCACTTAAGCCCTTTGCTCAGGAGTACCTGAGGTACCTGAAGGAGGTTACAGTGAATTAGGTGCGAGGGTGCAACTGTTGTTTGATGTGCGTAGGTGCTATTCAATAGTTGCCAAGTATATAACTTCACAAGTGACCCCCTGGGACCTGGGCTAAAATACAAGTGGCACTAAATTGTTTGCGTATCCTCCCATCTTGGGTCTTACCACATCACAGCTTGACTCATAAGTCAGTCCCTCTTGGTCCACTGATTGCAAGCATGTTACCTGCAACCATATTGCAGATGCCTTTTGGTGTTTGGCAAGGGGCAGTGCAGAGGTAGACATTGGTTGAGCCACTGGCCTCCGGACATAATGTGCTAGCCTCTATCCTGTTTACTGTTTGCTGTTGTCAATTTAGCAGTTTTCAGTTTGTACCTTACTGTTTGAATTGCTCCACTTTCCTATGAGGTGTGATTCAAGGATAGACTGCCAAGCAGTGCACTGCACTGATACAATTTGTACCGCACCCAACAACAATTGCCCAGTGCCCTTCTCTCCCCAATGCCCTCCCCCTCTAACTTGCACTTGGGGCATGAGAGAGAGTCTTAATCTAAACCAAACAGATAATTCCCTTCTATGCACTAGTGGAGAATGTCTGGCTTTGCAGGAGAAAGTTCCTATTGAAAAGTAGTATCAGATTTGGATCTTCACTCAATGACTTTTCCTTTTCTTGGTTCATATTTTCTCTCATTTTCTTACTCGCAATAACACACTGAGTTCTGATTGTGGCAATATATGGTTGTCTATACTACTTAGGTTGTTCTCACCTTTCATATTGTTACACAGCTAGGGGTCAAGAGGCAGGCCTACCAATTATATTTGTGTAGTAACACAAACTTCTACTCAACATTTCCCTGTGATCCTTATGAGCGCTTGCTTGTTTCAAGCCAGTTGCTCCTTACGGGGCTACCCACTCTGCAGTGCACATCACACTACAAGCAACAAGTTAGTCCCCCAAGCTGCTCTTTAAATGTCCCTTGAATTTACTACACATCCATACATGGACTTTAACGGCATATACAATTACGTCAAATGTAAAAAGGTGCTGAACTCTCTAAACCCCAACATAGTGCGCACCTTTGCAGGTATTGAAAGGGGGAGGCAGGAGGAACCAATAACTGCCTCACAAATCTCCTACTTCTTAGTTCAGGGACCTCTTCTAACTGATGTCTCACAAATGTGGCAAGCTGAAGAGTGAGATTGATGGTCATATACCAGTTTAACTAGCTTTATAACTGGGGCAAGCTGTACTAGCCCCTGGGCTTATGAGGGCTTCTCCTTATAGGACCCATGAGACAAAGTTGAATATGCTTGCATATCCAACATACATCACCATCTGCGCAGACGATCTGGGCAGCAGGCATGGCATGAGAGGAGGATTCATGATGAGATACTTTGCTCTTGCTAAGTGAAACAAATCTAGCTTAGGCACAGATAAGAGACCTGAAATTGCTCTATAATGTCAATCCCTCACCTGATCTGAGGCGTCACCTGGATTCGTCCATTGTGGCTTTCTACACATTCTTCACGGATAAGGTGGAACGGCCACTAGCAAACTACACAAGCAGCATTATGAACATAGCAAGAAGGCTGTAAGGCTGCTGGTGGTGTAACTGTGCCAAAGAGAATTGTAGACCTGGATTCTGACCATTCAGACCATAACTGCAAAGTTTGCCTATTTCTATGAGGTCTTACAAGGCGCAGTATCTGCCCGCAGCTACAGCTTGGAGGATCACTTTTTAAATGCCCTGCATCTTCCCACCTAATCTCCTGAGACCAGAGTCTGCTTGAAGGCAAGGTTTTCCTAGTTAATACTGCTAGACAGGGAAGCCCTACCTGACACCATTGTTATATGAAGTATTTAAAGATATGGAGAGGGGCAGCTCCTTGTGCACCACCATATCCATCATCTACAGGGAAGGCAAAGATCACAACTGTGGCATATACCATTCAATAGCTCTCATCAACATAGACCATTCTGGTGGCAATTATGGTGCTAATTAATTGTGTTTGTTAGCATTTTCGATAAAACAATTATGGTGCATGGCACTGTATATATATACAAATTTTGATAAAACACATTGATGTAAAATCCTCATAACATTTTAGTAAAATGTCTACACAGGGCAGCAACAGAAAGTGAATTTAATTTAAAAGAATTCACAGTAACCCTGCAGCCTAACTACATAAGTGAAAACAATCTACTACACCATCTACTACACCATCTCTTTACCACATGTGAAGGATACAGAACAACCATTCAATATATTTCACAACTTGATTACAGTCCTGATGGGAGCAGCCAAGGAATGTTAAAATAAATTTTGTTTTAACAGTGTGAAACATAGGCTTTGAATAACATTTCCTTAAGTCAGTCAACCCATACTAACTACCTAAGAAGGGTTTTAGGGACTCGATTTCCCACCCAACAAAGGTTACAGGTAACCTCTAGAGGTAAGATACTCCAAACAGCCTTATGTGTTTGTTTTACAGTTAATAAGTGCTACCATTTGTCCAGATAATGTATACTATGAGCCGGGGCTACCATTATATATCTTTTGTGATATGTAGGGACAAGTACTGAGCCCAATATAGCTCTGAGTGAACTGCTAATGTCTTCAGCAAAGCTGCAAGCCTTGATAATTGGCTTTATTTTCATTTTGAATTCAAATGAAGATATATTCTGACAAGACCGTGCTGTGTCAAGCTCATAAAGATGAAGCAGCTTGGTCAAAAGTAGAGGAAAATGGCACCTTGGATTCCCTTGGACCCCCCCCCAAATCAAGGACCAGGTAGAAAGGAATCAATTGCCCCCTTCTCATAGAATAAAGAAAAAGAGTGGGACCAACTCGACATACAGTCTGCTCTTGGCGGTAAAACTAAATTCATGCAGTGAAATGCTATGACAAAACATCAAAAGATCAAAAGCATTGGGAAGTTCAATTTCTGCATTAATTCGGCCTCTATGAATTAGAGAACAGTAATTGACCTTCTTGTCACCCAAAAAGGTTTAGAATCATACAGTTAGAAATTGTATTATACTTTAAAAAGAAATTGTGAAAACCAATATTAGCTTTATACCTTTTGCTTTTTTGAAGAGGTCAAAGAAAGTGATCAGGATAAATTAGATGATATGGTGATGCTCAGGTAATAACAAGTTTGCAATTTTTGCAGTTGTGTTCCTTTCAAATGTCCGATAGCAGTTATGGATAAGCTTGCCATTGATCATGACTTTAGTTAGGGAGAAATTCATCCTAAAACCAGGAACAATGAAGACCTTCTGATGTCTTATCCAATAGCCATTAGCATAGGACATAATTGGAATCTTTGTGCTATCACACTTAGGAGGATGATAGCTGACCTTGTGAAATGAAGAATGCAGGTCAGCTAAATCAATATAGAAATGAGTGGGAGCTAGGATGCACCGCTGCCTGACTCCATAACTGGTAGGTAAGGAATTAGTGATCTCAGACAGTTACCAATTTGAATTGGTACTCAGAGAGATTTGTGCAACTCTTGTGTAAAGTACAATAATATCGGGTCAATATTCAGAATGTGTACCATAGATTATATTCTTTTTCTATCAACCCTATCAAAGATCCTACTAAAATCAATAAGGCAAGGTAGATAAAACAATTGTTTAAATGTACTTCTCTATTGATAATCACGTTCAGAGCAGGGATGCATTCATAGGTTCTAATTTGGTCTTTATAGCTTTCCTGAGCCCGGTTGAGGATTTGTTTCCTTTACATCCAATCTTCAAAATGATGGAGTAGAAATTTAGAAAAGGCACTGCCTTTAATGTCAAGCATATCTAAATGAAGATCATGTTTGGCATTCTGGGTTCTTTCTTGTGGAAAGTAATCAACATGTTTTCTACTCCAGAGCTGGGGGTATTGCTGCTCAGCAGTGCTGTATTTGAGCTGGTGGTTGCTGGTGGGGGCAATCAGCACTCATTTTCAGGGACAGGCACTTATTATTCCTCATCATGTGTTTTCCGAAAACATGAAAATGAAAATACACAAAAGGTGAAATAGACCAATGAAAAAGGTCACCACAAAGGGACAAAGCAGGAACCTGCAGGAGAGCGTTAAAGGGTCAACACATGTCCAGTGGTGTGTTAAAGAGGCATAACTTAGGAATGTCTGGTAGTGTATTAAAAAGGTATAACATAGATCCCAGGCTTTACTGCCTTGGTATTTGCCTCACTGACATTTATTAGCACTGGACATTTAATAAAGCGGGCTTCTGCACTGACACTCATTCTTTTACAGATTAAGCATTGTAGCTCAGTAGAACATCATCAAGTAGTTTCTTAAGCTGGCAAGATCAAAATGGTATGTTGGAGCTGAGAATCACCACATAGAGGCTCTTCATTTCAGGTGCCTGATCATTTTTATTTGGATGGATCATCAGTTGAAACTAAGAACAGTGTAATAAATCACCACCAAGCCAGGACATTGTGGAAGGAGCAAAGTGTCCTCTGAGCTACCACCATAAGGTTGACAATAAGAGGACAATCACATGACTAAATCAGTGCCTATCTTTTTTACTGAGCCCCTTTTGTATCATTTCTCTTGCATATAGAGAATACAAATACTCACTTATTTTACTCCACTTATTGAGTCATTAACAATGGAAGTATAAGCCTTTTTTAGTAATTATTCAGCCGTTTTTATGTTAGCTAAATATAGCTTTTTATTTGAAGTGCGAAGATCTGAGGAATACATCTTCCTGCTATTAACACATTTAGAACTAAACCAAGGTTTATATTTAGAATTATGCATAGAACGGTAAAACACCCTTGCACATTTGTGCATATTGGCCACTGTGAATCAATCAATCAATCAATCAATCAGGAATTTGTAAAGGTCCAGGAGGATGAGGGCTGCGGTTTCACTGCTTCACAGTATGATTCTGATGTCGTCAGTGGCAGCGATGAGGGTGGTTTCGGTGCTGTGGTTGCTATGGAATCCGGATTGGGAAGGGTCCAGGGTGCGGTTCTCCTTGAGGAAAAGGGTTAGTTGTCTGTTGACAGTCTTCTCAATGACTTTTGCCGGGAAAGGGAGCAGGGAGATAGGCTGGAAGTTCTTGAGGTCTGTAACAAAAGTGAATACTGTATCACTAATTAATTCCATGTTAATAGAACATCACCACCATTATCCAACAGAGAACCCTCTTACAGATTCTAACACTAACTTAAGACATTTCCAAAGTTATTCTGTGTCCATTTGACAAATCCATTACTGCTGATGTCATTGATGGACCTGTTGATGTTTTTAATGAAAAAGACTCCTTTGTCTGTGTCAAGTTAACCTGTTAAGGTAAGTGATCACTATGAAATTTGTGCAAAATAACATTTTCACAAATTTATTCTCAAACCTGCTATTGAACCAGGTGCTGTCAAGGGTGTTAATTGTATCAAAAATTAAAATTGACTTGGTTTCAGGGAATTATTAGCAGCATTAGTTCCATACACAGTTATAGGTGAGTCAAATTAGAGTTGTTAAATTGTGATATGGGAGGAAGTGTGTAAGAAAGTGGGTTATTGATTGAGTAGGGTGGAAGACCTTATTAGATAACAACCAAACGCATTGTCAGGGTGAACCACAAAAAGTCACTAAATTAGCCTGGGCCCTCTGGTAGCTTGGCACAGAAGCAGTCAGGCTTAACTTAGAGGCAATGTGTAAATTATTTATGCAGCACACAAACAACAATAGAGTGAAAACACAACATCAGAAAAATGTCACCAATTTAGGGAAATGGAGTAAATTGTAATGAATAAAACTACACCAAAGCAAATTAAACTGGAGTTATGCATTTTTTTTTTTTTTGTGAAAAAGAGAGCCTAAAGGATCAAAGTGCCAACCGCTACTATCTGGTTGCGCGCGGCTGGCTAAATGTCAAATGTTAAGGACGACTGTGATGGAGCAATGGTGAGATACAAAGGATAAATTAGGCCCATTACAACTTACCTTTGGAGTTCAAAACATTTGTCAAAGCTCCTTTGAGAAGGTAGAGTCTTCAGTGTGCCGAGGCAGCAGGCTTTGTCTGAGGAGAGGTTGCCACCATCGGGAGTCACTAGATGAATACCTTCAGGCTCAGTAGATTGTTTGGAGGTCAGAATCTTTTATTAGGACAACGTTGTTGGGTGTAGCCAAAGAGGACTCCACAAGGCCGTAAACCTTCTTCAAGAGAAACTGCGGGAAAGGGCTTTGCTGCTGTAGAAAACAATTTAGAGTGAGCTGAGGGATGGCAGTAACACTGGAAATGCACCTGCGTCAGCTCAGATTGCAGATAGGTGCCAGTCTCCTGCTGGTTCCCAAAGCAGAATTTCTCAAAAAGGTTTCCAAATCCCTACTTCTAGAGTTAGGAAGAAACAGTACCACCAACACCAGTACCAAGGGTCAAGGAACAGTGGGGGGCACATTGAGGGGGTAGGAGACATTCCAGCAGAGGCCAGAAGCACTGTTCAAGGCCTCTGGAGGTTGTTGTGTCTACGGAGCTCACATAGCAGGCCAACCAACTAGCCATTGGAGTTACTCTGATAGTTCATGGCTTCGAGGAGCAGGTCCAATCTTCTTTCTTTAGCAGCAGGGCAGCAGAGCAGTCCTTCCTGCAGTAGGCCAGTCCTTCTAGCAGCAAGGCTGCAGTGAAGTCCTTCTCCTGAGTCTTCCACAGGTCCAGAAGTGATCTGAAGAATCATTCTTGAGATACTATATTTATAACTGGTGCCAGTTTTTTGTGTGTGTTGGGACTACCTATCCTACCCCCATACCTGGTTCTGGAAATATCTTCCCTTTCCCTTACTAAGGCTTCAAACTGTCTGGGGTGACAAATGTTAGTGTCAGGTTTCTTTGTGTGAGTTGGAGGCAAAGCCCTTTAAAATGTAAGTGGGGCAGGGCACAGCTCTGCCTCCAACCACCCTGGCAGCATGACCCATTCTGCCCCCATCTAGTCCCCTTTGTGCCAATGTCTGAGAGAAATACACAAACCCCAAAAGAAGAACTATTCAGTCATGTGAGCCATGACACTGGCAGATGAGCCACATGGTTAGGATGAGAAAATACAAACTTTCTTAAAGTGTCATTTTCAAAATTGTGACTTAAAATCCAACATTACCATTAAATATGATTTTACATTATAATTCGGTTGAGCTTAAACATTTTGGGGGTTATTACAACTTTGGAGGAGGTGTTAATCCGTCCCAAAAGTGACAGTAAAGTGACGGATATACCACCAGCCGTATTACGAGTTCCATAGGATATAATGGACTCGTAATACGGCTGGTGGTAAATCCGTCACTTTTCCGTCACTTTTGGGACGGATTAACACCTCCTCCAAAGTTGGAATAACCCCCTTTATTTCTATCTGCTCCCAATCCAAATTAGCAATTATTAAATGAATGAAGGTTACCCAGTCTTTGTCAGTGGGAGGGATAGGCCTTTCAACAATGAAAACTGACATTTCACTTCCACAACTTGTAAAACATAAACCCACATGTCCTACCTTTTAAATGCCAATCAACCTGTCCTTTGAGCCTTTGGGGCTACCTTAGTGATGGCATATAAGTATGAAAGCAAAAGGTAGAGCCTGGTAGACATTTTACTTTGCCAGGTAAAAATAGAGGTTTAAAACTGCACTACAAGCTGCAGTGGCAAGTCTGTGACATGTTTTACAGTGCTACAGCATTGGCACGATGAGTGCTGCAGGCCCACTGTTTGAAATGGGGCATCTAGCTGGCAGTGGTCTGCGCCCTGCAGAGCAGGGCCCTCAATCTACTCAGGGAATGGTAGTTGAACACCTAAGATAACCCCTGCTCACCCTCTTGTTAGCTTTATACAGCAGTCAGGTTTATCTCAGAGCCAATGTGTTAAGTATTTGTACCCACTCACAGTAACACAGAGAAAACACAAAAAATGGACACCATGTCAGTTTAGAAAATAGATATTATTTATCCAAGTAAAACAAGACCAAAAAATCCAACATACACAAGTAGAGATATGAATTTTAAAAGATTAAATCCCAATAAAGCACTTAGAAAGACAATAGCTTCAACTGTTGCTATCACAGCGTTATGACGGAATCATTCCCGACAGTCCAACGCCACCACGAGGGAGTGCGGTGCTGGTCACGGAGTCACACAGACCCCAGGTTCCGTATCTTAGGAATGAGGCAGAGTCAAAGACGTGGCACAGAGTCATGGAGGTGAGGCGTCACTGGAGCTGGTGCGGCTTCGGTTCCATACTGCTACGCAGGAGGTGAGTTGTCCGTTCCTTACTACTATACAGGGGAGGTGAGGCATTGGTTCCTTATGGAGGCAGCAAAGGTGAGGCAATGCTGGTGGTGAGATGTCAATTCCATACAATCCGGAAGAGTCGATGAGTCCAGCAGGTCATATCTGATGGGGCGACCTCCCAGGGTCGCGGTCAGACCACAGGAGTCAGGTGCCACTGTTATTGGTGGCACAGCAGTCGGGACTCACAATGGTGTTGGCCTGCGGTTGCAGTCTTTGTACTTCAATGGGGACATCAGCTTCAGATGCAGTCAGCGGCATGGAGCAGGGCAGTGGCACCGGTTCAGGAGTTCTCCAGAGTCGATGTGCCTAATTCTTGTTGTTTGATGCTAGATGTCACTACCAAGGGCCCCAAAACTGGAGTGGGCCCCTCCTGGCAAGTAAAGTCCTCAGCAAGAGAACCCAGAGGCTGCAGGTGAAATCTTTGATGTCTCTGAGACTTCTTAACAGGAGGCAAGCTCAGTCCAAGCCCTTGGCGAAACTTCACAAGCAGGATACACAGCAAAGTCCAGTCTTTGTCCTCTCCAATGCAGAAGGAGCAACTGCAGTCCAACCCAGCACAGCAAACACAGCAAAGGGACAGTACTTCTCCTCACAGCTCTTCCGCTCTTCTACTTGGCAGAGTCTCCTCTTGATCCAGAAGTGTTCTACCAGTCTGGGGTTTTGGGTCCAATACTTATACTTATTTTTGCCTTTGACATAGGCAAACTTCAAAGGGAAAGTCATTGTCATGCACAAGACCCTGCCTTCCCTGCCCTGGTCCCAGACACACTCTAGGGGGTTGGAGACTACATTGTGAAAGGACAGACACAGCCCTGTTCAGGTGCAAGTGTCAGCTCCTCCCACCATTGTAGCCCAGGGAGACCCATCAGGATATGCAGACCACACCTCAGATCCCTTTGTGTAACTGTTTAGAATAAATTCACAACCAGCACAACTGTCATCCTGACCCAGATGTGTATTCCACAGACAGACAGAGGCACAGAATGGTTAAGCAAGAAAATGCCCACTTTTTAAAAGTGACATTTTCAAACACACAATGTAAATACCACCTTCAGTAAAAAGATATATTTTTAAATTGTGAGTTCAGAGACCCCAAACTCCATATCGCTATCGGCTTCAAATAGGAAATTGCGCGTAAGAAATATTTCAAGGCAATCCCTATGTGAACCTATGGGAGAGATAGGTCTTGCAATAGTGAACACCGAATCGGGTAGTATCTCACTATCAGGACATGCAAAACACACCACTACGTGTCCTACCTTTGAAATACAGTGCACCCTGCCAATGGGGCTGCCTGGGGCCTACCTTAGGGGTGCTTTACATGCACGAAAAGGGAAAGTTTTGGCCAGGCAAGTGGGTGCATTTTTGAGGTCGACATGGTAGTTTAAACTGCATACACAGACACTGCAATGGCAGGTCTGAGGCATGTTTATGGGGCTACTCATGTGGGTGGTACAATCAGTGCTGTAGGCCCACTAGTAGCATTTGATTTACAGGCCCGCTACACACATGGTGCACTTTACTAGGGACTAACTAGTAAATCATGTATGCCAATCATGGATAACCAATCATAATCACAAATACACAGGGAGCACTTGCACTTTAGCACTGATCATCAGTGTTAAAGCACCCAGAGTACCAAAACCAGCAAATATGAAATCCAACACACAGTCAAAAATACAGGAGGCAGAGGCAAAAAGACAGGAGAAACCATGCCAGGGATGCAGGGTCTTACACCTACTAGTTGCATTTAATTTACAGACCCTGGGTACAGGTAGTACCATTTACATGGACTAACAAGTAAATTAAATGTGACAATGACATGTAGGCAAATTATACAATGTTAAAGTGCACAGAGTCCTAAAACAAATTAAAACGGATTACAAAAACAGGAGGGGTGAAGGCAAAGAGTTTGGGTGTAATCTTGCAGAGAGGGCCAGGTCCAATAAAGGTTACAAAAAATCAGAAAATAATCTATAATAAAATCAGTTGCTTCTGTTTTACTATCTAGCGAGTAATAAAATTCTAGAAATTCTGTAACATTATCTATGGTAGATATTGCTAGTTTCCTATCTTTTCCATGAATAGTGTGAATTTGGTTCCTATCTATTGTTTTACTATCTAGCGAGTAATAAAATTCAAGAAATTCTGTGACATTATCTATAGTAGATATTGCTAGTTTCCTATCTTTTCCATGAATAGTGTGAATTTGGTTCCTATCTATTGTGATAATATTGCCCCAGATTTATTTGTGTTCCAAATAAAAATTTTCTTTCACATTTCATATTTGTAATCTACCTCGTCTGTTAAGTAAGGAATTGTATTCATAGCAACGTTTTTGTAATATGATCTTATGCATAGTATTATTGGAGGGAAAAAAATATGTTTACAATTAGAAATTTATTTTTCTAGGCCAGATATTTTGGTGTGAAATTGTTTGTTTTCATAAGCCATCTTGGAAATATTGTATAACTCTAGTAAATGCTTTAAAAGCACTAAAACATATAACATTAGATGTTACATTATCGTCATTCAGACCAATGTCAACATTCATGCACCATCTGGATTTGGAAAAATTAATGTAATCTAATTTAAGATACATAGAAACGAACTATTGCCCTGTCTAAAAAAACAATAATATCAATTTGAGAACTAGAATGTCAATGGCACAAGTTTCTTGATCCTAATTGAAAATTAATTCAAGAATAACAGCCATGAGGGTTAGAAAAAAGTAAAGTCTTTATGTTTCGAAAAGTGTATTATACTAATATCATCAAGCTTAGAGTCTAAAAGAGTAGGTCAATTCAAAGTATGACTAATAATAAATATCAAAGTAGTTCTTACAATTAAGAGATAGAACACAAACAAGACAAACGTTGCACAACAGAAAATAGACAAATGAAAAATAAAGAACATGCTTGAGGCACACATGTGCATGCCTAAAACTATCCAACATGCAAGCCTGCATTAGCATTTGAAAAGAAAAGGCCCACGTATTGCTGATTAATAAACTACAGGAGCAAATGATAGATTGTTTTTTGTCTTTATGTGCCCATAGATACTGGCTGACGACTATCAAAGGTAGATACAAAGAGTGATGAAATGCTTTTGAAATAGCATCTGTCTAAATTTATCTCCATGCACTATCAAAGAAGGAATTTCTTTTGCATCTTTTTTCATCATAACTAGACGATTGAGATGAAGAATGTCAAAAAATATTTACTTGGGTTTGAGTTGTTTTCCTTTGCAGTAAGACGGGCTATGATGAGCCTTGTCGATTTCATACTTTTCAGAAATTTTCAACCTGAGTAGATTAAGTAGCATGCTCTCTAAATATTGTCTACAGTCAGAATCTCCTATGCCTTTAGGTAAATAAAATGTCTTAAATTGTATAGTCTGTATTAGTTTTCCATCTCCAGGAGTAGTTTCTTCATAGGAAGGTTTTTTTGTTGTAACTGGAAGTAATTGATCTAATATACTTTTATTTCTTCTGATTTTGATGTTATTATCACAAACGTTCATTGATCATTAATCTCCATTGTAATATTAAGAGTGTTAGAACGTTTAGCCTTAAGTTCTTCAAAAAGTGCATTAAGTGACGGCTCTGTGGAATCAACAATTTTAGATTTTCTAAGTGGTGGAGATATTGTTTGATTATGCTTTGTAGGATGGGCAGACATATTTTTGTCATCCATATTTAGAGTACTGCTGACCGTAGGTAACTGCATAAAGAATATAGGCCCTCATTATGACTGTGGCGGTAAATCCCACATACCGCCATGCTGACTGCCGCCAACATCCCGCCGCCGCCGCGGATATCCGTTCACCCTATTATGACACACATACACCAATCCGTCACTATTCAGCCACACACACAAGTCCGCCACACCAAAGGTCAGTGATAAACTGGCGGTATCAAAACCCACACCGTTACGCCAACAGAACAACACCCACCACATTGTGACCCATGAATCACCACGGTGGACAGTCAATGTTGGTAAACCATTGGCGGTACATACCGCCGCGCTCAAAACACACACACATATACAAAACAATACCACATTGGTCAATTCAAACAACACACACCTGACACCCATACACACACCACACCCAAACACCCACACCACTATGAAACACACCCCAACATTAACCACAACCCCTTACAAACTACAATTACTGGCAGGAGATTGACACTATGACCACCGACAAGACCAGAGACACACACCACTATCACCTATACACCACCCACACACCTCACAACACACCCCAACACATCACCCTACACACCCTCACCCACAATACTCACACAACACCCATGGGACCACAACAACACCCCAGATTCTCTGAGGAGGAGCTAAGGGTCATGGTGGAGGAAAGCATCCGGGTAGAGCCACAGCTATTTGGATCACAGGTGCAGCAGATAACCATTGCTAGGAAGATGGAGCTATGATGGAGAATCGTGGACAGGCTCAACGCTGTGGAACAGAACCCCAGAACAAAGGATGACATCAGGAAGAGGTGGAACGAACTACGGGGGACGGTATGTTCCATTGCAGCAAGACACCAGCTCGCAGTACAGAGGACTGGCGATTGACCCCCATCTCCTCCCCCACAACTCACAACATGGGAGGAGCCATTGCAAGTATGCCAATACTGCATCATGAGGGCCTGGCAGGAATAGGAGGAGGACTGGACTCTGGTAAGTCAACTCCCTAATATTACTACCCCCCTACCTGCATGCCATCATATACCCCCACCCTTACCCTCACTCCCACCACTCCACTACCTCCCACACACCCCACCATCACAACCCACTCATCCCAATGCCAAGCCCAGCATGCACCACCAGTGCATGGACACCACTCACAGCCCTGCATAGACACCTATCACTAAAGCATACACACTAGAGAGAATGAGCTAGCCCACCACATAACAACTCAGACAAGGTAAAGCTGCCAGGGCAATAACAACCATAGAGGGCAACCCACCCATGCACAATATGTCACACACAGAAATCATAACACCGCATTTACATCCCCACAGGTATCCCAGCCAATGTCACCGGAGAAGAGGTGCCAGCAAAATCCAGTCCCCCCACAGAAGAGGCCCACAGTGATGATAGCGACTCTGCTCACCTGGATCTGGATCTCCAACCTGGTCCATCAGGGTCCTCCGGACAGTCGGCTACCCAGGCACAGTCACACACCACCACAGAGCCTCCCCCCTCAGGAAACACCACCACAGCCCCCACCCAGCCTGCCCATACCTCTGGTCCCAGGACATGTCAGTCAGCAGTGTGTCTACCACTACAGCGACCCCAGGGCACACTCAAACCCAAGACAATCAGGGACCTGGGGTCAGTGTCAGTGGGCACACGGTTCAGGGGACAGAGGCCCAAGACAACCAGGAAGCTGGGAGGAGTGCAGTGTGCAAGGGGGAGGACAGGCCTAGGGAACCAACTCTCCAGGAGGCACTCACTGAGGTCCTGGGAGCCTACCAACATTCCCAGGATACACTGGGCCAGATCCTGGACAACTTGCAGATGAACAGGCAGCTGCAGGAGGGACAGTACCAGGGGAGAAGGGAGGACTTGAAGGCCATTAACACCACCCTGGTCTCCATTGCAGGGGTGCTGAAAGACATGGCCAACAATATGAGGGAGGCAGTGTCACACCAGAGGGCCCCTGCCACCAGCCAGACTACTGAACAGCCCTCCACCTCCGCTGCCGCTAGTGGACAGGAGGCCCGCCACAGGACCAATAGGCCACCACCACCCCTCCCCCTGCAGAAGGAGAACCACCCCGCAAACGTTTCCTGTGATCCAGGCAGAAGCCAGAGAATATTGCCAAGACCCCCACCAGGAAATGTGACTCTCCTGTTTGGCACCCTTGTGTCCCACTCTGTCACCCTGTCCACCTTGAACTGCCATTGCTCCCCTTCCTATGCCCATTGGAAAATGCGCCTGTACCACAAATAGACTGGCCTGCACCCTGGACATTCCTCCATCATCACCCCAGCCCATTGCACTTCCCCCTTTTCCTTTAGAGCACTGCAATGAACACACTTTGAAAAAATCCAAGTATGGAGTATGTCAAATGATTGAAGTATGTATTCTTATAGCAAGGGTTAAACATTGCAAATCAACTGTACATGTATATATAGGAAAGACCTGTAGTTGGATGCAGTGAAGACACCAGGAGCGATAGTGGGGCACCAACATCTGCAAAAAGAGTTGCCAAAGGGTACAGTGAGTTGGCATAGAAGTGGGAAGTCGCAGCCTGCCAGTGGCAATGTGAAACAAATAACTGTCAATGAAATGTGAAGTTACACTGTCTTACCTGTGTGTCATTGGAAGTATTGTCTAATCACTGCAGTTCTGTTGTCCTCATCCTTATCCTATGCCTCCTCATCTTCACTGTCCACAGGGTCCACTGCTGCCACACGGCTATCTCCAGCCTTCCACTCCTGCAGAAAAGGCACATGGCGTCTCAAGGCAAGGTTGTGCAACATGCAGCATGCCATGATTATCTGGCAGATCTTCTTGGGTGAGTAGCACAGGGATTCACCTGTCAGATGGAAGCACCAAAACCTGGCCTTCAGGAGGCCAAATGTACGTTCAATGATCCTTCTTGTTCACCCATGTGCCTCGTTGTAACGTTCCTCAGCCTTTGTCCTGGGATTCCTCACTGGAGTCAGTAGCCATGATAGGTTGAGGTAACCAGAGTCACCTGCAAATATCGAGGGACAACTGTTAGCCACACACTAACCCTTATGGCCCACACCATACCCATACTCCAACATCCACTGGGTGAGAACCAGAGCTCACCTATTAGCCACACCCTGTGCCTCTGTAGTTGACCCATTACATTTGGGATGCTGCTATTCCTGAGGATAAGAGCATCATGCACTGAGCCTGGATACTTAACATTGACATGGGAGATGTACTGGTCACCAAATACCATCTGCACATTCATTAAGTGAAAACCTTTTGGATTTCTGAAGATCTGCTCATTTTGCCAGGGGGGAACAAATGCAATATGTGTTCCATCAATTGCCCCAATTATGTTGAAGATATGTCCCATTGCATAGAAGTCAGCCTTCACTGTTGCCAAATCCTCCACCTGGGGGAAAACAATGTAGTTGCACATGTGTTTAATCAGGGCAGCCAACACTCTGGTCAGCACTATTGAGAATATTGGCTGTGACATTCCTGCTGCCAAGCCCACTGCCACTTGGAAATAAGCAGTTGCTAGGAAATGGAGCACAGATAGGACTTGCACAAGAGGGGGGATCCCAGTGGGATAACGGATAGCAGATATCAGGCCCGGCTCCAGTTGGGCACACAGCTCTGTGATTGTGACCTTGTCATGTCTGTAGGTGAGGATACTGTGCCTGTCCTCCATTGTTGCCAAGTCCATCAGGGGTCTGTACACGGGGGGATGTCTCCATCTCCTATTCATCTGCAGCGGTTGCAATCTATGGGGCAAAAGAGTGAGAAGCCAGTCGTAATTGGTACATTGTAGCCACTACAGTTCAATGCATGATGTGATTTTTAATTGTAGTAGGGGCATATGTCCTGTATGTACAATTGTGATCTGTGATGCAGTTATAATCCATGGCCTGCCCCCCCCCCTCTGAAGTGGATTCCGCCTTTCCTGTATGGAGGGACAGGTGGAAGTGAGGAAATTCTGCTGATGTTGTGGCCGTTGCGGGAGGCGGTCGGCAGTGGCAGCCTGTCCTTTAGGGTGGAGGGGCCACCCCCCCACCTTTTGCCCCTCATGAAGAGTGTCTGTCAGGTTGAACAAAGGTCAGCCTGACAGACACTCTCCATGTTCAGCTCAGGCAGCCAGGAGAAGACAGGCGCGATTTGCGCACACTGCCTGAGCTGAACTTTGCTGGGAGGAGGAGGTCACAGCCCCTATGGGCGTGACCTCCTCTGCTCAGCAAAGTTGCCTCAAGGCCCTCCCCTGGGTAATGAGGAAAGTGTCTCTAATTGAAGTGCCTTGGGCGAGTGTCAATCAGTGACACTTCGTCACAGAGTGGGGTGGGGTCAGCAGTCTCACTGACCCCATCCCACTCTGTGACGAGGCTGGGACTGCTGCCTTCCATCATTGGCTGCCCTAAGGTTAGCCAATGAGGGAAGGCAGCAGTCCCAACCCTCCTGGGACCTGGAGGCTGAAGGTAAGTGTGTGTGTGTGTATGTATGTGATGTTTTAAATTGAATGTTTGGTGCACGGTTGCATGTTTGAGTGTTATGAGTGTTGTTAATGGATGTGTGTGCGTGCATGCGTGTGTGTGTGAAAGAATGAGTGTGTGCGATCCTTTAAAATTAATGTTTGGTGCGTGCGTGCATGTGTGAATGGTATGAGTGTTATTAATGGATGTGCGTGCGTGCGTGTCTGTGTGTGAAAGAATAAGTGTGAGTGTGTGTGTGTGTCCCGCCCGCCTCCTCCCTCCTAAAGCTGCCGGCCGCCACTGGCGGTAGAGAACTGCAGTGCACTCCTCATTGGTTATTATTGGGCCCTATAGTGTACAGTGGCCAATGGTGAGGTACACCGGTGGTGACGGTACGCACCGCCGCAGACGTCACCGCCATGTTCACTCACTTGCTACCTGACCTTCAACAGGAGAGGACCTACACTGCATGTGCTGCTGTGACCTGAGTCTGGAACCTACCTTGGCCCGTGTGACTGGGGACAGGGCCCCTACCTTCACCTCGGCGGAGTTGGAGAGACTAGTGGATGGGGTCCTACCCCAGTACGGACTGCTGCATGGGCCTCCAGACCAACCGGTGAGTACACTGTGAGCACGATGCATGGGGCATGGATGTATGGAGTGCTGTGTGTGAAGGCCTCATGTAGGGGGGTTGGTGGATGGGCCCTGGGCAGCGTGCAGCATGTATGCTGGGCCATGTTTGTGCGTAAGGGGATGCGAAGGACAATGGTGGGCCATGAGTGTAAGAGGCAGGACGGTCTAACTAATACCTTCCCTGTGTATATTTCCTCTGCAGGTCAGCGCCCATCAAAAGAAGGGTATATGGCGTGCCATCACCAAGAAAGTGCGGACCCTGGGGGTCTATGGCAGGCGGAGCACCCACTGTCGGAAACGGTGGGAGGACAGGAGACGCTGGGCCCGGAAGACAGCAGAGGCCCAGCTGGGGATGGCCTCCCAATGAGGAAGGGGTGCCTGTCGGACCCTGACCCCCCTGATGGCCCACATACTGGTGGTGGCCGCTCCGGAGCTGGATGGGCACTTGAGGACATCACAGCAGCCACAAGGGGGTGAGAACATTCTTACTTACGTCTGGTGGGGTGGTTTCCGGGTAGGGGATATGTGTCTGTGGGTGCCCCTAGGCCAGGCCTGACATTGCAGAGTAGGTCCCATGTTGGGCAGGGATATGATGTGAAATTGTTCCAACGTTGCTAGTAGGCATCCACTACTGGGCAGGGGTGTGTAGGTCCCAGGTATGCTGCAGTTGGCAGAATGTGTCCCTTCCCGTGCCCTGGTGACTAGCTGGAAGTGCATTGCATAGTGCGTAGGGCTGTTCCCTGTGTGTGAGGGTGCTGTGTACGCCAACGGTGGTGTAGGTGCAGCCATTGACCAAGTGTATACTTTGTCTCTCCCACCCCCTTTTTGCTTTGTCATCCTGTCCTTATGTGCATTATCATCATCTGGTGGAGGAGCAGAGGCACCGGCGACAGAGGGAGCTGAATCCCACAGGACCCAGGAGGCAGAGTCCACTGACGCTGAGGGCACCAGTGGGACGGAGGGTGAAGGGATCACCACAGCGGAGACTGGAGTGGACAGTTCGGACACCGATACCTCCTCCGATGGAAGCTCCCTGGTGGTGGCGGACACCTCTGTGCTCACCCCAGCAACAGGTACAGCTACCACCCCATACCAGCACCACCCTCCCAGCAGCCCCCCATCGAGCTGCCAGTGCCTGCTTACCCAGGAGGGTGGGCATCTCCTTTGCCCCAGGCACCTCAGGCCATGCCCCAGTTAGCCCTGATGCCCTGAGTGAGGAGGCTATTGACCTCCTGCAGTCCATCTCTATTGGGCAGTCAACAATTGTGAATGCCATCCAGAGGGTGGCAGCCCAAATGCAACAGACCAATGCATTTCCGGAGGGCATTCACACTGGCTTGGCGGCCCCACAGAGATCAATCTAGGCTCTGGCCTCCTCTCTGATCTTGTCGCGTAGGCTCTCATTATTCTAATTAGACTACTGGATTTCGAGCAGCAAAATCGTCCACAGTGTGGGAGACTGAGTCTGACCCATGGTGGATGACACTTGTTGCTCCAAATCCGGGCTTTGCTCCGGCTAACTAGCAGTGCCTCATCTCTTCCGAAAGGTAGAGACGATTGGGCAGCCGAGCGCATGACATATTGGTACTTCTCAGGGAAGTAGTGGTCACTCAGGTCACAACCGGTTCTCTCATACACAGTGCGGTCTCATATAAAAATGACAATGAAAGCAGTATAAGTTTTAAAGATTGATTTAATAAAACAACTGCATTTTGGATAGCAAAGCGTGAGCTGCAATAACCAGAACTATACAGCACAACAATATTAAAATAGTGACGATGAGAGTGAAGCATACGAATAATGCTATCATAGTTCAACTTGGATCGATGGACTATTCCCTATCTGAATCATATTTCGAGCACAGCATGTTAAGCTCTAAGCCTGCCTTTCAGGTTCCCCTTGGAGGACATCAACCCTCATACCTGAGCAAAGGCCTGTGATCTGTGTCAGCGTCTGCAAAGGAGCATTCAGTATACAGTTGTGTTTCCCTGGCTGGAATCTCCCTCTTGACGTGTAACAGGACTAGAAAGTGTTTTTATAACTAACACTACAGATGTTCTAAGAAAATGTCCCTACGTAAGGATGTGTATTTTCTAGGAATACTGGAGACTAAACTTCTACCACGTTTACCGGCAATGTGCCTTGACTGAAGAACAGGGTGACCAAGAATGCGGTGTTTGAGAACACAGTGCTGAACTAAGCAAAACAGTTTGATAGAAGAAACAAGACCGTAAAACTGGTTATTGTAAAAATAACAATGCGAAGCTGAATATAATATATCTAGGTCAAGGTGCACAGTGGCCTAGTGTATTAAACTAACGTGCAAGGAGCTATACTTAAAATGGCTACACAACAATGGCAGCCGTTGTCCCTGTTTTCACCCTCCCTCTTCCAACTTCCTCTACCTAAACCCATTCTCCTCAACCCCAATCTATTCCAAGCACACAGGCAGACGAGCATGCACACAAGACAGCACACAAGAGTGGCACAGGCAATCATAGGTACCACACTTCATCCCACAGGCACTCACACAAACACCATCCAGATGCAGACATACCAACATCCACTGCCTCCACTGTGTCCCCCTCCTCCATGTCCTCCACCTCCCTCCCAGTTGCGTCTACACTCACACCTGCATGCTCTACATCCTCATCCACTACCTCCATCACCAGCACACCTATCAGAACACACACCTCACTGGCAGTCACCCTCCCAACAGCCATGCACACGTCCCCTGTGTCCTTTCCTTCTGTATCTGTGCCCTCTCCTCCCAAAGTACACTAACGCAAGCACTCAGACACCCAACTGCCATCCACCTCACAACAGCATCCAGCCCATGCACCTGCATCCAAACACAGCAGACACCTCCTACAACCATTCCCTCTTCCTCCACTCCCACACCTTCTACTTCTTCCAGCCCCAATGTCCCTAAGAAGCTTTTTCCTCTCCACCTTTGACCTCTTCCCTACCCCTCTCCCCCCCCATCCTCTCCCCCCGTCCACTCACTTACCCCCTCCTCCCCAGGATGAAGATCACAG
Organism: Pleurodeles waltl; assembly: GCF_031143425.1. Lineage (NCBI taxonomy): Eukaryota > Metazoa > Chordata > Amphibia > Caudata > Salamandridae > Pleurodeles > Pleurodeles waltl. The sequence goes on along the minus strand of NC_090447.1, from coordinate 1,448,813,358 downwards.
GGCACAATGCCCCCCCAGAACCAGTGGGTGTGGCACCCACTCAACGCATCCTCTCCAGGATGAAGATCACAGGGCATGTTGCCCACTCCAGTACCAGTGGGTATTCACCCACTTGAGACACTGTGGCATTGCACTCCCCAGGACCAAGCACAGGGCATGTTGTCCCCTCGAGGACCAGTGAACAAGTCACCCACTTGAGAGACTGTGGCCTTGCACTCCCCAGGACCAAGCACTGGGCATGTTGCCCCCTCCAGGACCAGTGGTGTTGTGCCATCTGCCCGCTGAGGTGCCCCCCGTTCCCCGTCCCCCTGAGGTGCCTGCCTATTTATGAATTGATGCCCCTGCAGTGTTCTCTCCGTGTTGTTGCAGAAGCCAAGGTGGGGTCTTGGACTTTGTAATGTGGCCATGTGGCCCACGAACATTGAGGACTGGTCAGTGTCCCTTGATTTGTAAATATGTATATACTTTTCAATTGGATGTATGTATTTCTACTGTATTTATCGTAATACACTCACTTTCATCTATACGTGTTGTCCTTGGGGTAAATATGTTATGTTACTGCTTCTGGTTGTGTGTATGGTGCTGTGGTGGGGGTGTTGAGTGTGTGTGTCACTCTCTTTCGCCTCCCTCCCTCCCTTGTGTGCTAGGCAGCTGTACTCACTGTGGTCGTCTTCGCCGTCATTGGTGTTCATGGTGGAGCAGGACCTAGAAAATCATGGGGAAGATCTGCAGTTCAGGCTCCATGGTGGCGTGGTTCTTCCCTGAGTCTCTGATGGTGAGTCGTTTCCCTTCTGTGCATTGTTTCCGCCAAGCTTTTGATCTCATTGGTACTGCCCCGGAAAAGGTGGCGTATTGGACTGTCATAATACAGTGGGCGGAACATTGTCTTCCGCCTGTCTGTAGGCGGCTTCCGCCGTGGTGCCTGTTGATTCCGCCCTGGCGGTCGATGTGGTAAAGTGGCTGTCTGTCTGAGATCTTTCCACCATGGTCATAATTTGGCGGTAATTACCGCCATGCTATTGGCGGTATTACCGCCACTTTATCACTGTCTACCAGGGTTGTAATGAGGGCCATAAAGTATATTTGACAATTTAGCAATATGCTCAATATATTGTAGATTACATAAAGTATGATATTAAAAATAAAGAAGTAGAGCAAATGTACTTATGACGATGTTCTGATGCACAATAAAGAAAAGAGACAAATTTGTTTATTTATATCCATGTAGCAGCAAAATCTTCCACAAGGAGGGACCTAGGGCAAAGCTGAACCTCTTTCCTGAAGGGATCCACCTCCCCTGACTAGAGCTTCAGATGAATAAATACAGAAACAGAGGGTGAAACATGGAGTAATGCCCTAGCACCAGTGTCACCGCATCTAAGGAAAGGAACTGCAAACTGCCCACAATATCAAAGGTAAGTGCAGGCTAAGGCAAAATTAAATTGGTCTTTGTTTTGTCAAAGTAACACTCAAAGTCAGATTGGAAAATGTATACAAATGTTTTAACCACTGGACTATCTAATAGTTTTAATAATATTATTCATATAGACCAAACAGGCTTCATGAAAAGTAGATACTCTGTTAATAATACCAGACCTATATTTCATGTATTAGAAGGTACTCAATCTTTACTTTTTCTTTCTGTCCTTCTTGCACTACATGCTGAGAAGGTTTTTGATAAGGTTCACTGGCCATTTTTACTCTAAATTCTGTTCACTTTTAAAATGGTTGTTGCTCTTTATATGCTGCCCACTGCAATACTCTTTAATAACGGCCATTCCCCTACATCCTTTCAATTATTTAGAGGAAACAGACAAGGATGCTCATTGTTTCTTCTTCATTTTCTATTAGCCCTTTTCTCTCTCTTATTAGATGATACTAAAGGCCTATTTATCAAAAATACTATTCTAAAAGCACCTACTTATGCTGATGATGTTCTTTTATTTATCAGTAACCCAGATGTTGCCCTTTCTAATGTCCTGGATATTGTACATGAGTATGCTAAAGCTTCTGGATATACATAAAGGTAAGATAAAGTTTCTCTCATTATATGTCAAGTGTAATCCTGACATTTTAAATAAGACAGACATTATATGGCACAAAGACAAAATTAAATATCGTTATATTATTTTCTCAAATTCTATCAAGAAAACTGACACCCTGAATTGTTAACAAGTCATTTGAAGAATTACTGATAAAATTATTATCATAACTACATATGAAAATTGAATTTATTAAAATGGTAATTGTTCCTCAAATACTATATATTCTATCTATGCGTCTTTCACAACTACCTCTTACATTTTGTAGAAATATAGATAGAATGTTCTCTAAATTTATCTAGATAAAAAACTTCCAACAAAAAGTTATGCTAGACTCAAAATTGCTGAAATTAACAGAGGTCTTGGCTTACCTGATTTTTATAAACACCACAAGGTGTTTATAATAAAGCAGTTTTCCTCATAGTTTCAAGGATTGATCGTTTCTTATTTCCTAAATTAATTCTAACCAAACAAAACTTGGTACATCTTTTCCCTTACCAGTGCTACTCTCTCTGTCCAACTCTGGTGCAATCAGAAAAAGCTGAACAATAGAAAATCAAGTATACTAATACTGCTAGACTTAGGGCCAGATTTATCAAACAATTTTGCATTCGCAAACGGTGCGAAACGCAAAATTCGTCCATTTGGGAATGCAAAAATGCCTTTCAAAATTTATGAAAGGCATTTGCAGTGCGATTTCAAGGAATCGCTAAAATAGCGATTCCCTGAAATTGAGACTCCATTTAGGGAATAGCAAAGTGTGATTCTCTAAATAGGAAATCGCAAATAGGGAATTCCTATTTGCGATTTCCAAAGCACATGTATCATGCATTTCCTAAACGCGAATTGGGAATTTAGGAAATGCAATTACCACTAAATCCAATTTGGTGGTAAGCATGGGCAATTTTTAAAAATGCATTATAAATGCATTTTTTAAAATGACATGTAGTGCACACATGCCCTTAGGGTATGTTTGCGCTTCACATGTCCACACATTTTTTTTTGGGGTGCATCAAAGGGGGTCATAGGCCCCCAGCACCCTGGGGCTTGCATTACTTAATTTGCGAATTCCTAACAAGAATTCGCAAATTAGGTAATGCAAAACCATTCGCACCTATGGGCCTAGGCCCGTAGGAATGAATGGAGTCCCATTCCCTAATTGCGATTCAGTAATATCAAGTGCGATTTTTAAGAAATCTCTAATACCGAATCGCAATTTTCCCAAATTTCATTTTGCATTTCTTAAATAGCAATTTCCTAAAAATCGCTATTTAGGAAATGCAAACCTGGATGATGATACATCTGGCCCAAATTTCCTTATTTCATTTTCCTATTTCTGCTTAAAGAAATTCTTTATGGCATAATCCCCTTATAACATTGAATCACAATATCAAATTTTGGAAAGCTTTGAATGAAGCTGAGATAATTTTTTTATATGATATTTGTGAATGTGATGTATTTTTTATCTTTTTTAGAATTATATCATAAATGTTATTGGGCCAGAGGTATCATCACGGCCCTTTGAGATTCGGAAATAGCGATTTTTAAGAAATCGCTATTTCCGACTCGCAAAGTGCCATGTATCACATTTGCGAATCGGTAATAGCGATTTCTTAAAAATCGCAAATGCTATTACCGAATTGCAAATTGCGATACCGGACCCATTCGCAGCTATGGGCCTGTTGGCCAATATCTGCGAAGTTTTTGCATTTCCAAAATTGCGATTTCTGAACCAGAAATCGCAATTTTGGAAATGCAAAACCCCAGGGTGCTGGGGGGGCTAAGGCCCCCTCTGCTGCACCCCAAAATTCTTTTTGGGGACATGTAAGGTGCACACATGCCAAAATGGCATGTGTGCTTTACATGTACAATTTAAAAATGCATTTTAAATGCATTTTAAAATTTTGCACATGGTTACCACCAAGTTCAACTTGGTGGTAATTAGAGATTCCTAAAAGCCAAAATCGCATTTAGGAATTGCTTCATACATGTGCTAAGAAATCGCAAATAAGGAATCCTTATTTGCGATTTCTAATTTAGGGCCAGATGTAGCAAAGTTTTGCGAGTCGCAAATGGCCTGAATCGCTATTTGCGACTGTGCAAAATCGGAAATGGGATGCAAAAAAACCATTTCCGACTTGCAAAAAGCGATTCGAGCCGTTAGCGACTCGCAAAATGTGCGACCCCATTTTGCGACCCGCAAATAGCAAGTCGGTATTTGCGAGTCGCAAACCTTATGCAATTGCAACTCGCAAATTGCGACTATTTGCAAAAAGCCCAGTTTGCACTTGCAATTTACCACTAACTCAGAGCAGGTGGTAACCATAACCAAAGTATAAAAGGAGACCCCGAAGGCATCTGGGTTACTCAAAATGGCAGAGATATACCTGATAGCAGTGAGGAGGAGAGTCCACGCCGCACAGCAGAGGAGGAGGAGGGGCCACAGACAGGAAAAGATATATAGAACAAGGCAGACTCTTTTTCAGCAAACTGAGGAAGAGATCTATGACAAATACCTCCTTAGCAGCGCAGCCATACTAGAATTAATTGATTTACTAAAACCACAGCTAGAACACCAGAGTCTGCGCGGCTGCGCCATCCCTAAGCATGTGCAAGTGCTATTCTCACTGCACCTCTTGGCCTCAGGGAGCTATCAGGGGGTCATTGCTGTGGCAGGTGGGGTATCTCAAAGTGCAGTATCAAGGTTCCTCAGGGCATTCCTAGATGCCTTAGTCACACACATGTCTCACTTCATATACCTACCAAGGAATGAGGCAGAAATAAACAGCACCAAGCTGGACTTTTACCGGATTGCCAACTTTCCCCATGTCATAGAATGTGTAGATGGGACACATATTCAAATATGCCCCCCTGCAAACCTGGAACATCTTTTCTGCAACAGAAAGTGTACCCACTCACTGAATATTCAGGTTGTTTGTGACACCCATTATGTCATCACTGACATTGTAGCTAAGTTTCCAGGCAGTACCCATGACTCCTACATTTTTAGGCACAGTGGGATACACCAACGCCTGGAGCGTGGGAAGTTTGGAGACGGATACCTCCTAGGTAGAGCTACATACACCTTGCAGACATACACACAGGTCACTGTGCACACCATCCAGGACTTTCTAACAGTGTAATGTTTGTGCCCAACAGGTGACAGTGCATATGCTCTACGGCCATGGATTATGACTCAGTTTTTAGCACCCAGCAATGAATGTGAGAGGCGATACAACAATGCACATAAGGAACCTTATCGAACGCACCTTCGGACTACTGAAAGCAAGATTCAGATGCCTCCACCGCAGTGGAGGTGCCCTCCAGTATACCCCCATTACAGCATTCAAAATTGTGGTCGCATGCGCCATCCTTCACAATATAGCCACCCGACGTGGGCTACCTCTCACCCCTGCAGACCCAGATCCTGAGGATGAAGAGCAAGAGCAACCACATCGCCATCATGGGGATCGGAGTATAGCTAATCAAGGCAGACTGAGACGGGAACACATCGCAAGCCAATACTTTGGAAGGTACGTGTCAACTCCAACCATACTCACCTATTGACCAAAAACTCAATTTGTTAAGTGGAACCAAAAAACGATTTAATTTGTGCAGAAATACAACTATTTACAAATAATAACTGTTCATGGTCATCTAAATGCAAACCATGCATGGGGCACATTGATGTCATGGCCAAATCAACAGGGACAGGGTAATGTCTATGTCCTTCGGCTGCCCCTTCCAGCCTGGCTGGTCCCTGGTGCTTCTGCAGTGCTCTGCCTGGTACTGGTACTCCGGAGCACCCTAGTGTCAGTGGCAGAGACACTGCTCACTGTAGAGCCCTCCTCGCTGTCCTGGGGTGTTTCCCCTGTGCCCCTGGACAGATGCCGTGCCTCCATTAAGTCTATCACGTGTGTGATACGGCCCAGGCCCCTAGCCACATCTCCAGCAAAATGGCCCATTTCGACCTGGAGGCCAACTGTCCTCCTCGACATGCCAGTGGTGTTCACAGCCAGTCTGCCGATTGATGTGGCCATCCTATCTAGTCTTTGTAGGAGCTAACGGTCCCTGCGCCGCCCACCCTCGGCCTGTGCCAGTAGTCCTGCCGCCAGATCCCTCATGGACAGGGCTAGGTCCCCAGTGTTTGTGGCAATAATGTCAATTCTGGAATTCAGATGCTGCATGCTGGCCTCGTTATTTCTGACAAAGCGGTGCAGCACACCACTAATCCGCCCTAATATGTTGTTTTGCAGGCGCTGACCACGCAGCAGCTGTGCCTCACTGTTGCTGGTAGGTTGACGGCCGGACGCAGCCTGCAGCCCAGATCTCCTGTACCTGCGTCACCTGCGCAGCGGTGGCTGCCCTGTGTGCTCAACTGTATCACTCCTGCCTGTTGCTGGCGCAGCCTCCTGGAACACAGTTGCAGCAGGTGTGGACATAACAGGGATGGTGTTGGCCGTGCAGGTGGGAGTGCTGGCGGCTCCTGAGCTGTCCTCATGGGTCTGGCTACTGTGGGCTGTGGTGGTGTCTTGTGGGAGACCTGTGGGACATGGGGAACAGACTGTCAGTGTCTACTATCTGTTGCACACTTCCTAATAAACAATTGCCTATGAACTGCTACTTGACTACATTTCCCATAATGCATCATTCTGGTGTTTGCTACCCTGAAATGGAGCTATCTTGGTTGAGCATGCCCCTGTGTACATGGTGGGTGGGGGTATGGCATTGATAGGGGTACAGGCATGTCACATGGTACTCACCGGTTGATGTGGTGGGCTCTGAGGTGTCCAGGTCTCCAAATCCTGACACTGCCTCCTGCTCTAGAGTCTCCTCCACCCTTTCTTCCAGGGGTGTGGGTGGTGGTACTGAAGATGGTCCCCCTCCTGTGCCTCTCATCTCCCGGAGCCTTTCAGCCACCCTCTCCTTGGTCCGGGAGCAGAGGTCATACCACCGTTTTATAATTTCTTCAACACTCCTGTGGCTCACCCCCAGGGAGTTGATTTTTTCCTGGATCTCCTGCTACAGTTGTCTTTTGGTGGCTTCTGGCACATTGAGGGCTGCCTTTCCAAATAATTCATCATAGTGCTGACAGCATTCATCTGTCAGCACCTCCAGCTCCTTCTCTGAGAATTTAAGTTTTCTTTATCTGGGAGTTCTTTCCATTGCAGCTGCTGTTTCTCCTGTGTGCAGTTCAGCAGTTAAAAAGGGTGTGGTCCTCCCTCCTCCCAGGTGTATTTCTAAACTTCCTGGCTGTGATGTCATCATCATGTGCCAGGAAGTGTTTCCAGAGTGTTCTGGAGTGGTTTCTGGAGTGTTCTGCAGCACCTGTAAGCAATTTACATGCAACTCGCAATTTGCGACACCCACTCGCAAATTGCGAGTTCGTTTTTTGCACGGTCGCAAAAAGCGACCTCGCAAACAGCGGACTCGCTCTCTGCGTTGCGACTCCGGGTGCGAGTTGCTATTTGAACACTGACATTGTACCTGCATTTCCATTAGCGACTCGCAATTTGCGAGTCGCTGTCATGACCACACAAACTTGCCAAGTCAAATCAAAGAAGTGCATGAGAAAAGCAAAGAGATATCCTCAGTGGAGACAGCAAAGCCCAAACTGGAAGAAGGTTTGCAGAGTAATCTTGCGCTTATTTCAAAGGAAGAATCAAGAAGAGAAGATCCAAGATGGCCGCTGTGAGTCCTGAAGGTTAGTTACAGTTCTAGTCTTGCAATCGGTTGGTTGCTAGGTTATGAGTTCTCCAGCTGGAAGCCTTGCACTTCAACTGAGGTCTGACAAGAATCAGCTGTGTGGAGAGAGAGCGCGCTTCAGAACAGAAACTCCTGTGAGGTAAAATTACATTTGAAGATTATATTACAGACAACAGATAAATATTGTCAAGGTTTATTCGAAGAGTTTGATAGTAGACCGTTCCCGTGGGAGTCGGCAAGGCTACAGAGTTAATGTATGAATTAACCTTATGTTTACAAGGTTCTTGTTTAAGATATTAAAGTCAAAGAAAAAACGAACTTTAAAAGAGCAAGTATTTACAAATGTCAAGGTGATAAACGAAGGCCAAGTTTAAAGGAGAAAAGAACTGTTAACAAATAAGCATTGACAAATCCAATGGTAATAAATAAAAATAGAGTTTAAAAGAGAAACAAACTTAAATAAACAAGCATTTACAACTACAAGTTATCGACAGATGTCGAAGTAAGGAAGGAGAAACTAACTGTAATAAACAAGCATTTACAAATACAAGTATTCAACACATGTCGAAGTAAGAAAGGAAAAACGAACTTTAATAAACAAGCATTTACAAATACAAGTATTGACAGAAGTCACAATAAGACAGGAGAAATTAAATAACATCAGCTGATTTGAAGAACGCATTATCACCAACTATATATATATATGTATAGCAACATAAAACCAATCTCTAACAAAGGTTGAGAAGTTCTTCCAGAATCAGTAATAAGCATTTTTTTAAGAAGAGCTATCATTTATAGAGAGAAGCAAGGCTACAGAGAACTCAGGGTGAGTGAAGAAATAATAGAATTAAAGAGAATTAAGTGTTGAGAGTAGAAAGTGAAAAACTGATGTTGTATGTCCCTAGTAATTGCGACTGTGACTCTTGCAGGTGCTGTATCCAATCTTAGATGTGAAGAGGCAGACTGAGTACTGGCGTTCATCATCTCTGTAGCAGTCTCTCTACCATCCCATTCCCCTTTCCCCCTCCGGGGTACTCAGCACGAAGGATTAATATTCGTTGTGAGTAGCTCGGGTCAGGACTGAGGAGTTATCTTCTGCTTCTGAGGAAATCTAATTGAAGTATCCTGACAGATTGAAGTGCCATCACCCTAATTTTAGGGAAAAAACAGATTTCCTCCTGAGCAGAATGGCAGAGGGAATTGATATAAAAGCATTAGCCACCATTTTGGAAGGGTTACAGTAACAATTAAATAACACCATAGAAGAAACAGTCCAAATAAAACAGCGAATAAATGAGTTAGGGAACACCGCTAAATCAAATGAATCTGTGTTTTCACAAATCCCTAGCCCTTCACAGTCTGCAGGTATATCCACTCAAGTAATTCATGCAGTTTCCGCTATTATTCCTTTGGCTCAACCCGAGCCCTTCGGTGGGGATCCAAATAAGGCGCAGATTTTTCTGACCCAATGCTCATTGCATTTTTTATGTAGACCAGTCATTTTTTCCGAAGACCAGTCCAAAGTGCCATTTATATTGTCTTATCTGAGAGGAGAGGCGGCCGCATGGTCCATGCCAATAATTTCCAGAAATGATCCTGTTTTATATAATTTCCAAAATTTTAAGGAAGAGTTCTTAAGAATATTTGATCGGCGAACTGCAGCTCAAGCCACTGACAATGAACTACTGGAAATCAGGCAACGTAATAAAGATCTAGTAGCCTATCTGGCTCATTTCAATAAACTCATTGTAGAGACTGCCTGGCCGGAGTCAAAAAGAGCTGCCATATTTTATCGTGGACTGACTGAGAGATGAATTGAAAGATGCCTTAGCACAAGTTCCAAATAGACCCACTGAAATTTCAGAGTTAATTGATCTTGTGTTACAGATTGACCACCGTTCAACTGAACGAAGAGCAGAAAAGAGAAGAGAGTATCGACCATTTCCCCTGAGAATTGATTGTGTAAGAAATGATCATACGAGAGCCGGAGAAGGGATAACGATAAAAGAACCAATGCAAATTGTTTCCATCCGAGGTCCTTTATCTAAGGAAGAACAAGAGACAAGAAGAGTGAATCAACTATGTTTATATTGCGGTGCATCTGGGCATTTTGTTAAAAACTGTCCCAAGAAACCCAAAGCTCTTCAGTCGGGAAAAGGCCAGCTTCATCAGTAGAGGGAGTTGCCCTGATGAAAGCAGAACCCAAGACAACTCCTTTAGATCAACGAGTGGCGAATACCTTACAAACCGCAGCGCCTCATTTGGTGCAAACAGTATCAGTTAAGACCCTTGAGAAGGAAATTTAAGGGATCTCAGTTATGATAGACTCTGGAGCTACGGGCAACTTCTGTGATATCAAACACGCTCATAAAATGGGTATTCGATTTATCAAGAAATCTACTTTGGAAGTAGTAAGAGCTGTGGATGGAACCAATCTTTCTTCAGGACCCATTTCCCATGAGACCGAACCAATTCAGATGCAAGGTTTTGGTGGACATCAGGAGCAGATAATCTTTAATTTGATAGATGCTCCACAATTTCAACTCATTTTGGGTCTGCCCTGGCTTACAGAACATAATCCACAAATTGATTGGAGCAAAAGGACGATCAAGATGAATTCCTCTTACTGCAAAGAGAATTGCTTTCATGATGGAGTGGAAGTGTCCACCAAGTCCCAAGCGGCCTGTTTATCATCACACTCTTCAGTGATCTGTGCACTAAAGACAGCAGAAATCCCAAAAGAATATGAGGATTTAGTCGCCGTTTTTGATGAAAAGGAGGCTGAGAAATTGCCACCACATCGACCCTACGACTGCAAAATTGAACTGGAGCCATGTGCGATATTGCCATGTAGCAGAATATACACATTGACCGAAGCAGAGAATCAACATTTAAAGGAGTATTTGGATCAATACCTTGCTAATGGTTTTATTCGTCCTTCTGAATCTCCAGTGTCATCCCCACTATTTTTCATACCAAAGAAGGATGGTAGTCTTCGAATTTGCATTGATTATCGAGCCCTCAATCAGGTTACCATCAAGAATCAATACCCACTGCCTTTAGTGTCAGTTTTATTAGATCAAGTAAAGAATGCTAGAATCTACACCAAATTGGACCTGCGAGGAGCATATCATTTGATTTGAGTGGCTTCAGGGGATGAATGGAAAACCGCTTTTCAGACTCGATACGGATTATTTGAATATCAAGTGATGCCTTATGGGTTATGCAATGCTCCCGCTGCCTTCCAGCATTTAGTTAATGATATATTACGAGAATTCCTCAACCGGATTGCCGTGGTTTATTTAGATGACATTTTAATCTTTTCCGACAATCTACAGGAGCACATTTCCCATGTTCGATCCATCCTCACAAGGTTGCAAGAAAACCATCTCTATGTAAAATTGGAGAAGTGTGCATTTCATGTGGAACGAGTTGAGTTCTTAGGATTCATTTTGTCACCAGAAGGAGTTAGTATGGATCCTGCCAAGATAAAGACAGTGCAACATTGGCCTTCTCCTTGCAATGTCAAAGAGATCCAGAGTTTCTTGGGGTTCGCTAATTTTTATCTAAGATTCATATCCAATTTTTCTCAAACAGTTACACCCATTACTCGATTGTTGAAGAAAGGAGTGAAGTTTGAGTGGACAAAAGAAGCTGAAAATGCTTTTAATTTTTTGAAGAATTCCTTCGTCTCAGCTCCAATCTTGCTCCACCCCAATCCAGATGAGCCATATTATGTGGAGGCAGATGCTTCAGATTTTGCCATAGGAGGTATCCTTACCCAGCATCATAAAGATACAGGTCAATTACATCCAGTGGCCTATTTCTCTCGAAAATTAACACCACCAGAGATAAATTATTCAATTGCGGATAAGGAGCTATTGGCAGTCAAAGAAACTTTTCGTGAGTGGAGGCATTACATTTTGGGAGCTAAGCATAAAGTGACGTTTACACGGACCACCGAAATTTACAGGTTTTAAAATCAGCTCGAACTCTAACTGCTAGACAACTGCGTTGGTCCCCATATTTTGCAGACTTTGATTTTGTTATCACTTTCAGACCAGGAAAAGTAAATGGGAAGGCAGATGCTCTATCTCGAATTGATACCGGTGCAGTTAAAGAGCCTCCAGAAAAAGAATTCATTATTCCACAAGAGAAGTTCATATCTGCCATATTGTATGAAAATTTAACCAAAGAAATTCAAGAAAACTTAACATTCGAAGGAATGCTGAAGTGGTCCAAAGAAGGCCAAGGAAGAGAAATCAAAAAAGGTTTGCCATACTTTAAAGGTGCACTGTATGTTTCGACTGTGGAGCTGCAAGAAAAAATTCTTCAGGCTTATCATGACGATCAATTGGCTGGACACAAAGGAATTCAAAAGACTCAAAATCTAATACAACGAGAATTTTGGTGGCCAAAAATGAAAACTCAGATAAGACAATACGTGTCAACTTGTGACAAATGTCAAAGAGGGAAATCAAATAGAACAGCTTCACAAGGTCTGTTAAGACCTTTGACCACTGCACCCCATGCCTGGCATACTGTTACTATGGATCTTATAGAGGACCTCCCTAGTAGCCAAGGTTTTAACACTATCCTAGTTTTTGTAGACACTTTCACTAAAATGGCACATTTCATTCCTTTGAAAGAATTCCCTCGAGCCCCACAGGTTGCACAGTTGTTTACACAACACATAGTACGCGCCCATGGTATCCCAAAAATTCTAGTTTCAGACAGGGGGTCCCAATTTGTTTCTCGCTTTTGGAAGGCCTTTAGTAAAAGATTAGGAATTGATTCTCGTTACTCTACCAGTTACCATCCTGAAACCGATGGGCAAACAGAGAGAGTGAATCAAGAGTTAGAACAGTATTTAAGACTCAATTTATTCGATAAAGAGAAGGAATGGCCCGAGTTGATGTGGGCAGCTGAATTTGCTTACAATAATGCTGTTCATTCCACCACTGGGTTCACCCCCTTTTATCTGAACCATGGTAGACATCCTAATGTAATGTTGGGTAAAGAAGATGATTCAGTGCCTGCAGTAGAAGAAATGGTGAGGGATTTGCAGACCACGTTAGTTAGGGCTAGAAAAAACATCATTCAAGCAAAAGACTCATATAAGACTCAGGCTGATAGAAAAAGAAGAGAGAGCCCCATTTATTCGAAAGGAGACAAAGTTTGGTTATCAACTCGTCAATTACGTCTCAAAGGAAATCGCAAATTTCAGCCACGATGTATAGGCCCATTCAAAGTTGACAAGATGATCAATCCAGTGGCAGTTAAATTGCAGTTGCCAGCTCATCTAAAGATACATCCTGTTTTCCATGTCTCCTTGTTAAAGAACAGTCCTCCAAATTTACGTCAAAACTCCCCTCCAATTCCTATCCAGATTAGCTCTGCAGAAGAGTATGAGGTCAATCAAATCTTAGATTCCAAAATCCGTAATGGCCAGCTTTATTATCTAATTGATTGGAAAGTTTATGGTCCAGAGGAACGATCCTGGGAGGCGCACGAGTATGTACATGCTTCAAGATTAGTGAGAAACCTTCATAGAACCTACCCAAGCAAACCTAAATTGGAGAACTGTTCCTTGAGAGGGAGTACTGTCATGACCACACAAACTTGCCAAGTCAAATCAAAGAAGTGCATGAGAAAAGCAAAGAGATATCCTCAGTGGAGACAGCAAAGCCCAAACTGGAAGAAGGTTTGCAGAGTAATCTTGCGCTTATTTCAAAGGAAGAATCAAGAAGAGAAGATCCAAGATGGCCGCTGTGAGTCCTGAAGGTTAGTTACAGTTCTAGTCTTGCAATCGGTTGGTTGCTAGGTTACGAGTTCTCCAGCTGGAAGCCTTGCACTTCAACTGAGGTCTGACAGGAATCAGCTGTGTGGAGAGAGAGCGCGCTTCAGAACAGAAACTCCTGTGAGGTAAAATTACATTTGAAGATTATATTACAGACAACAGATAAATATTGTCAAGGTTTATTCGAAGAGTTTGATAGTAGACCGTTCCCGTGGGAGTCGGCAAGGCTACAGAGTTAATGTATGAATTAACCTTATGTTTACAAGGTTCTTGTTTAAGATATTAAAGTCAAAGAAAAAACGAACTTTAAAAGAGCAAGTATTTACAAATGTCAAGGTGATAAACGAAGGCCAAGTTTAAAGGAGAAAAGAACTGTTAACAAATAAGCATTTACAAATTCAATGGTAATAAACCAAAATAAAGTTTAAAAGAGAAACGAACTTACATAAACAAGCATTTACAACTACAAGTTATCGACAGATGTCGAAGTAAGGAAGGAGAAACTAACTGTAATAAACAAGCATTTACAAATACAAGTATTCAACAAATGTCGAAGTAAGAAAGGAGAAACGAACTTTAATAAACAAGCATTTACAAATACAAGTATTGACAAAATTCACAATAAGACAGGAGAAATTAAATAACATCAGCTGATTTGAAGAACGCTTTATCACCACCTATATATATATATGTATAGCAACATAAAACCAATCTCTAACAAAGGTTGAGAAGTTCTTCCAGAATCAGTAATAAGCATTTTTTTAAGAAGAGCTATCATTTATAGAGTGAAGCAAGGCTACAGAGAACTCAGGGTGAGTGAATAAATAATAGAATTAAAGAGAATTAAGTGTTGAGAGTAGAAAGTGAAAAACTGATGTTGTATGTCCCTAGTAATTGCGACTGTGACTCTTGCAGGTGCTGTATCCAATCTTAGATGTGAAGAGGCAGACTGAGTACTGGCGTTCATCATCTCTGTAGCAGTCTCTCTACCATCCCATTCCCCTTTCCCCCTCTGGGGTACTCAGCACGAAGGATTAATATTCGTTGTGAGTAGCTCGGGTCGGGACTGAGGAGTTATCTTCTGCTTCTGAGGAAATCAAATTGAAGTATCCTGACAGTCGCACCTACTCGCAAATTGCGAGTCACTAAATTTTTGTTTCCTACATCTGGCCCTTAGAGAGTCGCAATTTGCGAATCTCTAAACAGGGTCGCAATTTTAAGGAATCGCTATTTTAGCGATTCCTTAAAATTGCGTTCAGAATGTATTTCATACATTCTGAAATGGCATTTTGCATTTGCAAACGGGCATTTGCACCGTTTGCGAATGCAAAATGCTTTCATACATCTGGCCCATTACCTTTCTTGGATTCCTATAAATATGATTTTGTATATACTGTAATTTCATTCTAAACAGTTTCCCTAACAACTTGCCAGTTGCAAAACTGTCAGAATTAGAATTGTGTCTAAAATTTGAATATATCTAGTCACACTGTTTCTAAAATCTATAAATAGCTGAACAATTTAGGAGTTGCTAAATTATCCTACAGTGATGATTTTAGGACTATGAAAATCTATTTGTCAATTTCTTTAGAAAAGTGGATGAAAAGATCAGTATCCAAAATTTCTGGTTGGCTTCCTATTGCATCATATCAAACTAATCTGTTTACCTTATTTAGGTGTTTATGGACTTGTGTAATTATTTCAAGGCCAAACCTACGGATAGTTCATTTTTTTGGCCTGGTAAACAAACTGATGGTTCTTTAGAACATATACTTATTGCCCAGTTATTTTCAAGTTTTGGTAAGGAGCATGGGATGTTATAACTAAAATATCCCCCCTAGCAGTATAAAAAATAAGTATAATGTTAGCTGGATGATCAAGTGGTCTCCTGAACTCGGGTGCAAGCATATGAGCTCATGATATGTGCATTTGCCCTTTGCATTCATTCTGGCTTTGTGAAGCACATGGGGAGCAATCTCTCAAATGTATTATAGGGACTTTTCTCAATAGCCTCATCTTCCTTGCCAAAAAGAAAATAATTAAACTTGTCAGTAAAAACAAATGGGATGTGGACATATATGACAAATAAATGCTGAAGTAATTCAGTCACCTTGCTTAATCAGAGGCTGTATATACATTTGAAAGGAGTAAGATATCCATTGCCCAGATGAAAAGAAACATAGATTGTCCTTGTTGTAGCATGGATGCAAGTGTCAAGAAAGTTATAATTACCAGTTTTTGGTACATTGCAAGACAACCCACTGGTTGCTTTTATGCATAAAGTCTAACTTTTGCTTGTCCATTGGAGATGGGCACAGTTCTTACATCAAAAAAAGGGGCAGCTTGTCTACGGTGGGAGATTTGTGGGTACAGAGCAAAATTCTCTCTTTTCCTGATTTGCAAGCAGAATATCAACTTGCATCCTCAAAAATGTATCAATAACTTCAAGTATGTCATGCACTACGACAAACGTTACCTCTTAACACTGCACTTCCAGACACAACCCCCATCAAATGTGTGCTGCTTGACACATACATGCCCCTTAAAGCCATCTCTCTCACTTACAAAAAACTTGCCAGGGACCATGACCCACCTAAGGGTGCAAAGGGAAAGAGATCTGGACACCTTAGATGATAATGAGTGGCAAGAAGGCCTGGGATACCCCAAAGAAGTTGCTATAAAGATGCGCTTTTACCTCTAAACAACTGAAAATCCTACATAGGGCATACTATTCTTGCACTGCATTGACAAAATGGGGAGGACCACAGATAACAGCTGCCGTAGAGAGTGTGGCTGCCTGAGAACCTTTTTTTCATATCTTGTGGAGCTGTCCTGTGGTGCAACAATATTGGCGTAAGCCACTTGATTGTATTTCCACTGTGAGTGGCCAATCGCTAGACCTCAATGCAAAATGGTGTCTCCTAAATATTTGGGACTCCACAGACCTGCCTAGAATGAAGCAACTGTTGATTACACAGGGCTTGCTGGCCACAAAATGTAACATTGTGCAATGCTGGGGAGCAGAAGACACACCCCACTTAGAGACTGGAAGAAGGACCTTGATTGGTGTATGTTCGCAGAAAGGGTTGTGTATGAAGGGAGAGGTTGTCCCCGGAAATGGACTAAGATATGGACAAAACGGAATGAGTATCAGGGCCACCTCTGCATGCCTTCGAGTGACAATCTCTGCTAAATTGTTTGATGCTCCATCCACTAAATAAATGATACAGCAGGATATGAGGAAAAGATGGGACAACAATTATGGTATACGTATAGGGGACAAATCGTAACAGCCATTGTAGCAAGAATGTCATTTGATGCTACAATGTATGTTCAACTAATGTTATTGAGTTGATTAACTTTGATTGAAACAATAAAAAATGTTTTTAAAAAGGGGGCAGCATTTAAAAATAAGTTCACTTTATTGAACTTAGAGGGAGTGGTTGTCCCTGGAAATGGACTAAGATATGGACAAAACGGAATGAGTATCAGGGCCACCACTGCATGCCTTCTAGGGAACAATCTCCGCTAAATTGTTTGACGCTCCATCCACTAAATAAATGATACAGCAGGATATGAGGAAAAGACAGGACAACAATTATGGTATACTTATAGGGGACAAATCGTAACAGCCATTGTTGCAAGAATGTCATTTGATGCTGCAATGTATGTTCAACTAATGTTACTGAGTTGATTAACTGATTGAAGCAATAAAAAATGTTTTTAAAAAGGGGGGCAGCATTTAAAAATAAGTTCACTTTATTGAAAAAAAGTTTCACTTATTGACAGGAAATTGAAGTCATGGTGGTCTGGTCACGCCAGCAGGCTGCCATCACTGTGACAGCCCCCAATCAAAATTAGTCAATAACATTAATGAGCCATTTTGGATTACGACCCTCTCCAACTCTGATATTTCCTGTACCAAACCAATTTGTACATAGGTCATCATCATTAATAATCTTTATTTGGTATGAAGTAATCAACCATACAAATGAATAAATAACACATATACAAGTACATAGATAACACCCAGAAACCATCCATCAATATTTAAATACCATAAACATTTCCTTAACAGGTGATAAGAACATCAGATTTAAACATTATAAAAACATTAATTGAAATACTCTAACCTATTCTGCCAGGAGATAGCACCTTTCAAAAAGGACCCCAGCCCACTCCACACCAATGCATCAGAGGCCATACTTAGCCACATAAAAGCTGGTCGATATTGCACAAATCCCTTCGAACTCAGCAAGGGGAGTAAAAACTGACACCTAAAAGGTGCATAAAAATCACAAAACAAGGTAAAATGAACTAAAGTCTGGGCAGACACACCATCACAGGGACAGAGGCCAATAGATTTTTCATCATACTGACCCATTGGAAAACATAAATTACTCCTCACAATCACCAGACTGAATCGCGTAATCAAGCACCTTTTCCTCACGTTCCTTATCTCTAACAGGTAGGGCTCAGGGTCCACCCCCATCTTTATTATGACAAACTCCCTTACTGGTTTTTCCTTAGGGCTTCCTCCTCTCTTTTAGCCCCCACAATTTTCAGAAAGTTGCTTTGACCCAATGTTTATCACGGCTGGTCAGACCCTCAGGAGCCTCAAACATATCCGGACGCCCCAGGAGATAAGCTACCTTTCTTATGTACATCAGCCACGGGATATCCTTCACCCTATCACAGGCCAGGAAATCCCGCACAATCTCTCTGTTAAATGCAGCACATTCATTAGACCAAATAGAGATCCATAGCAGAAGTGGGGCAAACTGAATGGAGTCTTGAACAAACTCCAAAGCTAGTTCAGTGTGTAAACAAAACCCAGAAATATTCTGGCCGACTCCCAGTAACCTTCTACAAAAACAATTTTTCTCAATTGTGGGGGCCCTGATGTCCACATACCCTCCGGAGAGCAGCGCCATACAGGAGAACTGGGAGGCACTTACGCCTATAAACTTCAAAGAGGGATTTGATGGGGTTGAAGCCCACCCTTGCAGCAAAATTAAAAGTGGCACCTACTGCGGAATTAAAAAGAGCCCCTCTTCTCGAGATGCCTTGTTTCCAAGAGCCTTTATCATCAAAAACAACCCCTAAATAGGGGAAATCCTGCACCTTACTGATTACTTGTCCTTTCACTGTCAGCATCCCCATCTTGCTGAGAGGCTTCCCAAGGGCCATAAAAGGCGATTTCTTTTACAATTAATCTTTAAATCAAGTGCAGACATTAAAGAATCATAGGCTCTGACTGCATCACATAGGCCATTCAAGGTGCGGGCCATAAGCACTGCATCATCTGCATAAATTAGGGCAGGGACACTTTTGCCATTCACTTTAGGGGCATCCCTACAATGATCCACCAAAAAGTCGAACAATCTGTTAGTATACAACAGGAAAGGAGTGGGGGCCAGGACATAGCCCTGCCGCACCGCCCATTTAGCACAAAAGTATCTGAACATTCCCCATTGCTCCCTACCCTGACATTAGCATTAGTACCTGAATGAAGGTACCGTAACAGCTCAACAATGTGGGGATCCATGCCTAACTGATTTAGCCTCTCCCAGAGCCTGGCCCGATTTACCTTGTCAAAAGCACAACTAAGGTCCATGAAGGCAAGATGTAAAGACCCTTTTCTGGCTAAGGTGTATTTTCCAATCAACATAATTAGGTTTAGGCACTGTTCCTGTGTGACAAGCCCTGCCCTAAAACCATACTGTGCTCGGCACAAAATTTAATTTTCTGTCACCCAGGCCTCAATGTGCTTAGGATAATCCGGCCCAAAATATCTTCAGAAGAGTCCAGGAGGGAGATTGGATGATAGGATTTAGGATCATTTCGGTCCCCCTTTTTAAAAACAGGAATAATACAGGCTGATCTCCAAGTGGCAGGAATTCCCACAGTGACAGCTGCATTAGGAACATTTAACAGGATAGGCACCTATAACTGGGGACAGGATTTCAAAAGGTCCATGGGGATTGAGTCCGGACCTGTAGCTTTATTACTGTCACTACCTCAAAGCGCCTCCTCAACCTCATGGAGTGTAAACCTAAAGGCTAGATTGGGAGGAATATCAGAATGGCCATCCCGATTATTGTCTTAAGAGATTCCCCTGAAAAATTTTGCAAAAATGAATCACCCACTCATCAGAAGCTACATTACAACCTAGGCCCTCTGAAGTTTCTGTTTCCCAGAGACCCCTATTTACCACCTTCCAGAACATACCGGGGCTCTTCAGCTCAGCTGCGTGCTCCAATTTACTCCAGGCAATTTCCTTGAGCTTAAGCTTTCTTACCCGCAGCACATTTTTATACTTAGCCCTCACGTCTCTAATAACAACCAAGTCTCTGGGGTGGATTTTAAGAGCCCTCCTCAGGTTTTTCTTTGCGTCAAAGCAGTCTTTGTTGAACCAGCCACCAACTTGCCTGCCGGGGGGCTCCGCAGCGGAGGATAGGCAAACCTTGATAGCTACATTTATTCTCATCATTGCATCCATTATTTCCGTTGGGCCAGCAGGCTCTACTAGAAGTGTATCCGTAAACAGGTTCAGATTTTCACCCACCACCCTATCAACAACTTGCTGGATATTTACTTGTTTCCTCCCCACTCTCCTGCCCTGGTCTTTTATCTTCACCCGCACAGGCCCACCCCTTCTTAGATTAGATAAGAGTCTGTAAAATTAATGTGAACTACAAGTGGGTTATGATCAATGAAATGGCTCTCCAGCACTTCTCCTTCTATCACCACATCTTTCAGAGAAGGAGACACAAAAATATAATCAATAGTGGAACCAGCTCCTCTACCCAAAAAGGTAGGAGGCTGCTCGGTACCCACCATATCAAGATTACAAATATTTATAAGGCCCATATTTCTTAGACCCTTGATCAAGACCATACCACTGGCATCCAAAACCCCCTCAGCTAGATAATCCTCGCACTCAGGCTCAAAAGGATTGAGCACTGTGCTGAGGCCTCCTATCTTAGCATAAAAATCTCCTGCCACCACAGCACAAAATTTCAGCCCCACCTCCTCCAATCTGCCCTTCAATATCTGGAGAACAGAGAAAAGGACCTTAATTTGGCAACCCACATCCCAAACCGCATTGTAAAAGTTAACCAAAAAAAATTTGACTTGTCGAGGAATAAAACACAGACAATCAAAATGCCCTGATGGTTAAAATGTATTTTTTAAAAGCTCTCACTATTTTGGAAAATCTAATCAGCCTTTGGGGCAGCCTCCACTGGACCGGACGACCGGGACAGCAAACCCCTGGTAGCCGCCCCAGACTGCCTGCCCATCCGACCAAGTTTCTTGAAGCATAACAAAGTCATAATAAACCAGACACCTGACCCAATCCCGATCTAAAAGCTTTGAGTCATAGCCTGCAATATTCCATGAGATGAGACGGCACCTAGTGTCTTCCCTACCCTGTATCTCCCTAGTCATGTCACCATTGAAGGGAACCACAGTGCTCACTATAGGACACCTTCCGTGGCGTCAATACACCCTTTCCAAATCAGGGGTTCTGATGGAATACAAGCTTCTGCTAGCTGACTGTTGGGGAATCTGGCCTACCTGGAGATCCCTGCCCAGTCTAGATAGAGACTCCACACCCTGCTGCAAAGTCTTATAGAAGTAACATAGGGGAACCATACCAATCTTCCCCTCTCTCCAGGGGAGTATACTTTGTGAGGAAAGAAGGCGCTGTGCTAAGCCGGGATATCAGCAGTTAACAATAATGCAGTCCCCAGCACCCTCTTTTTCTTGAGGACCCACCCAGTCAACTCTTATGACAAACAGAATGTCCCTGAGCCCCTTGCAAGCAAAGTCACAGTACTTAATTAGCCAATGTCCAGTCTTATTTTTCAATTGGTCCGTGGTTTCACTAAGACCTGGGGCAAGAACAGGGATGTTAGTCAATACCACCACATAAGGGGCTCAAGCCGGAGGAAGCTCCACACGAACCAGAGGGGAACTTTTATTCATCGCATATTGGTTTTGGTCTCTTCTCATTAGTTGTAAATCCCCCCCATTCTCCACTTGATCACACACCAGTTGCCTTCCACCCCTAGGGCTATTTAACGCCCACACCTCCGTTGATGCACAGGTAGAGGGCCAACTTGGACTCTACACAAGAGCCCAGGCCCGCTACATTTACACTTTTAGCGAATAGGTGGGTTGTTTTCTCCAACGCCCCAAGAGCGCCTCCATGAGCATTTAACTGGTGGTTAGCATTTAAATTTAACTGCTGCTCAGATAGCCGAAGAACTGCTTTCTCAAGGGCCCGTAACTTCTCCAGAACCGGGGCCAAACTAACCTCAATCATCTCCTTGAATTGTAATAGAAGACTGCTTACTTCAGACATAACAGGGGCATTGTTTAAGTCCAAAGGACTTTCAGGTAAGGGCAAAATCACTTTTGATCCAGCTTTTTTCAGGGGTTTTCTCTTCCTAGGGGGTGGGTACAACTCTCCAAGGCGCAAACTGGAGGGGAGACCAACAAGTGCCTCTTACTTTTCCTCTGAAGTCCGGGCCCTCCATCAGCTCCCAGTTCACCAAGAGGGCAATTTTCAACGACGGCACTTGTCCCCCCTATCTGGACCACCTCAGTTTCCAGTGCCCCCAGAGCATCATTTACTACAGATGCTTCGTGCCAGTCATCCATCTCCAAGGAAAGTCTCCTTTCTGCCAGATAAATCTCCTTTGTCACAACCCCCACAGCTCTGGCCAGAAAGGAATCTAGTGTGGTATTAGAACTTCCCTGGCTTCTTCCACCACTTAAGGCTCCTGATTGCTGACCTCTTTTCCTACCCATCCTCACAGGGCACAGACGAGACAAAACGATTGCGACTAAGTTCACTCAAAAGGATTTAAAGATTGAAGATTAAATTGTCTCCAGGGGAAACCAAAAGGAACCCAATAGGGCTTTAAGCCAGCCCTGAGCAGTATTTCCCAGACTCACCTTCTGTGCGAAGATCAAGGGGGTGGCCCAGCCCAGCCTCTTACAGTCGATGACGGGCGAAGGACGGGCCCGCTCTTGTCCCGGGCTTCGCCTAGGCGTGGCCCGCACGCGTTCCGCATGGCGGTTGAATGTTCAGCGCTTTCAGCGCTCACCAGGGGGTTAGCTCCTCCCTCTTGCCTCTGCTCCTCCTGGGACACAGAGTCCCTTCCCAAAACCCGTTAATTAGCGCGTCTCACGCCGTGGTTGAATGTTCAGCACTTTGAACGCTCACCAGGGGGTTAGTTCTCCCCCTTGCCTCTGCTCCTCCTGGGACACAGAGTCCCTTTCCCAAAAGCCGGTTATTAGCGCGTCCCGCGCGGCGGTTGAATGTTCAGCGCTTTGAGTGATCACCAGGGTGTTAGCTCCTCCCCCTTGCCTCTGCTCCTCCTGGGACACAGAGTCCCTTCCCAAAAGCCGGTAATTAGCGCGTCCCCATGTACATAGGTCATCTTGGAAAACTATTTACTGGTAGCAAAATTACTGATCACAAATTGAAAAGAGAAATTTGCAAGAAGCAAATACTACATATGGATATTAGAACTTCACAGAGTGGTAGGTTGTGTTGTTACTTGTACAAACTTTTTGCCTTTTGCACAAGATTTTAACATTTTAATTCTTGCTGATTTTAAAACTGAACTTTTTTGTTTACTGTTGGCACTTCGGAAAATGCGGGTAGGCTGGGAGCAGCTAAAACCTTTGGGGGACAGGAAAAGAGACATTTCTACCAACTTTGGGTCAACTAGGTGCACCTTTTTTTGATTTTTGTGTGCTCTAGTTGTTTCCAGGCTCATGTTCAGAAGCAGACACAAAGCACGGATGTGCAGTAGATGCGCACAACAGGTGCACTTCTGGCACGCAAGGCAAGCGTGTCTGCGTCCCTCAGTGCTCCGGAAGCAGCCAGCGGCAGCTATGCTGCCTGTTGGTCTTCTAAAGATACAACTCACATTCACTATAGTAATGATTTTCTTTAAAACCTGGCCAGAATATGTACGACACAGTTGTTTATACCAGCATCTAATCTTAATTTTATTTGCCCCTGCTGCAGCTTACCACCCTTGATAGAGAAAGGAAAAGTTTCCCTTCTGCAGTAAAAAAGGATCATAGGACCCAGTGTTGTCAGGGCGTAGTTAATGCCCGCTCTATTCAAAAACATGCTAATAATACTTTTGATCTACTAGATGAGGACACTGTGGACCTATTATTTGTGACTGAAACATGGATTTCTGATGTGTCAAATCCTTCTATTGCCATCTCGATTCCTAATGGCTTTAAGATTCACAAGAATAATTGCCTGGTGGGGGGAGGTGGTCCTGTCCTGATTCTTACTGAAGATTGGAGTTGCCAATCCTTTGGGATTTTGAACTTGATGGGGGTAGATGCCATGGGCTTTTGCATTTCCTTATTTAAGAAGCATTTGGTAGCTGGGGTTCTAATCTACAGGATGTCGGGTCCGCTGGCCTTTTTCTGAGTTACTTAGATAAGACGATTGCCCATCTATCCCTGAGATAACCACATTTTCTGTGCTTAGGGGATTTCAATCTATACCTTGATGAGGCAGATGATAGAGAGGCCACAGAGCTTAAAGAAATGATTATCTCTTTAGGTCTTAATCAATTTGTTGTTTAAATCAACCCTTTAGGGTGACCATATGTTGGACCGAGTATTTTCCAACATAACATTATTTAACAATCAGAGAACCCTTCACCCCTGGTCTGGTCAGACTGTTATCTAATCAGATTTTCCTGGCAGGTGTTAGTGAAAGCATATTCTGTCCGAGCCAGAATGTCAGGCAGTTCAAAAGCCTATCATAAGATAAGGCCTTTAGAGTTTGTGTATGTATTAGAAGAAAAAACCCCGGTCATGTCTGGCATGGTTGAGAAAGATATCTTAAAGTTTGACAACTGGAATAGAAGAGCTCTCTCACATAGAACCAGCAGAAAGACGTCTTCTAGTCCTTGGTTCTCCAAAGATCTTAAGGCAGTTAAAAAACACTGTAAGATGCTCGAACAGAAATGGAGGCGAGTCTATAACCTACAGGATAGACAAATTAGCATTAAGGCAATACCATACTGCAATAAGAAAGGCCAAACAAATCTATTATGAAGAGAAAATCGAAAAAGGAGGAAATAAGGCAAGAGAAATCTTTCTCAATTGTTAAAAGTTTTGTCACATTCAGCATGTGTCAGTTTGCATCAGGCGTCAGCTTAATGGTGCAAATAACTAGCCAGCTTTTTCCAAACTAAAATTTTGAGTATCCTTGCCAGCCTATCGTCTTGTGCCAAGCTGGATGAAGATTTACAAAATAAACTGCAAGTTAATTTGGTTACTGTGTCAATCACAAAGTTGACTAATTTTGAGCCTATTTCGATGGAATTCTTATTGACAGCTTTGAAAGCCCTTAGATCAGGCTCTCCCGCAGATCCCTGCTCCCCAAACCTGTTGCTTTCATTCTTGAGACAGAGGGTAATGTGGCACTGATTATGTTAGATTTATCAGCAGCATTTCACACTTTTCCCCGTGCCATGCTCTGGAGTGTCTCCAAGCTATTGGGGTAACAGGACAAGCCTTGAACTAGCTACCATCCTTTTTGGCAAATAGGAGTCAACATGTCTGTACACCTCCCTGCTCCGCCAACCTCTGTGAATTGGCTGTGGGAGTACCCCAGGGCTCAGCCTTATGTCCCACCCTTTCTAATATTTACCTTACCCCTCTGGCTCAGCTAGCAGAAGACCTGGGAGCTAAAGTGATATCCTATGCAGATGGCATGCAACTGCTAATTTCATGGGGCCAGGGAGAAGAGTTTAGTGGCACACAGAATAAAACTGGTCTAATAGCAGCCTTCTATTGACTAGCACCCCATTAACTAAAATGTAACGAAGAGAAAATGGAAATGTTCTTCTTCTGAACAGTCCATCGGACTTCTGGTGAAATTTCCTGGCTGACGTTGTCTCCCCCCCAGGAACCCAGAATGATATAGGTAAAAATCTAGGAATTAGATGTAATAAGTCTGCCTTTTCATCCTCAAGTTAAAGCTCTGATATGCACCTTCTTCAGCATCATGCGGTCTCTAAGTATTTCCTTCCCTTTCCAGCAAATAAAATGGTTATTCAGGCTCTGATAACTTCCAGAATAGATTATGGCAATGCCTTATACCTTGGAGTGTCGGAACAGCTACTGAATAGGCTCCAAGCGGTCCAAAATGCCAGCTAGAACACTGATCTTGCCCTGCTTACGGACCTTACATTGGCTGCCCATCAGGAGGAGAGTCAAATTTAAGGCTCTTGTTTTAGTGCATGATGCTTTGTACCAAAGAGGGGCTTCTTATCTCAAAGCCAGATTCAGATTTTACAATCCTACCAGAAACCTGAGCTCCACTAACAAACTCTTGGCAATGATTCCCCAGAATCCAGCTTGCAAGAATGGGTGAAAGGTCTTTCACTTATTTGGGCTCAATTGCATGGAATCAGCTATCTCTGGAGCTGCGCACAGTAAAGGTCACGTCAGAATTCTACTTGTACAAGACCTATGTTGCAAATTAGGGGCAGTTTCAGTGTAGGGGAGAAGTGTTGAGTGTCTTACCACTGCTACTGGAGTTTTTATGTGTCTCACTTTTAGAAAATATAGCAGTGCTGGACCACCTGAGTATTGCTTGGTCTGACCATCTGGGCATTCATAGTTACAAGCTCTTGAAGTATCTCTTTAGGGAGTGTCACCACCCCTGAACCAGCCTCAGAATTGACTTCCATTCATACTATATTACAAGAGCTGATATGTGGTGGAAGGTGGCTTTGGTCACCGTGAAAGGAAGTTTCACAGTCCAAGACTGTGAAAAATTATGTTATTTGGATGTCATTGTTTTTTTTCCCTTAACTTGTAGGTCAGAGAATATAGTGGAGTTAATAACATGAATGGGAATGTTCTTCCAAGGTATTTGAATCATTCATTTGTGGAGGTGGTAATTTTGTGGGGGTACACAGATAGTATGTTGTGGTTTCTTGTTATTGGGTGATCTGGGCATCAAGTGTTTTTGAGTTTCAGCACAGCAATGATGATGGATGTGATGTTTCATAAAAGAGTAGGGGCAAAAGAATCCTTGCAATCAGAGCACAGCTCAGAGGTAAATGTACCTTGAACATCTGCATATCTTGAGCTAGCCTTACACACTTGTACAGAAGCAGGCTTATATGCTAGATCTTCTACTGATTTTAGACCATCTGCACAAATGTTTGGCATTGAGATTTTGTTTTTGAAAATAAGTAAAAAAAATTGAGTTTGACTCCATCATGTTGACGGAGATATCCTGCAAACTTTCGATACACTTTTAGGAAATGCCGTGACTGCAGCTCCAGGAAATGAAAGAGCTATCCTCTGGGCCAATGGGCATCTCTAAATGTGGTTGGCAAAGTACGCTTGCCGTGTCAGGAGTAAAGTACTCTGTCATGGTCACTGTACATACTCCAGAGATTTTACCCAAAATCTCCCCCAGGGGACAGAAAGGCCACTAGACAGCAGGTGAAAAAAAGTCCCGAAAAATAAAAATGAGGGCAGGTTGGCTCATACAGGCATTGAGCTGTGAACCCTCCTCAGAAAAGGTGCATCTGTCTTTAAACCGATTAAGGCTAGATTGAGGATGTTTATCAAAAATGTGCCATCAGGTGACAGAACGTCCAATAGAAATCAAGGGCCAGATTAACAAGGCCCTACTGCCGCTAGGGCGCCACTTTTTGTAAATACTTTTTGTAAGTCACTTAACGCCACTTTTTAAATACGGCCCCTTCACACGCAGCACTTTGCGTGGAATGGGCATGCAATGGGTGTTGCTGTGAGCGTTCCATTGCAACACCCATTGCATTTGGACACTGCCCCAGATTTAGGAGGAATCGTACATCTGTGGCAGTACCAGAATCTAACGCCACCCCAGGGGTGGCATTAGCATGGTACTACGTGTTGAAATACTTTAATTTCTCCTAGTTTTTCGCACTTTTTATGTGTGCTGCATTCTGCAAAAGACATAGAAAGAGCAAATTGCCTTTAAAGATTGTTTTTGTGCAGGAAGGTGTCCATTCCTGCACAACAAACAATCTCCCCTGCCACGGGCACAAGGTCTACCCAATCAGTTGAGGTACTATTTATATTGGGTGACTTAGGGGAACACCGAATAGTACAACATTTGTTATCGCCAATTGCATTTCTCTGCATGTGTGCCTTCCAAATGTAACCGACTGAGTAAGAAAGAAGACATTTTTAGAGATGCCCTCCAAATCACATGCTTGCATGGGTACCCACAAATTCAGAGATGTGCAAATACCCACTGCTCCTGAACTCCGCATCTAGTTTCCATTTCAGAAATACATAGATTTAATTGATAACCATTTTTCAATCTTTATATTTTACAATACATTTTCCTCTATACCCAGTACACAATGAAAAAATGTTGTAAGATGCAGCTTAGTTGTTGTCTCTGAGTACCCCGGGTACTTGGAAAGCCTACAAACCCTATATGTTTCCACAAGGAGCTAACGGACGTAATGGTATATTGCTTTTGTGAATCGCGATCCTGACAAGAATTTATTAATCAAAATGTTGTCACAAGGGAATGCTTTTTCCTACTCATTTTAAATATTTATTTGACCAGTTAGTTTATTTGGGAACACTTTGAGGAATCTGCACCAATGACCCTTTGCTGAATTTAAATTTGTGTCTACTTTTCAGGATCACCCTTGGGTTTCTCAGAGGTTTCCGCCAGAAACTGTAAATAGGTTGAAAGCAGAAAATTTAGAAAATATGGGCTACCTCTATGAAAAATACCAAAACTATGGTAAAAAATAGATTTTTTTGATTTAGCTTTGTATGTTAGCACAGCAACCCTTTTGTTGATGTCATTTTTAGAGAAAAAACTGGATCATTTTTGCAGAGCACTTTCTTCCTTTTTTGCCCCAAAAAAAACGAAAATGTAGCTATATTTTGACTATTTTCTCAGTTCCCTCCAGGGGAATCCACAAACGCTGGGTACCTTTAGAATTTCCAGGAATTTTGGAAAAAGGACACAAATTTGGCATGGATACCTTATGAGGGAAAAATGTTATGGAGGCCTAACTACCCCAAATAGCCAAAAAGGGTTTATCATTCGATGGGGAAAAGGCTTAGCAGTGAAAGGATTAAGGCAGAGAAGATATGGGCTATACATAACGTTCTTCCCGGAATAATTTTCAGTGTTAGCTGTTAGGCAGTGTGACCTGTGGAGCAGGAGTGTGAGAGCTGTGTTTGTCTCCAATTTGGTTCACTTTTTGTTGAAGAGTCTTTGATTGCAGTTTATTTAACCCAGCCCTGACAAGTACTGAGCATCAAGGGTGAGACTAATGCATGTTAGTGTGGTGGTCCCAATAACTGCACTAAAATGCATTAGTCACACATTTATAGTGCCTCCTGACACCACTGATGCGGTGGTGCATAAGCGGAGACAAAGAAGAGGAGGTGCAGTATCAGTGCAAGGAGGACACAGGTCTCCAACACTAGGGTTGAGGACTCTGAAACTGGTTCATCCTATAATGGCATCCGAACAAGCTGTTTTAAAATGAACAGTGCAATTTTATTCCAACATGGCTGTAGCTGTTACCTAGGCTGAACAGTACTTTCTGCAGGAATGGTGTTATGCCTCTCTCTGTGATTTGAGCCTTCTACAATCCTGCCTTTTGTATCAGGGAGTGTGTATATGTCTTGCCATAGCCTGAACTGGTGCATTTGCATTCATCCCTAGGAAATGAAAAGATGAGGATTCTGTCTGGTACAATAACTGCAGTGGGGCTTCACCATCCCCCCAGCCCAGTTGCATGGGCCAGATGAAATGGTGGTGGTAAGTGGCAGAGCTGTTAGTGTGGTGGAGCAAATAAACTCTCATTGAGCAGTGACGGCTGGGGGCAGCTTTCCAAGGTAAGTGGGGTAGTTCTGGAAAAGGCGACTTGTCTGTGTGAGCTGCTCATGCCATATCATTGTGCCTGCCGTGTGTTGGCCCTGGAACCCACCCCAAGAAAGCTGAGCATCCTTAAAGCACACAAGTGAGTAGACAGACTTACATTTTAGGCATTGGGTCCACACTGCAGATGCTGGTAGTGACTAGAATGTTTTACATATAATCCTTCTGATTAAGTCACCAGATCTTCAATTAAATATGGTGTCCACTTAGGACCAGTCACTGCTGTTATGGGGAAATTACATTGCCACTATTAATTCAAGGGGTGCTGCAGCTATCTTCTAGTGTTTTTTTAAATTGTAGATGTTCATGATAACACTTGCTGGAGCATTTTCTATGCTCTACTTTGAGGCTAGTGAGTCTTGACTTCTGTGCATGTGTTAAACCTAAACACTTAGAGAAACATCAATCAACAATTTAGTACCACTGTAACCAAATTGGCCACATAATGAAAACCCCAATCGGAAATAAAGTTAAAGGGTTTTATTACAAATTAACACTCAGAGTAATGTAGACAAATTTTAAGAACATACTGTAAAGGTACAGAATAGCTATAGCATAAACGAAACACCAGAAGTATTTTAAACAGATTAACATTAGACAAACAATTAATTCAGTAATCACAATACAAAATATCAACAGCAAAAACTGATGTTTAGAAAATAGTTGCTGATCATTTCTCTTACACATTAATGCTAGTAAAGGAATCTAGCTAACTAAGGGCAAATTTGTAACTGGTTCTCTAAAACCTTTCATCGTCAAATAGTAAAATCGAACTAAAAGGCATGTGGGCTGAATGTGATGCTCAGGAATAAGGCAAAAATAATTTGACAAAAAGAAAAATAGAATTGTTGAGAAATGCATGTAAATTTGGAGGGTGTCAGCATTTCAGAAGCTTGGTCAAGAGTCTTCTTAGGAGTAAAGTATAAACCAGAGCCACACTTAGGAGAGCACAGGACAAAAAGAGAAAATTTTGAGGTCTGTACCTCTCAAAGTCCAAGGGAATATGTCTCACAATCAATTAGTAAAATCTTAGTTAAAACGATGATCAATCCCTTTGGCGACGACCAATAATTTAGCCATTGCGTGGTCCAGTCTTCTCAAATCAAATATTGAAACTAGATACATCAGGTTCAGGTCTCATGGTAAACTTGGATATGTCTCTGTCCTTGGTCTCCTGTAGATTATTTGCAAAATGTATGAATAGGAACATTAAGTTATTTTTCGATCTCTCCATGTACCTTCTCTAAAGTTGCTTTCTCAGACTGTCTTCTAGTAAGAAAATAATGCATCTACTTTCAGATTAACATTTCATGGAAAAATACCTGATTTTTTTTTTCACGTTAGCAGAAAATGAAAAACAGTTTCTCACATTAAGAAAGCTCAGACCTAGTCATGTCAGCAAAAAGCAAAGACACATTTAATCTACACACTATGCTATTCAACATTATTATAAATGTCAATTACAGTATATCATTTAAACTTCATGTTGCATTCAATAAAACAAATGAAAATGTTAACACGTATTCAAATCTGATAGCGAACTACATTTTTCAAGATTATCGTTTAGCATTAGTGCATTCATTACACAAACTATAATCGTTTTACATGAAATCATAGTCAAATTGTAAGAGAGTGGTTTTAAGTAAAATATCAAATGGTCACATTCCTCCTAGTAAGGTTATAGCACACATTATAATTTTCCCTACCCCTATATTGAATGCACTCTATTACTGGTTCTAAATGCATCATATCACATAAGTCTAAGGTTTCACCACACAATTTCGTTAAGTCTCATGAGTACGTTTAGGTCCTATTTATGATGTTAGAGGCAACAGCAATGTCTCTGCTGCACCAGCCTCACTCTAATGGTGTATCAAGCCATTACATAATCATATATTTCTTTTCAGAGACACAAATCAAAATCTCAGAGGTCAATCCAGCAAAGATTTGTTGGATTCTTCTAACTGCTTCATGTCACCATAATAGGTATTCTGTCTATTCACAAGTTCTATTTCATCCTTTCTTCTCTCCCTTTCTCCTCTCTTTCTCCGCACTCTCTTGTATAACTTTGAAGGTCCAAGTATAACATGGGCACACAAGGCAATTATCAACAATGATCTCAAGAAACTACCAATCATTCCACTGAATAAATCCCAAAACTACTTTCCAATTGCTGATAATCTGCTTCCTAATGCTTCACATGCATCCATTGCTTCTAACTCTTGCAAATCTACTTTCAAATTGGTAATGTTCTTATTACATTGATTCAGCTCTTTGTTATTGTCAGGGATGTAAGTACAAAACTGTTGAAATCTCATCATCAAGTAGACTCCACGCTCCTTCATGGGTAGGATAGCTAAAGAAAGTTCCTTTTGCAAAACCATTGTTTTTATAGCAACCATATCTGTATCTATAACTATGAATCCTCCAGCTGGACTAGTTGGCAGCTTATCAATGACATTGGACAGCTTTCTAATCTTGCCTGAGTAAGTATCACTCCTACAGCTAGTATTAGCACACCAGAAATGTCTCCTACAATTTCACCTGCAGTAGCACCTCTTTTTATTTTCCCACAATGTTCCACATTTGAATCCTCAATCTTTCCTACATAGTAAATCTTAGAAAAAAACTGCTCCCATATAACAAGCTCCATATAATCTGTTGAGAAACCAGTTAAATGCATGTTTCCCACAAATGTAATAGACTCCTAGAAAAACAGGATCCATTCCATCTAGGTATCATCCCCAATTTCCTCTCACTTCAAACATATGGTCATATTCACTCATCCCTACAAAATACGTGTCAGTTGTGGATTTCCGAATGAAAATGCATAATTTCCCTCTATGGTGCCAATCTAAGATTAAAGCTGCTATGTTTCCCACTAATCTCTGTTTACTTTCATCCTTAACCCACTATGGAACCTTTGTGTTACTCCAAGCTTTAGCTAATAAAACTCTTTGCCTATTCTTTACTGAATCTAATAATTTCTTGTCTACACTTGTTAGGGAACAAGTCAAATTATGTCGATTTGCATAAACAGTGTGCAATGTCATGGTAGGTCTAAAGAAATGTTCATTATCTCTATTTCCTTAGTGTCAGGCTGTCCATTCAAGTGTTTCACCACAGGAATGTCTGAGAAATCTAAATCATGATATGAATAATCATAATGAAAATTACCTTTTCCGTAGAATAAGTTCAGCAACAAACTATATGTAACTCCATATGTCAAGGGTAAATGAAGGTAAATGAATCTTTCAGCAACTGATGCAAATAATTGCATGCACACATAGCAATCCCTACCATCCATGGTGTCAACATGTTCCTAAACAGTTCAGAATAAACATCCAGCGCCTGATTCACAAAGGTAAGCTTAAACTTTTGGTCTAAGTTTAGACCAAAAGTATAAGTTATAGACTTTTTGGCATTCATAAAGGTAAGTTACAAGTAGTATCTTCATGTCTGCACTCGGGCGGAATCTCCGCACTCAGGGCAGAGATCCGCCCCAAGTGCGGAGATTACACTCCAGGTGCAGAGTGTTCTGTTAAATGTCAACCCTACGATAAACTCTGCACACTCGGATCTGGGTACTCTTCTTTATTCGCTACAAAGTTTTCTAATGTCTCTAATAAATGCACAGTTGAAAGTCACTAACAATCAGCTCCAGTATGTGATATTTCAGTCTATTAAGTGGAAATGAAATTTCAAAGTTTAACTCAACCACAATGCTCAGCTCAAGGAGGTTCAGCTGGAGATTCCAAATTCTCTCTCGTGAACATTTTCAGCAAAGTATGCACAGTCAGGTGTGGAGTATCTCTGACAGGGCACTCTTGCTCTCTTTGATCTCTGGACTACTGGCCCTTCATTATCACTGTCACTTTGGCCATATTTCTCAGTCTTGCGGAATTATCTGTGGAATTTGCACCTCGAGCACAGTATTCTCTTTTGACCACTGGTTTCCAGGTACAGCTCATTTTGCTACAGCACTAGGTCCTTCATCAGCATCTGAGTTTTGCACAGTCAATGTTTCTCTGCTCGACCCTTGTGTTAGCTTATCTAGCCTGTTCCCTTTGTCTCACTGTAACCAGCCCTTTAGGGACAGGTGCTATAATATCTCAAGGGAACACATAACTCTATGAGTATATGCTGCATGAATCCAATTAGGGAGAAACTCCACACTTCCCAGCATGACTTTTGAACATGCTTTTTCGCCATTGCCTAGTCTCTTGGTATTGTTGCTGCTGTGCTGTTGCTTATCCAACCAGAAGAAACCACTTCAGTGAATCCTTTGCAGTAATCAAGAACCATGTCATTTTAATGTTCACAAGAGCATTTGCAGATACAGCTGGTAATCTCATGCAAGCCCCATCAAGATTTTGTGTGGTGGTAGTCCTCTTATACTGACTGGTATACTGTGAAGGCTCTTCAACATAAGAGGCAATGTATCAGGCCACTTTAGTGAAGTGAAAGCACACACTTATGCAAGTCTAGATTTCAGAGTTCCATTTATTTGCTGCACACAGTAATTTCAAGACTTGACTGTTAAAGTGGGTCAGTCGTCAGATTCCAGAGAAGTCGGCAATCTGAAACGTGGTATGAGCTCTCTCAACAACTTTACTACTGTGAGACTGTTATTTCTCTTAGTTGGGTAAGCCTTGACATAATGAGAGAAATGCATGCAATGACTAAGATATATCTCAGTCCAATGCACACACATAGTTCAATAAAATCAAGCTGCATTCTGTTGAAAGGACCTCCCAATTTATCTATGTGACTCAGTGTTACTGCAGTTTGTTTACCTACATTCATCTGTTGACAGGTAATGCATCTGTGACATAAAGCTTCTGCCATCAACCCAAACATGGGGTAAAACCATATCTGTCAAAACCATCTCACCATTGCGTCATGTCCCACATGAACTGGACTGTGGTAATACCTCACCATAGGTAGCAACAAGCTATCTGGCAACACTGTTCTTCCATCTCTTGAAACCCAAATACCATCCTCATCTCTTTTGACACATCCTGATCTAACCTAACCCTGCTGTTCTGCTTCTGCCACTTCTTCCTGCAACTTCTTGACTTCCTCGCATGTATCTGCTGCAGTTAACAAGAGATTGTAATTTGTCTCATCTGTTACCCTGTTAAGATAGTTTCCATTAAATGCATAGGCTTTCGGACAGCCAGGCAATGCAGAGGCCACTGGGTTAAATGTGGCACAAAAACTGGCACCAGGCCTGTGAGTCTTTCCATGTAACTGAGTTAGCACTGAGAGAGCACATCCCTCCCACTCACTGCCATCAGTCATTCCCAGATCAGGGGCATTTCAGAGACTTTCTCTTAACTCTGAGAAGGCATGCATGGAGTTGTCATGCAATGGTATCAGATCAGACACACCCTTGTCTGTCAGCCTCTGTAAAGGCTTGGCCAAAACGGAAAAGTTTAGAATGCACTGACAACAGTAGCCAACCATTCCCAAGAACATCCTGACTTCTTTCTGGGCTATTGTTGGTGGATTCATCTACAAAATTACTGAGATTCTGTCTTGTGACTCCTTTCCTGCCCCTTTCTCAATGTGATGTCCAAGGTATAGGATCTCTTTCTAACTGTACTGCAATTTGGTCGGGGATACTTTATGTCCATTCTCAGCTAAGTGATTCAACAGTGCAATGGTGTTTCACCTGCAAGTTTCTTGTATATTTGATGCCACCCATAGGTTGTCAATATATTGAACCAAGACTAAATGATAGGGCATCTCAAGGGTCTCCAGATTCTTTTTCAAGATCTGATTAAAAATAGACGGGCTCTCTCAATATCCCTTTGTGGAACTTGGCACCATGCCAAAACAAGTCTGTCAGACTGAAATGCGAATAGAAATTGACTTTCCCCATGTAACGGTATGGAGAAAAATGCTTGGCACAGGTCAATCACGGTAACCACTCGGCTTCACATGGAATCTGAAACAAATTCACTGCTGGATTCGGTACCATGGGACAACAAGAACTAGAATCTCTTTGATCTTTCTTAGGTCTTGGGCAATGTAATACTTTCCATGTGGCTTCCACAGTCCCATAATGTGTGAATTACATGGACTTTCAATTATCTCTTTCAATATTCTCTGTTCAGTTATGGAATTGATCACTTGAGGTATTCCTGCAAAGGTTTCAGGAGTCATGTTGTATTGTGAGGTTCTCGGATACTCATTATTTGGCTTCACAGTTATCTTGACAGACTTAACACCTTTAATGAGACCTATCGCTGTCCCAGAGTTCAGGTGACACAGTATTTCTCAAATCTGCAGGTAAGTCATTACATGTCAACATGGGGTAAAAAGTGACACTTTGGGTTTCATTCACAAGTTTAAATGCCACATCCTCATCATGATTCTGTATCTCTATACCTGCAATAGATTGAACAATTTAACTTGCACAAGAGGTAACATCCAAGCAGACTCACGGAACTAGAATCACACTCTACAAATTGGTGATCATCTTCAAAGGACCCTATTTTTAAAGGTACAGCTTCTGTTTGTCAATTGTTTATTTGCAACACCTAAAACTTGGATTTTTTATCCATATATTGGGAACCTCTGCTGTTTTCACAGTAGAGCGGGTAGCACCAGTGTCTACCAAAAATGACAAGGGGTGACCATTCACGTTACCATCAACATACGGACCACTCTGGTCTACCTCTAGGGATGCATCAATTACGCATTCCTCCTCCTTCCTCAGGCACCATCCTTGGGATTAATCAGCATTGTAATCCTCATCCATTGAGATTCAGGGGTGCAGTTGGGATCTATTTTGATTTATAGAAGGATTTGTGGTCACATTTCCAAAATGGTTCTGATTGTATCTAGGAACTTTTGCATTCTGGTATTGGGGCATTGCAGCTTCTGGAACTGGCATTGTCTCACCTTGGGACACAATAAAACTTGGTACTTGCTGTCTCCACACACATTGTAACTAAACCTGATTGTTTCAATGTGTCTGCACAAATCCACCACTCTGTATCTGATTCTCATTTGCCATAATATCTGAATCAAAATGACATTCTCTGTTCCAATGACCCAATTTGCCACAAACATGATATGGATTAGTCATTTTCAAAGTCATCACATCCACTCCTGTATTAGGGTCGACTGGGATACCTCGTCCTCTACCATGCTGCTGAAAATCATTTCCTCCTTGCTTTATAGGAACTCTCTGCTTTTATACTTCCTGAATTACACCAACATTCCCTACAAACTGCGGATCCTGAGTCCTTTCTGCAGATTTCACCTGGGCTATCATCAGCTTCTCTTTCAACTTTTTCTGCTTCAACACCAATTCGTCTTAACAGAACTTTGTGTATCTTAGGATTTCATCAATTTACTTGTTCTACCAACAAATCAAATGCAGCTGAATCATATTACTCACTTCTGATCTCAAATACTGTATGAATCTGAGCACAAAACCCAGCAATTGTTCTTCTCAATTGTCTCTGTGCCACTGAAAAGCTTAAATGCCTGCAGCAATCTCTCATAATAGTAATGTATCAACTCTTTAGGGTCCTGAGTCGTTCTGTGAATTCTGAGTCAATCAATATCCTTAAAGGACACTTTGATCTTAAAAACTGAAATAACCTGATGGCACTTTTTCATCACAATGGGAGCCAAACGTTTCATTTGTGGATGCCTCATAAATTCTTTATAAGGCCAATAAACTGCCACTTTGCATTCAACCCACAAATCACTTTTAACAATGATGTCAAATAATGTATTCAAATCTTCCCATACAACCTTGAAAAGCTTCACAAATCACTGAACCTGTCTATATTATTCCACAAGTTTCTCTCTCTAAACTTTGGTAAGTCATTTGTGAATGCTGCAATATCACCTCGACTTCAAGGGAACATTAACTTAGCCTCCGCCGGGAAACTCTTTCATAGGAAGCATCTGTACATCTTCCTCACTCTTATCTGCTCTAGTTGTTTACTCTTTCTTCTTTACCCATTTTCTTCTTATTTCCCTCCATTTTCAAATGTAACCAATTAGGGCCAGATGTATGAAAATGCAATTTTGAATTTCTTAAATGGCGACTTCATAGAAATCCCCATTTAAGAAATGCAAAATGCTATATACAAATATACTGATTTCCTAATAGCGATTCCTACTAATTAGGAATCTCTATTAGGAAATTGGTATTAAGCAATCCCATTGCATTTGAGTCAATGGGTCGGTTTTGCATTTCCTAAATAGCAATTTCTTGTTAAGAAATAGCTATTTAGGAAATGCAAAACCAGGGATGCCAATGGGAAAAAGGCCCCCCTTGGTGCACCCCAAAAATAACAGTGCAAATGTAGAGCACACATATACCTAAGGGGCATGATGTGCTCTATTGCAACTAAAAAAAGCACCTTGGGGTACCTTTTTAAATTGCACCTTATTATCACTGACTTCAATTTGGTGGTAATTGCATCTCTAAAATGCCCAAATCGCATTTTGGAAATGCATGGTACATCAGAATAGGATATGCAAATAGGAAATCCCTATTTGCATTTCCTATTCTGGGAATCACAAATTGCAATTTCTACAGGGTAGAAATCGCAGTTTGTGATTCCTTAAAGGGCTTTGTACATTAGAAAAGCCCAGTTTGCATTTTTTAACGGCCTGAAATACGAATCTGACCGTTAAGAAATGCAAACAGGCTTTGTACATCTGACCCTATGTTCCTTAATTTGCAATTGCACTCCTGGGGGCCTCATGTTTGCAATGTCTTGATCACTGAAGCTCAACCGATAGATTTTCTGTAAAGCCTTTGACATCTCCAAATACTTAATATCTCCATGCCAAATCAGCTAATTTCTCATAAGCCTGTTCTGCACATGTTGTAATGTGATTACAAATGTACAGCAGTTGGTCATCCTTAAAAGTCTCCAGTAGGGATAAATCAAGAGTTTGTAATATAATTTCATTCAATTCCAATTTCAATTTAGACACATCTAAGGACTTCTCTTTCTCTGAAGTCTGAACTGTTCTCCTGCTCAACCCTGAACTCTCAGTTTCATTAGGGGCATCAAGTCCCTTGAAACAATTATCTAGATCTTGAGCTGTAAGTCCTTTTATTTCTGCTGGGGTATCTAATGCTATCCCTGCTCAGTGAGTGTTTGAATTCATGTTATCTGGGGTATTTGCTACGGACTTTTGGGAATCTGCCACATTTAAAGATTTCCTATTGAACGTTTTACAGGCAATATTTGGAACAAGAGCTGATCTGGGTACATAAAATGGTGGGGACCCTTGAGAAAATCGCTCATCAGGAGTAAATACTGCCTGACATGTTGTTGGTTCTGGGCCTGCAGTAGGTGTGGGGTTCATCTGTCTCTGGACTGAAGGAAGTCTCCTTATTGCTGAAATTCCTGAACTATTACTACTCAAGACATTACTCTGTAAAGGACCAGCCAATGTAAGAGTGTTATTGCCTGTTGCTCCTGGACTATATAAGGAAACTACAGGACCTATTGCCATAAGAATAGTTAATGCATCTGGAGAATGAAAGCATTTAGGCTCTGAGGAACTGCCATTCCTACGTTTCCTTCTGTCTGGTTTAAGCTTGACTCTACAGGTGCAGTGGGTATGTTTAAGGTTTCACTTCCCCTAGTGTCAAACATCTCTTCAGTTACATAGTGGTGGATGACTCAGCAGTAGCTCCTTTTGAAATCATTGTCCGAATCATCTTCACAATCATCATCCTTACTCTGTCTCCTTGGCCTCTTCCTTCTTTTTTCTTTCCCTTGGTTTAGAGTTCCCTTCTTCCTGCTAGTGAAGGCAGGATATAATCTAGTTTCTTCAATTATGTCTGTACTCCAAGCTTTTTGTTGATTGTTCCATCTAGCATCCGCACAAGTTCTCACTGCTTTCCTCACTCTTTTCTCATATTTCTCTTTCTGCCTCTGATTTGCTATGTGTTCCCAGGTATTAAGTGCTTCAAATTGTGCAGGTCTAGGTGGCGGCTTCATCTCATATAAAATCTGTAGCAAATTCTCAATAATTCTCAAATTATGTGTTCCATTGCATGGAAATACCAGTTCATCCTCTTTGTCAGTGATCTTATGCCATTACTCAAACCAAAGACACATATGAAGACCTACATTCAGCATCACATAATGACCTGGCTCACCTTCCGGTGGAGTCTCCACTTTTCTCTAACAGTTATAAATGCATCTCATTTCACAAAACTTTTCAATGCTTTAAAGAATTTCATTTTCAACCAGATTTCAGATTTCAGTAATTCACAATGAACTTTGGTTGACAACCAGAAAGTTATTCTTCTCCACAATTCTCTGTTTGGCATTTACAACCAAATACCAGTGCAGCTCTCCAACAACTGATGTGACATCAATCTCACTCCTTGCAGCAACTCACCAACCATTACAATTTCTCCTGAAATCGCTCTCTCACTCAACCCTGAATGCAAATAATGCAAGCGACTTTTTAGCAACAACTTTGTGTGCTCCTCTAAAGGTTTGGGAAATCAACTACTGCAAAAGTGGTTCAGAGTTACACTTTCCAACCTATTCTCACAAACCCTTCTCGAATGAGACCTAGACCAGTAGGGTGTTACTCAGATTGATACAGTTCCTCCCTGTACACTTGCTATTCACTAAACCAATTTGTCACAACCACACATAGAAAGTCCCTTATTGATGGTACTGTCGACGACATCTCACTATCAGCACCGCTTACACAGCAGACAAGAACACTTGTGAGATATCCTGGGATCCTAGGCCATGAAAGAGCAGATGACTGACTCAACCTCTTTGCAGTAGGGATGTGGCTACGCCGGGGAACATCATGGTCATGCAGTGCTGAAGCTCCCGCAGACTTTGCCCAAATAATCATTCATAAAGGTCGTTAAACACCACCTGAGGTTTCCATGCAGCCGTGCGACCACTACTGCAGCCTGTGGTGCCTTTTTCTCTGCTAGCCGTGCATCTCCTTGAGCAACAATGCCACAGCCTCAGCTGCCCGCCTTGGAGGTCCCACAGCGACAGGGGCCATAGGTGAGCCTGAGGCACATGGCTGATGGGCTGTGTATTGAGGTCCGAATGACTCAGGTCGTTCCCTGTCTCCCCCCCGACCCACACTGACCTACATGCCCAGCTGATTGGCCACACAAGGGGGATTGCTGCAAGAGACCCTGGGGCTCTGCCTTCACTATATTGGAGCCTCGAGGTATTATGGACTGAGCCTCGGCAGGTCCTCGCTCCGGATTTTGATTGGAGGTGTTTAGCAACTACGATGGGAGACACATTACAAGCTGGTAGGATGGTGTTCCATGGAGAAGCCCTGTGTGGATGATGTGACACTTACTGAGAGGGCCTTTTCTGGCGGTGCCGGCCATGTTGATCTACTCATAGCTTCGCAGGGAGAACATGCAGGGGCCTTAAACAAGGGGCCATGAGTCTGCCACTTGACTTTTTGCAGAATTATATACTTACCTTGTGGCCGTCTCTATGAGGGACACCTGCTCTTCTCCTCACATGGGGGTGAAAGTGTCCCTCCACATCTACACACAGCTTGTCCTCTGAGTCAGGTTTTGCATACCCTTCCTGGAACTTTTGCTAAGTGCTAGCGAAGCCTGCTTCCTGTGATATTCTCTACATGCCGCATTGCTCTTGCTCCTGCCCACTGGGGCTGTAGATCAGTGTTCCAACTGGGCAACGTGCTTACACTTCATCCTTACCTAGGCAAACCCTACCTGTCTTGACCAGTGCAAAGAGACCACTCCTGACGTCTCACCAACAATGGAGGGTGGCGCTGGAAGCTGACCTACACCTGAACAATTAACAGGAGTGGATGCCATCATGGCAGAACTTCCGTCTGGCTTATGGGCAACTGATGTGCACTTTGACACCCTTATGACCTGCTTGGACAGCATGGAGGCGGCGAAGGAGCATATTTCCAGTCTGGAAGACAGCACAGCTAAAAGGGAAAATGCTTAGAAAAACTGGAATCCAGTCTTAAAATGATTGCCATCATAAATGAACATCTGGAAATTAGGGGATGACACAATAATCTGCACATCCTGGGTATTGAAGAGACCATGGATACTGGCTGTTTGGACCTCCTTGTAGATCGCTTGCTCTCAGAGGTGTTGGGGCATGAAAACTTCACAACCACCTTTGTGGTGGAGCTTGTGCACCGCTCTAGGCCCCTGTCCTGTGCCTGGCACCCCAGCTCGCCTGATCATTGCTCAGCTCCTTAATTTTAGAGACCGCAATACAGCATTGAAACT
Source organism: Pleurodeles waltl (assembly GCF_031143425.1). NCBI lineage: Eukaryota > Metazoa > Chordata > Amphibia > Caudata > Salamandridae > Pleurodeles > Pleurodeles waltl. Next base: position 1,448,771,557 of record NC_090447.1, on the reverse strand, counting down.
CGCACTGGAGCTAAGCCCCCTTCAATATGAGGGAACTGCTGTCTCCCTTTTCCCCGACTTTACTGTTGGAGTCCAAGAGGCTAGACACAAATTCTCAGAAGTGAAGGCTGCACTCCTTAAACTAGGTCTCTGCTGTGGAATGCTAATGGTATGGTCTGTTTTTCTGACACCCTGGCAGACACACTGGCATTCTGTAAGCAGCACAAAAAGGAGTGCACCTTCTCTAGGCACACTACGCCGGACCGTTCCCTGCCCGATTCTCAGGTTGCTCCAAGAGTGGTACTGCCTCTACCGGATTTACCTGGTCGGCTATTTATAACACGTGCTTCTCACCCTAGCCTCCCATTGTGCCCGTCTGTTTTTGACTAGTCATAATGGCGGTGACGCCTATTTTACACCTGCATCATGTGACCCATCTACATTTAGACTGTTATCTTTCACTCCTGGACTAGGGGCATTCTGCATTGGTGTTGCAACACCCCCGAGGTTGACACTGATGTCTTTGAATGTTCTGTTTTGTTTTATTGGTTTATGGGGGATTCACCAGGCTTGTTGCTGCCAGATGTGGGAGGGAGGAGGGAGAAGGATGTTAGTTGGATTGTTTGCTTTTGTTTATTTCACCTCTTTTATTGCAATCAGATCTCCTTATACCTCCTATTATTGCTGATGACGTGTATAGATGATGCACAGGACGCACAATAGAAAGTCCACTGCTGATTTTGTCTTCCAATCCTAGAACATCTGCGGTCTCAACAATCCCTTGCAGCCACATGGGAGCCACAAAGATACTTCTCGAACTACAGTACGTACTCCAGGGGGGTCTGCACATGAATTCATGAAAACCTCCCATTTCAACCCCATGATACTTATCCAATCTAAATCCAAACCATTTGTAGATCGCATGGCTACCCGCATTACAGGTTTCCCAGTGCTTTATGCAGTGATGGAGTGGAAATCCTAACCAGAGGATTCAGGGGAAAGGAAGGTCTTTAATTGTTTTCTAAATCTCAAGTGGTTGTTGTCCTCTCACAGATTTCTGGGTAGTGCATTTCAAATTTTAAGTGCCTGGTAGGTAAATTACCTTCCCTAGCTTCCTGCCCTTTGGATTTTGGGAACAACAAACAGCTCTTGCTTATTGGACCTCAGGTTCCTATTCACAATAAAGGGGATCACCATATGTTGCAAGAGAGTAGGGACTACTTTGTACTTTGCCCAGTGCAGAATTCAGAGTGCCTTAAAATGTATTCTGCATTTTATCGGCAGCCAATGAAGTGTTTTAAGTGCCATGTTCGCCAACTGTGCTTTTGGTATTCCCAACAGTATGTGAGCTGCAGCATTCTGGATTCTCTGTAGCATGCTTAATACTGCTTTGGGACTCACGAAGTAGAAAGCATTTCCATAGTCAATGCACAAATAAATAACCCCTTGGAACACCGCTATTTTAACATATTCCTAAGCACTCACAAAAGGCCAAAACAGCAACTCGACACCTTCTTCACCTGCAAGACCATAGTCAGATGTTTGTCCAGAATAATTCCTGGCCTCTTTACTTCCTCCTTAGGGAATGTTCGTTCCCCTGGGAGGTTGGCCACACTATCTTGTTCCAAAGCATGTTGTTGTAACTTATGCCGATGAAGAGAGCAGATATAATTTAGTCACTGCCACATTGGCTGAGCAGCGAATTCTGCTTGCCAACATTCATGCACCGAATACAGATAACCTAGAATTATTTCAGTCCCTCCAATCCCACATAGAAGGTTTTGACTCCGATCTTATCATGTCCGGTGGTGACTCTAACCTGTATCCATCCCTGCTGGCAAACCCTGCTCCCTCCATGTGATTCGAGATATCTGTGCCAAATAAATGATTACTGACTATTTGCGATTGAAGCAAGCTGACACGCCCGCCTATACATTTTACTCCGCACAACACTTGGACATTGCTGACTGATTTATGTTGCCACCACCTCATGGCTTGCCTCCATCCTACACCTCCCACATACACTCTCAGATCACTCCCCCAGCTCAAATGACACTCCATATCCCTGTCAAGGGAGGTCTAAAGCGTCAATCGTGTTTCCTGACCCTGGTATAGCATGATGACCTGGTTAGTACCGAACTGTGTTCTGCAATCACAGAATATTTTGAACTAAACATAGCTTCAGTTGCTTCACAGGAAACTTTACGGAGAGGCTTTAAGGAATACATCAGGGGTGTCTGCATAGCTAAGAACTCTGGTATATTGTGTGACTTGCACAGCAGTACAGCCCGTGTTGAGGCTCAACTGGCAGACTTAGAAAAGGCAACACAACAGCAAACTATTAGCTCCCAACTGTATAAATGTGCCACTTTATTGAATACATTCCACGATTAGTAGAGCATGAGGCAAACTACCTGGCTATATACGCACTGGCCTGCCGGTACAGAGAGGGCACGAGATCTGGCCACATGTTCGGCAGACTGTTGAGTCCTTTCAGAGCCGTCTCCTACATAATGAAACTGAGACGCGTGGATGGTTCCCACGCTACTGCCACGGTGGACATACAGACTGAACTACTCAATTTCTATAACCATCTTTACTCCTTGCACCATGATGGGGAACCCCCCGGGAAGGTCCAATGTCTTGCTAAAGTGTCTAAGATGTGGTTGTCTAGGGCCCAACAACACTTACTTAGTGAGTGATCCTTTCACCGCCGAGGAAATAATCATTGCCATAGACACCTTGGATGGCTCAAAGGCCCCTGGCCTTGATGGCTACACTGGGGCCTTCTACAAGACCCATAAGCACATACTGGTGCCAGAACTCCTTGCCACATAGTGAGAAGCACTTGAAGTTGGTACACTTCTGCCAGGCTGCGGGAGGTAGCAACCCCCCTCCTTCTTAAACCTAGGAAGGATCCCCATTTACGTAGCTCTTACAGACCACTGTCCTTACTAAACTTTGATAATAACATACCAGCAAAATTATTGGCTACACGCCTCTTCCTGTTGATGGACCAAATGATATCCCCTGCCCAATCTGGTTTCATGCCACATCACTCTACATCCTTAAATCTTTGCACAGTTTTTGCTGTACTAAATAGAATTTTCCCAACTACGGCCACTGCAGTGGCCCTCTTGGATGCGGAAAAGGCATTCGACTCCTTAGAATGGAAGTTTCTCCATACTATGCTTCATTAATGGTGGTTTTCTGTGAGGTTTTAACTTGTTGATTATGTTTTTATACTCTAGGCTGATCGCTCACTTTAGAGCCAATGTCACATTGTCCCCCCCTCTTTTACTATTAATGGACGGACGAGATCGGGTTGTTCAATGTCCCCATTGCTTTTTATTATAGCAATGGATACTCTTGCGCGCCACCTGCAGGAGAGGCATATCCACCGGAGATGGCAATTCAGTTTTGGAACATTACTAAAAGCCCTATATGCGGACAATATCCTACTATTCTTACGACATCCTGCTGATAACCTAGCAACCTTCCTACAGGAAATTACCCGGTATAGGTAATTTTTTCGGCCTACATATCGACTGGTAGAAGTCTGAACTGTTCCCATTAACAGACATGACAGCCCCTGTCAGATTTGACTTTCTCCTGACGTGGTGCAGTGACTAGGTTTGTTATCTTGGCATTCATTTACACCATGACAAAGAGCAAGTCGTGCGATTGAACTATGGCCCTGCAGTGGAAAAACTGACATCACAGGTAGACGATTGGATTTGCCGCCCTCTTTCCATGGCAGGCCGCAGTGCTATAAGTAAAATGGTGGTGCTGCCTCAATCTCTTTAACCCCTTCGCTGCCAGGCCTTTTCCCCCTCCTGTGCCGGGCCTTTTTTTGCCTATTTGGGGCAGTTCGCGCTTAGGCCCTCATAACTTTTTGTCCACACAAGCTAACCAAGCCAAATTTGCGTCCTTTTTTTCCAACATCCTAGGGATTCTAGAGGTACCCAGACTTTGTGGGTTCCCTTGAAGGAGGCCAAGAAATTGGCCAAAATACCGTGAAAATTTCGTTTTTTTCAAAAAAATTGGAAAAAGTGGCTGCAGAAAAAGGCTTGTGGTTTTCCCCCTGAAAATGGCATCAACAAAGGGTTTGCGGTGCTAAACTCAGCAGCTTCCCAGCTTTCAGGAACAGGCAGACTTGAATCAGAAAACCCAATTTTTCAACACAATTTTGGCATTTTACTGGGGCATACCCCATTTTTGCAGTTTTTTGTGCTTTCAGCCTCCTTCCAGTCAGTGACAGAAATGGGCATGAAACCAATGCTGGATCCCAGAAACCTAAACATTTCTGAAAAGTAGACAAAATTCTGAATTCAGCAAGGGGTCATTTGTGTAGATCCTACAAGGGTTTCCTACAGAAAATAACAACTGAAAAAGAAAAATATTGAAATTGAGGAGAAAAAAACATAAATGTTTCTCTACGTTTTACTCTGTAACTTTTCCCTGCAATGTCAGATTATCGAAAGCAATATGCCGTTACGTCTGCTGGACTCCTCTGGTTGCGGGGATATATAGGGCTTGTAGGTTCATCAAGAACCCAAGGAACCCAGAGCCAATAAATGAGCTGCACCCTGACGTGCGTTTTCAATCTATACCGGGTATAAAGCAATTCATTTGCTGAAATATAAAGAGTAAAAAATTGCTATCAAGAAAACCTTTGTATTTCCAAAAAGGGCACAAGATAAGGTGTTGAGGAGCAGTGGTTATTTGCACATATCTGAATTCCGGGGTGACCAAACTAGCATGTGAATTACAGGGCATTTCTCAAATAGATGTCTTTTTTACACACTCTCCTATATTTGGAAGGAAAAAATGTAGAGAAAGACAAGGGGCAATAACACTTGTTTTGCTAATCTATGTTCCTCCAAGTCTCCCGATAAAAAAGATACCTCACTTGTGTGGGTAGGCCTAGCGCCCGCGACAGGAAACGCCCCAAAGCGCAACGTGGACACATCCAAATTTTTGGAAGAAAACAGAGGTGTTTTTTGCGAAGTGCCTACCTGTAGATTTTGGCCTCTAGCTCAGCCGGCACCTATGGAAACCTACCAAACCTGTGCATTTCTGAAAACTAGAGACCTAGGGGAATCCAAGGAGGGGTGACTTGCGGGGCTCGGACCAGGTTCTGTTACCCAGAATCCTTTGCAAACCTCAAAATTTGGCTAAAAAAACACATGTTCCTCACATTTCTGTGGCAGAAAGTTCTGGAATCTGAGAGGAGCTACAAATTTCCTTCCACCCAGCGTTCCCCCAAGTCTCCCGATAAAAATGATACCTCACTTGCGTGGGTAGGCCTAGCGCCGGCGACAGGAAACACCCCAAAGCGCAACGTGGACACATCCTAAATTTTGGAAAAAAACAGAGGTGTTTTTTGCGAAGTGCCTACCTGTAGATTTTGGCCTCTAGCTCAGCCGGCACCTAGGGAAACCTACCAAACCTGTGCATTTCTGAAAACTAGAGACCTAGGGGAATCCAAGGAGGGGTGACTTGCGGGGCTCGGACCAGGTTCTGTTACCCAGAATCCTTTGCAAACCTCAAAATTTGGCTAAAAAAACACATGTCCCTCACATTTTTGTGGCAGAAAGTTCTGGAATCTGAGAGGAGCTACAAATTTCCTTCCACCCAGCGTTCCCCCAAGTCTCCCGATAAAAATGATACCTCACTTGCGTGGGTAGGCCTAGCGCCGGCGACAGGAAACACCCCAAAGCGCAACGTGGACACATCCTAAATTTTGGAAAAAAACAGAGGTGTTTTTTGCGAAGTGCCTACCTGTAGATTTTGGCCTCTAGCTCAGCCGGCACCTAGGGAAACCTACCAAACCTGTGCATTTCTGAAAACTAGAGACCTAGGGGAATCCAAGGAGGGGTGACTTGCGGGGCTCGGACCAGGTTCTGTTACCCAGAATCCTTTGCAAACCTCAAAATTTGGCTAAAAAAACACATGTCCCTCACATTTCTGTGGCAGAAAGTTCTGGAATCTGAGAGGAGCTACAAATTTCCTTCCACCCAGCGTTCCCCCAAGTCTCCCGATAAAAATGATACCTCACTTGCGTGGGTAGGCCTAGCGCCGGCGACAGGAAACACCCCAGAGCGCAACGTGGACACATCCTAAATTTTGGAAAAAAACAGAGGTGTTTTTTGCGAAGTGCCTACCTGTAGATTTTGGCCTCTAGCTCAGCCGGCACCTAGGGAAACCTACCAAACCTGTGCATTTCTGAAAACTAGAGACCTAGGGGAATCCAAGGAGGGGTGACTTGCGGGGCTCGGACCAGGTTCTGTTACCCAGAATCCTTTGCAAACCTCAAAATTTGGCTAAAAAAACACATGTCCATCACATTTCTGTGGCAGAAAGTTCTGGAATCTGAGAGGAGCTACAAATTTCCTTCCACCCAGCGTTCCCCCAAGTCTCCCGATAAAAATGATACCTCACTTGCGTGGGTAGGCCTAGCGCCGGCGACAGGAAACACCCCAAAGCGCAACGTGGACACATCCTAAATTTTGGAAAAAAACAGAGGTGTTTTTTGCGAAGTGCCTACCTGTAGATTTTGGCCTCTAGCTCAGCCGGCACCTAGGGAAACCTACCAAACCTGTGCATTTCTGAAAACTAGAGACCTAGGGGAATCCAAGGAGGGGTGACTTGCGGGGCTCGGACCAGGTTCTATTACCCAGAATCCTTTGCAAACCTCAAAATTTGGCTAAAAAAACACATGTCCCTCACATTTCTGTGGCAGAAAGTTCTGGAATCTGAGAGGAGCTACAAATTTCCTTCCACCCAGCGTTCCCCCAAGTCTCCCGATAAAAATGATACCTCACTTGCGTGGGTAGGCCTAGCGCCGGCGACAAGAAACACCCCAAAGTGCAACGTGGACACATCCTAAATTTTGGAAAAAAACAGAGGTGTTTTTTGCGAAGTGCCTACCTGTAGATTTTGGCCTCTAGCTCAGCCGGCACCTAGGGAAACCTACCAAACCTGTGCATTTCTGAAAACTAGAGACCTAGGGGAATCCAAGGAGGGGTGACTTGCGGGGCTCGGACCAGGTTCTGTTACCCAGAATTCTTTGCAAACCTCAAAATTTGGCTAAAAAAACACATGTCCCTCACATTTTTGTGGCACAAAGTTCTGGAATCTGAGAGGAGCTACAAATTTCCTTCCACCCAGCGTTCCCCCACGTCTCCCGATAAAAATGATACCTCACATGTGTGGGTAGGCCTAGCGCCCGCAACAGGAAACACCCCAAAGCGCAACGTGGACACATCACAGAAAACAGACCTGTTTTTAGCAAAGTGCCTACCTGTAGATTTTGGCCTGTAGCTCAGCCGCCACCTGGGGAAACCTACCAAACCTGTGCATTTCTGAAAACTAGAGACCTAGGGGAATCCAAGATGGGGTGACTTGTGTGGCTCGGACCAGGTTCTGTTACCCAGAATCCTTTGCAAACCTCAAAATTTGGCTAAAAAAACACATGTTCCTCACATTTCTGTGGCAGAAAGTTCTACAATCTGAGAGGAGCCACAAATTTCCTTCCACCCAGCGTTCCCCCACGTCTCCCGATAAAAATGATACCTCACTTGTGTGGGTAGGCCTAGCGCTCGCGACAGGAAATGGCCCAAAACACAACGTGGACACATCACATTTTTCATAGAAAACAGTGCCTACGTGTGGATTTTGGCCTCTAGCTCAGCCGGCACCTGGGGAAACCTAGCAAACCAGCGCATTTTTGAAAACTAGAGACCTAGGGGAATCCAAGATGGGGTGATTTGCGGGGCTCTGACCAGGTTCTGTTACCCAGAATTCTTTGCAAACATCAAAATCTGGCTAAAAAACACTTTTTCCTCTCATTTCGGTGACAGAAAGTTCTGGAATCTGAGAGGAGCCACAAATTTCCTTCCACCCAGCGTTCCCCTAAGTCTCTCCATAAAAATGGTACCTCACTTGTGTGGGTAGGCCTAGCGCCCACAAAAGGAAATGGCCCAAAACACAACATATTTTTTCACAGAAAACAGAGGTGTTTTTTGCAAAGTGCCTACCTGTGGATTTTGGCCTCTAGCTCAGCCAGCCCGGGGGGGGGAAATGCCCTAAAATAAATTTGACCCCCCACCCCCCCAAAACCCCCCTGCCCAGGTTCGACCCTTGCCTACGGGGTCGCTCCCCCTGCGTGACATTGGCGCCAAAAAACAAATTCCCGGTGCCTAGTGGTTTCTGCCCCCTTGGGGGCAGATTGACCTAAAATCGACCAATCTGCCCCCAAGGGGGGCAGAAATGGTCTAAACACAGTTTGCCCCCCAGGGGAGCGACCCTTGCCTGATGGGTCGCTCCCCATCTCTAAAAAAAACCAAACAAACAAAAAAAAAAACACACAAAAAAAATTTGCCCTGGCAACAAGAGGTTTCTGCCCCCCTCTGGTGGCAGATCGGCCTAATAATAGGGCAGAAATGGCCTAAAATAAATTTGCCCCCCGATCCCCCACCCCCCCCCCCGGAGCGACCATTGCCTACGGGGTCGCTCCCCCTGCGTGACATTGGCGCCAAAAAACAAATCCCCGGGGCCTAATACCAATAGGCCGATCTGCCCCCAGGGGGGGCAGAGATGGCCTAAAATAATTTTGACCCCCCCCACCCCTACCCCCCCCGGGGAGCGACCCTTGACTACAAGGTCGCTCCCCTTGTGTGACGGCGCAAAAAAAAGATCCCTGGTGCCTAGTGGTTTCTGCCCCCCTTGGGGGCAGATTGACCTAAAATCGGCCGATCTGCCCCCAAAGCGGGCAGAAATGGCCTAAATACATTTTGCCCCTCCAGGGGAGCGACCCTTGTCCAAGGGGGTCGCTCCCCATCTGTAAAACAGAAAAACAAAAAAATCCCTGGTGCCTAGTGGTTTCTGCCCCCCTTGGGGGCAGATCAGCCGAATCAGAATAGGCTGATCTAGCCCCCCCAGGGGGGCAGAAATGGTCTAAAATAATGCCCCCCCCACCCCCCCCAGGGAGCGACCCTTGCCTAAGGGGTCGCTCCCCTTGCGTGAAATTCACGCAAAAAAAAAAACTCCCTGGTGTCTAATGGTTTCTGCCCCCCTTGGGGGCAGATTGGCCTCATCAAAATAGGCCAATCTGCCCCCAAGGGGGGCAGAAATGGCCTAAATATAATTTGCCCCCTAGGGGAGCGACCCTTGCCTAAGGGGTCGCTCCCCACCTAAAAAAAAAAGAAAACATAACAAAAAGAAAACAAAAAAAAAAAGATCCCTGGTGCCTAGAGGTTTCTGCCCCCCCCTGGGGGCAGATCGGCCTAATAATAGGCCGATCTGTCCCCAGGGGGGGCAGAAAAGGCCTTCCCAAAAAATTGCCCCCCCTGGGAGCGACCCTTGCCAAAGGGGTCGTTTTGTTGCGTGACATTCGCGCGCAAAAACAAACTCCCTGGTGTCTAATGGTTTCTGCCCCCCTTGGGGGCAGATTGGCCTAATAATAGGCCAATCTGCCCCCAAGGGGGGCAGAAATGGCCTAAATATATATTGCCCCGTAGGGGAGCGAACCTTGCCTAAGGGATCGCTCCCCACCTAAAAAAAAAGAAATCATCACAAAAAAAAAAAAAAAAAAAGGTCCCTGGTGCCTAGAGGTTTCTGCCCCCCCTGGGGGCAGATCGGCCTAATAATAGGCCAATCTGCCCCCAGGGGGGGCAGAAAAGGCCTTCCTAAAAAAATTCCCCCCTGGGAGCGACCCTTGCCCAAGGGGTCGCTCCCTTTTGCCAATTTCAAGGAAAAAAAAAAATCCCTGGTGTCTAGTGGGGTTTCAAAAGCCGGATTGCAAGCAATCCGGCTTTTGAAACCTGTGAGAGACTTCAAAGGGAAGGAAATACATTTCCTTCCCTTTGAAGCCTCTTGGGGCCTCCCCCATGGGATTGAAAAAGAAATGCAAAAGCATTTCTTTTTCAATCGCGCTGGAAGCTCTGCTTCCAGCGCGATGGGGGAGACCCTGTGACTAATCAGCGGGCGCTCGCGCGCTGACGTCACAGGAGGGGTTGGGGGGGTCGGGGTGGGAGGGGAAGGGCTTCCCCTTCCATCCCTGACTTGGGGGGGGTGGGGGGGAACCCCACAGAGGGAGCGAGAGCGCTCCCTCTGGGCTCTGTGCACAGAACGTAATGGTTACGTCCTGGGCACAGCAGCACTGTGCCTCAGGACGTAACCATTACGTCCTGGGCACAGAAGGGGTTAATTGTTGTTGAATGTGCCCATCCCTCATACCTACTCTCGTAGTCTCTTAATACTGCTTACTGCCTCGAATCCTCTGGGATGTTTTAATACTCCCATAACAATATGGTGGATTTGCTGTTCGACATTTCAACATGTATTACTTAGTGACACAGTGCCAGTCTCCCCATTACTGGTATCACATTGATGCGTGCCTCCCGTATACTATACATGAAAAGGTCTTAGCAGCCCCGCCTGATAGATATCAATATACTGATACACGCCAATCTCGTTCCTTTCTGGACTCATCGGAAAAGAGAAATGAGAGAGGTGGGTGGTCAGAGCGGAGAACAGAGTACGTGAAACCGAGACAGGAATCACAACGCTCAACTGAGGTTTCTGTCAAGAAAGAAGAGAAACCGACCCAACAAAAGCAGCAGTTTAAAAAGAAGAAGGTGGCGGCAGTCTCAGTTAGACATGCCACACAAGAAGAGAGTTCTCTTGAAGAACAAGACATGGGTGTTAGCACTGTTAGACAGCGCGGCAGAGGTCACAATAGTTCGCCGGAATCTTCTAGAGCATCTGGAGGTGAAAGCAACTGATGACTTCATACAAGTCGAAACAGCAGATATGCGTGTCTCTGATCCCGATAGAGTTTATACAGTAACTTTGCAATTAGAAGGGGACATTGAGCGCACTATAAACGCCATCTTTTGGGATTGTGTAATCAAATTGTATGACATTCTGCTGGCCGAACAGGATTGGCCCCAGGCTTTGTTCGCGACTGTCCATTTGGGGAGGAGGTTATTACACCTTCGTTCTCACCACTTGTTCCGGGAGAACTTGCAGAGTCCTATAGTAATACATGGGCTCTGGCACAGGCACCCACCTTATATAGAAATCATGTGGGGTGGGATAGGGATTCACTTTATCATGTAATTCCGATTAAGGGAAAACCTCAGCCGCAATCGCAATATCCTATAAAATTTGAAGCAAGGGCATCGGTAAGGAAAATACTTACACAATTGGAATACCAGGGAGTTATTGAACCCTGTGTCTCGCCGATGAATAATCCCTTATTTCCTGTAGCTCAACCGGACCATTCTAATAGGATAGTGGTGGATTACAGACATTTAAATGGACATACACGCACATATGCAATACAAAATTCACACAGCGCAGCGCTCATGAATAATATTGTGCGTAAGAAATACAAAACAACTTTAGATATCTCGAATGGTTTCTTCTGCCAAAATATAGCGCCCGAAAGTAGGGATTTTACAAGCTTTAGTGTGTTTGGCTTTCAGAAAAAAAATTGTCATTTGCCTCAGGGGTATAAGAATAGCCCAGGACTGTTTTCGGCTCGTGTGACTGAAATTTTGCACGAGTTGGACCCTGAAGCTTTGTCATATGTCGATGATATATATCTGACAGAAGACGAGTTACTACAACATTTAAGGTGGGTAGCCCGCATTGTTGTCGGATTTGCCGAAATTGGCTACAAATTTAATTTTAAAAAATCAAAAATTGCCTTCCTCAGTGTCATTTTCCTGGGATATGAGCTGTCGAATGAGGGCAAGAGCTTAGCGCCACACTTTTTGGAAAAATGTGCACAGTTGCAACCTCCTAATACGATTCGAAAACTCCAGTCGTTATTGGGATTTCTAAATTTTGGTAGAACTTACATTCCTGATTATGCTACACGTATAAAGCCATTATACGAGTTGATTTGCCCAAATTTTTCGAGTAGATTTTGGACGATTGAGCTTCACATATTCTTTAGATTTGCAAACTGATCTCTTAGCGGTAAAGCATTTACACACACGGGACAATAAGACATATCTGGTCATCAGGGTTATAGCTGGGGCCGTTGGGTTTATATATGTCAACTTTAATGAGGGTGAGACAGTCCCGATAGCATACAAGTCCCACTTGTATTCTGCTGCAGAACAACGTTTTGCACAGACTGAGAAAATTCTCACTGCTGTACAGATGGCTGTGATTAAAGAACGACCTTTTGCCCAGGGCCAACGCATCATTGTCGTTTCTCCGATTCCAGCCTTAGAGGCTGTTACAAAAGCGAGTGTTCCTAATTCAAAAGCTTTACACCCGTGATGGATACAATGGGCAACGTCTTTGACAGCCACTGATGTAGATTACATATTTGGCCCTAAACTGCAGACTCAGGAATTTCTTCAATATGAAATGGAGTACCCAATTCCCACTTGCACATTGCCTATTGATCAATATCAGGTGGTCATGTACACCGATGTCTCTGCGCAACCAGCGGTTGGGACTAAACAACAGTATTCTGCTGCATGTGCGGTGGTGAGCGGCCATATGGAGGGGGAGAAGTTCTGACCCAATATACTTATACACAGACCTTGGGAGACTGTACGGCACAGTTGGCTGAGCTGAAAGCTCTGATGTTAGCCTTGGAACATGCGGATCCGGCAATATTCACACTGCTGGTTTGTGATTCCCATTACTGTGTTCAGTCTTTCAATGAATATTTACATTACTGGAGGTTGAATGGGTTCAGAGATTCCAAGGGTAACACCATAAAACACAGATTGCTGTGGGGGAAGGTTGCTGATCTGAAGGAAACGCTTCCTAAAGTCCATGTTGTGCATACACTTGGACACCAGCGCGTTGGAATACATGTTGCTGGGAATACTTTGGCTGACGAAGCCACGAAATCAGCAGTGGCAGTTACCACTGTAGCCGCAGTAACTCGTTCGAGTTACAAACCAGACACAGAGATTTTGGCTGCCATAAAGGCTACGGTTGATGGCACGCCATATCCTAAAGGATTCCCTTCCAAATATCACTATTCCATGGGTGGTATGCTGAACGCTGAGGCTAAAATCCCAGGCGTTGGTGTGAGTGAGATGCCCAATAAAATTGAGCGACCTCGATTAATTACTGCAGCACATGAGGGGGCGGCATCTGCACATGCAGGCGTGGCTGCCACAATTTCACTCTTACAGGCTCGTTATTGGTGGCCTGGTCTCTATAAGGAGACAAAGCAGTATGTCCTTTGTTGTGACATCTGTCAACAAATTAAAGTTTCCACAGCTAGACGCCCGCAGCAGCCGCCCCTTCTGATATCGAATAAACCTTTACAGTGTGTGTACTTGGATCATTGTGGTCCGCTGACACCAGATAGTGCATACAAATATATATTGGTAGCTGTAGATTCGTGCTCCAGATTTGTGTGGGTCTGGCCACAGCGCTCGGCTGACGCTCAAACTGTTATTAAAGATTTGCGCATCTTTGTCGATACATATGCAGTTGCGGCTTTTCATTCGGACCAGGGACCTGCTGTTGCCTCTAAGGCATTCAGGGACACCATGGCTTCGTTGGGGGTCCAGCTCCAGTTCTCGTCTCCATTTCTTCCTGGGGGAAATTCTGTCGTGGAGCGTTTAAATCGCGATTTAAAGCAATCCTTAACGGCCAGAGTTATAGGTACGAGTCGTAGTTGGCTAGCCCACCTGTATGGAGTACAGAGAGCACTTAATAATTTGCCTAGATGGTCCCTGGGGGGTCGTACTTCATATGAGTGCCTGTTTGGAACACGAATGTATGTTCCTGATCTAGATGGTCCTGGTGTGGAGACGGCAGATACGCCCTTTGACATAAATGATCGTGTCACTGTTTTGCAGGATTTACAACAATTCAGTGAAGATAACTCTTCTGCCAGTGCTGCCTCCACAGGAATTAAGGATGAACCAGTAACGCCTACTGGTTGGATTCACAGAATTGGGGATCTTATGCGTGAAAAGGTCGCAGTGAAAAAAGAATTTGGTCCTTCATATCAAGTGCCAGTCCCTGAACTAGGGATCCACGGCACAAGAACTGTGATTTTGCCACCGCTGCAAGGGGCCAAAGGAAATCGCTTTGTTTCCATTGATAATGTCAAGTTACAACATGTGGCCGATTCTGCACAGCAGACCAAGAGGAACGCCCAGTAGTTCCCGAATCCCTCTCACTACTGGGGACGATGTTCCGCTGCAGGTGATTTGCACCAACGCTGTTTCCTCTCTGAGCTTGGGGAGGGTGGAAGCTGATCTTGCGATTGTTCCACTAACGGCGAATAATTTGGAATCTTTTGATCAAGTTGCTGTGATTACTGATGTTGCTGAAGGTGTTATCTACAGCGTACCACGGCGAGAGCCACAATCTCCTCCTTTGTTTACGGTTGCACCTTTTGCGAGAACTGCCTCCGGCTACTTTAATACCAATGATGATACCGTGTCGGACTCTTCGTCCTCTTCAACACCAGCCCTGGGTCCACGTAAGCTGCTGTGTTGGCTCAAACACACATATTTTGTTGTTCCTTGGAACTATCTGTGGCTTTTCATGACTGTGATGACTTTTTTCCTATGGCTGGGGTTTGTTGTTACCTTTTTTCTGGTGATACATGGTAATTTTCTTCCTGAACGATCTGAGATTGAGCACGTGGAGAAGGTGTTGAAACCACATTTTTCATCACATATGGTTCGAAGAGACTTGTCCGTTGTGAACATTTCTGCTGTACCAATTCCGGATGGGATTGTGTGGGATAGAGTAATGTTTGATATATATGGTCCCACGGAAATAATTCAAATACCGTATGTTCTCAAATTATCAATGAATGATATCGTAATACCAGGCATTGTATCTGATGATTGGGATGTGAAGATAGTTGATTCTATGTTGACAGAATTGCAGTATTATACTGTCTATGAAAATGAAGATGCTTACCAGTTTAGAGATAATTATGGTGACATGTTTTGTTACAATTATTATGGACACCACTTTATTCATAAAGCTAGTAGCCTTAAATCGATATTTGAGTATATGCAATGGGAACATTGCCCGACTCCTCCACAGGGGAGTTCTAAAACATAAATTTGCATATTTTTCTGGGCATCATCAACAGAGTGCTAAGTCTTACTATTTTAAGGTTACTCCACATGCTAATAAGCAGATGTTATTGACTGATACTAAATTACTGTATTCAAATTTGTTTGTATCCAAACTTTCGGTTGAGGGGTATGAATACTAGTCCAAAACTGTTGATTTGAAAAGTGTTTGGGGAACGAAAAATTGGCAAATGCGGGGTAGGGACACATTGTTTAGGGCATGTATTATTCCTGTCCAAATGATTTTCTTAAATGACACTGTACAACAGACTAGCTGTTTGGGCTTAGCAACAATTAGAGACTTGAATTTGCCTAGCATACCTGTCCCTTCCAAAATGAAAAATTGGCAGCAATATATTAATGCCACGTTTAGTGAGCTTACAGACTGGGTCCAGAATGGTACGTTTAACTCATCATTGACACGTCCAGGCGGGTGGTTATTGAGGCCCATAGACACTAATGGGTGTCATCAGCGTTTTGTCACCTCTTCGGGGGGGTTCAGGACTAGTAGGGCAGACCCTCGCTACATATCACCAGAACATGCTGATATAATTACTACATATAGCGTGGGGAAACTTTATCAACAATGGTTGAAGTCATCCACGCTGGATGCAGTTAAGACACATCTCACGTTACTGTCTAATCATACTGACTTGCAAGATTTTTTGTCAGGTCCAAGAGTGCCCCGGAAAAAACGTTTTCTGTATGAAGTGTACAGTGAGATATGGAAACTTTCACAACAGGAGGCGGCGGCCCAGTTGAGGCAGATAGATCAAGAGAATTTGAAACAAGCATTATCTGTTGTGGATAATGGAATGCATACCCTGTCTGACCGTGTATATACGATTGATACCATTGTTTCCTCTGCTATAGACATTATTAGATCAGATATGTCTTCTCTATATCATGGGCAGAGTCAAACACGGTCCATTATGCAGTTGGGTTGGACTCTACAGACATTAAAGGCAGGTCGCGTTCCGTGGCAGCACATTCGAGCCAGGGAGATAACTTTTTCCTTTAATTTGACACGTCAACAACAGCTAATGGCTAAAAAGGAAGCGACATATGTTATGTTAAATATTGAAAAGTTGGAGAAGTTGCCTTTTACTGTGGCTGAGATTCCGTCAGCTGAGTGGTTGATACACAGGGTTATAAATTTGCCTATTTCCACTCTGCAATTCACTTTTTGTTTGAAGCATATTCCGGTGGGCAAATTGTGAGACAGTTACATACATGAGGTGTGGGAGCTTCCCTTTTTATACAGATGTCTTAATGGTATGAGGGAGGTTTTTCTTAGCGATAGTGAATGCGAAACTTCTGTCAGCCATTCGATGGTTTGTAAGCAGCTGTCTTTGCATGGGGCGTGTAATGCCTTGGTTGCGAACTTGGCTTGCTATCTAAAGGGAGTTCCAGTGCCGTGATTAAAGGTGCTTTCAAACGGCAGCTACATCCTTCTTAACAGTGAAGCCTGTTGTGGCATGCGTGCCGGAATAGTTTACGTGGTTGTTGTCACCAAGGCTGTTACGTGCTGCGGGAATGTGTTGTTTCCCCCCACTCAATTTAGGGAGGTAGCGGACATCTGGCCTCACATTGCTATTTCCACGGTGAATTTCGACAAGTTGAGTCGAATGAAGGCTCTATTGTTTCAAAAGCATGTGGCCCTTACATCTGCACGTGAGACCTACGCACTTCAGGTGGCAAGCTCATCAGCAGAAATACAGTCCCTATTAAATACTAACTTTCCGAGCCACTTTGGTGAACTCGTGGGACTTATATTTAATGCGTCCAGCACTGCTGGAATTGCACATTTTTTCAAAGCTGTTGGTGTTGGTTTTGCTCATACTTTCTCTTATTTTCCATATTCAGTTTGATACCTTCGGCTATTCATTCTATTTTCTGAAGCATTTTTGGGGGATTTCCAATTACTTTGGCTTTATTGGCTGGTGTTTTGCTGTTGCTGTTGTTCTTCCGCAATGGCTGTCCCGCCGCAACGAGATCCAATATTGGTGCTCCCATCAGCGCAGCTGTGTCGTGAACGCATGATGCAGCATTTTGGAGCAACACTCCTGGGACAGTTGGAGTGTGACTGGTCTCTGTCATTCCGACCAGTTTTGGATTGTGTGCAACCCGTGTTTCGGTGCCTTTGGTGCTCGTTTGAACATGCACTGGCTCTCTGTCTCTCACTACAGCGCCCCCCAGTGGTTGATGCTGATCTGTTGATGTTCCCGATTAGGGCTCATTCCCAGACTTGTGCACTGCGGTTGCGTTTGCTTCGTGAGGCAGTTTACGAGATTCCCTTCCTGGAGGAAGATGGTATTGTCTCATTCATAGGCCCTGCACGGGGTGCTGCCTTGGATGGTTCTGGGGCTTTGGAACACACCTGCTCCATGATAGTATTTGGCGTTGATTTTCCAGTGTTGACATCTGTCGAAGTGGAGGATCTCCTGCTTTCCGTGGCTTCCATTTAAAATTGGACTTTTTTTTTTTTTTTTTATTGACATTGTAGCGGTTTGGCTTTCCGTCACATGCTTACAAATTTAAATTTAGTTTTATGCTTTGGTGCCCTCTGGACTTGTCGAAATGTATTTTGTATATTTTTACATCTGGTGCATATTTTTCTTTTCGTTTTGATTAGAACCACTTGCTACCGACAAGGGGAGCTTGTAGTGTGGTCAGTTTTATGTATCCTTTGCGTGTTAGCTTCAGGCATTAGGCCTTTGTGCACTTTGCCCTGGATGTCTTTTATTCCTTTGCTCGCAGCATAGAGCCTCTGTGCACTTTGCTCTAAATGCTTTTTATTCAGCTTCGTACTGTAATTTTTCAAATAGCCAGTTCTACGGTCTTGTTTTATTTTTTATATCACACTGTTTAGCCTACTTCAGCACTGGAGTTTTCAATAACACATTCTTGTTCACTCTGTGCTTCAGTCAAGGATACAGTCTGGTACATTGCCGATAGACGTGGTAGGAGTTTAGTCTTTGGCATTCTTGCGTAGGGACATTTTGTGATCACACTGACATGTTAGTTATAAAAACACTTCCTTGTACTAATACAGGCAAGAGGGACATTCAGACCAGGGAACCACAACTAGACGCTGACTGCCTCGTTGCAGATGCTGAACCAGATCACAGGCCTTTGCTCAGGTATGAGGGTTGATGGCTTCCCGGGGAATCTGAAAGGCAAGTTATTAGCTTAACATGCTGTGCTCGAAATAGAACTAACTGAGAGAGAATAGAATCCATTAACACCATGATAGCGTTGTTCTTATGTTTCACTCTCATCGTGACTATTTCAATCCTACTGTGTTGTATGGTTCTGGTTTTTGCGGCTCATGCCTTATTATCTAAAATGCAGTTGTTTTATTAAAAGCAATATATATATAAAACTCAAACTGCCTTTGTCATTTGTATATGAGATCATACTGTAAATAAGAGAGCTGGTTTGGATCTGAGTGACAAAGATGTCATGCGCTCGGCTGCCCAATCATCCCTTCCCCATGGGAGAGATGAGGCACTGCTAGTTAGCCGGAGCAAAACCGGATTTAGGGTGACAGAAGTACTTCCAAGTGGGTCAGACTCAGTCCCCCACACCAGGAACGATCCTGCTACCTAGAAATCCTCTCGGTCTCATATATATATTGACTCCTCGGTTCCGTTAACGGAGACGTCCGTGGCGCTGAGGATTTCCGCCACCACAATATAGGTACGTCCTATTATTCACCATTCAGGGAACACGGACCCAGGTAGGTTTACCGACGGTGGCGGCAGTGTTCGAAAATTGACTTTGCGTCTGACCACCGGTCTGTGTGGTCCTAGGAAGCACGCTCCCCTAATTGGGATGGGCGACAGTTAGGAATAATTTTTCCACATCAGTGTAAGTGACTGGATACTCTGTTTTCTTGATCATTTTTGGTGAATATGAATCCAGACTACCTTGCGTTTAGGAGATACACATAGTCATTTTGGTCCTGACGAAGCATCACTGGATCCGTATGGACCACCGGGATGCGAAACATGTTGACCCATGACAGGGATGGTTTGGAAATTCCCCACCCTCATTTGTTCTTTGATATAGAGTGATTGATCATTATTTCTGTTTCACTCTTATGACTATTTTTAACCTTGGCCTTTACCTTTCATCTGGTCCAATAAATTAATTACCCGGTGAAGACTTTGAGAGCCAATTTTAGTCACTTCTTTTGATCTCCTATTTTGCTTACTCACTTTTGGGGTCACGGCATCATTATTTAAAAAGATCTCCGGCAAAGAGCCCCCCATTCGGGGTGGTGCCCGTCAGACATTGCAGTGCCGGTCTGACGAGGAGCAACTCCGATGATGAAGCATGACATCCTTTTGGATGTGTGAGGTTTTTTGTTCCTGAAATTTAGGACCCCTACCATAGTATCCTCTCCCCCTTTCTATTTTGGAACAGTGTATCTTATATTTTGACGTACTGATTGGGAGGACATACACTGGACCATAAACCCTCCCTATCCCTCCATTTTTTGGTACTTCCAAGTGGGTCATACTCAGTCCCCCACACCAGGAACGATCCTGCTACCTAGAAATCCAGTAGTCTCATTTAGGATAATGAGAGCCCACGCGACAGCAGCAACTCACCAACCATTACAATTTCTCCTGAAATCTCTCTCTCACTCAACCCTAAATGCAAATAATGCAAGCGACTTTTCAGCAACAACTTTGTCTGCTCCTCTAAAGGTTTGGGAAATCAACTACTGCAAAAGTGGTTCAGAGCTACACTTTCCAACCTATTCTCACAAACACTTCTCGAATGAGACCTCAGTCAGCAGGGTGTTACTCAGATTGATACAGTTCCTCCCTGTACACTTGCTGTTCACTAAACCAATTTCTCACAACCACACAAAGAAAGTCCCTTATTGATGGTACTGTCGACGACATCTTACTATCAGCACCGCTTACACAACATACAAGAACATCCTGGGATCGTAGGCCATGACAGAGCAGATGACTGACTCAACCTCTTTGCAGTAGGGATGTGGCTACGCCGGGGAACATCATGGTCATGCGGTGCTAAAGCTCCCGCAGACTTTGCCCAGATAATCATTCATATAGGTCGTTAAACACCACCTGAGGTTTCCATGCAGCCGTGCGACCACTACTGCAGCCTGTGGTGCCTTTTTCTCTGCTACCCGTGCATCTCCTTTTGCAACAATGCCACAGCCTCAGCTACCCGCCTTGGAGGTCCCACAGTGACAGGGGCCATAGATGAGCCTGAGGCACATGGATGATGGGCTGTGTATTGAGGTTCGAATGACGCAGGCCGTTCCCTGTCTCCCCCCGACCCACACTGACCTACATGCCCAGCTGATTGGCTATGCAAGGGGGATTGCTGCAAGAGACCCTGGGGCTCTGCCTTCACTATATTGGAGCCTCGAGGCATTATGGACTGAGCCTCGGCAGGTCCTCGCTCCGGCTTTTGATTGGAGGTGGTTAGCAACTACGATGGGAGACACATTACAAGCTGGTAGGATGGTGTTCCATGGAGAAGCCCTGTGTGGGTGATGTGACACTTACTGAGAGGGCCTTTTCTGGCGATACCGGCCATGTTGATCTACTCATAGCTTCGCAGGGAGAACATGCAGGGGCCTTAAACAAGGGACCATGAGTCTGCCACTTGACTTTTTGCAGAATTATATACTTACCTTGTGGCCGTCTCTATGAGGGACACCTGCTCTTCTCCTCACATGGGGGTGGAAGTGCCCATCCACATCTACACACAGCTTGTCCTCTGAGTCAGGTTTTGCTTACCCTTCCTGGAACTTTTGGTAAGTGCTAGCGAAGCCTGCTTCCTGTGATATTCTCTACATGCCGCATTGCTCTTGCTCCTGCCCACTGGTGCTGTGGATCAGTGTTCCAACTGGGCAACGTGCTTACACTTCATCCTTACCTAAGCAGACCCTACCTGTCTTGACCAGTGCAATTGTGCACGTCAATCCAAGGCAGCTCAAGTTGCCATTTGAAAGGAACAAACCTACTGATACTCCTGACGTCTCACCAACAATGGGGGGTGGCGCTGTAAGCGGACCTACACCCGAACAATTAACAGGAGTGGATGCCATCATGGCGGAACTTCAGTCTGGCTTATGGGCAACTGATGTGCACTTTGACACCCTTATGACCTGCTTGGACAGCATGGAGGCGGCGAAGGAGCATATTTCCAGTCTGGCAGACAGCACAGCTAAAAGGGAAAATGCTTAGAAAAACTGGAATCCAGTCTGAAAATGATTGCCATCATAAATGAACATCTGGAAATTAGGGGATGACACAATAATCTGCACATCCTGGGTATTGAAGAGACCATGGATACTGGCTGTTTGGACCTCTTTGTAGATTGCTTGCTCTCAGAGGTGTTGGGGCATGAGAACTTCACAACCACCTTTGTGGTGGAGCTTGCGCACCTCTCTGGGCCCCTGTCCTGTGCCTGGCACAGCAGCTCGCCTGATCATTGCTCGGCTCCTTAATTTTAGAGACCGCAATACAGCATTGAAACTTGCACTGGAGCTAAGCCCCCTTCAATATAAGGGAACTGCTGTCTCCCTTTTCCCCGACTTTACTGTTGGAGTACAAGAGGCTAGACACAAATTCTCAGAAGGGAAGGCTGCACTCCTTAAACTAGGTCTCTGCTGTGGAATGCTAATGGTAAGGTCTGTTTTTCTGACACCCTGGCAGACACACTGGCATTCTGTAAGCAGCACAAAAAGGAGTGCACCTTCTCTAGGCACACTACGCCGGACCGTTCCCTGCCCGATTCTCAGGTTGCTCCAAGAGTGGTACTGCCTCTACTGGATTTACCTGGTCGGCTATTTATAACACGTGCTTCTCACCCTAGCCTCCCATTGTGCCCCTCTGTTTGTGACTAGTCATAATGGTGGTGACGCCTACGTTACACCTGCATCATGTGATCCATCTACATTTAGACTGTTATCTTTCACTCCTGGACTAGGGGCATTCTGCATTGGTGTTGCAACACCCCCGAGGTTGACACTGATGTCTTTGAATGTTCTGTTTTGTTTTATTGGTTTATGAGGATTCACCTGGCTTGTTGCTGTCAGATGTGGGAGGGAGGAGGGAGAAGGATGTTAGTTGGGTTGTTTGCTTTTGTTTATTTCACCTCTTTTATTGCAATCAGATCTCCTTATACCTCTTATTATTGCTGATGACGTGTATAGATGATGCACAGGACGCACAATAGAAAGTCCACTGCTGATTTTGTCTTCCAATCCTAGAACACCTGTGGTCTCAACAATCCCTTGCAGCCACATGGGGGCCACACAGATACTTCTTGAACTACAGTACGTACTCCAGGGGGGTCTGCACATGAATTCATAAAAACCTCCCATTTCAACCCCAAGATACTTATCCAATCTAAATCCAAACCATTTGTAGATCGCATGGCTACCCGCATTACTGGTTTCCCATTGCTCAATGAAGTGATGAAGTGGAAAGTCTAACCAGAGGATTCAGGGGAAAGGAAGGTATTTAATTGCTTTCTAAATCTCAAGTGGTTGTTGTCCTCTCACAGATTTCTGGGTCGTGCATTTCAAATTTTAGGTGCCAGGTAGGTAAGTTACCTTCCCTAGCTTCTTGCCCTTTGGATTTTGGGAACAACAAACAGCTCTTGTTTATTGGACCTCAGATTCCTATTCACACTATAGGGGATCACCATATATTGCAAGAGAGTGGGGACTACTTTGTACTTTGCCCTGTGCAGAATTCAGAGTGCCTTAAAATGTATTCTGCATTTTATCGGCAGCCAATGAAATGTTTTAAGTGCCATGGTCGCCAACTGTGCTTTTGGCATCCCCAACAGTATGTGAGCTGCAGCATTCTGGATTATCTGTAGCATGTTTAATACTGCTTTGGGACTCACAAAGTAGAAAGCATTTCCATAGACAATGCGCAAATAAATCACCCCTTGGAACACCGCCATTTTAACATATTCCTAAGCACTCACAAAAGGCCAAAATAGCAACTCAACACCTTCTTTACCTGCAGGACTATAGTCAGATGTTTGTCCAGAACAGTTCCTGGACTCTTTACCTCCTCCTTAGGGAATGGTCGTTCCCCTGGGGAGGTTGGCCACACTATCTTGTTCCAAAGCATGTTGTTGTAATTTATGCCGATGAAGAGGGCAGATATAATTTGGTCACTGCCACATTGGCTGAGCAGCTAATTCTGCTTGCCAAAGTTCATGCACCGAATACAGATAACCTAGAATTATTTCAGTCCCTCCAATCCCATATAGACTGTTTTGACGCCGACCTTATCATTCACCCTCAGTGCGCATGTGTGTTTGGCCGGCCGTCTCAGGCCGGCCAAACACACATGCGCATTGGGCTCTCTCCAACCCGGCACTGTGCTGCTGGGCTGGAGAGAGCAGGCACATGCTCCCAGTCTGCCTGCAGCATGACAAGAGCATTCGGATTGACCGCAGGGTAAGCTGGGAGCCTTTGCCTGTAGCTCCAGCAGAGTAGCGGTGCGGTGGTGGCAGCGGCGGCTATAAAGGTACTTTTTTTTGTTGTTGTTTTTATTTTAATTAATTCCCACCCCCACATGCACCGCCCCGCCCTTACAAAGCGCTGTGACCCTCTCCTGTTGTAATCACAACTAAGTTTTACCCATAGTGCCACGCATAAAGCTTAGAATGGCATACAAGCAACCTGAAACTTGGCAGCTATGTTAACCATGTCATGCCTATCTGTCCCATTCTGGAGCCATTTCACTTTACAATGTTCCGCCTGCCCACTTCAATGCATCAATCAGCATTTCTTTATCATTGACATCCGTGAAAATCATCGGGCTTCATACTTTCTGTTTGGCCAAGCACTGTAAAGCTTGATTGACGACTCTCCCCTGCTTTAGTAGGTGAATAATAAACACGTTCTACCCCCCATTTAAATTCCCTTTATTTAATTTTATTCGGGTCAGCGTTCATTCCTTTTTGTGCTAAACGCTGCCTTTAGAGAGGGCTGAAGCCAAAAGAGAACAATGCTTTATTCAAAAAGAAACAATAGACAAGCCTTTAAAAAAAAAAAATCATACAAAGCTGTTTATCAAAAAGCTTTTACAGAGTGACATCACAAATCTTGCTAGATTCCAATTGCTGCTCCAGCTGCAACATCCAGGGACTTGCTCCTGTAACTCAGTCTGCATTGGTAGAACCCCTCAGTATCAACATTTACAATCAGCAACTGGATACATATGGAGCCATTACGGGTCAAACACTGTAATTAACAGTGTTTCAAGAGTCTACGTATTTCTGGGATGGGTTGCTATTTAGTTGTACGATGTCAAGACCCCCTTTCTGATAGTCACCAAAGCCATTTCTGATTAAGATCAGTGAGCATCCTGGTTACACAACTACTTTTTGCAGCTGGGCAAAAGTGCTATCGCCTGTTCTGACATTTTAATATGAGAAGAGGGGGCGTTGTCTTACCGTTACTAGTGCCATGGAAAGGAAAACTTAATGATTAAATGTTATGTTGGAGATATGCAGTAAAAAATTGATGCACAGTTCCTCACAGCTTCTACTTCATGTCTTCAGCGACTGGCATACAAATTGGTGCTATACTTATATTGGTGTATTAGTCATTTGTAAGCAAACAAGACTTCAACATCCAGGCTACCGTATTTACAGATAATGTTGACTGAGTGTGCAACTGAACTTTGAAGGTGAGAACTCATATGACAAAGGGGCCTCCTTTATGACAACTTCAAGGAGTGCACCTTTGAAACCAACCATTCACCGTGTTCTGTGGCTCTTAGTTTTGTTTTTTTATTGCACCCTAAGTCTGTAGATTTGTTTTTTCTCAAGTTAAATCCAAGACTAGACACACACAAATGCATGCAAAAAAATGCTACCTCTGTAAACGCCAACATATCTTGATCAGCCTGATGTGCAACTGACATGGAGCACTTCAAATTATGAGATAGTTCATGCATATGAAAAAGGGAAGGTAGTAGTTTTCACAGAAACATAGCTTAAACCGTCTGGATAAACCTGTGCATGCAAGTGTTTGAATGCACTTTTTGTGATTTATGCTCCGTGCACTTCACTCTATATCTTTCCTCCCACAACTTCCACAAGACAATCTGTCTCTGTTTTCTTCTCACTGCGCAATAAACAAAGCTTAAATCATTGTGTACAAAAAGCAGTCACTGTTCAAACCCTTTATTGGCTCCTTATTTGCCTGGGGTCTGTAGGAAAGTGCCATTTTTGTATGGTTACCCCCACACTTTGTGCCAGGTCATGGCTCTGAAAGTGCACTGAAATCAGGCCCTATTGCCAGTGCTGTCTCTCTAAATATGATGCATGTGCATTAGTAACCCTTAGTTGGCAGGGACTTTAATCCCCATATAGGTCCCTGGTAAATAGTAACAATGGTACCCAGGCCATGGGAGTTAAAGGGGTCACTAGGGCTTAAAGCACTGGTTGTGCCACCCTGAGTGACCCAAATATACAATAAATTTGACTTTGCCCTCACCATGTGTGGCAACATCAAAGCACTATTTTTGTTATGCTCCAGTCACCTCTAAGGTTGGCTTCCTGGGCCCAGGAGGCAGGCTGCACTATATTAAAGGTGTGGACATATAATTACAAGCTTATAGCACAGCTCTGTGCCTATTGTAGACTCTTTCCATTAAAAGCTTCTGTAAGTGATCAGGGGGGCATAGAATAATATGGGCTGGCACCTGGAACCCCGAGATTGCCAACTCCATTATGGTCCCACTGAAAAGTGACATGTTTGGTATTAAACAACTTGTCTCATTAAGTCTGACTTTATTCCAAAGCCATATTTAGTGTGACATACCCCCAGGGGGCTATCTTAGAGGTTTCCCTCCTAGTTGTCACAGCCTTTCCTGTACCCTGGTTGGCACTCTGCAGCTGATGCCGCTGAAACAGGAATCTGACCCATTGACAGGATGTGTGAACATTACCAGCAGTCAGAAACAAAGGTGTCACCTCCTTCCCTGACAGGATAGCTAGTGAAGTAACACATTAAGGCGGTGAGATTCAAGGCCCACACCACTTTTGATATGCAATCAGGTGACCTCTCAAAAGAGGACAGAGCCATCCCCGTCCCCAGGCACATTTGCACCCAGGCAGGCGGGAAAATGAGGTAATCAGGAGGCATACATCCCCAGAAGGCTAGCCTGACCCTAGAGTGGGCTATCTGGTCTTTAGAGCTGAGGATGGGTTCTACCATTTTTAAGAGTCACAGAATAGAGGGTTCTGGGTAGAAAAGATGGGACACACCACCAGATGTGGTCAACTCAGGGGGCGGATTAGCTGCTGGTCTAGTATCTTTTTTGCTACTTGCACCCACATCCCTAAGCCCCTAAATCTAGGATTTTGAGGGACATTCCAGGCACCACAATTGCTGATCTGATGAACCTGCAACAAAGGACAAAGAAGAGATTTGTGACTGCAACTTCAGGACCTGCACAAAGCAAAACCTTGATAACCTGTGCCTGTGGCAACCATCATACAACTGTATGACCACAACTCTTCATGGACCAGACGCTGGCTCCAAATGAAAGAGGAGCCCCTCAGGAAGCCAAAGGCAGCTAAAGAACTTCCTTCGACTAGAGGTATTATTCCCCTGCAGCCCACAGGCAACCCACACTCCCAGAACCAAAGAATTACTGGCCATTGGCCTGCAGAGGGAATGTCCAAAAGCATATGTTCAAATGCATTGTGGGAAATGTAGCCTGACCTCCAGCAAGTTACAGGTGGCTACTGTTGCCCCTGGACTTCAGGACACTGAAGTGACCTAAAGCTGCATTTGCTACTACCAAGCCTTCTTGGTGGCCAGTTGGGCTACCACTAATTTTGTTCGATGCTGTGCCTTGAGGGAACCCCACAGCATCTTCTACCCAGCACCATAGTGGCCCATTGCTGATATTTTGCATCCCTTCCTCACCAGCACCAGATGCAGCTCCTGCATTCAGCAGAGAGGACAGCCAGGACAACTGTGCACCTGATTCCTAGGAGCCGGGTAAAATTGTACTGATGCTGGACCTTGGTCCAAGGACTTGCACCACCTTTATCCTGAGTAGGTTCCCCTGAACTTGACCTCCAAGAGACTGATTGTCACTGGTACTGTCCCCCATTGACTGCAAAATTAAAGTTTTGCAAGAGTGAAATGCACTGATTTAATTTTCAATTGCAGATCCATAACTCATACTCAGATACTCATCCAATTGTCTTTGTTTTGGTGTCTAAAAGTATATAAAAATCTGCTCGATTTTTATAAATTGGTGCTGGATTTCTTTTGAGTCATGTCAATTACTAATTGATTCTCTGACATGCATAACATATGTTTCTCTAGTAGAGCCTGACTGCTCTGTGCCACACTACCAGGACTGAGCTAGGGATATGTTAGTGTGAATTCAAAGGACCCAGTTTGGTGAATTGTGAGCCTCACTGTATAATACTCCAATTTTCTACAGGGTTTATATGTGGCCTGCATACTTCACTGCTGCATGAGCCATTTTTAAGCAGCCTTGATACTGAGCTGGCCCGAATGTGGTTTGGACTCAATTCTCTAGTGCACAGTATACATCTTGATGTTTGCATTACACACCTGCCTTTCACTATGCAAGTATTGCATGACATGTGTTCTCATGCAGTGCTATATGCAGAGAAAAGTTAGCTAGATCTCCTGTATTTAGCATTCCACTTATGGTCAACACTTCTTCTAAAGTATCCTTTAACTTCAGTGGCATGTCCCGATAAACACAAAAACAGCATTATTGTGCTGTGAGATGTTGTTCACCATATTATGTCACATCACACCACAGCCAGACATAACCAAGTGCATCAAATTATATAACAGCACAGCAAATAACCACACATCCAAGCACAACGTATGGCATGAGAAACCGTACAGTAAAGGACACGGCGCATCCTACCTCATCATACTGGAGTACACCACAAAATATGTCACAATACAGCAAGCTTCCCATTTTACATCATAACAGCACTCTTGGCTGCACATTAAATAACATAACAGCACAATATAAAAATGTGCAGTAAATACCTGCAAAGTGCCTGTCAAGAAAATTAAGGTGAAGGCTGTCAGGCAGCAGGATTTTGTTCTGTATTAGATATTATAATGTATCAAGTATGATATCATATTTTGCACTTTTTTCATTATACTGTTGACTACGTCAAAGGATGCAGCCTATAAACAAAAATAGTCATTCTAAGGGATTCTCAGTCTATCATGTACATAAGGGATTCGAAAAATAAAGCTTTTGTTTTTAATGAGACATGGTACAGTGTTTGTAAAATGTAGGAGCATTTGGATGACAAGGAGTGGGGTCAGTGGCGTATCGTGGGTTGTCAGCACCCGGGGCAAGGCAAGTAATTTGCGCCCCCTAACCCGGGGCAAGGCAAGTGATTTGCGCCCCCTAACCCGTGGATTTTAGCACTCGAGTCCCCCCCCCCCAGATGTTGCGCCCGGTGCGGCCGGCCCCCCCTGGACCCCCCACGCTACGCCACTGAGTGAGGTTTGTGATAAACCTCTTGCATGCACTGTGCACTCCACTAACTCTCTTTATTAAGATCATTAATGCATACATTCCTGCCGACGGCTGACTAAATGCAGTGACTGCAATGCTTAGAACAAACATCTCATGCTTAAAATAGGCCAGACCAATTGGCTGTACGGGTGCTTGTTTATGCTTACAAATTCTCTCCTGATTGCACTAATACAAACATTTTTTAAATGTGTAATACGATTAAGACCTAATTGGAAAGCAACCCTAGCTTTTTTTTTGCTAGATGATCATTGTCCATGAAAGTATGTCTATGTTTTAATTATTCAGTGTCTTTTATTCTCTTCGTGATTTGATGGCATACCCTGTGTGTGTGCACTGTCATTGTTAGAACATTCAGAAACCGAACATAGAATTATTGGTAACAAAAGAAACTCACCTTAAGTAACCTTGAGCATCCTTTGTTTTTGGGCAAATTAGGCAAGTATTGTGATTAGAAAGACAATGCTTACCCGATTTATTTTATTCTTAAAAATAAAAGTGCGTTACGGTTATAGAAATTTGCCTGACAGGTTATTATATATCAATACTCTGCCAGCCACCAAGATGTCTATGTATTTCGAAAATGTCTGCCACCACGCCATCTTCCTGTCACTCCAGGATCTTCACACGGAGGAGCCGTGTTTCCCCAAGCCACCCGTCCGTTTAATTATAATATCACAAACTGTGTTCAGAAAAAGTCATTAAATCACTGGGTTTATTGACGATGCTCCAAATGACTGATGCTTGTTTTCTGAAGATTCGAGAAGAGTATGATGCAGAGCTGAGAGTGAAGTGATGCACAGAGAGAAAAGTCTGGAGAGAATCAATGCACACCTGTTCCCTGCTATGACCCTCGGCCAACTATAAGGGCTGACCACAAAAAACGATGTAGAGATTATATCGGTTTATTCATTGAAAAGCATCAGTAACAGCTTGTCAAAAGTCTCCCTCAAGCACACCTGTGGGTCACTGGATTATTGTCTGATATGCATAGCAACATTCCAAAACGAGCAGCAATCTGGAAGATTAGGGGGTTGTCGGAGAAGATGGAAGGGTGGAACAGGGTGGACTGTCCCGTAAGTGAATATTTGTAAAACAAAAATAAAAAAATACTCAATGCACATGTAATTCATATAGACAGTAATACAACAGGTATGTTTGTTATTGCCCATATCGCTTGAGTTTTAATTAAATGGTGCTCCTGCATCAGTAAAGTGATCTCCTGTTAGGAAAGGACAGCCATTCTGACTATCCTAGTAAAAGACAGAGACTGAGCGTCAGGGGGCATATTTAACAAAGAGTTGCGTCGCTCTTGTACCTCACAATGGAGTGCAGGAGCAACACAACTATTAAGATAGATTTATAAAGCCATGCATGACCACCTTGCATGGCCTTACCTGGCTTGATAAATCTAGAGTAAAGAAATGCAGTGCAATCGTTGCATTACTTTGCCCTGGGAAGGGGATCAATGGGTGAAGTGTGGATGTTCCCAGATTTACCATTATTGGAACATCTGGGAAAGAGTCAAAAACCTACAGATCCCCAGGTGAGGCATAATGAGTAGAACTATCATATTTCTCCTAGTTACTACCTCTTCTGCAGCACACATAGAAAGAGGTGTGTGCTGCATTCTGCAGCACACATAGAAAGAGGTAAATGACTCTCAGGATTGTTGTTGTGCAGGAAGGTGTGCCTTCCTGCACAAACACTATCCTGCTTACAAAGCAGGCGCCCTTGCATCATGGTGCAAGGGTGCCTGCATTGGGGCTAGGCAGCACATTGTGCGTCGATGCAGGGAAAAGTCAGGGATACACCGTACAATGTTGAGTACTCTGCGTTCTTGCCCTCTCCCTATCACACAGCACAGCCAGCGTGGTTTATCAATAAATATGTCCCAAATATGCCTCGAGGTCTATATTGGAGATGGACAAAAATCTTGAGGAACTATGCAAATCCAGCGTTCTATGTGGAGAAAAACCTCTTCTTTAGCCAAAGCATTTAAAAAAAATACAATAAAAGCATACACAACCATGAATAATTTCAGCACTATAGACTTGCATTATAAAATTGAAATATACTATACTCAAAACCTGTGGCAAGTTCATGCTTAACTGGTTAGATCTATTTAAGAATGTCATGTTCTAGTTTTAGGCAAGCAACCAGATGACTGTTACCATTGTAGACAACATTTTATAATCTCAGAATATATTACACTCAAAAAAAGCACCCTTATAAATCACATTTGTACATTTGTCCTTGGAATAAAACCTTTGCCTGTATTAGAGGATTTGGTAGTCCCCTCATGCCTTATGAGAGGATTTAGATGACTCTAGAAAGAAACTTTATCCAGATTAGATGGTCTCCAGATGTGAAAGAGTACTCAAGATTTAGGTCTTCTCAGCTGAGTAAGAGAAGGTTGTGACCCCACTCCATTCCAATTATATATGTTTTGGTATTTGTAGTGTGTGAACCTAGCTCGAGAGCAATGGAGTGCATCAAAAGGCATATGACTGCTGGGAGAATAATTCTTGGGTGAAGGTCAAAGGTAGACTGTGTGACCGGGCATAGTGCTCCTTGATGAGGTGAGTCTTTAGCTTTTTCCTGAGTTGTAGCAGACTGGGTGCTGATCAGATAGTGATATGGATGCTTTTTTTCTGATCCTTAAATCATGAACAGAAAATGCTTGCCTTCTGATGTTTTCTTCCTGCAATGTTTTCTCTCCAGTCTGGCAATATCCAAGCTCCTGGTTCTGATGTTGTCACCAGACATGGTTAGTATGTTTGCCAGATAAGCTGATGTCTTGAGGGATTTATAAGTGATGCAATTAAGCTTGAAGAGGATCTGGTCTTTTAATGTTAGAGTAATGTTGTTAAAGATGAGTTCAATCCCTTGATAAGTCATGCCACTGCATTTAGAGTACCTTAAGGGGTGAATCAAGAAGACTGTTGAGCAGGGTGTTACTTTTGCCCAGAAGCAAGAGGGCTAAGTTGTTGAGTCCAGAGATGGTTTCTTTAGCAGGGAAATGATCTGTCTTGTCTTAAGGGCATCTCTCAATGTTCGTGGGCTTAGAGAGGCATTACAAATGTAAAGGAGAGATCGGGGGGCCACTCCCAGGAGCAATTAGATGATGGAAGCAGGAATGGTATTGTCTTCATAGGGATTTTGGACCTGATTTTGTCAATCTTTGTCAATTTCCTTTATTTTCACTGTGTAGAAAAAGTTGGAGGTGCTGCTTCTGTCTGGACTGTAAGTTCTGGGAGAGGACTGCTGCAGTGTTTGGCACCCTTGAAGAGGGCTTTTCTTCTGTTAGTTGACTCAGTGATGGTGGCCTTGTGGTAAGAGGCTTTAGCTGTTTCATTCATTTCTTTTTCGGATTTTGTATAGCATTTTTAGTACGCTTGTAAGTATACCAGAGCTCTAACTTTGAGAAGGCATTTTTTTAATGGGCATAGCATTCAACATGTGTTCTCTGTGGCAGTCTGGAAGTGTTCTGGCAGTTGTTTGGTTTTTGGATTTTTCCAGATGGGCATCTGTGATCGAGTGGATGGTTAATTTTCATCTTTAGAGTTGTCCTTGATGCAGGGGTAATATTTGTAATTAAGCGGAAGCAAAGTGGCGATTTGTCAAGGTCATGTGCCTAGCTGTGGACATTCGGGTATGCTGATAGGATGAGGTTTAGTGTGCTGTCTCTGAAGTGGATTGGGTTGTTGATGAGGTGTTTTATTTCCAGTGTTTTGGAAGAGTTAAGATGTTGAATGGTAGCACACAAGATGAGGCTTGACATTTCAGCTAGGAGGGACATCTTTTGTCCAGGTGGTCTGTAGATCAGGTAAAAGGAGGCTGTTTGAAAGGGAGGAAGTGGCAGGAGACAAGCTCAAAAGACTTAAGGGTGTAATATTGATGCTGAGAGTGCAGGGGTAGGATGTTCCGTGCATAATTACATGCACAGTCCTGTCTTGAGTGTGCAGTCTTCATGTTGAATGCTATAACCATGGGGGATGAGGGCATCCAGACTGTGTTTGGATGAGGGTGTAATCCAGGTTTCAGTGATGAAGACTGCATCTAGGTGGTGTTAGGTGATGTCATTGGTGTCTGGAGAGTGTATGACTGCAAAGAGTGCTTCGATGATCCTGCATGTTAATGATCTCCCCTACAAGCTGTCATATGATTGGTAGATGCACAACACATTGTGCAAAAACTGGTCACAACCCCCTTTTTCAATATAGAAATCATTAGAGCCAAAACAAAACGATTCACACTATATCTACACAGTTGTTTAGGCAAATATCTCTATTTTGCAATTTCTTCTAGAATTTGTCTCAGAATTTGAATATCTGGGATTTTAACCCGGGATGACATAATGAGGTGCAGCCACTTGGTTAAGGATATGGTCGTATTACCCCATAGAAGTGGTGGATTACAAAGGTTTTTTTCAAGATTTTAAGGCAGAACAAAAACATGCACAATGAGAGTGGACAACACCAAAGCTGTACAAATTGGGAAAAACTGCCAATCTGTGAGAGGTATTTCTTGGAATAGCCCCTTAATTGACCCAAAAATGTAGGTGTATTGATAGTTTACATGGATTGGAGATATGATCTTATCCTGCTGAAGATTGGAATGAAAGTCATACATCCAATGGCTCAAATTGTGGAGTTCAGCTGCACATGGATCCTATACAGCAGCTGGTCTGTAATACTTCCTGACACAAGAACATCCAACTGTCATAGTTTACTTATCATTACTCTTTCTTAGTTGAGCTGGGATGCTTAGAGTTATAGTATATCCATACACATAACCCTGCTAGCATGACTCCTTTCTTTAAAAACAAAGAGAACACTGCTGTGGTCAGAATGATACATACCCACAAAAACAAATTGCTTCTGAATTAATATTCCTTACTCAAGAATGACCAGACAACAAATTGTATCTAAAATACATGGGTTTTGATGATAGCAGAATGGGAGCACTGTTGACCAGGTTTCAGCATACAATTTAAAGACTACTTTGATTGTGTTGAAAATATTGGCCTCTGATTTGTACTATTTTTGCAACAACATTGTGGGGTCAATGCCACATTTCTTTCTACTTGTCCCTCAACATGCAAGTTTACAGAGCCATAATTGGTGCCTATTATTATGACAGTATATATTACATCATATAAAGAAACTTTATCGCAATCCATACCTGCAACTTCTGTGACCTTTGTTTTTTTTTTTTTTTTTTTTATTCCACAGCCATAAACACATAGCAATCATCTAGGTAGGACTTTAGAAAGTAAAGCACTATTATTGTTGACACCTGCATGGTAAACAATGCATTACAATGTATAAATTATTAAGATAAAACCAAACCAACTGATTCTTTCTCTGTTATTATATCGTGCTGTTATTGAAGGTGACTTGCCTTGTCAAGATTTGAGGGAACATTTACTATGTTTGCAGTGATTTGCACAATTAAACGATGCATCATAGCAGAAGATCTACAGCAATTGGCCCAGGCCTGAGCTACTCCACTGTCTTCAATAGAGCTCCTAACATTACAATGTTCTAATATAATTTATGTTCTTAATAAACGTCTATAGTAATGAATTACAAGAACATTTGCACTTCCACTCATGGAATCATTACTTTTTGAGGTCAGAGCTTCTCAATAGTTACAAACGTCATATAGGGTCCACTTAACATGAAGAAAAAAACATGCACAACTAAATAAAGTGTCCTAACACCTTCTGCCATATGAGCCATAAATAAATAAATAACTATAATCTCACAAAGATAGTTGGAGAAAAGGTGGTATGAGAGTTTATCTAGAGGCATGGTGTGAATAAGCCTGGCTTAAATGCAGCAATATGATACTATATATGTAATATATATTTTACCAGCTTGTGTCTGAGTTGATACATCAGCCCTTAGTGGAGCCTGCTTCTCAGAAAGCCACGGTACATGATCACTTGTAGCCCTAGAGTTGATAAATATTTGATTGCTCTAGCAATGTTTGGCATGATACAGCCTTAACAATAATTTAAATGAATGTGAGCAAATTTTATTTCTCACTCAAACAATTGCATTAATTGCCTATTTACCCTCTAGCCATACAGTGAATGATATCACAATGTATCTCAAACCCCAGATGAGAGCATCAAACAAATGAGTATTCTAGAGTGCCTATTGTTGGTGATTCTTGGTAATGCAGCACTAGGCAAAGAGACCCATTTTCTCTTCTCTAATCTGGATCCTCCTTGAGGCAGTCATTATAAAATATCCATAGAGAATTGAATGTGTGAACACTACATGTATTACATGTCTCTTCATCTTACTATTATATTTAAGTGTCATTTAAAATACAATGCATTGGTAATTTAGTTAGAGTTATAGGCACATCATTGTTCTATATGTAATAGGAAAGGTGCAGACTCAGCATTAATCCTTAGGTGATCTAGCTAGAAGATTATATAGATAAAGCTGAATTTCATTAAATACATGCTAAATAAAGTGGGACGGAGGTGTCCCTCTCGGGCATTAGAGTTTGTAATAATTCTATCTATTCTCTTTAGATCAGGGGTCTCCAACCCTTTCTCTAATAAGAGCTACAAATGTTCAATGAAACTCAACATGAACTTCTAATGTTATTAGTGATCATAACAGACACTATTGCATTACTGGCCACCATGTCCAAGATTACTGCCAGTAATCACTACATTGCCAGGAGTAATACAAAAAAGCCTTTTTCAGTAAGTCATGCCTCTACATAGCTGATATATATGTATATTAGCTGTAGCTGCAGTGCTTTGGGCACCAAGATGATCATATGTGTAAAAGGTCTCCCAAATGCCACATGATTTGTCACTCAAATATCAGCTTGAAATATATTTTAGAAATTCAGCCAGTTTATTCAAATATCAGCTTGTGTGTTCTGAAAACAAACAAGTCTGGAATATACCCTATCAATATTGGTGTATGTATACTAATTCAACCAAGCAGAAGACTCTGATTTAGTAAGCAGGCTGGCACAGTAGAGCTACTTACAGGGAGCTGGAGACCTACCAGTAGCTCACCAGCTACTCGTTGGAGAAGCCTGCTTTAGAGCTTGCCTGCTCACATCTATTCACTTTGTTATTAGAATTTATAGTTTATTTTATGGTCATAGTATGATTATTGGGGTTACAATCAACACAGGCACTCCACCTGAGGAAAGCAGCAACATATATTCAGATGCTGGAAACATTAGTAGCAATTGTGGAGGAAGCGTTTAAAGGTTTTTGGAAATTATGAATACATAAAGTTATTTTCCAAAATTACAATCACAAACTATAGTGTCCCTGCCATGAGGATGGTCTCTACTTCCCTATGATAGCCAGTGTTAGTACCCATGTACGCAGATTCCTGTTTAAGCTTGATAACTGAGCACAAAGATTCAAGATGTGGCTGGTTATCACCAGAGCTGGCACTTGGAGCTGTATGCATCTGTGGTTGTGTTTTTCTTTTTCCACAAAGCCTTCTACTGCTTATGTTACTTGCCTTGAGAAAGACTCACTGTGCTACTTACTATGGTAAGGCATTTCAAATGTCCTTCTTTTAATTAATATCAATGGTTACATTTTGAAAACATTACAGACTAATTTTCATTTGGGAAAGCGGTACGCATAGGCCTGCGCCAAACATAAATTACGTCATTATGCTTGTTCCTCAAAATTCATGACATTATGCCATTACACCACGTCATGTAACTACGTGGCAAAATTATTGCATGGCTTTGCTAGAACAGTGCAAATGATGAGAGCACGAGTGGCAATTGTTCATGGCATTTGTGTTTTTGGCGCTATTTTTTAAAGCAAAATGCAATCTCAAGTCTGATCTTAGTCTCTTCTTACTAGATAAATTACTAATCTTATTCAATCTGTCATTTTCTACAGGCACTATCCATAGAGACGGAAACATCAGTGGTATACAACCTCACCTAAAAGAATAGGTTAAACCTCATTAATTTAAATAAGTTATGGTCAATTTCACTTCTCCCATATTGGTCAAAGTTATTGTAGAAACTGTGTTTAGACAACTGCAACTCTATGTGACAACCTCTGTGGATCTTCCCAAGCAGTCTTTCAGTCTGGCACAAGCACTGTCCTGGCAGTGCTCTCTGTGGTCTGTGATACTAACAGATTGGTGAATAATGGCATGGTTACAGTTGTGTCCCTTTTAGATCTGTTGGCCACTTACTGCCACTATTCAGCATGCTATTTTAATCTTTAGACTTAGAAAAATACAGATTTCTCATTCAGCTTTGAACTGGCTTTCCATGCATGATTTGGTTGGCACCAAGTAGTAGTGTTTCCTCCTTATGAGTCAATCTACCAAGCTCTCAATTGTGGTGTCCCTGTGGGTGCCATTCTTACTGTTACTGTGTAACATCTATATGTGCCCCTTGACCTTATTCAGAATTAGTGTTGAGATTTACATGGATGTAGATAACACCCAGTTGACCTTTGGCTTTGAGCGGGGTGCTCCTTCCATATCAGCCCTGCCTAAGACCCTGCACTTGGTACACTGCTGGATGATGTGGAGGCTTCTCAGAGTCATTCTCCAAAATTGAGTTATTGATAGTGCCTGCTCGATCACTGATCTCCCATGGTCCGAAATGGCCTTCTTCAATGAAACCCCTAGCACCTGTCTCTCCACGGTATGGAATTTAGGTATACATCTTGTCTGAGATTTATACTTCATATGTCAGAACAAAAAATGGCAGACCTTGTTCCCACAAATTCAAAACCTTTCAGAAGATCCTACCTTACCTGGATAGCTGTCATCATGTGACTGTGATAAATGCCCTGAGCTGATCATGCATTGACTATTGAAATGGCATTTTGTTATCTGATCCAACAAAACAATAACGCAAATCAATGTATTCAAAATGTGCCCACACAGCTTGGCTGCAGAGCACCTAAGACCCTTTATATGTGTGATGAGCATATGCTAAACATGCACTGAAACCTGATTTTTCACATATTTTACATTCAGCAGTAAAATTGCATTGGGGTTTCCATTTTACCACTTTAGTGACGAGGCTAAACCACTTCAGGACACACAAAATCCATGCCCGATTTTGACCACCAAAACTCTGGTGGTAAAGGTGTAGGTAAAAATGTGAAAAATAACTGTGACATAGCAAGGCTGCTGTGGGTTCTCATGGAAGCATGGAAAAAAGCTACCCTATGCCCAGGATGGATGGCAAGAGACTGCAAGAATTTGGAGCAGTGGGGACCCTCACAACACTTTGTCCCGGTTCAGTGGCACCTGTAGTATCTTTTTTACTTTTTTTATGTATTTATATGATTAAAACAATTTAACCATAAAGGATACAGATAATTAAAACAAGAACAACAACATACAAATACATACTATCATGTTAATAGTTAATACACAATATACTATACTATAGTATACTAACAGTATAAACTCAACACCCAATGTGCACCTCCGATTGATAGCACTGTTTAAATACAAGCAACTGTATAAGTTATAGATTCTTCAAACAATTGAAAAAACATAGGTGCAGGGTGTGCTTGACGAAAATGTAGACCCTTTCAATGGGGGTTAACAAAATCTTTCCTGAGTTAATCGTAAAAGCTAAAAAACATTACAAAATGTCAGGTATCTTGCAGAGACACATGGTCACAGTCACAAAGACTGACATCAATTGGATCATTCCATCCTTTGGGAGCCACTAAACATGAATAAAACATATTTAGCATAAATCTAGTGAGTGAAAAATAATGATTACTGTTAATTACTAAAGAAAGGTATGGTTCCATACAGGGAACAGTTTTTAACAACACATTCCCCCGTTCTGAGATTTTTTGCAATTCCTGTTTTTTTCTGTCACCATGTTGCCTGATTATTATTTTTTTAACCTAAGTCAGGTCAGACTTAGCCAGTGCACCTGGGTTGAGCAAGAAGTCACGCCCCCATAGGTAGTGAAGGACTCTTCAACATGATCTGCGGACGTGGTTACCTTTCCAACAAGATCTCCCAATTACGTTTTGTTTCTGCTCTGGTCAAAACTGTTACCAAATGCAAGAGGGGACAGAGGGTCACTATGTAAAAAAAAAAGCTTGTGCCCAACTCCTTATGCCGTATATACAAAGGAACAGTTCGCTGTACACTTAACAGGCACCTAAAAAATTTATTCTCTATGATACGCAGGTGTTTAATGCTGGTGTACCTGCCATCAAAAATAGACTTAAGGTAGACATTTAGCCTGGAAGATCTTCAGTCATACTAACAAAGCCCTCCCGGCTAATCTGGATCCAAAACCGGAGATGGAAGAAATTGCCCTCATAAATTCATTACAATCAAATTGAATAACAGGTTTCCAGTTCATTCCAAAATCGAACAGGAAACCCAGGTATTGTTTTGCTCCTGATAACTGACTATGTCCACCTCAAAGAAAGACAAATTGGGTTATGATCACTAAAGCTACTTAACAAGATTTTAATATCATATATCTGGGCATAAAGAGGTGCAGAAACAAAAACAAAATCATTCATGGAGGCATATCCTCCCCCGGTAAAATGTTGGAGGAATTATAGGACACACAGAAGAAACAAGTTTATCAAAAAAAGTAAACTAAGTTAAACTGATTTATAATAGAGTAAAGCAGATCCCCTTGTCTAGTGTGTTCCATTTGTAGCCCTCAACTGATCATACAGCTAGGTGTGTGGCTAGTGTTTGTTGGCGAAGCCTCACATAGATGGATGTTAAAGTCGCCTGCTATCAGCAAGTCAATACATGCTGTTTTCCCAAACCCAATGCCTTTTATAAAGGAACAAACAACTTGCAAATCTCCCATGTTGCGTGATGATGGGTTGGCATTCTTGAAATTCAGCAATAACCATTTAGGAGAACACAGGAGAGTTATCATTAAGGTTTTAAGATTAGATGGACCAGTTGTTAACTCATCTAGTTTACCCTTAAGGAGCAAAGAGACCGAAATGGTCAATCCTCCTTTGACTCTCCTAGAGATCAATGTAGTTTGTGTTACAAAAAAAGGACTTATACTCATCTAAATGAAAACTATTTGATGTATCCCATGCCTCCTGCAAACAAATCACATTGAAACAATTGCTAAAATTAATTCCTATTCCATCAGGAAGCCTGTTTTTGAGTCCTGCAATGTTTCAACTAATACGTTGTGAACTGTTAAAATGAAAAGTGGTGGTCATTTTAGATCTACATTTGATCTGATCCAGTTATACAGTGTTGGCCACTTGTTGTGGTTTCAGTCAGTTGCAGTTTTCCAAAAGGTTTGAAGACTCAAAAATGTTAAATGCCTATAATGAAAAATCAGGAGGGCCATATCTAGCTTGATTTCCTAGATAAGATGTCAGCTGCAAATTGTCAGCAACTACTACTTCAGGACTAAAAAAAAAAACCTAGTCGTAAAACCATGGTCGTGGAACGTAAATTAGTTTATGCAATGCCTTAGAAGTCAGTAATCGAGCATCCATCACAGTTTTATTGAAATTTAACACAACGCAGGCACCATCAAATAGTTTTCCCTCGTTCCCAATCCAGACCCCTCTTCTAACCATGCTAATATATTGAGACAAGTTTTTCCCCATAACAGTATACCTACCCACCCCGTGGTGAGCCTTGTCTTTCAATTGTGAAAAACCTGCTTATACCATCCTTCAGCTGCTGGACATTTCCTAAGACCACAACATAAGGAGTGGGCTCTGGAGGTAAAGGGATGGTAACACCTGGCCAGCGGCAAAATAAATCTTGGGACGAAAATCAAATACCCCTCACCTTGACCATCAGAAGACAGATGTATGGGGGCTTCACTGGTGCATAAGGCTAGAACTCACAGTGTTGGTCAATGTCACTGGGATAATCTCTGATGGGGCCTGCATATACAAATCCTCTCATCTTACTGCTAACGCCGTAGGCCATCTCCTCTACATATAAAAAAAATCTCTAGGCTCTGGTTCATGTGGCTGAGATACCTTCCAATTGACTGACTCGCCTCTAATTATGAAAAACCTCACTGAGCTAATTACTTCACAGACATTGCTATTATTCAAAGTCAAAGTGTTTGAGTTAACCTTAGCAGTTAGTTCAGAAAGTACTTATTAAATATGTCCAAGGCGCTTGCCACAGGCCTCAACCTTTAACTATCCATTCAGTTCTGGAAAAAAATGTATCCATTGATCTGTTTTCTGAATCACAAGTGTTGGAGTGTTTTTTTTTAATCAATATTAATACGAAAAGCTTGCAATGTATTGTGTGATGAAACTACATAGAAAATGTGTTAACATAGAAAATAATGCATGCATTGAAATGTGCCTACGGAGAGTGGCTACCAATGTATACGAAGACTAATGAAAAGCTTATTAATTCTGAAATTTTATATGTAATAATGTCTGAATTTGTATTAGTATATCATAGTTAGAGTTGTGTGTTAAGAGTTTCCTTTATTAAATCAGAGGGCCTTAGCTTAGCGAGGGTTTGGGCCGAGCTGCCTGGCCTCATATTGAATTGTATTTTCTAACGTGTAATGTGCTGTTTCCTGAAGGACACGAAGCTGTATTTTTCCAGGAGTTATGTGTGTGTAGCCGTAGTAAATTCTTTCCCATAAGAACATGCTTGCTCAAGGCGACGTTCTTGCTAGATGCAACAGTGTAATTTGTAACAGGTGCAAGGTTAATCGTACTAGAAGACAATGAAGACACTGACTGGAGTGCAAAATGTAACATTCTCACCCTGACATTCCAACTGTTGAAGACGTCAATAACTTGGGAACTACAAATTGTGGAAAGTTCTAGTAAGGTGCATACCGAATTATTGGATAGAGATAATAATGCACCAAACTTCATCCAATGAGGAATTAGGGAATAGTTAGACAGTCTTGATTTAACGGCGTAACCCGAGGAAAACGACTCAGACACACTTCTTCTTCCACTTTAACTGGGCCTCTTACTCTTATGAGACTTTTGTTAGGGAACTCTTGCCAGTTGCCATAATTAGTTTAGTTGTCCTGTCACCTTAAACCATCCTTTGTCCATTCTTTGCATGATGCTAACTTCTCCTCTATCTGAGGGCAGTAATACGTTCTGTAGTTATGCTATAATGAGACTCTGCCCCATCCTATCTCTGCTGATGGTAAATCGACTGATGTCCTGAGGACGAAGACTGACGCTGTTTGCTGATCTGTTGGATTGGTAACTATCTGATGCAAATTGTAATTGTCTGTTTGCCTTTTCTTTATAGGTACCAACTGCTATTTTGATAGAGGCCTTAGTTTAGATGTTTTCCAAATTCATGTTCACTAAATGTTTGCATGAAGCCCAACATGCTAATGCTAATTTGAGGTTAGTTAAGGCGTTCACTAATATTTTGTGCAAATAGACAAATGGCTGAGTTCTTGCTTTGTTGATTCATGTAATAATGAGACTCTGCTTTAACTGAGGCTACCAAGTTATTTTTGGTTTGATCCCTTCCTCGGAGATAGTGTGCTCCACATATTCTACTGACTTGAGACCTATCTAACAATTCATCTTTATAGTGAATTCTGCCTTACTAAGCTTAACCAAGACATCCTTGAGTGTAGCATTGTGTTCTCCTTCAGACTTCCCATAAATTAATATGTCATCTTGGAAACAGAGAATGTTTTGTGTCCCTTGTAGTATATGTTGTATTATGCATTGAAACACTGCTGGTGTAGATGCCAAAGCGAATGGCATTCTACAGAACTGGTAAGCCCTGAAAGGATTTAAGAAAGATGTGAGAGCTTTAGAGTCAGAATGGAGAGCTGCCTAATGATAGGCAGACAATAGCTCCAAAACAGTGAAGTACCTAGCATCTTGGATGAGACTCAGCATTTCATTGATATTAGGAAAGAGATATCTGTTTGCCCATATGTTTGCATTAAACACATAATGCTATGTTTTTCCATCTCTCTTTGAGGCAATTACAATTGGAGATAACCCTTCTGAACACTCAGGGCCTGAGTATGACCTTGGAGGATGGGATGTTCTGTCACAAATGTGACAATATCCCTCCCCCCATTTTACAAATTCCTTAGGATGTAATGGAACTTGCAATATGGCGGGCGGGATATCTGTCACGTTTGTGATAGGGTATCCCATCCACCAAGGTTGTAATCAGGCCCTCAATCTTTTTAATTACTGTTAGAGCAGTGATACTCACAGTATGGCCTAGGGGCAGCATGTGGCCCTCCTGAACTTCACATGTGGCCCTGTGGTCAAGGCAAGCACTGGGCTGCTGCTTACCGACTCAGCGCTAACATAAAAAAAAGTTAAATAAATGGGCAAGCATTTATTTAAAGGTTAGTTAAAATTAAAGAAAGGAGTTAATTAGGGTGCCCTGCACCACTTAATTTTAGGTACACCTTCATTTATAAAGGCATCTTTCAGCAAAAGTGTAAAAGTATGATAAAGTGTAATAATAATTCAAACAGTATATTTCATTAACATGTAGAACTGTTTCACCTTAGTACATCAGATTATCAGTGCATTG
This sequence comes from Pleurodeles waltl, assembly GCF_031143425.1. Taxonomy (NCBI): domain Eukaryota; kingdom Metazoa; phylum Chordata; class Amphibia; order Caudata; family Salamandridae; genus Pleurodeles; species Pleurodeles waltl. Next base: position 1,448,728,360 of record NC_090447.1, on the reverse strand, counting down.
AGAAGTATTTTTTAAAGTGATAGTTTGCAAACTTTCATTAGGAAATTTATCCCCCGATAACAATGCCAGTAGTGTACTAATAGTACAAGTCGGTTGTAATGTGCACTCTTTGGGGACCAGGGTTTCTATTATACATGAACAACATATAGCTTACTAAATCAAACAGATTGTGCAATTAAGACACTAGATGTATATGCCTCGCTTTCCTTACACCCACCTTATCACCAATCCCCAACTGCCAACCTGCAGACCAAAATTTGTGGCCCCTAGGAAATGTTTGCAAGTACCCATTTCCTAGATCTTAAAGGTTGTTAGGTTTTTTTCTAAGAGGTTTTATCATGAGCAAGGGAATTGGACATGATTTGTAAATCATTGATACACCCTTGCGTTTCTGTTTGAATTTGGAAAGCTAATCTTTCATTAAACCTAAGTCATCTGTGTCGACTTCTGGGAATTCCTTGCATACTCCAATTCCTGCATAGATCTATTAACTAGAGGTATTTGTTCTTCCACATTGGATTTTGTTTATTCCACGTTTTCTGGTGCTTTCAACCTAAAAGATGTGATGCTTGTTTGGAAATATATACCTTTAGTAAGGTGATTCTAATCTTGAAGGTTATGTACATTATCAACATACCTGCCAAGGGAAAGGGATCTTTTTTATGCCCTCTGGGTTGATATCGGTATGCAATAAAGCACATTCTTTACCATTATTTTATTCTTTAAATGCCAATTCATCAATTAAAGTAATGGGGAACACAAATCCGCAAACCCTTAAAGGGAACACCATCAAGGCTCACATCACAGGTAGGGTATTTTCATTTCTGAATTTGTATTCATATTAGAACCTAACTTGAAAATGATTTCCTTCCTCCCATAATCTAAATGATCATCTTCATCATTATCATCATGTATCATATGCATATCCTTGCTTCCTGTTTCTTTGCAAAACTTCACAAAGTCTCTCTTTTTATTGTGTTTCCTGCATGCCACTCTTCTTGCTGGCCATTGGGGTTATTGGCTCAATGGAACACATTACCACATCTATAGCATTTTCATTTTTCACAATCAAACTTGTGTTTATGTAAGTCTATTACACTAACCTTACAGACTTCAAATTTGTCTGATATGGATTGGTTTCAAGAGACTCTTTAATCTTTTATGTGAAATGCAGCATGCTCAACGCTTTGGGATATACTTATGACTTGGGCCAATATGTTTTTTGTACCTTGATATCATTCATACATCAAACAAGTTGATATCTTATGAGAGAGTCAGTTAATGGTCCAAATTCACAGGTAGTAGATAGTCCGCTCGAGGCAGCAACTTTCTCATTCTTACTTGGCACCTTAGAGAAAAACATATGCCTTTCCAGTAACACATTATAGGGGTCATTCCGACCTCGGCGGTCTTTCAGCAAGACCGCTGAGGGACCGCCGTACGGAAGACTGCAAGTGCTGGCGGTCATCCGCACGGGCCATTCTGACTTTTGGTTGCGCTCTGCCCGTTTCCGGACGAAGTGCCGCCAACAGCCAAACTGGCGGCAGGCGGGGAAGTGGAGGTAGCTCCACCTCCACCACCACGCCAACAGAACACCGCCCAGCGAATCACGATCTGTGATTCGCTGTGGCGGTGTTCTGTTGGCGTGGCGGCATCGGCGGAGCTGCCCCCATGGGTCCCGTTCCCTCCCGGAGGATCACCAGGAACAGGTAAGGTGATCGTCTGTTAGGGAAGGGGGGTGGGGGGTGTTGTGTGTTGTGTGCGTGCATGGGGGTGTGCGTGTGTGTATGTTGAGAGGGTGCATGTATGCGTGTATGAATGTGGGGGGGTGTGTGTATGTGCATGTATGCGTGTATGAATGCGGGGTGTGTGTGTATGTGCATGTATGCGTGTATGAATGCGGGAGTGTGTGTATGTGCATGTATGTGTGTATGAATGCGTGCGTGTATGTGTGTATGTGTGTGTATATGTTGGGGATCGGGGTGGGGGACGGGGGTCCTGCACCCTTTTGGGGGTGGCAGAGGTGGTGGGGGGGTAGGGGAGGGAGTCGGGGTGGGGGTTGGGGGTGGGGGAGACCCCTATCAGTGCCAGGGAAGGGATTCCCTGGCACTGATAGTGCCTACCACCATGGATTTCATGGCAGTCCCAAACCGCATGAGATCCATGGCGATAGGCCGGGGTCAGGCGGGTTGGAATACTGCCGGCGGTATGTGACGACCGCCGGGCTGGAGACCCAGGTCGGAACGGTAAAGTGGCGGCTGGCCATGGCGGTAACCGCCATGGTCAGAATAAAAAAAAAAAGACCGCCAGCCTGTTGGCGGTCTTCCCGCAGCTTCACCGCCAACCGCAACGGTCGGAATGACCCCCTATATTTTCTTCAAACTGTTCTTCCAATTTTTTTAATGAAGCCTGGTATACATCAAACTGTACATTGCCCTGTGCTTTACCTACTTCCCCCTCAAAATGTAATTCAGGTCAGCCATCAAATACCCTCCTCGCATGAATTCCTATATTATGTAAAAAAAAAGATGCTGTTTACAAGTTGCAGGGAACCTATCCCCTTATTGGCAAATAAAGATGATTCAAACATTTGTATCCACCTTTTCCATGGCATTCATGTAATAAATTCTCAGGATACGGAAAACTGGTAAAGTTACCTTAAGTTCCAGAGACAATTCTGGTGTGACACAGTAAACTGTGCGAAGACAAACCACTTCCTTTATATATAGCTATTTTTTCTTACTGACTAAGTGGCCAATCTTATTAGCAGGTGGGAGACGTACCTCCTCGATTGGGTTATACAAGATTCACACACTAACTGTGGGTGGAAAGGCAAAATAATCAAACTCGCCTTCACCACTTTGAAATCATAACCAATAATCGTGGCCAATTGAACCTAAAGAAGAGTTTCCTACATTTCTTCTCCAAGAGGTTGGGTAGTGCCTCTCCTTAATTGCAGCAATGATGCCAGGCCTCCCTCACTTCAGTCAGGAAGGTGCAGACATGCAATGATCTCCTGCTTCTCTTCTGTATTGCTGCCACAATGGCAGAACGTTTCTCCCTTTCTTATGGAAGGCATGTCAAATGGCTCCTCCTTCTATGCGGTGGTGACACCTCCTCCCTCCATGTTTTCATTCAATCTGCTGCATGCAGCTTTTCCTCATCCTCAGAAAAGCATATTGAGCAACTCCTCCTCCTACATGGCAATGACGCCTCTGGAGCATCCTTCCAAAGGGCTTCCTATCAATCGGCTGCCCGTACACCTCTGACAACCAGACCTCCAACAACCAGGCTTAAACATGCAGCTCTGCAGAGATGCCTCAGTCTTTTATGCTCATCAATAAGCTTCTACACAAGCATATGGATAAGTGGGAGTAGCTTCCAATTGGCCTATACACATAGCATCAACTCTTGACAAGAGACAACACAGCAATTCAGCACACCTTGCAAGGAATGGACAATGCTAATCAAAGGTAACAGTAGAGAGCAGGCTTCAGGGGTGAAAACCCTGAGCTGTCCCCTCCCATCCTCATCACCAAATTTTATGAATCCACAATGACAATGATGGGGGAGAATACATTTTATTGAGATAACAGAGTCCCCTATCTCTGCTTGCTCTTTCAAATTTCACAAATACCTCCTCACCATCATTCTAAGATGAGTTTCATGCCAATATTCCATTTGGAGACAGGAACACTGCATTGTAGCTAAGGAGTGGGGGTTCTATATTTACAGGGAAAGGATTAGAACATACCAATTTGTCATACTTTACACTATTTATGTTATGTTATAGTAACAGGATTTGTTTCACACTTACTCACCCTAAAAGAGTATCCTAGCACAGGTGAATTGCATCCCTGCTTGCAATAAGCGAGAGAGACAGGCCTAGAATAGCCAAGTTCTCAGTTTCCTTTTGAAAATGAAAATACACAGATCAAGGATGGGTTTGTTGCAGCTAACGACTACCTGACAAGGGAAAAAATCATCCTCCAAACCTGATGAGATGAACGTGGAAGACCAAGACCATGTGCTGGTGGTAAGAGCAGATTTTTCAAATAGGTCAATGAAAGGAGATTATGTGAGAATAATACCATGAGCAAATGTTGTGAAGTGTCATCTGAGAATGATAGAGAAGTTTGAAAAGGACAGGGAGTCAGTGGAGGGCCTTAAGATGGGGGGAGATAGAAGCTTGTGTAGGCACACTGAGGACCAACAGAGAGTCTGTCTTTTTGACTGTTTAGGGCTTTTGCTTGAAATTAAATAAGCAAGAATGTCAGCATATAAAATATTTTCGCAAGTTAGGCCACTGGTGATGAGGTCAAGGATCACAGTTTTCTGTGTTTTGATTGGAATTCAGGTAGAGACTCTGCAAAGCATTATTAGAATGCCAAAACAGGAGGTAGAGACTGAATTCATTTGGTCAGCCCTAGACAGGGTATTCTCTAACATAATATCCAGGATTCTTGCAGTGTTAGTGGGATGTGGGGGTTTTCCCAGGTCCAAGGGCCATAAATCTTTTGTCCAACAAGATGCATTTGTTCTGAATAGTATAACTTAGTTTTTTATCACCTTTCAGTTTAAGGCAGTGTATTGCATCCAGTTCCAAACAGAAAGCAAGTATGCGCTAGATTGAGATTAGGTGGTTGTAATATTTTCAGAAATGGAAATGATGAATAGGGCATCATCATTATAAGAGAAGATTTGGAAGCCTTAAGACCTGATGAGGTTGGTGTCATGGGTGGCATGATGCCTTGCAGAGTGTCAGCGCAGGAGTAATTGGAAGGCACTGGGTTAAGGACACCGCCTTTATAGCCAGCAGGTCCCTTATTGTTGGTACCCACATGATCTGTGGGCTATCACAACACTGATAATCCTCTGGGGGATCCTCGGGTAACACCCTTGTCTTTGTGGCCCACTCACTTTGCTTCAGGAGTGGGTCAAACATTATATTCCTCTCAACCTGTATAAAACATGGACAAAACGTTTATCGCCCCAACCCGTTAACTCTTAACTTCATTCAGAGACAGTATGTACAAGGCCTCTCACCTTTCATGTGCTTCAGTGTGTCATCATCATAGATCCTCCTTACTACTTGCTGGGGTTCTACAGCAGGACGTTTCTGAGACAAATGGATGGATTTAATCAAAGGTGGTGTTGGGACCGCTGGCCCCTCGGTTCTTTAGGCTAAGTTTCTAGTATGTTGTGCATTTGGGTGGCTGGAGTGATTTTGTCCCGCCTTCAGTTTGGTCCGGTCTGTGCAGTGGATGGGAGTCACTGCTCCTTCAGTAGCCGCTTAGTCTTCGGTTCTCTTGTTTTTGTCTCTTTTCAATACTGCTCCGAGGGTCTCAGGGATTTGACTGGAACCGGGTCTTTCATGTTTCTTGAAGAAAGGCCAAAATCCAGGTGACCACTTCATCTCCTTCTTGAGCCATTACCATGGTGCCTTGTCTTCTTGTCACCTTCCAGAGCTCTAATTTAAATGTCACTTGGAACTTGCTGCTGGGTGCCCGCATTTGCCGGTCTTTGATACAATGTCCCCCACTCAGATGGAAGATGGTCGCACTGATCGCTTCCAAATGCACCCATCATTTCTTCTTTGGTGCCTTTAGAGTACTCCAGACTCAGTAATTTCCCTGGGTGTCAGCTGGGGTGATGGGGAATGCTTTCACAAATGATTCGCCCCATGCAGGCTTGGATGGGGGCGATACCAGTGGTGATGTGGGACAACGGTCTGTACTCCTGTAAAAAGAAGTAGATTGTCCCCTCAAGTGGTTAATCCTAGCTGTAAGCCATCCTGATCACTATATTCAGGGTCCTCATAAATCCTTAAAACTCCCTGTTAACTTGGGTCTAGCGAGGGGTAAATTTCTGATGTTTTAAAAATTAGGATTGCAGGCATTCCGCTATTTCTTGTCCTACTTTTTGAATAATCGTCTATTAGGACTATCATATATCCTTCATCTGCAGGCTGCCAAAAACAGGTTGACGTGCTCCCACTAGCCATTAGGTCCTCTTTCTGTGATGATGAAAGCTGGAAGTTCAGAGCATTCATTGGCCTGGCAGGGAAGGCACTGGCATACAGTTATTTCCACCAGGTCATCTAGTCTGGGATGCTAGACTTTTTGGCATGGCAGGAAAGGGAGCGGCATACGACTGTTTCCACCAAGTTATCTAGTCTGGGAAACCAGACATTTTGGTGTAGTCACTATTTATCTTACTGATGCCCTCATGGCCTGCATGGCGTAGCTATATTGCTTCCACAATCAGACTTTTGGGGAGAAAAATGCGGGTGCCTCATAGAAGGCATCCTTCTCCTCCAGCTGCCAATTCATGTCTGACGTTGTACAATGCCTGTTGGGATGCGGGTGTCCTTTGAACTCAGTGAGACTTGAAAATGTTCCATTGGCTGGAGTTCGTCACTGCCAGTGCCAGCTGCAGGAAGCCATCTTGTTGGGTCAGAGCTATGATGGCTTCTAGGGTCATTGGCCTAGGCCTTGATCTCTCCATTATGTATTGCATGTATTCTTCGATTTCTTGTGCTTCCCTCGCTTCCTGAAGTGTCATAGCTCTGGGGTGCTGGGAGAGGTAATCTGTCGGGTTGTGCCACACCGGCCTGTACTCCACCTTGAAGGAGTATTACTGCAGCTGAAGGATCCACTTCTCTATTCTTGGCTGCAGTCCTGAGGCGGACACCTGGAACAGGAGTACAAGTGGTTTGCAGTCATTCTGTTCCACGAAGGGCCTGTACATGTAGAGGAGAGAGTGACAATTCCCCTAGTGTATGGCATTGGCTTCACACTCGACCTGAGAGTATTGTTGCTCAGTGGGCATCAATGCTCTACTAGCCTGGGCTTCTGGTACCCATTTTCAATGCGTCTTCCTTTGCTTTAACACAGCTCCTAGCCCTGTGTGGCTAATGTCCACCGTTAGTAAGGTGTCGTTGTGTAGGTCGAAGTTCACTAACATTGTGTCAGCCCAGAGAATGTCTTTTGCCTTTGGAAAGCTTCTTTGTCCTGTGTGTCCCAGTCCCATGGAGTTTGACTTTTTGTGAGTTCACAGAGTGGTTGTGTGAGAGTGGCAAGATCCTTGTTGAAGAGACAACAGTAATTGATTATGCCCAGGAAGCTGTGAACTTCCAATACATAGGACAGGGCTGAGGCTGTCTTCACATCCTGTACTTCTTCCGGATCTGGTGCCACCCCGTCTGCTGAGAAATGGTATCCAAAAAACTGATGCTAGTCTTTGAAAAATTCACATTTGTAATAGTGGAGGGTTAGCCCATGATCTCAGAGTTGCTGTAGAACACCTTTTAGCTGATCATTGTGCTCCTCCATGGACTTGGTGAAGGCAGGTTGGAAGCCCCTTTTGAGATATATTAAACACAGTACATTTCACAATCACAGCACAAATGCTGTGTAGGTGAAACCTAAAAACGCTCTTTCTGGACCAAGATCTACCTCTCTTTCAATTTTTATGTAATCCTGTTTAGTGATTTGGGCTGCAGTCAAGTTCAAAATCCCTAAGGGAAATTGCATGGAGAAAAAGTGTTTTGAGACCCTCCCATTTTCTCAGCCCCTGCTTCACAAATCACCCTGAAACTTTCAAGACAGCAGCTGAATTGTTTTACTAGTTTTGAAAATTTCATGAAGATTCATCAAACAGTGCCACATTTATTGGCAAAACAAAAAATGTTTTTCTTATTGAAACTAGGGGCCTGATTTAGAGCTTGGTGGGCAAGTTACTCTGTCACAGCGATGACAGATTTACTTTCCACCGAAATAATAATCCTGTAGGATATAATGGGATTTATATTTCAGCTGACGGAAAATCTGTCACTGTTGTGAGGGAATAACTTGTCCGCCAAGTTCTAAATCAGGCCCTTGTTCCTAATTATAACTACCTACAGGCAATATGTGCATGACTCAGAGTTTCCATAGGATGACCATTTTTAGTTTACTAATAGATGTAACACCATTTGATGAATCTTTGCAAAAAGTTCCAAAACATTTTAGCTCCTTCATGGAAATTTTGGGGTCATTTGTTAAGCAGTGGTTAACAAAAAGGGGTGGTCCCAAAACACTTTTTCCCCATGCATTTTCTATAGGAAAAAGATTACAGGAAAACGGCTAAACAGAAATACACCATATTGGTCAGAAGGCTGTATCTTTCCTCAGAAAGCATGCTTTTTGGTATTTTGATGTAATTCTGTTCAGTAGTTTTTGAGAAATTAAGGTTCAAAATTTACAGATATATTGACAGTTGGTGCTGCAGGACTCTCGCTGGTTTAAAAAAGTAGGGCGTCCCGATTGGCTGAGAAGCTTTTCTTTCTTGCAGTCCATCTTGCTCCTATGGGAACAAAACAGTCCAGATGGAGCTCACGGTGTGATTGGCTGGATTAAACTAGGGGTGGGGGGTAAACTCCACTCCACCAGCGGAGTTTGCAGAGTTTTGCTACTTCCTGCTCCACTTAGAACGTGGAGCTTTGCAAAACCTCTGCAAACCACTGCGTGGCACAGTTTACAGGTGCCCACCCCTTAGCTAACCAAGGCATCCTCAATCTGATTAAAGCCAGCTCAGGTTTTCGGTGTGACCTTTTACCTGAGAACCACATGGCCCATACCTGAGTCATATGGGCATCATTCAAAGCTGTACCCTCACTTTGTTCTGTCATAGTAATGATTCCTTTGCAGCATGTCCTGTGACTGTCCAGGCATCCCAGGAGCTGACATCTTCACTGAATAAATAACTAATGGTGATAACTCTGCTGGGGTCTTGGTGGGACACTGCACATGCTTCAGAGGGTAAACTGCAAAAACAAAGCACCGGTACTTGGGCTACGACGAGCCAGAAGTTTCAGAAGGGCGATTCCCCTAAATATAACATTACTTTAACCTTTGGTGTTTTCAGTGAATCTATATACATATCTATTTCTATAACTCGTGCTTTAAGGTACCTATAACTCACGCATCCGCCCTCCACAATTTTCTAATCAATAATTATATTGCAAATATTACAGTGATAATATCAATGAAGCCATATAAGATGTCAAGAGTGAAGTAATATGTGGGGTAAGTAACTGTGCATGGCGAGGGAGCAAAATATAGTTACCTTAGGGCACAAGTTATAGTTACTTCAAATAACTCTAACTATAACAGCTGAATTTCTATGGTTTTGTGCATGCAAATTCTGAACCTAACTATAACATCACTGTAACCTTTGTTTCTTAGTGAATTTCTGAGGTTTATTTAAAATCTATTTCCTAACTATAACATCCCTGTAACTTTTGTTTTTTTAGTAAATTTCTAATTTTTTTAAAATGCTAATTACTAACTATAACATCCCTTTAACCTTTTTTTTTTAGTGAATTTCTAATATTTGTTAAATGCTCATTCCTAAGTGTAATGTCTCTGTAAACGTTGTTTGTTTCAGTGAATTTATATGTTTTTTTAACACAGCAGGGGGTTGGCCATCGGGCCTGGGCTACAGCCAACCTCCCACATGCACCCAACTCTGTGCGGAGTTGGTGAGTGAGTGTGTGTATATTTTCTTTCATTGGGCTCTAGATCTATGGATCCATCGCAGATTTACACAGGGGTCACGCTGATCCCGGTGGTGGACCTGTGGATCGTCCAAATAAAACAATTGTCAGGGACCCCTGCATCTGTCCTCGGGTCTCAGGTTGCAGCCAGCCAATCAGAGCCTTGATTTTGGTGCGAGGATCCGCGCCTATACAATGGATACACGTTCCTGGATTTACAATTGTATTTTTCCTTTAATAACTCCAAAACTGCAGAACCAAGTTGCTCAAAAAGAGATCTTTCTGGACCAAGATCTAGCTGTCTGACAAATTTGATGTAATCTCGTTCAGCGGTTCAGGCTCCTGACGTGTTCAAAATCCCTATGGGAAATTGCATGGGAAAAACAAGTTTTAGGACTTTTCTCAATCCCTGCTTGACGGATCACCCCTAAACTTTCAAAACAACAGCTGGAGTGGGTAGCGTATCACTTGTGAAACGTTCGTGAAGATTCATCAAACAATGCCAGATGTATTACCAAAACAAAAACACTCTTTAGTATCCTAACATACGTATAACAATAACTGCAGAATTTTTATGGTTTTGTACGAGTGGATGGTCAACTTAACTATAACATCCCTGTAACCTTTGTTTTCTTCAATGAATATATATATATATATATATATATATATATATATATATATATATATTACCTGCAGACGGTCACCGCTAGGTAGTTATAGTTAGGGCCATGTTTACATTGAAAAAGCGTTTTTTGACTTGCCTTTATCGTTGGCACTTTTTGTTGAATCATCACCGTGGCTTGATGGTTATAGGGAGTTGGCTGTACGCAGTGGTAGTTGGACTAACGTATAGTAATTAAAATTACTTTATGTAAAAAAAACGTAAAAAAACAAAATGGCAGCTGCAACTTTTCTGTCTGGTTGTGGACAGCTAATCAGTGTCTTGCTTTTCCCCCAGATCTACGATTCCAGACCTGGATTCGCGGGTCCGGATCCACAGAGGTTCCGAGTCCCAATACATCTATATATAAAAATCGAATATCTCAGAAACCACTAAACAGATTTACACCAAATAACAAGAAGCACAATCTGCATACTAAGATCAAGCTTTCTGCCAAATTTGGTGTGCTTCCGTTTAGCAGTTCAGGCTGTAGGCATGTCTAAAGACCCTATGGGAAAATGGATGGGGAAAATGCGTTTTCGAACCCCCCCTTTTTCTCGGCCCCCTCATCATGGATCACCCACAAACTTTTAAGATAGCAGCTGAACTGAGCAAAGTATACGTTTTGAAAATGTTGTGAAGATTCTTCAAGCGCTACCAAAGTTATTGGCAAAACAAAAGACACTCTTCCTATGGAAACTAGGTCCTAACTATAACTACCTACTGGCGACGGCAGGGATAAAAAAAATGTATTTTGAATATTTTATATATATACATACAAAATATTCAAAATAAATTATTTAAGTCGCTGTGGTTGCCCTTAATTAGTTATATATAGCGGTCGCCACTAGGTAGTTATAGGTAGGACCACGTTTCTATACAAAAAGCATTTTTTTACTTGCCTATATCTTCGGCACCCTTGAGGAATCTTCAAGAACTTTTCCCCAAAATTTGCCAGTTCAGTCAGCAGCTCCCTGGAATGTTTCAGGTGATCCTTGAAGGTGATCAGTCCAGGAGGGGCTGAGAAAAAAGGGGGGGGGGGTTGAACAGCGATAGCGCAAAAACTACTGAACGGAATTACACCAAATTTGGCAGGAAGGTAGGTCCTGGTCCAGAAAGAGTGCTTTTTTTGTTTTGGTATAACACTTCAGGTTTTGACAGCGGGACCTTTAAAGCAGGTCCTGCTGTCAAAATCCGAAGATTCATCTCTGTCATCTGCATGTGTGCACAGGTCAGAGATTAAATGCTTCAGCAAGCAAGGAGCTGCTGTCAAAGCTGCTCCGTGCTTGCTGAAGCATTGGCACTGAGAGGGAAGCTGTAAGGATTCCCCGGCAGTGTCAGATAGCCCATAAGGGCATTGTTTAAAAAATAAATAACATTTTTTGATCAAGACCATTGGTGGTTGAAACACGTTGGTGAAGTCTGGGTTTCTTTTCTGTTTTGGAAAAATAAATTCTTCAAACACAAGGTTTCCTGTGTGTGACGTGTCTGACCTTGTGTCATTTGGTGGAGAAAGTAATTACAGGGTTGGCCCGTCCCTGACACGAGCACCGACTTAATGGAGCGCGCTTTGATTGGGGCCATTTGGAGAAAAAAATATATATATATATAATATATATTTATATATATATATATATATATATATATATATATATATATATATACTATTCAAAGTAAATTATTTCTGTCCCTGCGTCCATGTTTTTTCTGTCAGAGGGTGTTATAGTTTCAGTGGCCAAGTGTATTGCTGGAATTGCTAGTGCTTCTTTTTGGGTGTAGTAACGATACACTTATAAATTAGGTTCCACCCCTGTTTCATGGGGTTTAGACGTGTAAGTGTACACTTCTGAGTCATTTTCACTCGTAAATGGTGAATCATCAGCAATAAAGTTACCCAAATATATAAGGGTAAGCTTATGCATGTCAATTTCTCTCCTGTAAGGATCCTTCAATTGTACGTTTAATACCTTCAAAAAGCTATGATTCATGTTGTCCCATTTTAACACATTTCCATCATCTGTGGGACTTGTTTAGTTTAATACTAAGCAATATGAATTTTCTGTACACTGCATGCTAGTGAACATGTTGAAAGGGAGCCTAGACACTTTATTAGCATGAGTGTTAATGAATGCAGCTTGTGTGGCACTCAAAAATAAAGCTGAGTTGATAGTTTAGCAAGCGTTGGGGTTTTCTGAACTTTTACATTTGTATGCTTTTGTCCGTGCACTAGCTGGTGTGTTTCAAGAATCCCACTGTGAAAATGTGTGCACATCATTTGATAGCAATAGGCAACTGATTAGACATGTCATTGTGCAACAACTAGAAGATCAACTCTGAACCATGTCCTTGGAAATGTGGTCCTCGGCCGGTGGGGTGGCTTGCATAATATACACTGCATACCAACCTCACTTTAAGTGCTTGGTTGAAGTTGCCTACCAAAAACAAAAGAAAGCGATTGAGGCACAAAGACATCAAAGTAAAAGTTAAGATTAAGTAAGTGAGGAACAAGGGATACTTGGTCTTGGGCTTACAACCATATGGATAGGAAGAACACAAATAAAAACACTCCCAGGCTAGAACTCAATAGATTGAGATATGTTTTGGATGTGGTGTGTGTCTTCTCGTATTTGGTAAAGGCTTATCAACTCACAAAAAAAAATAGCGCTACAGTTGCAAAGCTTCTTTTGAGGGAATTGATACCTCGATTCGGCTCTCCAACTTCTCTGGAATCAGACTGAGCAACTCATTTTAATAATGAGATCATAAAGTTGTTGTGTGGGGCATTACAAACTGAGCAAAGATTGCATAGTAGTTACAGATCAGAAGCCTCAGTATTAGTTGAGCAAATTAATGGAACGTTGAAGTCTCGACTGGCACCCAACAGAAAGACAGGATTGTCCCCACACAAAATCATTATGGGGCGTGCTATGAGATTGCCAGCTGTGCCAGCAAATGAACTTGTGAACATTACAGATGACAGTGCTTGATTATTGCAAAGAACTAGCTAATGTGGTTCTCTCTTTGTCTCCTTGTCTCGCCAGGATGGAGAAGCAACTGCTCAACCACAACAAGAACTGTGACACGACCTGAGTCCTGGAAACTGGGTTTTGGTGATGAAACATGTAAGAAAGTCATGCTTAGAGCCACGCTGGAAAGGGTAATTCCAAGTTGTTCTATTTACCACGACTGCTGTGAAGTGTGCTGGTCTTCCGAACTGGGTACATGAGAGCCACACACACAAAGTTCCAAGTCCTCTTGATGATACAGTGCCTGGTCCTCAAGGGCCGGATAGAGTGAAAGAAAAGGTCCAGGTTAGCCAAACTGTGAGGACTGAACAAATGGCTATTGCAGAGCATGCACTGTCTGATGAAAATATGAGTGTGTCAGTACCAACCAAAGGTGCAGTAGGGTCAAGTCAGAGTCAGTTGACTCCTGCTAGCTCAGTCCCAGTTGTGCCTCAGAAAGGAATTGTGGTTGGAGACCAGTGGCTTGTGAAAAGTCCTGAATCAGTAATAAATGTGCCTCCTGCTATTGCTGAACTAACTGAAGAATCAGATCAAAGTGCCAGTGATATTAAAGGTCGTGCAGCAAGGAGGTCAAAAAGAAAAAGAGTGCCCGGTTGAAAATATTCAGCTCCTGAATGGATTTATTACGCAGCTCATGGTTGGGAGAAGGAGGTCATTGCCTTTTGTGCTGAGAATTCAAATCCAGCTAAACCTTTTGGAGCTTGAAATTGTTTTAGAACTGAACTTTGAAATCTAATTGCCGCTTGATGAACAGAGACATTATTTACTGGAAGTGCTTATCAGTGATTATCAGATAGTTTATTATTAGAGACATTTGAAGTATTATTAGTGGTCTAAACATTTACTAGTAGAAACTCTTGATGAACTTTCTAGAAGATCAAGAACTTTGTAAATGAGTGGAAAGACTTTGAGGAGATATTTTAGATTTTTGTTTTTGCCATGCTCACACAAAGAAAAGAAAAGCACGCTGTAAATTATTTGAGATCCACTTTTGCCGTTTTTATTTTTTATTTTCATTTTTGAATTCAAAGTATTTTTGGTCTGAGTCTAAGCAGGCTATGAAACCCGACCAAGATAAAAGGAGTAAACACAAGTATGTGTGTGTAGGATTAGCAACTGAATGGGCGGTTATGAGCATTTTATTGATAGTTGGCTTGAGTCTGCAAGTGAAAGAAAAGGTTGAGAGTACAATTACACCAATGCTAAGAGATTCAACTGTAGGACGATATCCCTTATATTAGGATAAGAGATTATTACACACTGACAGTTCAAAGGGAGATTTGACATCCAATGTGTATCATAAATTGCTGTATAAGTATATATATAAACTATGCAAGTATGTGATTGTTATGTTTGTACCTAGATCCCTTCATCAGTTCAGGAAGGAATCACATGTCATAGCTTGCCACTAACATATGGACGTTCTTGCAGTCTGTTACTAACTCAGTTATATGACCAGGAGTATATTCAATACTTCTATTCCAATTATGACCTAGTGTTTTTTTGTGCCTATCAATCAGACTCTGAGTGGTCTTGCTAAAGCGGAAAACCTTGACATTGTGGGAGGTTTCTTTGAACCTACTCTGACGTTTGGAACTGCATATGTACACAAAAACAATTTACCCTGCATTCTTACACCAGTAGAACAAGAGTTAATTGGGCAAGTAGATGACAGAAGGAAAGCAATGAAAGCCATGATAGAAAAAGCAGTAGTTTTACAAGATTGGCAGAAAGACCCTGCACATTCTTCAGGAATTAATAACCAAGGATACTTAGCTTTAGACTAGCTACAGGTAGGAAAACTCTGTATATATAGAACTAAATCATAAACAGACACACATTTTGTATGTACTATTGAATGCAGACATGTATTTTTGTTTAAGAGTGTTTAGACTTTTATGATGAATGGGCAATATTCTGCCATACCTGGTGTTTATTCCATTTGTAGGACAAATACCTATTGCAAACTGCAGAGAGACTGGTATGGTACTTGTTAACTGGGAGTGATATTCATGAAAATGTATCATGTGGACAATTTTGACAACCCAGTCTGGAATGGGAAACAGCGGAGATTACAGGAGATATATTTGGTGCCATCATTCCATCAGTTGGTGTAATCCTGAATGATATCAAGATTAGGAAGTTGTCAACAATAGTAGAAAAATGATCTACTGGTTATGGTGGAGCTATGCTTTTAATGCATACTGAGAAGGTTGCTGTGAGATCAATGGTTTTGCAAAATCGTCTTGTGTTAGACTCCCACCACAGACCCAAGGCCAGCTGGTTCACCCCCGACCTGCTGGCCTCCAAACGGGAATGTCGGAGAATGGAGAAGACCTAGCACCTTGCACCCACTGAATACAACCACACCGCACTCAAGACTGCCATCCGCAAACATCACCAGCTGATCCGCACTACCAAAAGAACCAACTACAAAAGCCGAATAGACACCAACGCCCACAACAACAAAGAGCTCTTCGGCATCATCAAAGAACTCTCCAACCCCAGGACCTGCTCCCACGAACCCTCGCCATCACAGGAACTCTGCAACTCCCTTGCCACTCACTTCCGTCGAAAGATCCAAGACATCCACAACAGCTTCGTACCCCAGACCCATCAGCAAACCACCGACAACCACAATCCCAATTCATCAAACAACACCAACCCTCTATGCTCCTGGACCCATGTCAAAAATGAAGACACCATTGACATCATGGCCTCCATCCACTCCGGCCCCCCTCGGATCCCTGCCCGCACCAGATCTTCAACAAAGCCAGCAACATCATCGCACCCCACCTCTGCGCAGTCATCAACAGCTACTTCGAGACAGCCACCTTCCCGGAGAGATGGAAACACGCCGACGTCAACGCCCTGTTGAAGAAACCCAAAGCAGATCCAGATAACCCCATTAACTACCGGCCTATCTCCCTCCTCCCCTTCCCAGTGAAGGTCATTGAAAAAATCGTGAACAGCCAACTTTCCTGCTACCTGGAAGACAGCAAAGCGCTTGATACCTCCCAATCTGGATTTCGCAAGAACCACAGCACGGAGACCGCACTCATTGCTGCCACAGATGACATCAGGACCATGCTCGACAAAGGCGAAACCGCAGTGCTCATCCTCTTGGACCTTTCGGCAGCTTTCAACACCGTCTGTCACCACACCCTTCGAACATGCCTCCACAACGCCGGGATCCGCGGCAGAACCCAGAGAGTCCACCTTCTGCCCTACCTGTCCGAAACCTCCAAAACCATCTGTGGCGTCCCTCAAGGATCCTCCCTCAGCCCAACACTTTTCAACGTCTACATGACTCCCCTCGCCAACATCGCACGATCCCACCACATCAACATTGTATCCTACGCAGAAGACATCCAGCTGATCATCTCCCTCACGAAAGACCCCACAACAGCAAGAAACAACCTCCACAAGGGACTTCACGCCATAGCCAACTTAATGGAATCAAGCCGCCTCAAGCTAAACACAGGCAAAACAGAGGTCCTCATCCTCGGCAGCAACCTCTCTGCCTGGAATGACTCCTGGTGGCCTACCTCCCTCGGAACCGCCCCCACCCCTACCACCCAAGTACCTGGGCATCATCCTTGACTCGGCACTCAGCATGACTCAGCAGGTCAACGCAGTCTCCTCTTCCTGCTGCAACACCCTCGGCATGCTCCGCAAGATCTTCAAGTGGATTCCTGCCGAAACCAGAAAAAAAGTCACCCACGCCCTAGTCAGCAGCCGACTGGACTTCGTCAACGCACTCTATGCAGGAACCATGGGCAAACTACAAAAGAAAATGCAATGTATCCAAAACGCCTCTGCCCGACTCATCCTTGACGTCCCACGCTGCAACCACATCTCTGCCCGCCTCAGAGAGCTACACTGGCTACCCGTATCGAAAAGGATTACCTTCAAACTACTCACCCACGCACACAAAGCCCTCCACAACACAGGTCCGGCATACCTTAACGACAGACTCACCTTGCACACCCCCACCCGCCAGCTCCGCTCCGCCAGCCTTGCCCTCGCCTCCGTCCCCCGCATTCACAGCACCACCACCGCACCACCACAGGAGGAAGATCCTTCTCTTACCTCGCCGCCAAGACCTGGAACTCCCTACCGCTCCAACTACGCCAGGCCCAACACCTCCTGGCCTTCAGAAAATGCCTCAAGACATGGCTATTCGACCAATAGCTCCCACCCCCCCAGCGTCTTGAGACCATGACGGGTGAGTAGCGCGCTTTATAAATTGTTTGATTGATTGACAAAGGAGGGCAAAGTCTGTAGAGTTTTATATGTGCAAAACTGTTGCACTTACATTCCAGATAATAGAAAGGAGATAAAGAAGTTTATCTCTAACATCACAAATTTGAAAAACGACCTGAAAGGACTGACAGCCACCAGTGCATGGGAAGCAATAGGTAATGCTTTTTTAACCATTGGAAAGTGGTTTGTAAACCTGGAAAAGGGAGTGGTAGGAATGATATTGAGACCTGTGTTGATTGTAGCTTTGTGTGCCTTAGTTGCACTTGGATTATACAAACTATCCAAATTGTGAAAAGAGAAAAGAGCTAAGAGTAGAGAGAGGAGGAAAGAGATAGAAATGGAGAAGATGAGAAGCATTTATTATTGTAATCTCCAGAAAATGGAGAATTCCAGCAGACCTAACCGGAAAAAGATATCAAACTTTTGAGCTGTCTCATTGAAATTGGAGTATGTCATTTTGTGACAGCATAGATTGCAATCAGAGGAGGAACTGTTGGAGCGTAAACTTTAATAATGCTTTTAGTGACCCAGACGCCAGCAGAAAGTGACAAATGATATCTTATGTTAACAGCCTAATGTAGAAAGATGCACTGACACACATTTTAAAAGTGCTCATGGTTTCATTTTTAGTAGTCACAGTTGTGCCTACCAGATTTAACAATGTGCTAATAAGAGTTAAATGATGCCAAAGTATATTTTAGACTCTAGATTAACTGCTAGTACCAAAACTAATTTGGTTGTCCAATGTTTAATGCGTGATTTATGAGTTTGAATAGATGTGCACATAAAAATAAATGCCCTTCTCTGTTATATCTAACATGAGGCATTAAAAACGTTTTACAGTTCATAATTAAATGTTTTACTTATTATGACTGTATATTATTGATGCTGAATTTACAAGTTTGCATATTATGTGTGTTTTATCAACAAGTAATTTGATGCATTTATATTTCTTGTGTTAGCATAACTAGGCCTGCAGAGCTCGTAACTTACAGATTCACATGTGACTGAGACAAGTCCATTGTACACCCTGGGAGGAACCTGGATGGTTGCAAGTGCAAATAGATTGTTACTGAACTGTTTGGATTAACACAGAAAGAGGAGATGATCCCAGACCAACCCTGAGAAAATACTGGACTGTTGCAACCTGACATTTTATTGATCTTTGGTTGAATGATTCTTCTTTTGCGTGTTATGAGGCCTGACAAATCAGAGCCATTTGTGTGCTTTGCTACAGGGATGGACTAAGAACGTTTCAGTCAGTCTTTTCTTTGACTCTTGATAAATCTCGACCCTGTGCAGTTCTCTCTCTGCTCTTCCTTGATGATGCGTAACTGGACCTTGCTGCTGATCTGATGCTTTGCTGATGAAGAATCCTTGAATGCTGTCCCTTGGAGAGGCATATCTCCCTGCTGATTGCCGTTTCCCTTGGTGTCCTTCTTTTTCTGGAATAGAAGCTAGCATGCTGACACTCACCTATTTTATTTTTCTAATTAGTAATCTGTAGCCCTAGATATATTTTTCCAAATTATTTCTGTCTTCTTTTGTATTTTGCCCACATGTGTTTGTCCCCACACATGCATTTTATAATTTGGTAAGCTGTAGGGACAACCTATGTCAAGCTCAAATTTCCATACTCTGCTAATTTGAACTTGGCTTATGTTGTTACAGTCTGACCTGAGAATTGCTTCTGTGTTTCAGATTATCTCTTTAATGATATGCATTGCTATTCTTAAATGCTTAATTGTGGTAATGCTAATCTGATTAAATTTGTGTCAACACTTTCGGCAGCCAATGGTGTTGGTATATCTTTATAATCTGATTTTGCACACAGTCTTCATGACATTACCTTTGTGGTTATAAAATAAAGTTTTGAACCGTTTCATTGATTGGAGTCTCCTTCCGTGGCCACATTGGTCATGGTGTTTAAATTGTTTGTGCGGTGTTAATCTAAATTTGTGTATGGTTCACCACACTGTTTCTGGGTCAAAAGTTCTGTCGACCCCTGTGAATCATTTGCTTACTGTGAAGCATGAAAAAGTGCTTGCACGGGTGTCTGTAGTAGGCTGTGTGGATGAACTCCTCTCCTTTCAGACCTCTCTCTCAGATGACAGCTGTACATAATAGGGTGTGTGGATCTGCTAGCCTCTCCTTTCAGACCTCTCTCTCAGATGACAGATGTGTGTGGATGGACTGGCTCTCCCTTCAGACCTCTCTCTCAGATGATGGGTATATGTAGTAGCTTGTGGAAAGAGCCTTGTCTCTACTCAAAGATGTTCTCAAGCCAATAGGCATGCAATGTAGACTCTTATAAACACCATCTCCAGTGGGACCCCTTCCTGCAGTAACAAGAGTGCATACTAAAAGTATATTCAAAGAACACAAACTCCTTCTTACTTTTCATGATCCCGCAAGAGTCTTGCAGATCATAACTTAAAAAAAAAAAAATTAACCTTCTACTCATCACAGTTTTTACCTTTCACAAACTTTGTCTCAAAAACAAGGACCACAATATGTATCCATACTAGTATCCCTACTAGTACAGTGCATTAAGACCTCATCTATTTATTTTTACTACACGCGATCTCCCAAGAGTAAAAATTAGTTAAAAACAATATATATTTATTTTCATAACAGTAGTTATCTCTTAACTTCTCTCTAAATCTAGAGAGACAACATGCCTGTCTTCAGCCTCCTTTTATAGTGTTTTCCCTCATTTTCACAGCACCACCAATTTTGCACAGTAAACAGTTATTGCGGCAATTTCATTTCTAAAATTCCAACTACCAGCCAATGAAAGCACTTGTGGAACTTGTCAGAGAGCTGCGCTCCTGTGAGAGTGTTGAGGCTCACTTGAAAAACGGGCCTTCCGACCAATCACAGGGTCCCATTTTTTTATTAGCTCTCACGCGGGAGGCTCACAAGACTCTCACTAGCCCAACTGTCAAAATATATAGATATTTTGACCCTTAATTTCTAAAACAAATACTGAAAATATTTACACCAAATCACAAAAAGCAAAACCTGTGAACCACAATCCAGCTTCCTGCCAAATTTGGTGTAATTCAGTTCAGCGGTTTTTGCTGTAACCCGTCCTGAAGTCTATGGAAAATGAATGGGAATTTTACGATTTGTGTCCCCCCTTTTGTCACGGCCTCTGCTTGACGGATCACTCCGAAACTTTCCAGGAAGGAGCTGAGGTGGATGAACTTTATTTTTTTTACGTTTTGTGAAGATTTGTCAGACGGGGCCAAAGTTATTAGCAAATCAAAAATTATCTTTCTATGGAAATGCAGACAGAGCTATAACATAGTCTACATAGGTTAGAGAAAAAAATGGGCTTACTACACATGAACTGATCAGTGGTATGTTAAAGCAATCTAACCTCCTCTGATGTTTCCTGCAGCCTCCATGCCTTTATATGGAGGAAACACCACATCTGCCACTTATCACACCTGGTAAAGGATGTTATAACAATAATTCTCAGTGAAAAAGATACATACAATATCCTCTTATGGAGTCTTTAAATCAGTATCAACACATTCTGAGCAGGCCAATATTAGAAAATGAGAAAGAGATTGACTTGTTCAAGCTAAAATTTCATCAGCAGTGATAGGAGATACTTTTAGGAGAACAAGATCTCCTGTTTTTATATCTTCATCCAACGTTCTCAATAGTTCAGAAGCGTTAGAAGTATCAATGTCTCAGTTTGGTGATTATCTGCAGTCAGACTGTCTTACAGCACATAAGGCTTCCTGTTGTGCAACAATGACCTGTTCTGTTGTCAGTTTGGTGGGTCTTCATTGCCCAGGTCTCCTTCTCTGTGGTCTGCGAGACCTCCTAAGAGGTTTCTTCAAATGCAGCATCCCATCTTCCGAATTAATTAGACCAATTCTAGGTCCCAGTTGGTTTGGTAAAAAAAAGAGTGTCTCATCCATCAGCATTATTTTCAATTTCCCAGGAAGGAGCAAAACATATTTTACATCAAGTTGCAGCAGGCGGCATTTTACATCCATGAAGAACTGATGTCTGGACTGAACAGCACCCATGTAGTCAGAGAAAATAAAACATTTCTTGTTCTCAATTGTTAGGTGGCTTCATGACCCACTGTAAGAAGTCACCTCTGCCCTGATACTTAAGAAGCAGTTGGGCGGGAAAATGTTGGCAGAGGTGCAGGTGGTGTTCCAGGTACCCTGTTCTCCTGTTAAATGACAAACGGCCTGATTTTGAACTTGGCGGACAGGTTACTCTGTCCCAACAGTGACGAATATCCCATCTGCTGAATTCTACATCCCAGAGGATAGATTGGGATTAAAATTTTGGCGGACTTGATATCTGTCACCATTGTAATGGAGTAACCCATTCGCTGAGTTCTAAATCAGACCCAAAATGTTGAAATTTTTTGTTGCTGTAGACCTAAGAATGATACTGTGCAGAGTATCAAGAGCCCCTTGACCGTAATCATATCTTGACCCACAGTCACTGTTTCGCTACTCTTAGCAGAGCGAGGTCGACCACAAACAATTTCATCTATTGTATTTTCTAGCAACACCCTCAGTTTCTTAATTGCTGCCAGGATGTGATCCAGCATGTTCTGCTGCATCCCAGTATTAGCTTTATTTGGCAGAGCATTCTGGGGATCCATATATTCCATAGAAGCCCCTCCAGTCCTAATTGGGCTGAGCCTGTCCATTAGCTGATCATGGAATTGAGGCTGGTTAAGTATCCAAGACTTTCTTAACAACAAGAATCACCGTTACACTGTGTCATACATCAATTGGCCACCCTCCTCATATCCACCAACTTCATGAGCCTACAACTTGCTGATAGTGCGCAAAGGTGGATGCCAGTATTTGTTCAAGGTGTTTCAAACTGCCCTTCTGCACTATCCACATCAACAGTGATGGTGCAATCTGCATACCCTTCACTCCCTGCTGACGCTTAAACCTTCAGGCATATCAATGTTCATTAGCTGTATTTTCTACAACAATGTCACAGGTGTACTTAGAACCTTCATTGAGGATAGTACAGCCTGATTAGCATTCACAAAATGTGTATGGTCAGTGTTAGGGCCTTAGTATGCCCAGGTCAAGGAGAGTGCTGCCAGTAACTTGTCACATTCCAGTAGTTACAAACAATAGTTTTCAAAGGACTGTGTCTTGTATGTTTGCATACCCCTCAATTTCATGACAGAGCCTGCATCAGTGTGCTCAATGAGGCCAGGATTTCATATCAGCCCCCTTACAGTGGAAGGAGCCACGGGTCCAATCACTTCCCTGTGCCTCGCAGACTTGAACTCTTGGGTCCCTTCATGACGAGTTCTGATGAGAGGTGATCAAGTAGTTTAAAAACATGTTGAAGGATCGTTCGGGAATTCAGGTATGACCCGCTCAGGCCCACATGATCAGCATCCGCCATCTTGTGTCTTACTCTCTCACACTGACCGACTCCACAGCAGCCCTCTTCTGCTTTAAGCTTAGACGGGAAACCAGCATTATTCTCCTCATGTGTCTCAGAAGATCGCGGGGATCCCAGCCCTATGACAGATTGGCCAATAAATGAAGGATTACGGCAGCAGTGAGTGAAGTTGGTTGGGATCTCTCTTAGAGAACATCCAGCACCATCGGCTGATTGCCATACACTCCTGGTTAAGAACACCAGTTGCTTCAGCCTTCTTATATACTCCATTCAAAATCACTGCAAGTCTGCCCTCACATATTTATTAAAATTGATATGTAGATCCATCTTCAACAGATGAATTTCTTGTGAACATTTCCTCAATCTCTTCTTCAGTGATGCATCCTTCAAGACTTTCACTTATCTCTAAGATATAGTAGGCATTTGGACATTCATTAGACATTTTCCCTCTACACTGAATGAATTCAGTTGTGTGGAGTCAGGTAGACAATTAAATTATGAAGCACACTCTATGGAGATGTTTACTGCGTCTTTCAGCAAGGTTCAGTTCTTTGTCTTGTCGCTGGTATGGCTTAAGATGATTTACACTAACAGAGTTAGATCACCTATTGGTGTCCAGCCTTTTCACAATGTTCATAATGTCTCCAACCTATTCTGAGTATAATGCATTTTACCTAGGAGCTAACTAAAGCATTCAATATGAGGTAAGAACACTTCCCTTCATAAAGATGTAGAAAGCGTCTTTTCAGATCTCATTGCCAAGTTATGGATTAGAGCTACCAGTTGGGACTGTTTGTCTTTGTTTTTTTCCACTTCAAGGAAGAATCACACATCATGTCACCTCTTATGGAGGCCTTTCCTTCCACCCCTAAAATCTGGTTTGAAGAGACAGAACCTTCATTGCATGCTAGAAAATAAATTAAGTATGTCTGCAATGTAAGTTTCTGTTCTGGCTGTCCATACTTAAAGATGCTAATAATTCCATAGAAAGTCATAAAATAACTGGATCATAGTCTAATATATCACCCTCTAATACCTCAAAGGAGGAAACATATGAGAATAGAGTATGGGATGTTAGAAGTCAATATGTATGCTTGTGCCAAATACACACAACGGAAAGCTGTACACTGTGACATGGGTGAAGAAGCCTCTATGCTCCTACCAATCCCTGGTCATCATCATCACCATCATCCTTTATTGCATGATTACTTAAAATCTTCACAAACAAAACAAGTTATACTAAAAACAAAACAAAACAAAATGAAGCAGATGTACATAAAATGCTCCTCAAGAGGCAATTGTCCAGATATAGGTTCATAAAAATAACTTGTTACGAGGAGTAAAATAGCTGGACCGGTTGCCTTTCTCAGGGGCTGAATCAGAAGAAAGAGTTTTTATACATAAGTCTTGGAGCATCTTAATGAACTTCCCGAATTTAGCCAGGTCAACTGGTTCCTTTACTGCAAACACCATAGATATGGCCTCCATACAGGATCTTAAATCTGGTCCTCTATCTTGCCATTGAGGAGTGCTCAGACCTCCCAATTAGTCAAGACTCTACAGGCATATTACACCCCTTCCAAACTCTACATAGGTTAGAGAAAAAGTGGGCTTGCTGCCATTCAGAGCATATGTAGATTTCACTATTGATAGTTTTCCAAGGGTTACTACAATCTTGGCTAAAGCACTTTCCTCTCAGGACTTTGGCTTTGTAAGTCTTAATAATTCAAAGTAAGAGTGTCTTGCTAAATAGAATCACTACCACCCTCTTTTGTTTGACTCTGCACTTGTGTTGCTTGCTATTCAGATCTCATATGTAATGGTATAAGTTACTTCTCCAGCTCAGTCCCTCCTTAGTGTGTCAGTTTACTCATTGAGAAAAATTTGCTTCTTAGATTAACTCTGTGTCTGGATGGTTTGTCACCATATATGACATATTATTCTTTTTCTTTATGTATCATGTGAAGCTATTCATATTACCTTTGGATTCTGTTTGGGACCATGTTCACATTCAATGATTGGAAGCAAGGAAATGTAATATTAGTTTTCATATCTGTCTACCTGGGGAACATATTTTGTTCAGTAAAAGTAACTGAAGGTTGTGGAAAGCTCATAAAATTACAGAAACCAATAGATACTATCATGAAGACAAGTGCAGGGATTGTAGAGCAGAAGAGGGAAAGGGAAAATTCATTAAGGATATGAAGTGCACCAAGTAGTTCAATTCAATTCAATTCAATTTGTATTTATGTTTTGGAACTCTATTGAGGTCCACATAAAAAATAAATAAACCAATACATTTATCCCTACCACACTTTATACACAAAATCGGGTTGGACATGTTTAAAACCCATACAATTAAAGCTTTATAAAAAGCTCAACAATACTTTTTACAAATATGAGATTGCAAAATACAATATTCTGATATAATGTGCAAGATGCAAGATAGTGCAAATGCACATGTCAAGGCAGTTGGAACAAATTTAGAGAAACAAGTACTAAAAATTATGTCCATAGACAGTCAAAATACTTTGTCCATCTACCTATAAAAATGCAAAGATAATCAAGTGCACCGGATAAAATACTCACTAACTGTACCCAGCTCTTCATAAAGTGAATCATGATAGAGTGTTTCAATAAAAAAAAATCCTTAAAATCATGAGGTAAGAAATGAGTAAAACCGTCAAAAACCTTGTTCGTCCTGATATTGCACATAAATATCTTTGCCCAACTCCTTATGGGATATTGGTGTAATAAAATGCACATCAATGAATCTAATTTACAATATGTATATTTAGAATAGATATAAAAAAAGTTTAAAAAAATTAAAAATTCTAAAACAAATTAGTGAACTGGGCGGATCATGTAAGGCTCGTAGAAACTCAGATGCAGACAACAAGAAGAGTTGAAGACAAATAGGCTTTAACCATTTACGCCGGAATGGGGCAAGAGATGGACAGACAAATAAAACATGATTTAAATCTTGATTTTCGGCAAGACAAAAATTACACTCTTTGGCTGAGCTGTACCATTTCGCCAGAAGTGTAGTAAGAGGAAGTATCCCCTGGCGAAGCAGCATCCAAAAACGTCTAACCCTATGTGGAATATTCCATAAGCTATAGGGTTGTGTTTTTTCACTACTAGAGAGTTTGCTAAATCCATAAAAGATCTCTTTTTTGCAGAGCTCTCAAGGTCTAGCCAAAAAACTCACTGACCATGTAGCCTGCTTCAATCCAGTTTTCAAATGCAAGGGATAAATTGTCAAGACCTGATTTCGGTCTAACTCCAACCTTTTAAGAGCATAAGAAAAGTTCTTAAAAAGGGAGTATCTGAGATTATTATTTAGGAAGATTTCTTTTCTTAACACAGACCTTATAGTGTTTTCCTTGCTCCTTATAAGTGAAGCAGCCATGCATATAACCCCTGCTAATCCTTGGACGTAGGCACTTTGTAGCCCCATTTCTAGCCGTAAGGCCACCACAGAAACTGCAGAGTTAACAGACAAAAGTTTTCTAAGGATTTTACCTTCTGACTGATTCCAGAACCCCCATTTAGAGATATCAATAAATTCCACACCATAAAGAAGGGATGCAGGGATTTTAGCTCAATATACTAATAGGAGGTACGAAAAATGCCTTCTTCCGGTAGCACTATATAAGGCCCCTAAACCTCTTGCATGAAAATCGGCTTTCGCTTTATTAGAGGAAATATGAGCTACATCAGTAAGGTTCCCGTAAACTATTTTCCCTAAAAAGGTATACGATTTCACAATTTCCAGTTTTTGCTTTACTAATGACCAATGCAAGTCAGGAAATGTCATCTTTTTGTTCTCATGTAATCAGAGTACCTTACTTTTTGAGGCACTGATCTTTAAAAAAGTGGGACTCAGAGTATTTTGGCAAGGACTGGAGATGGTTCTGTAAACCTTTAGGTGTTAGATAAAAAAATTATGATGTCATCAGCATTTAACAGACAACATAAGGGATACCCACCTATTTGTGGGAGAAAACCCTTACTCTGGGACAGGAAATAAGGAAAGTTTGCGATATGTAAGGAAAGAAGCAGGGGTGCCAAGCATCCTTGCTTTAGTCCATTCAGAGTAGGTATCTCTTGGGACTGACCTTTATCACCCCTTAGAAGGATTCTATACCAAGTAGTAGAATGAAGAGCTATTACCAACTCTGGGAGGTACGAAGGAATTCCCATACTAGCCAACTTTCTCCATAAGAGATCCCCATCTACTGTATTGAATGCTGTCGAAAAATCAATAAAGGTGGTATAGACCATCCCACCTCTCAGTTTCACATATTTTTCTGTAATAACTTGTAATGCGGCAATGTTGTCCAGGCTGCTATGATTGCACTTAAACCCTGATTGCTCCAGGGGAATAACATTATTCTCCTCTGTCCAGGTTGTGAGTCTGGAAAGCAGGCATTTGGTAAAAAACTAATTCCAACTGCATCAAGAAGCGTGATCTGCCGGTAGTTGGCTGGACAATTTCGATCTCCCTTTTTGTATAAAGGAACAATAATACTACCAACCTAGAAGGGAGGAATACTCCTGGAGAGAAAGAACCTTCTAAAGACCACAATTAAGATCTTACTCCAAGAGCTGATATCTTGTTTTATTACAGATGTAGGAAGTTCGTCAGGACCCATTGCAGCTCTAGGAGTTCTATCTCCTTTACTGAGGTAGGAGTGAAAGAATGCATCCCAATACTTTTGAGGGCCCAATACGGTTCTAACCCATTTGAAGCATATAGGGAGCCAATAAATTCAGACCAGAGTGCTTTGGATATGGTGACAGGTAATGATCTGTCTCTAGATCCACAAACTTCACCACCAATGTCCAAAAACACCTTACATGCCCTTTTACTGCTATTTCACAGAGGTGGATCCAAAACCTGTCCCCAGAATCTCTTGCCAGGTGGGCCTTCAAACTCTTCCTTCTCCTTTTTAAAGAAGTCCCCCTAGCATTCCTTTCACCAGAGTATGCTAAATACTGGAATCTAACCAAGCTATTTATTTCCCTGTTCAAATTAAGTAACGGGCGAGGGATCATTCTCCGGTTATTCTTTAGCACTCCAGATGAGGAATCAGTTAACAACTGCTGCATGAGTTTAGAAAAAAGCTGCAGTTCATTCTCTTCCCAATTAATCAAATCAATAAACGCATTTACTAGCAGTTCCACTATACCTTCAGCCCTTTTAAAGTCACACTGTGTCCTCCCCGTCTTTTTTATCAAAATCCAGAGCTAACCCACCAAGTTTCCAAGTCTACATCAGTGGTAGATTTGTTTCTAATGTAAAAAGGAGCAAATTATGGTCGCTGTAAGGAGTATCAATAATTGTAAAATCGTCCAGTAAACAATAAGTGGAATATCCAAGCACCAGGTAATCTAAGATTGCCCTTCCCCCCGGAGAAATATGTGTAAAGGAAGCAGGAGACTAAGAGGGAGACCTTCCATTGGCAATGATGCAATTTTTTTTCGAAGAAGACTGAGTAGAAGTTTCCCTCTTTTATTTGTTCTTATCGAGGGGGGGGAAAAGCAGGCTGGAATTCGCAGTGAGGCTTCTCGCTCTACTTCATGCATTTGATATAAGGCATGGTCGGATATCTTGCAATTTAGATCTCCCACTAATAAATGGAGGGAACTTGCTGTCCAGTGCATTTTTTATATAGGAAAAAACCTTCTGGAACAGGGGATTATGGGCTGCCCCAGGAGGAACATATACGTTGATTAGTAACAACGGGTGGAGCCCTGAGAAGTATTATGCAATTGGAGGGTTAAGGCCATAAAAAGATTACTAGGGTTTTTATAACAGACAAAGGCGGTCATTATGAACATGGAGGGAAAGACCGCTGACCACCGTGTCAGCGGTGAATAGAATCCCGCCGTTGGCGGTGAATGGAAACCTGCCATATAATGAATGAAAAACCCAACCCGCCAAAAATTCCCACACCACCACTCCCCGCCAGGACTCTGTCGGCGGGAATCCCAGCCCACCCCAACCCACCACCACCAAACGCACCCACATCCCACCCTCCAAATAATGATGCACAAATCACCTCGGCAGACAGTGGAGGCCGGACGACTACTGGCGGCTGCGACCGCCACGGGCAGCAAGTGGACTCAACAGCAACAAGTGCACACAGTGGATAGGCGTATCACCCACACACCTGACACACATCCAGAAGCCAATAAAATACGCCCAGACATACCCCACAATCCACTTGCAACGAAACCAGGACAAGAAGAAGGAGAGCACCAGAGCCAGACAGCAAACGGCAGCATACAAGAGATGCACATTGACCCACAGAGGAGCACCCTTACCCCATCCCCAGTCCTGACACCATCTACCACACTCACCATCTCACCATCACACTCACCATTTCTGGGTGTGCAATAGGGCACATGCTGCTTAGAGTAGGGAATTTGACTGGTGCCCATCTACAGTATGTTCCCCAAAGGGTGTAGGAGTGTCCCTGTCAGGTTTCACCTACCTCAGGTCCAAAAGTATTTCAGGGGATGGGTGTAGATAAGGATTCTGGTCAGTAGTCAGGGGCATGGGCATAGTGTATGGTGCTGCCTGTTGGGTGTGTTTGCTGGGTGGGTGTATGTCTGGCCATTCTGTATCTGCATTCAGCTATTTACAAGTGTCTCTCCTGTTTTGTCTCACCATCCCTGTTCTCTTGTGTTGGTTTGGTACAGCATCAACATCAGGCGAGGGAGCTGAGGCACTGGCAAGTGGGGAGGCAGCGGCCCACGGATCCTCTGAGGCAGAGACAACGGATGTCCAGGGGATCAGTGGGTGGGAAGGCGAGTGGACTTCCACGTGGGAGGCTACTACCACAGGAGGTAGTGACTCTGAAACCTCCTCCGATGGGGGTACCCCGGCGGTGGCGGACCCTAGTGCACACACCACTACCGTGTGATCTTCCACTACCCCCATACCATCACCACCCTCCTTTCTGATCCCCACTGAGTTGCCCGTGCCCGCCCACCCAGAAAGGTGGGCGTTTCCTTCGCCCCAGGCACATCCTCCCCTGCCCCAGTCAGCCCTGCTGCCCTCACAGAGGAGGCTATTGACCTCCTGAGAACCATCTCTGTAGGGCAGACAACCATTGTCAATGCCATCCAGGGGCTAGCATCAGAGGTGCAGCAGACCAATGCCTATCTGGATGGCATTCACGGTGCTGTGTCTGCCCTACAGAGATCTTTTCAGGCTCTTGCCTCCTAACAGACGGCAGCCAGTTTCCCTGGCCATTCCATCCCCCCTCCAACCTCCTCTACCCCTTCCAGCACCCCATTCCCTTCACCCGTCCAAAGCACACAATCAGACGTGCTGACAGGCACATCAACACACAAGAAGCACACTTCAAAACACAAGCACCATACCTCTCACCACACGTATCCACACAACCAACAGACACCTGCACATACAACAACATCCACTTCCCCCAATGTGCCCACCTCTTCCGCCGCCCTGTCTGTCCCCTCTACATCCACACCCTCATGCACTGCACCTTCACTCACTGTTACTGCTCCTCTTCCTGCACTCAGCACAATTGCAGACAGCCATATATGCACCCCATACACCACACCTGCACTTACCACCTCTACTGTAGTTGACACATGCAGCACACTCACCAGACTTGCAGACACCCACACAACATACATCCACACTAGCTGTCTGTCTTCTCCCAGTGTGTCCATCCCCCACCTCCCAAGACATACAAACGCACCAAGACACCCACCCATCAGACATCCACCACACAACAGCATACTGAGCAGTCACCTGCACCCACTACACGCACCCCTACACCCCATAAATCCACTCCCTCTGCCTCCACTCCCACACCCTCATCCATTCCCACCCCAATTACTCCCAAGAAACTTTTCCACTCCCGTGCTGACCTCTTCCAACCCACTGGCCCACCCCGTCTTGTCCCCAAATGTGCCCACCTCCTTGCCCTTTCCACTCCTTTCACATCACAGCCCACCCTGGTCCACACTTCACATTCCCGTGCCCATTCTCCAGAGAAGAAGAAGGCCCAGTCAGAGCCTAGGCCATCCAGCTCCACCCGAGCCAAACAGCCCCCACCCCCTTCAAAGGAGAACCCCACCCCCCTCCACCCTCCACAAGAAAGTCAAAAGCCCACCCACGTCGAAAATCCCCATCCCCACCACCCCCGGCCCCCTTCCCTGAGGTGCCTGGATCCCCATATGGTGCCCCGTTCTGTGGAGTACCCGGCACTTGTGGGAGTCAGGTGTGACCCATTATGGCCCATGACAATTGGGATTTTACAGACTAGCCATTGGCCCTGTTTGCACTGTTTGGCTCAGTGAGCTTCTTATTAAAGTTTCTGTTTGGCCTGTGTTTGGGCTGCATGCAGTTACACCCTGGTGTTTGTTTTTATTTTTTATGGGTGTGGGGTTTTTGTTTATACTTAGGTCAAGTTGCATTAGACTTCGGTCAGGTATGTCCCTCATAGTGTGGGGTGTATGACTTGTGTCTCAGGCGTGTAGGCATGTGGCAAGGAGCAGGGCTGGCATGATCTGCAGCTCTCTATCCATGGCTGCCGCTGCACGTTCTGTGGTACTCCAGTATGTGGTTCCTTATATTTGGTTAATTTCTGCCTGGCTTTGTGTGGCGGTGGATCCCGCCCCGGAACTGGCGGCAGAATGGTGGTTCATTATTTGATGGGCGGGTTGGGCCTTTCTGACGGTCTGTGGGCGGACTCTTCCGTCGGCGGCGGGACTCCTCTCCTGGCGGCGGGTGGTTCACAGGATGTGTGTGTTTTGTTTGGATCATTATTTGGCAGTCCAGAACGCTCCTCTGTTGGCGGTTTCTACCGCCACCGCCGGAGTAGCGGAACGGACCGCCATGTTCGTTATGAGGGCCAAAGTCCCATTTAACTGTATTGGACAACAGACAGGCTAAGCCCCCTTTAGCATGCCCCCTTCAGGATGAAGTGGCGTTGCAGGCAATAACAAAATAATCATCCCATAGTAAATACATATCAGACCAAGGGGCATATTTATACTCCGTTTGCGCCGAATTTGCGTCATTTTTTTCGACGCAAATTTGACGCAAAACTAACTCCATATTTATACTTGGCGTTAGACGCGTCTAGCGCCAAAGTTCATGGAGTTAGTGTCATTTTTTGGCGTGAACATCTCCCTTGCGTTAATGAGATGCAAGGGAGGCGTTCCCGTCTTAAAAAATGACTCCGAGGCATGTGCGTGGTATTTATACTCCCGGGCAAAAATGACGCCCGGGAGTGGGCGGGGCAAAAAACCCCGCATTTGCGCCTCTTTTTAACGCCTGGGTCAGGGCAGGCGTTAAGGGACCTGTGGGCTCTGAAGGAGCCCAGAGGTGCCCTCCCCTGCCCCCAGGGACACCCCCTGCCACCCTTGCCCACCCCAGGAGGACACCCATGGATGGAGGGACCCATCCCAGGGAAGAAAAGGTAAGTTGGGGTAAGTATTTTTTTAAATTTTTTTTTGTGGCATAGGGGGGCCTGATTTGTGCCCCCCTACATGCCACTATGCCCAATGACCATGCCCAGGGGACATAAGTCCCCTGGGCATGGCTATTGGGCAAGGGGGCATGACTCCTGTCTTTGCTAAGACAGGAGTCATGTTGATGGGGGATGGGCGTCGTAAAAAAATGGCGCAAATCGGGTTAAGACGATTTTTTTGCCTCGACCTGACTTGCCCCATTTTGAGACGCCCATACGCCATTTTCCCCTACGCCGGCGCTGCCTGGTGTACATCGTTTTTTTTCACGCACACCAGCCAGCGCCGGTCGGCTAACGCCGGCTAACGCCATTCAATAAATACGGCGCCCGCATGGCGCTTCAGAATGGCGTTAGACGGCGCTAACTTTTTTGACGCAAAACTGCGTTAGCGCAGTTTTGCGTCAAAAAGTATAAATATGGCCCTATAGGGCATATTTATACTCCGTTTGCGCCGAAATTGCGTGTTTTTATCGACGCAAATTCGACGCAAAACTAACGCCATATTTATACTTTGGCGTTAGACGCGTCTAGCGCCAAAGTTCATGGAGTTAGCGTCAGTTTTTGGCGTGAACACCTTCCTTGCGTTAATGAGATGCAAGGTAGGCGTTCCCGTCTTAAAAAATGACTCCCAGGCATGTGCGTGGTATTTATACTCCCGGGCAAAAATCACGCCCGGGAGTAGGCGGGGCAAAAAACCCAGCATTTGCGCCTGAATTTAACGCCTGGGTCAGGGCAGGCGTTAAGGGACCTGTGGGCTCAGAATGAGCCCAGAGGTGCCCTCCCCTGCCCCCAGGGACACCCCCTGCCACCCTTGCCCACCCCAGGAGGACACCCAAGGATGGAGGGACCCATCCCAGGGAAGAAAAGGTAAGTTGTGGTAATATATATATATTTTTTTTTTTGTGGCATAGGGGGGCCTGATTTGTGCCCCCCTACATGCCACTATGCCCAATGACCATGCCCAGGGGACAGAAGTCCCCTGGGCATGGCCATTGGGCAAGGGGGCATGACTCCTGTCTTTGCTAAGACAGGAGTCATGTTAATGGGGGATGGGCGTCGTAAAAAAATGGCGCAAATCAGGTTAAGGCGATTTTTTTGACTCAACCTGACTTGCCCCATTTTGAGACGCCCATATGCCATTTTCCCCAACGCCGGCGCTGCCTGGTGTACGTGGTTTTTTTCCACGCACACCAGGCAGTGCCGGTCGGCTAACGCCATTCTATAAATAAGGCGCCCGCATGGCGCTTCAGAATGGCGTTAGACGGCGCTAATTGTTTTGACGCTAAACTGCGTTAGCGCAGTTTAGCGTCAAAAAGTATAAATATGGCCCTATGTTAGGATATTTTTTCTCTACTGAATTTTACCCCTGCTGTCAACATTCCCGCAATAGCACCTGCCTATCATTCCTTGTTAGGGATACTGTAAGAGCATGCAGATTGATTCTAGAATTAATCACAGAATGTTCAACCTACTTAAAATGCTTAGGGGATAAAAAACCATTAAAGGCCTGATTCACTACCTTATCACCAGGAGCACCACCGTGACTCAAGAAAGGAACTACATCAATCCCACAACATTGCAAAAAATCAGCATTTTGTAGGACCAAATTCGCCAGCCGCTTAAAGGGAAAAGTTGTCCTAGACTTAAATCCTGCATTAGAGGCCATTAGGGAATCAAGAGTAATGCCATAACCTAGAATTCGTCTCAATGTACTAGACTCTGAAAAACAAATTAACAAAGTAGATCTAGTTAAAGTTAAGTCTGCATCAAAAATTGAAATAAAGTCTACTACTTGGGTATCCACATTATAATCTATTGAATGAGCGCCTTCCCCAGGTGAAAAGACATTAATGCCATTGAGGTCAGCGACCAGCCTTGAATGCAAGAAAGGCATAGCTGTTGGATTCAAGTCTGAAGGCATTCCCAAGGGATGGATGGGCAAAGGATCAGCTTTACAATCCCTTCCAAGAAGAAGAGGGTGGGGGAACAGAGATGATAACTCCTGGTGTATTTGCGGGGAAACTATTGTCTCTGGAAAATGTACTTTCCTTCTGCCTTTCTTATTAATCCACAGATTTGATCTCTTTGAACTTTTTGTTCTTTTTACGCCTTTAACTTTGTCTCCCTTCTTTTTTCCTTCTCCTAAAGATGATAAAAGAGGTGGTTCCATGGGACCATTCTTTTGGATGGAACATTTTTCAAAAATTGGGAATACTAAGTAGTTTGAATGAATCCGCTCCTGCAAAAAGAATTTATAACCCATTTTTCCACATGCAGGTGGCCTCGTGACACCCACCCAGTGCTTAATTTGTAAATAAAATGCGCCGATGCCCAAAGCCCTCCTGTAAAACATGCGGCCGCTGCCATTAAATGTGGGAACACGGAATACTGAGGCAGTGTAATCCTGAAGCCATCTCGGTCCTCTTCAATCCATTTAAAGCTACTCCCTGCCCTTTCGGCTCACTTTTGCAGCTTTCTGCTTTCTCCCACTGCAACGCCTTTTAGTTTTTCTCTTCCTCTGTCTTTCCCATATGTATCTATTGCTGGCAGTAAATGTTTGAGGCAGAAGAATAAGCGGCGTCCCTCAAAAATAAGTGCTGGTGCTCCGCACTGGAAACAACAAACACAAGTTAAGCACTGCACCAGTTGTACACATATTTGTAGGAGGGGCAGATCATTATCATGTTACAAGAAGTGATTTTAGGAGATAGGAGCCATCTCACTGTCTAGTAATCAAGGACGTCTTCTCACAGGATTCAGGCATCATAATGATGTGTAACGAATAACCTCTCCAGTTTTGACCCTTATAGTTGGCAAATGAATATCAACGGATTAAAAAATAATTTCTATAGTGTGTAAAAAGGAATATCAAGGGCGTGGGTAAAAACGATAGCTGTAGGTTAACAAATACACACAAAGCACTTCAGTGATAATTTTGATTTTTCTCTGGCTTTGTATACCTGTACCTGTGTAGGACTCTTTTTAAACTCATCATCTGGTGACTGGCTCAAGCCATTCCCTTTCAGCTCACAATTTTTCTTGTGTCATTGTGGAAGTACTTAGGGTATGTTGCGTCATCATGTACCAGCACCAGCATGGGTGTAAGGGCATGATGTGTCCTTTGTTGAGTTATCCATAGTGTGAGAGACCAGGGCTGATTGCAGAGGCCTCCTAACTTTTTGCCCCCATTTTCCACTTTTTGCTGGTGTTTTCCTGACTCTGATGGTGGCCTGGGTACTGCTAACCAGCCCCAGGGCCTGTGCTCAGTGTAAAATGAGTATGCAAATTAGGCTAATTATAATTGGCTAAGTCAGCCTACCTATAAGTCCCTAGTATAGGGTAGGGCATGTAGGTTTAGGGACCCCAGCATAGGTAGTGCACCCATAGGTGCACTGCTGAGGTGCCCAGTGTCATTTTAAAGGCAGGCCTGCCTTGTTGGCTGCTTTTAAACTAAAATATGACTTTGGAATTAAAAGTAGTTCCAAAGTCTTAAACTACCTTATTTTTACACATAAGTCACCCCAAAGGTGTGCCATATGTGCCCCTAGGGCTGGGTGCCATGTAAATATAAGCAGTAACTTTATAAAAATAGTTTTATAAGCCCTGGTGAGGTAAAACAGCCAAATTCATTTTTCCCTCATTGTACTGAATGGCCTCCATAGGCTAGAATGGGGAGACTTTATTTTAATTTTTAAAGTCCCCTTAAGTAACAGATACCAAAAGTTTGGTATCAAATTGATTGTTTTAATAAATCCCACAACTTCCAGTTGTTGGATTTAATATAACTTGTTCAGGTAAAGAGTTTTAAACTTTACCTGAAAAGTAGCCAAATTCAGCCCTGCAGTGTTTTGCTACTGTGCCCTGATTGGCCAGCCTCTGGCAGCCTGGCCAGGGTGCCTTGATGAGGTGTGAAGTGGCCTGGCTTCACACAAAGAGATGTGCCTGTGGGAGGAGATCTCCCCTCAGCAGATGGTGAGGCAAGAAGGGGGAGGCTGCCAAACTGGTCTTCAAAGGCAGAGAAGGACATTTGGAGCAACCCAGCAACACCCCCACATCCTGCAAACTCAGACAATTAGGTGCCCCCTTGATTAGATTAGGAGAGAGGGTGTGTTTAGGATTTTTAGCCACACCAGTGAGTGGGCTCAGCCAGATATAACCCCAAAAAATCACTTTCAGCCATGATGGATTTTTGAGGACTGTTGCTCTCTGGGATTGATTTTTGGCACACTTCCCATGAAGTGGTCATCACAGGGGTAAGAACCCTGCCCCTGATTGGAGAACCAGGACGCCCCTGCTTTTCACCCAGGAGCAAGGATAAAACTGGCAGACCTGCAACCACACCTCAGTTCCCTACCAAATCTCTACCAGGAGGAACTACAGAAGAAGAAGGACTGCCCTGCTGGACCCCTGGCCTGCACCTGGACCCTGCACTCTGAAGGACTGCACCAGCTGCAAACTTGTGCTTCACCACAAGAAGGACTTTGCCTGGCTTCAACTGGTTCAAGGAGGGATTCCCTGTTTGCTACAGGTGAAAAATTGCTAGCCAGAGTCCCCTGCACCAACTACTGAAAAAACTGACCAGCTGACCACTGTCCAGTGGCCAAAAAGGAGTTTGCGCCAGGTGCATTCTGGAAGTTGTAGTCCACACCCCCAAGGGTCATCTCAGAGCTTCTGGAACGTTGGGGTGAGCTGTGGACCACAAAAGAACCTTAAAGGAACATCTGGAAGAAGATCCAGAAGTTTGGAGAAATTTTGAAAAAAAACTCCATAGAGGGACCAACCTGCCGCGGCAACTCTAGTGGCTTGCCTCAACCGCGACCCGGCCTGACTTGCAGGTTCGTCCCGGAGAAGAAAATCTCCAAAAAAGAGACTAAGTCCAAACATAGGAAGTTGACCGGAACCTCCCAGCCAGCATATCCGAGGAGGGTTCCAAGGACGTCGGGCCAAGATCCAGGTTTGCCCCGGTCGAAGGATTTTCAGCTCGAAAAAGAGACTAAGTCCGAAGGTAAAAATCTCCACCGAGGGGCTCCAGCGACGCGTATCCGAAGAAGAGTTCCAGGAGGTCGGATTGGACTGGCAGGTTCGTCCCGCTGAAGAAAATCTTCAGAAAAACGACTAAGTCCTAAGGTAAACTTTTGCTGAGCCAGGCTCCATCGCGGTCGGCCTTAAACTTTTACTTTGCCCCGGTCGAGGTGCGACCAGATGACCAGATTGGAACTTTTTGTTTCTGTGCGCTAGAAAGCATTTATTCTTTAAAATTTCATATCTCCGGTTCCCCTTATCCAATTCTATTCAGTTTTGCGTCATTTTAAAGATATAAATATAATCTATTTTCATAAATTGGTTTTGGATTTTTAAACTGTTTCCTGTGTTTTATGTAATTACTGTTTTGTGATATTTGAATGCTTTACACTCTGTCTCCTAAGTTAAGCCTTGTCGCTCGTTGCCAAGCTACCAATGGTTGAGCTGGGTTTAATTTGCTGAGACCTAACTGGACCTAAGTGGAGGTTAGTGGCCTGTTGCTAAGTGTAGGTACCTACCTGCCCTTACCAATAACCCAATTTCCAACACATAGATTATGGGAATTGTTCTCGATCAAAACATGGTTTATTGGTATTTCTTTTACCATCATCAATATTGTGGCAGATTCCCGCAGTCCATGTCTGGTTCCCCATTTTTAAGCTGTGGGTGTACAGCCAAGAGATTCCTGCGTTTTAAGCTGGTCTCATGGGAAATTCAGTTGTAATAAAGATGTTGGGGTTATGGTATGTGCAAGGGCCGCTGCTATTCTGCACCAGCAATATGACCTGTCATGCTCGTTGGTGTCGGATGAAGCAGGCTACAATTGGACTTGGTGTTTTTCGACAATGTGTAGTTATGTGCACTCTTTGAAATACCATTCAAGGAGAAAGGTTATCTTGTGGTAGGTCAGAGGGAAGCTATGAGAAAAAATGCAGTACGTCATCTTATTCTGCTCTGTCTGAAAATTCCTGAATTGGGCATTTTCTCACCTGCTCTTTTCTTCTACAACTATCAGTTTCTTCTGTGCATTACAAAGATCCAAGGATCGCCCAGAGGAGGAAGTTGCAGGGAGTTGCTGTGATGAAACTATGTGGATTAGAAGGGTATATGGTGGGTTGTGGTGATGGAATCAAGGCACTGTGGTGGCATCAGGAATAGAGTCTTTTAAGATTGTTCATTTTACATTGGGATTCGACAAAGTTTTATGCAAAACAGACAGTCAAGTTATAGTTGTCTTAGTTCATAGCGTGCAGTCACGTAGGTTCAATATGATGCATAAGGAGTAAATACATTTCTACTCACAAGAAGATTAAAATGAGGTGTGTGTAAATTTTGCCCTTGAACTATGAGTGAAGGTGCTAAACATTGCACATCCTGAAATTTGTGCTCTATGCTGCAGTTTCCAAATTTTCCATATTCTGTTGTGCAGAGAATGACTGCACAAAAGTGTTTTTCAGTTTTCTTGCTTAATTTTGAATGTTATGTAAGATGCCTTCCTTTAGTTTTTTACATCTTTGCATTCTTTATGAAGCTAATGAAGATTCCAACATTTTAAAATAATTTCGCTGTCCTGTACAACAAAATACTTTGTAAAGTTGCCCACACTAACGAACAAGTTGTAATCACAATTAAATTCATGAATTATAGTTATTATGCTCAAATAGTCAACACTGAGGGGCATATTTATACTCTGTCTGTGCTGAATTAGCATCATTTTTTTAAACGAATTCAGCGCAAACTCAATGCCATATTTATATTTTGACGCTAGGCTCATCTAATGTCTAAATATTGGTGTTAATTAATTTTTTGTATGCTTGAAATCTCCTTGTGTCAATGTGATGCAAGGTAGGTGTTCCCGTCCATAAAATGACTCTAACCCCTAGCGCCATATTTATCCACCTGGGCAAAAATGACATACAGGTGGGTGGCAGACTCAAAAAATTACATTAACACCGATTTGCATCAAAATTTGTTGCCTAGGTCAGGGCAGGCATTAAAATGAGGCAAACTCATCACTACTGAAGGAGAACATACAGAAGCAACATTACCAACCAACAGGCGAAGATGTCGGTGTTACTGATCCAGCTTGCAAGACAAATCAGAGGACAGCAACAACTGCAGCAATCACCACCACTACAACGCGGCCCTCAAAGGCAATGCAGAAGGCAGGAGAGGGTCTTCAGAACCAGGATAACCCTCCTTTGCCTCAGGGACCAGGACATCATTAGGACCTACAGACTGAACCGGCAAGCCATACTATACCTGCTGCACCACATTGAGCCACAAATCACAGCTAGCCTGCAGACCCCACACAACATACCACCTCTGACAAAGCTGCTAGCTGTCCTACACATGCTGGCAAGTGGCTCATTCCAAACAACGGGTGCCCTGGTTGCTGCTGTCTCACAGCCGTCATTCTCTGCATTTCTGCAAAAGGTGTTAGAAGCTATAATCTCCCTGACACCCCCTCACATCAGCTTCCCCAACACCAGTTTCCATCAAATCATGGCTTCTTGCATGTGCTCGGTGCAATTGACTGCACCCATGTCCGGCTCGTACCACCTGCAGCAACCAAGCACTTATACCGGAATCACAAGCACATGCATTCCATTAATGTGCAGGCCATAGTCGACCACCGGGGACTATTCATAAGCATCTTGGCCAAGTATCTTAGGAGTTTCCATGATGCCTTCATATTCTGGCACAGCAGGATCAATGAAAAATTCCAAGATGGATAATATGGAAATGGCCTACTTGTGGGTAAGTCAACAAACCTAGCAATATGCACACAACACACCAAGCCTGTAGGACACACAAGACATACACTACTGCATTAACACATGGCCAGGATAACACAGATGTGCAGGTAACAACCGATATGCACCATGCTGCAGTACAGCACAATCAGTGCACACCACAAACACATAAACCCACATGTTCGTAACACACCCACAAATTGACAGGCACACCACGTGAAGGACAAGTGCAGACATATACACTTTGCTAAGAGAAGGACTACACAGAGCACTACAAGTGCCCACAGGTTGCCTACTACGTAGACTTCACACACAGTACACCAAACAAAGAACAACAGAGCCATGTCAATGGCATACACCATGCCCATGTCATGTAAGTTCCATATAGGAACAGGTCCCTCAAGTCCTGCCGTGCAAATCATTGCCAGAACAAATATCAAAAACCAGACAACTGCTGCCTGTCTCAACTACCTCTCATCAACACATACCTGACTTACCTGTAGTGTGCAGAGACGTCTGCCTGACACATTGACTCTCACACAAAGGAATACAAGATCAATGTCCATCACATAACATGTTCCTGATGTGTGAGAAGTGGTACCACACCTACTGTAGTGCCACCTCACATACACCACTTGCTGATCCACAACACCATCATGTCTGTACCAGATACAATAAATGGCCCACCATGGGGCAGAGTCATTGTCAGACAGTGCAGAACAAGGATGCCATAGTGGGACCCTGTAGGAGAATACAGGACATCACTGACCTCACATGCACTGTGCCAAGGGACACATTTGCTAAGTAGCTGAGCTCCATCCCATAGCCTGCACTGTGCATGTGTTAACAGTATAAATGCTGATTCATGTGTTGGAAGATAGGAGAGACATTGGTAGTTATGTTGATCATCCTGTAACATTGGGATACTCACCCTTGGACAGCTCATGGCTGCCACAAACATTAGCTGCCACTCTGGATCATCAAGGGACCTATGTAAAAGCCCACAGTGCCGTTGTCATGGCCTGCACTGTATGTACAACTTTGCAGATGACCATTTGTTAATGTCTTGAAGCCACATTGTAAATCAGCCACCCTCCCATGCAATATGTAGCGTGTAAAGGGTGTGCAATGTGTTTTGCTGCAGGGCTGTCACCACAAGGTGCATAGCATCATAATGCTGACTCAGATGTAGGTGTCACCTAAAATCTGAGGCAGTGCCAACAACAAACACCAACCCAGGGGTGCTGTTTGCAGGTTGCAATAAGGAGGTAGATTGCGCTTTGAATCAGATGATTGTGCCACCAATGCATGCTGCATACTGCTGCACACACAGAAAGAGACAATTGGCCATCAAAACAGAATATGTATAAGGCGGTATCCCTTCCTGCACAGATACATCCACCTCCACGAGGCAGCTAGCCAAGTACCCTGGTGCAAGGTAGATAGTGTAGATGCACGGCTGCATATGAGCAACTGGTGCAGGGGACAACAAAGGGCTGCCTAGTAACATGTCACACATGGGGCATTCTTGCATAGTCTGAATATTGCAGGACAGTGCACCCAATTTTAGAGACATGTTGTGCATTGTCACTTACCAATTTCTAAAGCCCTAAGTGTCGCACATCAACTGCAATGACACATGTCAAAATGTATGAGATGTCCAGCCTCTGTAGTGCTACCATGTTGTATCCTCATCTGACCCCACTATGTTGTGAGGATGTGTCATGTCCCCTCTAGTGATAGCCCAGTGATACAAAGGTGCACTACTCAACGCATGGTACATACATACTGACCATCAGTTTGGAATCCAAATCACATGTGACAGGTCCTTGAGCCAAACACAAGATTGTCATGTCCAACAACCCAGTGCTGAGGAGACCTTACACAAGGATAGGAACTCACAGCATACCAGAAACACATATGAGTCACAATCAACTCAAAATATCAACTGCCATGCTACATGACAAACCTGTTGCAAGCCTTAACAAATTACTCCTTTAAACTTTTGCAGCGGATCAAGGTTATGGCATACAGCCATGGATAATGACCTCATTTCCCAACCCAAGCACTGCAGCAGATCGTACATATAATGAGATACATCGGAGGACACCGACCATTGTGGAGAGGATATTTGGGCCCATATTTATATTTTTCTTTAGCCCCATTTTTGTCATGTTTTGATGCAAAAGCAGCGCAAACTTACAAAATATAATAGTATTTTCTAAGTTTGCGCTGCTTTGCATCAGAAAATGACACAAATGTGGCGCAAAAAAAGTCTAAATATGGGCCTTGGTATCCTGAAGTCCAGATTCAGGTGCCTAGACATCACAGGAGGCAGCCTCCCATATGCTCCAAACATCATCTGCAAGATCATAATGACATGTGCTACCCTGCACAATATATGTGTGTGCGGATGAACGTCCCGTTTTATGAGCAGGTTGATGACCTGTTTGAGGAGGAGAGGGAGGATGGTGGTGAAGAAAATGGGGGGGAACAGCACAACACAGCTGCTGGGATAAGCCGCAGACTGCACTTCGTTGAGAACTTCTTCACTTAATAATCAAGTAACTCACCTTGTAAATTTTGTCAATAAACACCTTACTTATTCACACAATCCGGCTTTGGTCTCTTCAATCTCCACAACATAAACCTCAGGATTGTGAGTCCAACCTCAGGGAGCATGTTACAGACACTAATCTGAAAAGTACTGTAGCTACATCACATGTGATGTGTAAAATTGTACTGCTACCATCACACACATCACAAATAGCCTCATCACTTGAATGTGACAACTGAAGGACACAAACTATGGACCACAACATATGAATTACATCATCCACGTTGCCAACTTGTACAACAATAGCTCATCACACACAACTTCAACATCTCCAAATAGGAGGTTAACAAGGGCCCCACACATGAGGCAGTGGTTGTCAAAATCAGTCCCGCCACAGGGCCAATCCTGACATAGGGTACACCCGACCTCACACTTTGCATGGACACGTCTGTGGAATGCACATCAGAATGGATGAGAACATATGCAGCTAGGGCTGCAGGACCACCACACAAAAACAACAACGATTGCTCAATGTAATGAGTTTAATCAAACATTTGAGTTCAAGGCATGATATGGGTGGAATGTAGGCAGAGTGTGTCAATCACAGTATGTACCAAATATGTACACATGTCAGACATATGTGTAGTCCACACAGAAGTCACCATAAACTCAAGATCTACATTTGGAAACAGTTGTCAGGTAACATTTCCTGCATAGCACTCAT
Organism: Pleurodeles waltl; assembly: GCF_031143425.1. Classification (NCBI taxonomy): domain Eukaryota; kingdom Metazoa; phylum Chordata; class Amphibia; order Caudata; family Salamandridae; genus Pleurodeles; species Pleurodeles waltl. The sequence continues at coordinate 1,448,684,868 of NC_090447.1, read as the reverse complement.
CAGCCATCATCAACAATGCCCGAGCTGTGTATGTTGTCTTAAACGTCATGCTCTGTAAGGCAACACATCACATAAGTAAATACAATTCACAATCACATACCAGAACTGTTGCATAGTACTGACTGCCAAACATATGTGGATACAATGTTGTCACACATGCATACATATGCACGACGTGCAAATATTTGCATGCTGTTGACTCTGTAACACACACATCGGTATAACATGTCAATCACAGGTAAATCACATTGTTACATGGACTACCACATGTGGCCATGAACAATATGCTACACTGCAGCACAGCCCATTCCATTAGTATGATGATACAGGGCGCATCCATAGACAATGGAACAAAATCACGTAATCAGGAATAGAGTCAAACAAATTGACGCAAATGTGTTGAAAACATCCACAAACGCAAAGTATATGACCCATGGGCCTTTAGCGTGAATTCCACCTTCACACTCATCTCAATGCAGATTTTGGATTAATTTGACGCCTAAAGTTAATGCGTAAAAAAATATATACATGAAGGTCATAAGTCTGAAATACTCACACAAATATCACATATGTCAAATTAATACACGCATAACTGTAGGAGGCTGGACTGGCTTGTAGTGAGTACCAAGGGGTACTTGCACCTTGCACCAGGCCCAATTATCCCTTATTAGTGTATAGGGTGTCTAGCAGCATAGGCTGATAGATAATGGTAGCTTAGCAGAGCAGCTTAGGCTGAACTAGGAGACGAGTGAAGCTCCTACAGTACCATTTAGTGTCATATGCACAATATCATAAGAAAACACAATACACAGTTATACTAAAAATAAAGGTACTTTATTTTTATGACAATATGCCAAAGTATCTTAGAGTGTACCCTCAGTGAGAGGATAGGAAATATACACAAGATATTTGTACCCAATACCAACAATATGCAGTATAGTCTTAGAAAACAGTGCAAACAATGTATAGTTACAATAGGGTGCAATGGAGACACATAGGGATAGGGGCAACACAAACCATATACTCCAAAAGTGGAATGCGAACCACGAATGGACCCCAAACCTATGTGACCTTGTAGAGGGTCGCTGGGACTATTAGAAAATAGTAAGGGTTAGAAAAATAGCCCACCCCAAGACCCTGAAAAGTGAGTGCAAAGTGCACTAAAGTTCCCCAAAGGACATAGAAGTCGTGATAGGGGAATTCTGCAGGAAAGACACAAACCAGCAATGCAACAACGATGGATTTCCAGTCAAGAGTACCTGTGGAACAAGAGGACCAAGTCCAAAAGTCACAAGCAAGTCGGAGATGGGCAGATGCTGTAGTGCTTTCCTCTTATTTAGTTTCTAAGCACTAACATAACACAACAGAAATGCACTTCTGAGGTCAAAGAAGACTTTTATTGTTGTTAATTCTTCCCCAACCACAATATTTATGAATGACGAATTAGTAGCTTTCAAGTCCGCGTTAATCAAACAAAATATATCAGTTTGCAATATACACAGCAGGTTATATTTATAAGATATTGAATGCAAAGCAAAACAAATACTTCACCGTGTGGGAACTATCTACAGCTTCATCTTTCTAAGGTCTGCAAGCTGATGACCCCTGTCAGCTGCGAGAAAGAGAGATTCATCTACCCACACGGGATTGCTGGCAGCCTGCGCCAAGCTCCAGCACGAGGTCCGGCAGATTCGAATCTGACCCTCTGCAGCCTGTTACATTCGTTACAAAGGTGTGCCCCCTCCTCTCAGACCTGGGAAACTGAGCAAGCCTTTTGGAGACTGGCCAGGTCTCCAAGACTACTCCTGTTCCCAAGCTCAAGCAGAGAGAACAACACCCATGTACTCTCTCTTATCATGTCTAGTCTACTGTGAGAAAAACATCTTGGTTCTCTGGTGCAAAAACACAGCTTGGAAAAATACAGCTTTGATTCTCAACTGCAATGTCTAACTCCACGTTAAAGGCAATGGGCAGCTAACCTAGATATCAAATGCAATGTCATGTTAAAGGCAATAGGCAGCTAACCTAAATATCAAATGCAATGTCTAGTGTCATGTCAAAGCCAATAGGCAGCTGAGCTGAATACAAAATGCAATGTATAATATCATGTCAAAGCCCATAGGCAGCTGAGCTGAATATAAAATGCAATGTATAATATCATGTCAAAGCCAATAGGCAGCGGAGCTGAATACAAAATGCAATGTCTAATATCATGTCAAAGCCAATAGGCAGTCAAGCTGAATACAAAATGCAATATATAATATCATGTCAAAGTCAATAGGCAGAATATCTAATAGCATGTCAAAGTCAATAGGCAGCTAAACTGAATACATCATGTCAAAGCCAATAGGAATGCAATGTCAAAGCCAATAGGTGGCTAGACTGGATACAGCATGTCAAAGCCAATAGGCAGAATACAGAATGTAATGACTAATGCAATGTCAAAGCCCATAGGCGGCTAAACTGAATACAGAAAGCAATGGCTAATGCCATGTCAAAGCCAATAGGCGGCTAAACTGAACAAAACATACCATGTGCTACTGGTGAACATTGAGCAACTAATATGCGCAGTGGTGAAACACAAAGTCATTGGTCAAAACAAAATTTAACAAATGGCAGTACATTCCGCCCTTTGACCAATGAATTTTTGTTTCACATATCTCCTGTTTCAAACAAAAACAAAAAACATCAGCACAAACAAAAAAACATTATGATCAAAGCAATCCCTGTAAAGCAATAGAAGTGAATTAACACATTCATTTCATAACCTTTCACATCAGATACATCTACATAGAAAAGACTGGGCAATTTTTATACTCTGAGTGAGTCTCTAAATCAACAGCGTTAGCAATTTGATGTGGCATGAGTTCTACTCATGTAAAGATGCACGGTCCACCTGAAAGGTTTTCTGGAAGGTAAGCGAAAGTCAGAGTTCCATACGAGAAGGGAAAAAAAAAAAAAAACACAGCTTAGTTCCAGTGGAAGAATGCAATCAAACAAGTTGAACTTGAACTGAAGGCGCAGTTTGCGCAAAATGGATCCATGGTGCTGGCACTTTACTCAGCCAGGTTCAGGTTGGGGGTTCGGTCCCTTCCCCGACCCCACACGCACACACCGGAAGGGGGACCACACAGCACACTCAGGGACAGTGGCGAAACGTGGTAGGATCTGCAAAAGAAACAAGTAGGACTTTTCTTGCAAACAACATTTTTCATTTAAACTGCACCCTTCCTCTTTCTTTCCCTGTTTTATAATCAGCAGGACGTTTTTGGGGCCCTTTGTTATATTCTCTGCAGGTTCTGGAGGGTCACTTGGGGCTTCAGCCCACACATCAGCACTGAGGTTTTTATCTGCTGCACCACAGCTTCCCTTTTCTTGCACTGTCAGAAGGGCTGGGGCAGACTCCTTCTTTAACAAACCTCCATTCACTGCACTTTTGCCAATTTGGGCCATTCTGTCTCCAATTTGTTTGAATGAATCAGATTCTTTTCTAGGTATCAGCATAATTTCGATTTTTCCTTGGTAATCTGCAGCAATCACTCTCCCTAAAACCTGATCAATTTGCCATTTCTGTTCTGGTAACGTTCCTCTCCCCAACTGCTCTGTGACTGCTTGCATGACAGATTGCTTTTGTGCGTGCTGCACAGTTTCTATCAAATCTAGGGGAATGTGCATCTCTCTCATCTCTGCCCACCTGTAAGTGGCCTTTTCTCTCAGCTGTTCACATTTCTGGGGCACCCACTTAGCCATCCACACTAAGGCAGAATTCTGGGTGTACACTTCTCTCTCTGAATTTTTCTCATTAACATCTGCAAGGTAATTGAACCAGTTAGGTGCTAAAACTTTAGCAATGAACCAAAAATCAGCGTAAAAATGACACATCTCACGTAGCTCTTGCTTTAAAATCTGACACACATTATACAACGCTGTTCCTTCTACTGTGCCAGAAAACAACATTTCAGTCAATGAATCATTAGTAAAACAAACATGCTTTTTATCTTCAGTGGACACGAATTCAAATGCTGCACACAATTTCACCGGTAATTATTTTACCTGTGTTACTCTAGCCCTGTCTTGCAAGTACCAGATCCATTGTATGATTCTAGCTAGGGGCACTATTTTCTTCCCTTGTTCTTGAATTACATGTACATAAGTATTTCCTTCTTGCACTGCGCAGAAACCTAAAGTCTGCATTATTTCATTTGCCAAATCACAAGCGCGCAGCTGCATATCATTTTTCACAGTGACCATATACAAAAGTGTTAGGATTTCACTCAAATGAGGGCTATTCTTTTTCCAAAAATCAAACAAGCTAATGAAAGTCGGTGTCTCTTTCTCTAAAATCTTTCGTTTTACTTGTGCATTTTGCAACGGTAACTCGTAAATCACATTCTGGTCTCTCTCGTCCGTGTTATCAGTTAAGGAATGCATTTTGGCTGCCAAAAACCCTGGCTCACACGAAAACTCAGTGCAGCTCGGAGCTGTCTTAACCCCCTCATTACTGGAATGGGACAAGAAAGATTCTTCAAAAACAGCAGTTTTATAACTTTCAGTCTTATTTTGAATTATTGTATCCTGGCTAATTTGCTCACGTAAATTCCTATTTTCATGTTCCAACTGCCTACATTTCTCCTGCATTTCTCTGTAAGCAGATAAAGGTATCCAGACCTTTCTGTCATCATTACTTCCAAAACACACGTTTTCTACATTTGTACAACAGGAATTATTTCTCAAAACACCATCAGGCATTTTAGCTACACATGCATTTTCTTCTGTAATTCCCCAAACAGAAAACAATTCACAGTTTTTCTTAGCACCATCAGGCAGTTTATCAACACATGTATTCTCAGACATGGTCTGCCGTGCTACTGTGATTCTCCAAAAAAACAATTTCTGTAATTCTCCAAACAACAAAAACAATTACACTTTTAAAGTGTGCACTTAGAAATCTACCAACTCGTCAACACCCTCTTAATCACCTCTTAATGACCGACCCCACTCCTGGTACCAATTGTAGAGCTTTCCTCTTATTTAGTTTCTAAGCACTAACATAACACAACAGAAATGCACTTCTGAGGTCAAAGAAGACTTTTATTGTTGTTAATTCTTCCCCAACCACAATATTTATGAATGACGAATTAGTAGCTTTCAAGTCCGCGTTAATCAAACAAAATATATCAGTTTGCAATATACACAGCAGGTTATATTTATAAGATATTGAATGCAAAGCAAAACAAATACTTCACCGCGTGGGAACTATCTACAGCTTCATCTTTCTAAGGTCTGCAAGCTGATGACCCCTGTCAGCCGCGAGAAAGAGAGATTCATCTACCCACACGGGATTGCTGGCAGCCTGCGCCAAGCTCCAGCACGAGGTCCGGCAGATTCGAATCTGACCCTCTGCAGCCTGTTACATTCGTTACAAAGGTGTGCCCCCTCCTCTCAGACCTGGGAAACTGAGCAAGCCTTTTGGAGACTGGCCAGGTCTCCAAGACTACTCCTGTTCCCAAGCTCAAGCAGAGAGAACAACACCCATGTACTCTCTCTTATCATGTCTAGTCTACTGTGAGAAAAACATCTTGGTTCTCTGGTGCAAAAACACAGCTTGGAAAAATACAGCTTGGATTCTCAACTGCAATGTCTAACTCCACGTTAAAGGCAATGGGCAGCTAACCTAGATATCAAATGCAATGTCATGTTAAAGGCAATAGGCAGCTAACCTAAATATCAAATGCAATGTCTAGTGTCATGTCAAAGCCAATAGGCAGCTGAGCTGAATACAAAATGCAATGTATAATATCATGTCAAAGCCCATAGGCAGCTGAGCTGAATATAAAATGCAATGTATAATATCATGTCAAAGACAATAGGCAGCCGAGCTGAATACAAAATGCAATGTCTAATATCATGTCAAAGCCAATAGACAGTCAAGCTGAATACAAAATGCAATATATAATATCATGTCAAAGTCAATATGCAGAATATCTAATAGCATGTCAAAGTCAATAGGCAGCTAAACTGAATACATCATGTCAAAGCCAATAGGAATGCAATGTCAAAGCCAATAGGCGGCTAGACTGGATACAGCATGTCAAAGCCAATAGGCAGAATACAGAATGTAATGACTAATGCAATGTCAAAGCCCATAGGCGGCTAAACTGAATACAGAAAGCAATGGCTAATGCCATGTCAAAGCCAATAGGCGGCTAAACTGAACAAAACATACCATGTGCTACTGGTGAACATTGAGCAACTAATATGCGCAGTGGTGAAACACAAAGTCATTGGTCAAAACAAAATTTAACAAATGGCAGTACAGATGCCCAGGAAATGCCAGCTGCGGGTGCAAAGAAGCTGCTACTGGACAGTAGAAGCTTAGGTTTCTGCAGGAACGACAAGGGCTAGAGACTTCCCCTTTGGAGGACGGATCCCACACGCCGCGGACAGTCGTGCAGAAGTATTTTCCCGCTGAAAGACCGCCAACAAGCCTTGCTAGCTGCAAATTGTGCGGTAAGGGTTTTTGGACGCTGCTGTGGCCCAGGAGGGACCAGGATGTCGCAAATGGCGTCAGGAGACAGAGGGGACGTCAAGCAAGACAAGGAGCCCTCTTAGCAGCAGGTAGCGCCCGGAGAAGTGCCAGAAACAGGCACTACGAGGATGCGTGAAACAGTGCTCACCCGAAGTCGCGCAAAGGAGTCCTACGTCGCCGGAGAACAACTTAGGAGGTTGTGCAATGCAGGTTAGAGTGCCGTGGACCCAGGCTGGACTGTGCACAAAGGATTTCTGCCGGAAGTGCACGGAGGCCGGAGTAGCTGCAAAAGTCGCGGTTCCCAGCAATGCAGTCTGGCATCTCCACCAAACTTGGACTGAAGAGTCACTGGACTGTGGGAGTCACTTGGACAGAGTTGCTGGATTCAAGGGACCTCGCTCGTCATGCTGAGAGGAGACCCAGGGGACCGGTGATGCAGTTCTTTGGTGCCTGCGGTTGCAGGGGGACGATTCCGTCGACCCACGGGAGATTTCTTCAGAGCTTCTAGTGCAGAGAGGAGGCAGACTACCCCCACAGCATGCACCACCAGGAAAACAGTCGAGAAGGCGGCAGGATCAGTGTTACAGAGTTGCAGTAGTCGTCTTTGCTACTATGTTGCAGTTTTGCAGGCTTCCAGCGCGGTCAGCAGTCGATTCCTTGGCAGAAGGTGAAGAGAGAGATGCAGAGGAACTCGGATGAGCTCTTGCATTTGTTATCTAAAGTTTCCCCAGAGACAGAGACCCTAAATAGCCAGAAAAGAGGGTTTTGCTACTTAGGCGAGAGGATAGGCTAGCAACACCTGAAGGAGCCTATCAGAAGGAGTCTCTGACGTGACCTGGTGGCACTGGCCACTCAGGGCAGTCCAGTGTGCCAGCAGCACCTCTGTTTCCAAGATGGCAGAGGTCTGGAGCACACTGGAGGAGCTCTGGACACCTCCCAGGGGAGGTGCAGGTCAGGGGAGTGGTCACTCCCCTTTCCTTTGTCCAGTTTCGCGCCAGAGCAGGGCTAAGGGGTCCCTGAACCGGTGTAGACTGGCTTATGCAGAATTGGGCACCAAAAGTGCCCATGAAAGCATTTCTAGAGGCTGGAGGAGGCTACCTGCCTTCACACCATTTTCCAAAGGGAGAGGGTGTAACACCCTCTCTCAGAAGAAGTCCTTTGTTCTGCCATCCTGGGACAAGCCTGGCTTGACCCCAGGAGGGCAGAAACCTGTCTGAGGGGTTGGCAGCAGCAGCAGCTGCAGTGAAACCCCAGGGAAGGCAGTTTGGCAGTACCAGGGTCTGTGCTACAGACCACTGGGATCATGGGATTGTGCCAACTGTGCCAGGATGGCATAGAGGGGGCAATTCCATGATCATAGACATGTTACATGGCCATATTCGGAGTTACCATTGTGAAGCTACATATAGGTAGTGACCTATATGTAGTGCACGCGTGTAATGGTGTCCCTGCACTCACAAAGTCCGGGGAATTGGCCCTGAACAATGTGGGGGCACCTTGGCTAGTGCCAGGGTGCCCTCACACTAAGTAACTTTGCACCTAATCTTTACCAGGTAAAGGTTAGACATATAGGTGACTTATAAGTTACTTAAGTGCAGTGTAAAATGGCTGTGAAATAACGTGGACGTTATTTCACTCAGGCTGCAGTGGCAGGCCTGTGTAAGAATTGTCAGAGCTCCCTATGGGTGGCAAAAGAAATGCTGCAGCCCATAGGGATCTCCTGGAACCCCAATACCCTGGGTACCTCAGTACCATATACTAGGGAATTATAAGGGTGTTCCAGTAAGCCAATGTAAATTGGTAAAATTGGTCACTAGCCTGTTAGTGACAATTTGGAAAGAAATGAGAGAGCATAACCACTGAGGTTCTGGTTAGCAGAGCCTCAGTGAGATAGTTAGTCACTACACAGGTAACACATTCAGGCACACTTATGAGCACTGGGGCCCTGGCTGGCAGGGTCCCAGTGACACATACAACTAAAACAACATATATACAGTGAAAAAATGGGGGTAACATCCCAGGCAAGATGGTACTTTCCTACAATAACAGAAAACGTGACGCACAGGGACAGGAAGTAATGTAATAGGAAATTCTGTTTACAGGCATGGTACAGTGGCTGTACTTTCACTTTCCTTTTACAGTTTGTGCCTCTTTTGACTGTGTGGTTGTGTCCTGGAGTTGGTGGTGTGCTTTTGCTCAGTATTGTATATTATGGTGTCCCTCCTGTTGTGTTTTTTCTATTTTTGACTGTACTTTGTCCCAGTGTCACTAAATGTGTGTGTTTTTTGTGTGTGTCATTGTACTTGTACTGTGGGATGTCTGTTCGGGATAGTTGATAAGTTGGGTTAGTTGGGATTAATTTTTAGGCCTTAAGTTTTCTTTCTATTCATTTTTTTATTTTTATTATTGTTGTCAACCTGTACCTGATAGATATGTCTGGTAGGGGGAGGTTGACAAGGATGGGGGAGGAGGAGCTGGGAGTCTTCGTGTGGCTGGTAGCCCACTACCTGCCATTAATGTTGGAGATGGGGGGGGGCATGTAATCCAACAAGCACCAGCTCAAGCATTGCTGGGAAGATCTGGTGGCCAGGGAGCAGGATCTGCTTGACCATCATGGTGTGGTGATCGGTGGCCCTGTTGGTGAGTCTCCCATTGCCATACTATTTACTGTTCACCACTCTTCAATGACAGAAGCAGATGTGTTGCAGTGCTGCATGCAATGCTTGTGGACAGGTTGCATACAACCAGAATGAAGTCTAATTGCACAAGTCTAAACATGGAGTTCACATGTCCTACTATTTTACCAATGCAGGTCAAATGTTTGGTGAGTCATGCACAACCATCACTAAGTCACACATTTCAGGGGCCATGGCAACACCTGTGCCCAGCATAGTGTCATGTATGATACGCCAAGACACCGCCAGCATACCATATTTAACTGTATTGTGTCAACAAAGTGGGGCAATCCATGTATAGTGCTACATTGTCATTATTTCACACACATGATCCCTGCCATTATGTTAGCAAAGGGGGCTTACCCTCCTTAGGGGGCACTGGGGCATTTGATACCATTAGACAACTTTGCCACATAAGTCATGACTTACTCAACGCATGATCATTGCAGACTAGAAATTGAGCCTCATGTCCATCACAAAGTGCCTCTGGGTGCCTTGCAGGACAAGCCAGAATACCTGAGTCAGTTGTCTTGCAGACCACCTGGATAGTGTCATGTATTTGCCACCCAACTCCCCCTCATACCATTGGAGTTTCTTCTTCTATACATTGGCCACTTATGGTTGTTGCAGGGTGTAGCACTACATGAGTCTCAGGCCCAGTGTAAGTGTGCAGATGTGTGGCTCTCACTCACATGAGTGTCAGTGTCATCATGAGTTTGCAGTGGTGTGTCTGTTGCACTGTCTTACACCAGGATAACTAGCTCATTCCTCTAAAATAATACACACTGTAACATGTTCTCCACTAGTAGTGACAGTGATATCACACTAAGCATGGTTTTCCATTCATATCTTACAGGTGGACCTGCCCAATACACCATTGACGAAGTAGCAAGATTTGAAGACCCAGATGTGTCCAGTAAGTGTGACAATGTCTGTCCTGTGTAGTGATTGAGGGTTTTTGTGTGAGTAAGTCTTGTGTGTTGCACACAATGCTAGAAGTGATGAGCTGTCAAATGATCAGATATCACTGGATGGTGACATTGTGTCCCATTTAAGAGTTCACATCCACGAGCAGAGAGTCATATCTTGTGAGGCTTGTGGTGCTGAATGGGCAGCATAGTGTAAACAAGGCAAGGACAAGTCACATGTAAGCCCATATGTGACTAAGAAGTGCACCGCTGTGAGAATATTGGCACTGGGACCCACCGTCATTCTCACAACACAATGATGCACCATTTTGAACACAAATTGTTGCATCCCTGTATTGTAATGTATATGTAGGACTGGGTGGGCAATTGTCCCCCAGCACGGTGCTTCATATTTTGTACTCCATCTATGTGACACTTATGTGGAATGTAATAGGCATGCATGCAGGTCAAGGCCAGGCGTATGTTGGCATGGATATGGGTGTGTAAGGAATAGTATTGGCAGATCAAGTATTTATGGGTGTCTACACCTGGACACATGAATGTTGATATGATAGACCTATGGATACCAGCTTCCTAGTTGGCAGCCCTCCTAACATATGGTCCACTTCCTGACTCCATGTATAAGTGGGCATGCCTTGGTGGATGACCTGGACAGTTGAGATGATGGATTGCACGGCCATCCCTCCTGAGGCACAGGGGGAGAAGAACAACAAATTTGTAGGTAGATGTGATTCTCACAGTGTTGGTGACAGCTATTTTGATCAGGCTTGCATGTGTATCTATAAACACTGACCTCTTATGGTTACCAACTGCCTCCCATACTCACAATAACATATTCAAGTTACTGGTGATGTATGGTTGAAAATTGACACAGATGATGAGGAATATTGGCCTTGATCTATGTGAAGTTGATGCTGCCTTTGCATTGTTTCACATGGCACAAAATCAATGCACACCTAATTTGCTTTGGTTCCTAATCTTGTTGTGCGTCGCTTTGGTGTCAATGTAATGATGGTAAAGCAGCGTTGTCGTTGTATTTATCAGGGCCATTGTTTTATCCGGAATGTGAGTTGGAGTGCATGTGCAATTAGATGTAGAGTGTAAGCTAATAATCTGTACATACTCCAAAGAATGGTGACACTGATGGTTGCCTGTCTCAACAGCTGCCAACATGAACAATGAGGAAATGCAGGCATTTTAGAAGAGGGCAGTCTGCTATAGGCACATCCTGGCAGTGGAATCTGGGTTCCGGGGGATGGCACGTCGCTATCGCCGGGAGCGATCTACAAGGGAATGGTGGCATTCATCCAAGGGGGACCCACACTGGCCACAAAGAGAGGTCCAAGCTCCACAGCCGTGCAGGGGCGCACAGCTGCCACCACCACTACAGCCCCCGCTGCTACAGCCACAACATCTGTGCTACAGTCCACCTCACCTGCTGCCATGGATATGAATGTAATAAAGGAGTTACAGAGGGATGTGACACTGGTCCTTAAAAAGTTGGAGAGTGTGGAGACGGAGGTACAGAAGAACACTAAGAGACTGAAGTTCATAAAAAGAAAACTCAAGAGGGCCAATCTGTAATTGGCTTAATGACGGTTGCACCCGCTTCTGTCCCCTCACTCCTCATTTGTTTTAAAGTTTTATAGTGGGTTTTAGGGAGTTTGTGTCAGTATGAATCAGGTTAGTAGTTTAGTTATGATAAGTAGGTTTGGTCGGTGGGTCTTCTACTTTTTACATGTAACTTTGTGGGTGGGTGGGTGGGGGTAATGTTGGGCCATTTATGTGCTGTATGTAAAACAATATATAAAAAATAAAAAACAATACCCAAAAATGTAAATATTTGTTTAGATATAGGTAGTATATATGAAGTTTTATATATGTTGACCTGCATGTGTCTCGTGATATAAGGGGGTGGAGGGCTAATGTTTAGAATGTGTTGTTAAATGTGTTAGGTAAGTTTAGCATAGGGTAGTTAGGCTCAGTTGTTGGTTATGTACAGTTAGGATAGTTTAGGTTAGAATAGGTGTTCTTCCTTCTTTTTAGTTTATTGTAATTCTTATTAAAAATCTTTGGGTAATCCCTTGCTTCATGTGTCATATGCTTGGGTCTCCGGGTCTTCCCATGAGTGTACAGTGAAAATTGTGTGTTGACCTAGAGATCCTATCCTCCCTCCAGATCCCTCTCTTGACATGTTCATCACCTTCTTACGACGGGGCTGTCACATTGGCAGCTACAACACATCTACTTTTCTATGCATCTGCCATCCAGTGTACCCACCACTCAAGGTCACTATGTTAACCATGTGTTGGAAAGGTAGGTGTGGTAATTCAGCTCTCATTGTTTGGGTCCTGTGTCGGAATGTTGGGCACTGTGGGACATCTGACAACAGCCTGCATTTCTATACTGCTAAACTGACCAGTGCTAATTACAGATGAGCTTAAGTACCTCTGTTTCACACCAATGTGTTCTACTGGTACTCCCAGATGACAATATTGCCCGAGAACTGTTTCACAGCCATTTCTGCCGTATGTAGTAGGTGAACCATACATGCGTTCAACATTTTTGACATACTCAGTGAATTGCTTGCAGGGCGTGAGACCAGCATCGACGTTCATCATGTAGGTACCTTGTGCGTCGATATGTGACCCCACATTCCTGCACTCTTGTACTGACAATGTGTGACTAAAGACATGTTACCCATATCACAATTCCTAAGCGTAGTAGATGTGCCACAACACACAAAGACATGCTGGTTGTGTAGGTGGTGTTAATTTACAAGAGTTGTAGTGCAATATTTACAATGTTTAGGTCTGTGACCCCATTAGTGAAATCCATACAATTGTGACACAACACAATTCCAGGGTTGAGGGACATGTTATGGGACATGCTTGGGTAAAGGGTCATTCAGTGCAGGGGAACATGAATTGCCCACTGAAAAGTTAGAGACAATTGCAGTCCATAACGTAAAGGTCAACAGTGTGTCGGTGAAGAGTGCATATCTCCAACTGTGCTAACACTAGCATGATATCAAGCACAGTACAAAGGAAAACACTGCCCATTTGGCATGGGCTGGTTCTACTGGGAACTCCAGCGGGTGAAGATGATCTGATCCACATCTTCATCCTCCGATGAGTGAGGTGTCTCCTCTGCCCTTAATTGTGGTATTGGGAAGGTAGAGGGGGCCACACACACTTCAGTGGTTGGAGATGTGGACTCCCAATTCCCGGCAGCTACCATCTGTGGACAACATATGGCATCACTGCAGCAAGGAGGAACTGCTGATTTTTTAGTATAACAGCAACATCCCTGTGGTAGGCAGCCATGTCTGCCCTGAGGAAGACCATTTCCCTATGCATGGAGTCCATCTTGTTCTCAAGCATGCTGATGCCAGTTTGGGGGGGCATTTGTTGTGGCCTCTCCGTCATGGCAGCAGCTACGTCTCTCAGACACCGCTGCACTTCATGTATTGGGGAGTGTGTGCCTCAGTTGGCTGCAGTCTGTTTAGTAGCCGTAACGATGCACGTGTGCATACCCTCTAGGCTGACTGCCATAGTTTGCATCCCCACCCGCACCTCCTTGGCCAGCTCCCGCTGTACTCCTACCACTGTCCTCTCAAAGCTGGTCCCTGGGTCCTCGGAGTTCTCAGCTGTGTCGGTGCTGGCAGGTCATGCTATTGGGGTGTTAGGTGGGGCCTCTGGGATGGCTGCTACATTAATACTCCTCCTTGCGACTGGAGGTAGTGTCGGGAGGTTTACAAGGACTTCTTGGAAGGTCTCTTGGCTGATGGTTGTCAGCTGGTCACCCAGGTCATCGGGGTACTCCAAGACAGGCAGATCTGCAGGAGAGCCATCATTGTTTGCAATTAGTTGGTGTAAAATCAGTCTATCTGTGTTGTGGCAGTTGATATGTCACATCACTGACTTGCTATTTGAGGCTCATTGTCATCTTAGTTCCAAAACATTGTTCCTGTACATCATGGCTGCAGTCTATTAGCACTATGTCCCTCCTGCGTGTCACATGAAGGGAAGCCCAGTTTGCGCAATTGGCTGTGTCATATCTTCCAGGTGTGATGTCTATCCTTTTTGTGGCTTGACACCATCTTGTCATTGTCAACCCTCCCTATGCATCGATTTGCATTGTGATGCCTTGCAATGGGTGTTGCTGTGCTCATGCAACATCACCACATATGGCAATTTTCCCCTGTCCCCGTCTTACATGTTTCACATACACCTATCTAGTGCTGAGACCTTGCTGCACCCCAGGGATGGCATTGACGGGGCACTGTGTTCTTGTTACCATTGATAGCTCCACATGCTAATGTTTGTGTAAGTGTGCTACATTGCATAGCACTCATGGACCGAGCAGAGTTAAATTTCATCTTCTGTCTGTGGAGGTGTGTTTGCCTTCCTAGACACCTATGTCCTCCCCCTCAATGAAGCCCTCCTTACACTATGACACATGAGTTCAGCATGGTGGCATTGCAGCTAATTTGACACAAGCACAGGGGTAGACCCAGGGATGGACAGCATGGATATGAAATTTCTGCTGTGTACATCATTATGCATGTGATGGTGCCTGATGGTAAATGAGTATATGGACGTAGCCAGTTAACAGAAGCTAGTTTGAGGTGATTCTGCATGTAGTCACATTGGAACCTCATTTCAAGTGCATCAGTCCTATGGGCACCTGACTGCCATTGTCTATTTGACCACCCCCAACAACACAAGTGGTAGTTGCAACTGTTGTCAATGTGGAGTGCCCCATGGGCCAATGGCCTGGAACTGGCAGGTTTCCAGCAGCTTGCAGACTGGCAATGCCAGTTGTCCTGTGACACCAGACCAGTATGACGTTCAACGCTACCCTCCAGGTCTGTTTCCGCATTTCCACCGGCCTTTGCATAGCGGTGAAACCCCCATGCAAAGGTTGTTGGTGATGGGGTGTGGTGTGCCCCTGGGTGCCCCTGCAAAGCCCATGCACTTGGCATGGGCAGTGCAGGGGGGTCCCATGCCCTGGCCCTTTGCCCTTTCCACTGCCTGTTTTGAAGGGTTGAGTGCAGCGTGTCCTGTTACACCCAATGCACACCAAAACTGGCACTAAGTCTATTTGATCCATCAAGAATGTTGTACTAAGTGCCCCACAGAGCTACCATGAGCAGACAGATTTCCAGCCGCCATCCCAACCTGTGACTCATACTGCAACCTGCAAAGGTTACACTGCACTGGCAGTCTTACTAACACTGGACTTGCCCATGCACCATCCCCGCACATCGATGTGGAATTATACGCCATTATGATCACAGCCATACCCTATGTGTTGTATGTGTGTGTTTATTTCCCCATTCACATGTGTACCACATGGTTGTAATACAACACAAGTACACTGTTCCATACAGAGGAAAGAAAGAAAATTTAGAGTGACCTGAAATATCAGGAGCAAGAACCCTCAAGCATCATAATAGATGTCTGGCATCATCACTGGGTAATGCTCCTCGCCAGGTCGGCAGTGCAATACCTGACGGGCTCCCCACAAGGAGGAGCACTGAACCGTAGTGTTCTGATAGTTACAAATGAAAACTAACTAGCAAGAAAAGTAAGTGCTATCATTCGAGCACCCAAATCCAGTGGAGAGAACAATAGGCTTAAGGATAAAATTGGTAAAACAACCCTACATATATCATCATTTTAATCAATAGTCAGGGATGAAACCAAGATTAAAAACAAGAGAAAGTAATATAATGAGTGTCAATGCTCGATTACTTTCGATGAGAAATAAACTCGGAGAAAAAACCTACTAGGAATCCTCCTTAAACAAGGTCAACATGTTTCGCGTCGTGTGGTCCCTGTGGATCCAATGACGCTTCATCAGGACCAAAATGTTAATGCGCTCTTCTCCAGTCAAATAAAAATCATACTCACAAAAGTTGATTCACTTACATTGTGGAGCAATAGGTTAAGTCACAGTCAGGTCGCCCACCCCTAAGTCGGGAGCAGCCTCCTTGGTAAGTACGTCCCCAAGACTCGGCTATCAGTGCGTGTGCCGAAGGTCCAAATTATGAACCTCATGCAGTTCGAACACTACGGTTCAGTGCTCCTCCTTGTGGGGAGCCCGTCAGGTATTGCACTGGCGACCTGGCGAGGAGCATTACCCAGTGATGATGCCAGACATCTATTATGATGCTTGAGGGTTCTTGCTCCTGATATTTCAGGTCACTCTAAATTTTCTTTCTTTCCTCTGTATGGAACAGTGTACTTGTGTTGTATTGCATTATAGTAGGGAGAGTGTACACTGGACCAATCAATCTCCCGGTCCCTCCCCCCCTCTTACATTATACCACATGGTTGTGTCAGAGTAATTGTGGGCTCAGCCTGTGACTGTTGTGACCTACTGTTTGCTATCTGTGGTACATATTTTCTGTAGTAGCACATTTCAGTTCAGCATCAAGATGTGTGGTTCTACACTACTGCAGTTTAGTTGGTCTGGGTAGTGGCATGTTACCAATGATACAGGACCAGCCTGCTATTCCTCCAGCGCCTGTTCAGTTCATTGTTCCCTGCACCCAGGGGGCACCTTGACTGCATGATGGAGTGGTGTCTGCCTCATGTGCATGTGTTGTCAATGTGCTGTGTGGTGGTGCTACCCGCACATGTCTCGGTACTGTTGGGACAGTTGCAATGACTTTTGTGCTGTGAGATGCAGCACACATGCGTTTGGGCAGTGAGGCAAGGCAATTGCAAGGTGTTACTGCAAAAGACACCACCATGACGTTACCCCAGGAATAGTATTGACTGACTACCTAGTCTCAGATGTCTTGGTCATGTTGGTAGTGTTGATATGATGCAAGGGATGTTGTGATGACACAACCAGGGGCACAGTGATTATACATGCCATCCGTCCCATGTGCTGCATATATACATGTAGGTATTTAGGCCTGGTGTTCAACATATGTCCAGGTTGTGAATGTGTTATGGTGCATGGCACTACCAAGGCGTAGGTACATGTGTAGCTTATGTCAGCATGGTACAATTGCTTAACGTGCATTGTGTCCCTCTGCACTCCTTTGACATGCATTGTGTGAGCCCTATGTGCCTCCCTCCTCTTTAACTTGACATTTTAGCATAAATTTCCCCCATACAACTTACCCTGCATTTGTGGTGTTTCCTGGTAACTTGTGCTGTCCTGTCCAGCGATTCCTGTGACTATTTCCTCCGGGATGACCGCTGCAACCATCTCCTCCATCTTGTCCAAGTCCTCTTGTGGTGCCGGACTCCCACCTCCAATTTGCAGTGCTGCCTTCCTGTTCCTTGCCATTTTTCTTTTGTCCTTCGCTTGCAGTCATGCCAGCATTTCTTGCACTCAGTCACGGTTCTACTTTGCAATGTTTTCTCCGTTAGTGTCTGTATTTGACACTATTGCGGGCAAAAATGGTGCATTTACGTTTTGCAATGTGTTTACATTTCGTAAAACGGATAAGAGTCGGTTTTTCCTCCATTAAAGGCATTTTGCCTTACGACAAGGCGCAGCGGATAACATTGATAAAAATGACTCAAACCTATTTTTAGTGCCACCCGGCGCCATAGTATAAATATGACGCCCGGGTGGCATTAAAAAATGGCACTAGTCAACGCTAAGCTTTTTGACCAAAACTGAATTAGTGCAGTTTTGCGTCAAAAAGTATAAATCAGGGCCTTAGTAGTACAAATCACACAGAGTTAAAGAGTTCCGTATGGTTTGTAGGGGCTACTTGGGTAATATGGTGAGCGGAACCAGAGGCCGTGTATTAGGCAGAGGTGTAGCCCGGGCCCAGAGGCCTGAGTGACCTATTGAATCCTGATTAGTTCTGTATTTCACAGTCCAAACAGCAGCCGGAGGGCCCATTCCCTTCCTTGCACTAGGGCCCATGACACATTGGCTATGCCACTTTGCGTAGGGTTATACACATCAGTACAACACGTATCGGCCGGCTTGTTTCTGGAGGAGGTTACTGTCAGGAATCCGGTGGTACTATTAGTAAAAAGATAGTATCATGCCTATAGTACTGGCGCCAAGTGTACTGCTGGTCCTGTCTTGCTGGTATTTAGACAAGAGGTTAATGATGCCGGCGAACATTTAGGATATGACAATACAGATTATTTGCAATTTATCACGGAATTCGTCATGGAGGACACCATGAACCATGTGATTTTATAGAGTGTTGTGTTGGTGTGTTGTACCAGTATGAAGAGAGAGTAGAAGACCATAGTACTATGAGGGAGTATGGGTAAATGTGCTACTGTGTAGGCTCCTACACACTGAACAGGATAGGCAATGAAATTACACATGAGGTGTTGTGAAAAACAACTATTTCTCTTTAGAAGAATGCTTTAGTGATTTTTTCCAGTGCAGACCCAATGCACATTCATCTTTAGAATAATGTTTTATTGATTTTTTCCAATGCACACACATCTTTAGAAGATTGTTTTATTGATTATTTCCAATGCACACCCAATGCACAATTATCCTTAGAGGAGTGCTTTATTGATGTTTTCCAATGCACCCCCAAAATAGCATGATTGAATTAAGCACGAAATTATTTTCTATTTGACTGGAAATGCTTGAATCTAAAAAGAAAGAGCACACATGCGTTCCTCGGAATCAGGTAAAGAGCAGGACGTTCACGATTTGCTGCACCATGTTATTGACTTCTGTGAAGAAAATAAAAAATGCACTGATTAGCAGTCACTGAACTAACTTTATGACTTATGACAGCAAGAGCATTGGGTAAGAATACAATGCTATTCTGATCCCTCACACATCACATACAGAAAATAATTGATCACAATTGAATACTGACTGGATGTCATGTTGCACTTGATGCACAACGTTAAGTCAAAAAACATTCTGCCACTTAGGTCTGCAAAAAAACTGTTTACATTTAGAATTGCCACAATGAAATACAAAATTTACTTAAATTTGTGGAAAAAGCCATCACAAATTGAGACAAATACTCAGGGGGGTGTTAGACCTGACAGCCTTAGGGTGGTCATCCCCCAACTTTTTGCCTGCCTCCCTCCACTTTTCTGACACTTTTTGTGCTGGTTTTAGGAGTCTGCACACTTTACCACTGCTAACCAGTACTAAAGTGAATATGCCCTCTCCCTTAAATGTGATAACATTGGTTCATACCCAATTGGCATATTTGATTTACTTGTAAGTCCCTAGTAAAGTGCACTACATTTGCCCAGGGCCTGTAAATAAATGCTAGAAGTGGGCTTTCAACACTGATTGTGCCACCCACATAAGTGGACCCTTAACCATGCCTCAGACCTGCCATTGCAAGGCCTGTGTGTGCAGTTTCGCTGCCACTTCCACTTCGACTTAGCACTTAACAGTTCTTGCCAAGCCTTAAACTCCCTTTTTTCTACATATAAGTCACCCCTAAGGTAGGCCCTAGGTAATCCATACGGCAGGGTGCTATGAAGGTAAAAGGCAGGACATGTACATATGTGTTTTTATATGTCTTCGTAGTGAAAAACTCCTACATTTGTTTTTCACTACTGTGAGGCCTGCTTTCATAGACTAGCATTAGGACTAGCCTCATATACCTTTTGAGTGGTAGATTCTGATCTGAAAGGGGTAATCAGGTCATATTTAGTATGACCAGAATGGTAATAGAAAATCCAGCCTATTGGTGAGGTTAGCTTTTATATTACTATTTTAGAAATGCCACTTTTAGACAGTGAGCTTTTCTCTGCAATTAAAGCCTTGCAGACTGTCTCCAATCAACATCTGCTCTGTGCGTGTTGACAGCTCCCTTGTGCACCTCACCCAGACAACCACAAACACAGGACAATCAGTCACATCTGCATTCATCTGCATACTAAATGGGTCTTCCTAGGCTGGAAGGCTGGAGGGCCTGACACTTATATTTCAAAGGCCAGGGCCTGCCCTCACACAAAGGATCCTGGCAGACAGGACTGGGCTGAAAGGGTAACTGCGTCTCTGACCACACCAACTCACACACTTCAGGACCGGAACCTGAACTCTGTCAGAAGACCTGCATTGCTGCCCAAAGGACTCTCTGGACTGCTTTGCTGAGAAGGACTGCTGCCCTTCTGTTGCCCTGCTGCCCTGCTGGCCTCTGACTGTGCTGGAGGGACACTCCCTTTCCCTAAAAGTGCTCTCCAAGGGATTGGATTGAGCTTGACTCCTGTTCTGAAGTCTCAGGGACTGCAAAGACTGCATCTGCAAGCTTTTTGCTAGTACCCGACTCCAGCAACTCCGGAACGACTTCAGCAACGCAAGTCTGACGTTGCCGCGACTGACGTCACTCAAGGTCATCGTGGCTCTGTGAAGTCGACATATCACGTCCTGACAGACTGAAACCAGCGACTCCGCCGGGTCACAAGGAATCGAAGCATCATGGACACCGCCGCACCATCTCCACCTGGTTCGCAGTGCGGAACCGGTGCCTCCCTCTTTAGAAGCCGTAAGGGACTGACGCTGCACCGACTCTAGTGACGCTTCTTTCCGACTCCGTGCAATGTCCTCCGTCTTTTTTAAAAGGTACTATACCTGGGGGTCCGTGTGGCTCCATGACTGGCACCGGTGGTGTCGGATTATTGGGAATGACGCTATGATAGCCCCAGTTGGAGCTTTTGTGTTTTCTAGGTGCTTTAATTGGATTTAATCTTTAAAAATTCATACCTTTGCTTGTTTACATTGGATTTTTATTGTTTCAACAGTATTTTCTTCAGATAATTATTCTCTATTTTTCTGAACCCGTGTGCTGTCTTTTTGTAGTGTTTTCACTGTGTTATTGTACAAAGTTCTGTACAACCACTTTACACATTGTAGGAGGCTGGCCTGGTTGTAGTGGGTGTAGGAGGCTGGCCTGGTTTGTAGTGGGTATCAAAGGTACCTACACCATTTTCCAGGTCCTGTTATCCCTTATTAGTGAAATGTAATTAGTGTCTAGTGTAGGAAAGTACCATCTTGCCTGGCATGTTACCCCTATTTTTACTGTATGTATGTTTGTTTTTGCCTGTGTCACTGGGATCCTGCTAGCCAGGACCCCAGTGCTCATAAAGTATGCCCGGTATGTGTTCCCTGTGTGGTGCCTAACTGTATCACTGAGGCTCTGCTAACCAGAACCTCAGTGTTTATGCTCTCTCTGCTTTTAAAATTGTCACTGCAGGCTAGTGACTAATTTTACCAATTCTGATTGGCATACTGGAACACCCTTATAATTCCCTAGTATATGGTACCTAGGTACCCAGGGTATTGGGGTTCCAGGAGATCCCTCTGGGCTGCAGCATTTCTTTTGCCACCCATAGGGAGCTCAGACAATTCTTACACAGGACTGCTGCTGCAGCCTGAGTGAAATAACGTCCACGTTATTTCACAGCCGTTTCACACTACACTTAAGTAACTTATAAGTCACCTATATGTCTAACCCTCACTTAGTCAAGGTCAGGTGCAGAATTGCTTAGTGTGAGGGCACCCTGGCATTATCCAAGGTGCCCCCACATTGTTTAGGGCAATTTCCCCAGACTTTGTGAGTGCAGGGACACCATTACACGCGTGCTCTACATATAGGTCAATACCTATATGTAGCATGGTAACTCCGAACATGGCCATGTAACATGCCTAGGATCCTGGAATTGTTCCTGGGGGTACAATTCCATGCATCCCCGGGTCTCCAGCATAGAGCCTGGGTACTGCCAAACTAACTTTCAGTGGTTTTCTATGCTGCTACCGCTGCTGCCAACCCTCAGACAGGTTTCTGCCCCCCTGGGGCCTGGGCAGCCCGGTCCCAGGAAGGCAGAGCAAAGGATTTCCTCAGAGAGAGGGTGTTACACCCTCTCCCTTTGGAAATAGGTGTGAAGGGCCTGAGAGGAGTAGCCTCTCCTGGCGTCTGGAAATGCTTTGAAGGACACAGATGGTGCACTCCATGCATAAGCCAGTCTACACCGGTTCAGGGATCCCCCAGCCCTGCTCTGGCACAAAACTGGACAAAGGAAAGGGGAGTGACAACTCCCCTGACCAGCACCTCCAAGGGGAGGTGCCCAAAGCTCCTCCAGTGTGTCCCAGACCTCTGCCATCTTGGATGCAGAGGTGTGAGTTCACAATGGACAGCTCTGAGTGGCCATTGCCAGCATCTGATGTCAGAGACCCCTCCTTACAGGTGCTTACCTTTCTCTGTAGCCAATCCTCCTCTGAGGGCTATTTAGGGTCTATCCTGTGGGTATCTCATCAGATAATGAATGCAAGAGCTCACCAGAGTTCCTCTGCACTTCCCTCTTCGACTTCTGCCAAGGATTGACCGCTGACTGCTCCAGGATGCCTGCAAAAATGCAACAAAGTAGCAAGAAGACTACCAACAACATTGTAGCACTTTATCCTGCCAGCTTTCTCAACTGTTTCCTGGTGGTGCATGCTCTGAGGGCTGTCTGCCTTCACCCTGCACTGGAAGCCAAGAAGAAATCTCTAGTGGGTCAATGGAATCTTCCCCCTGCCAACGCAGGCACCAAACTTCTGCATCACCGGTCCTCTGGGTCCCCTCTCATCTTGACGAGCGTGGTCCCTGGAACACAGGAGCTGGATCCAAGTGTCCCTGACAGTCCAGTGGCCCTTCTGTCCACATTTGGTGGAGGTAAGTCCTTGCCTCCCACACCAGACAGTAATCCTGTATACTGCGTGAACTGCAGCTGCTCAGGCTTCTGTGCACTGTTGCTAGACTTCCTTCGTGCACAGCCTACCCCAGGTCCCCTGCACTCAGTCCTGCATTGCCCAACTCGCTGAGTTGGACTCCGACTTCGTGGGACCCCCTTTTGTTGTGCTTAGTCGACCGTCATGCTCAGATCTTCTGAATGCCTGCTCAGGTGCTTCTGTGGGTGCTGTCTGCTTCAGCATGGGCTCTTCATCTTGCTGAGTGCCCCCTCTGTCTCCTCCTCCAAGGGGCGACCTCCTGGTCCTTCCTGGGACCTGGCAGCACCCAAAACCTTCAACTATGACTCTTGCAGCTAGCAAGGCTTGCTTGTGGTATTTCTGCATGGAAACAACTCTGCATCCTCCAGCACGCCGTGGGACATCTTCTGACCAAAGGAGAAGTTCCTGGCACCTTCTGTCATTGCAGAATCTTCGGCTTCTTCCACCCAGAGACAGCCCTTTTGCACCTTCATCCGGGGTTTAGTGGGCTACTGCCCCCTCTGGACACTTGCGTGACTCTTGGACTTGGTCCTCTTCCTTTGCAGGTCCTCAGGTCCAGGAATCAATCTTCAGTGCTTTGCAGTCAGTTGTTGTCCTTGCAGAATCCCTTATCTCAACTTTACTGTCTTTCTGGGGTAGGAGGGTAATTTTACTCCTACTTTTCAGGGACTTCGGGAGGGGTATCTGGACACCCTTAGTGTTTTCTTACACTCCCAGCGACCCTCTACACACTACACTAGGCCTGGAGGCCATTTGTGGTTCGCATTCCACTTTTGGAGTATATGATTTGAGTTGCCTCTAGGCCTATTTTTCCCTATTTCATTCTATTGTGTTCTACAGTGTTTACACTACTTTTCTAACTGTTTACTTACCTGATTTTGGCTTGTGTGTATATTTTGTGTATATTACTTACCTCCTAAGGGAGTATATCCTTGTTGGACACCCCCGCGCCGCACGGCCACACGGCCACCAGCTGCTGTGTGTGCCCCCTCGCCTTGCCCCTGCCTCGCTGCCTGCCTCGCTGCCGGCTGACGCCGCTGGCGTCGGTTTTGCTTGTTTTGTCTAGCATTTGTGCTTGTTTGAACTGCATTTTCCTCCCGTGTTAGCAGCTTTTGCCTGACTTTTGTGCCTGTATTTTTTTCTAATCAGTTTCTTCATTTTCCTCCCGTGTTACCAGCGTTTGTCTGACTTTTGTGCCTGTATTTTTTCAAGTCAGTTTCAGCCCTTTGCGTTCTCCTGCCTGTCTGCCCACCTCCCTCCCCGCTCCCCGCTTCCCGCCACCACCGCTGACCACGCCCCTTTTTCCTTTCTGTTCCCTCCCCGCTCCCGCCTCCCAGCTGCCCCGCCCACCCGCGCACTTGGCCTTATATGGCGACCGTGCAACGCAGGTGAGTGTGACCCACTTGTGGGACACCCCCGCGCCGCACGGCCACCAGCTGCTGTGTGTGCCCCCTCGCCTTGCCCCTGCCTCGCTGCCTGCCTCGCTGCCGGCTGACGCCGCTGGCGTCGGTTTTGCTTGTTTTGTCTAGCATTTGTGCTTGTTTGAACTGCATTTTCCTCCCGTGTTAGCAGCTTTTGCCTGACTTTTGTGCCTGTATTTTTTTCTAATCAGTTTCTTCATTTTCCTCCCGTGTTACCAGCGTTTGTCTGACTTTTGTGCCTGTATTTTTTCTAGTCAGTTTCAGCCCTTTGCGTTCTCCTGCCTGTCTGCCCACCTCCCTCCCCGCTCCCCGCTTCCCGCCACCACCGCTGACCACGCCCCTTTTTCCTTTCTGTTCCCTCCCCGCTCCCGCCTCCCAGCTGCCCCGCCCACCCGCGCACTTGGCCTTATATGGCGACCGTGCAACGCAGGTGAGTGTGACCCACTTGTGGGACACCCCCGCGCCGCACGGCCACCAGCTGCTGTGTGTGCCCCCTCGCCTTGCCCCTGCCTCGCTGCCTGCCTCGCTGCCGGCTGACGCCGCTGGCGTCGGTTTTGCTTGTTTTGTCTAGCATTTGTGCTTGTTTGAACTGCATTTTCCTCCCGTGTTAGCAGCTTTTGCCTGACTTTTGTGCCTGTATTTTTTTCTAATCAGTTTCTTCATTTTCCTCCCGTGTTACCAGCGTTTGTCTGACTTTTGTGCCTGTATTTTTTCTAGTCAGTTTCAGCCCTTTGCGTTCTCCTGCCTGTCTGCCCACCTCCCTCCCCGCTCCCCGCTTCCCGCCACCACCGCTGACCACGCCCCTTTTTCCTTTCTGTTCCCTCCCCGCTCCCGCCTCCCAGCTGCCCCGCCCACCCGCGCACTTCGCCTTATATGGCGACCGTGCGAACGCGCAGCGGTCACGCGCAGCGGGCGCGCCGATGGTGCGCCGAAGGCGCGCCAAAGGTAAGCCCGTCTGCGCCCGTCCGCGACCGGATCGCGTCCAGCGCCAGGACCCCTGGCCAAAGAAGATCCAGACCGACCCGCCTGACGTACTCCGCCGCCACCCTCATCGCTCTCAACACCGGCCGACTCCCAGACTGCCACCAAGCCACACCACGACGCACCCACGGACCCTTCAGCTGCCACGCCTGCAAGTTCTCCCGCACCCAGACCAGACGCACACCAGCACCCGCCAAGTCGAACACCAGCAGCACCCACCTCAAGTGCATCCTGCTCAACACCCGCTCCGTCCACAGACACGCCATCGAACTCTGGAACCTCCTAGACGCCACCGCCCCGGACGTTGCCTTCCTCACGGAGACCTGGATGAACGCCTCTTCAGCTCCCGACATCGCCATCGCTATCCCAGAGGGCTACAAGATCGTCCGGAGGGACCGAAACGCCAACCAGATGGGAGGAGGCATCGCCATCATCCACAGAAACACCATCCGGATCACGACCAGCACCGACATCACCCTGACCAGCGCCGAACACCTGCACTTCCAGATCCACACCAACCCGAACACCACCCTCAGAGGCACCCTGATCTACCGACCCCCTGGTCCACGCACGCAATTCAGCGAGGACATCGCCGACTTCGTCAGCCCGCATGCCCTCCCCTCCGCTGACTACATCCTCCTGGGAGACCTCAACTACCATCTGGAGAACAACAACGACCACAACACCAGCACCCTGCTCGACAACCTCGCCAACCTGGGACTCAAGCAACTGGTGTCCACCCCCACCCACCTCGCCGGACACACACTCGACGCCGTCTTCTCATCCAGCACAGACATCCTCTTCAGCCACGCCACAGAGCTTCAATGGACGGACCACAGCTGCGTCCACTTCACCTTCAAGAGAACGACGACCCACCAACACCAGCAACAAGCCGCCCACAGAAGCTGGAACAAGATCACAGCAGACCAGCTCGCCACCTCCCTGAGCCAGCACCCTCCTGCCAGCTCAGCGAACCCCAGCCAGGCCGCCGACAACCTCACGAAGTGGATCAGCAACTGCGCGGACGAGCTCGCCCCGCTGAGGACCCCGCCTAGCAGACCCGGCAGCAAGAAGGCCCCATGGTTCACCGACGAACTCAAGTGCTCCAAGAAGAACCTCCGAGCCCTCGAGAAAGTCTGGAAAAGGGAACCAACACCGGACAACAGGACCTCCTACAAACTTGCCACCCGGAAACACCACCAGCTGATCCGCGCCGCCAAGAAAACAGCATTCAAGGACCGGTTGGACAACAACGCACACAACAGCAAGGAACTCTTCAACATCGTGAATGAGCTCTCCAACCCCAGCGCAGGAAACAACGAAATCACCCCATCACAAGACCTCTGCAACTCCCTCGCTTCATACTTCCACAACAAGATCGCGGACATACACAACAGCTTCAACAACCAACCAACGCACACCATGACCGAACAACCACCCCCCACCACCACCCTCCACGCCTGGACCCCGATCAGCACCGAAGACACCATCCGCACGATGAACTCCATCCACTCCGGATCACCGACCGACCCCTGCCCTCACCACGTCTTCAACAAGGCCGACGCTGTCATCGCACCCCACCTGCGAGACATCATCAACACATCCTTCGACACCACCATCTTCCCCGAGAGCTGGAAACACGCCGAACTCAGCGCTCTACTCAAGAAACCAACAGCGGACCCCACCGACCTCAAGAATCACCGCCCCATCTCGCTTCTCCCGTTTCCAGCCAAAGTCATCGAGAAGACCGTCAACAAGCAGATGGCCGCCTTCCTCGAGACGAACGGATCCCTCGACCCCTCACAGTCCGGCTTCCGAGCCAACCACAGCACCGAGACCGCCCTCATCGCCGCCACCGATGACATCCGAGCCCTGATGGACAATGGAGAAACAGCGGCCCTCATCCTCCTAGACCTCTCCGCGGCATTCGACACGGTCTGCCACCGCACCCTAGTACGGCGCCTCAGCAACATCGGAATCAAGGACAAGGCGCTGGAATGGATCATCTCCTTCCTCGACGGAAGAACACAGAGAGTCCGCCTACCACCGTACAAGTCAGAGGCCTCCGAAGTCATCTGCGGCGTCCCACAAGGATCATCTCTGAGCCCCACCCTCTTCAACGTCTACATGAGCCCCCTCGCGGCCATCGTACGCAAACACAACCTCAGCATAATCTCCTACGCCGACGACACCCAGCTGATCCTCTCCCTGACCAACGACCCCGCCGCCGCCAGAGCCAACCTGCACGAAGGGATGAAAGAGGTAGCCGAGTGGATGACGACCAGCCGCCTGAAACTGAACTCGGACAAGACGGAGGTTCTCATCCTGGGCTCTTCACCCTCCGCCTGGGACGACTCCTGGTGGCCTCCCGCCCTGGGCACCGCACCCAAACCGACAGACCATGCACGCAACCTGGGCTTCATCCTGGACTCCTCCCTCTCCATGACCAGGCAGGTCAACAACGTCTCCTCGGCGTGCTTCAACATCCTACGCACACTTCGGAAGATCTTCTGGTGGATCCCCACCGAGACCAGGAGGACCGTCACCCAGGCCCTCGTCACCAGCCGACTGGACTACGGTAACGCCCTCTACGCCGGTACCACCGCCAAGCTCCAGAAGAGACTCCAGCGGATCCAGAACGCCTCAGCCAGACTCATCCTCGACATCCCACGATCCAGCCACATCTCCGGACATCTGAGAGACCTGCACTGGCTCCCCGTCAACAAGAGAATCACCTTCCGCCTCCTCACCCACGCACACAAAGCCCTACACGACCAAGGCCCGAGCTACCTCAACAGCCGAGTCAACTTCTACGCTCCCACGCGCCACCTCCGATCAGCCAACCACGCCCTCGCCGCCGTCCCCCGCATCCGAAGAGCGACTACAGGAGGAAGGTCCTTCTCCTACCTGGCCACCAAGAACTGGAACTCCCTCCCGACCGACCTGCGCCTGACCCAAGACCACCTCTCCTTCAGGAAGAAGCTGAAGACCTGGCTATTCGAGCAGTAGCGGCACCCCCCTCCCACCCAGGGCCTTGAGACCCTACGGGTATGTAGCGCGCTTTATAAGTGTCATTGATTGATTGATTGATCCTCTGAGATATTTTTGGCATATTGTCACAAAAATAAAGTACCTTTATTTTTATTAACTCTGAGTATTGTGTGTTCTTGTTATATTGTGCTAAGTGATATAAGTGGTATAGTAGGAGCTTTGCATGTCTCCTAGTTCAGCCTAAGCTGGTCTGTTATAGCTACCTCTATCAGGATAAGCTGCTAGAACCCCTCTAATCTACTAATAAGGGATAACTGGACCTGGCACACGGTGTAAGTACCACAAGGTACCCACTATAAGTCAGGCCAGCCTCCTACATCTAGCAGCTAGGCTAACAGAGCAGCCAATGCTGAACTAGGAGACACTCAAAGCTCTTGCAATACCACTGTAGTCACACAGTACTCACACACATGAAAGAAAATATGCAGTGTTGCAAAAATAAAGGTTCTTTATTTTGGTGACACAAATGCCAAAAACACCTTAGAGTTTATACTCCCTTAGGAGGTAAGTAATAAACACAATATATACCCTAGTATCCAAAAACAGGTAAGTACACATTCAGAAAACAATGCAAATAGTGAAAATCACAATAGATTGCAATGGGCCTAGGGGGAACACAAACAATATACTAAAATAGTGGAATGCCTAAGTCGTTTTCCCACCTAGGCAAGTGTAACATGTAGAGGGTCACTGGGAGTGTAAGAAAACACCAAAGGTAAGTAATAGAACCCACCCGAGAGACCTGGAAATCTGGAGTAAATCACAGTAAGTTTCCTGAAACACACAAGAAGTCGTGATAGAAGACTATGCAAGAACCAGAAGAGATGGCAAGACACCAAAGATGGATTCCTGAACCTGAAGACCTGTGGAAGAAGCGGACCAAGTCCAAGAACTACTGAAGAGTCCAGGGAGAACAGGAGTCCCTGCTAACCCGATGAAGGTGCAAAAGAAGAACCACCGGTGAGAAGAAAAAGTCAGTTATGCACCCAAAAAGACAGATGCGGGTTCCTGGTTGGTGCAGAAGATGTCCCACGCCCGATGGATGATTGTAATCTGGTTTGCATCGCTAGATTCCATCAACAGGCCTTGGCACATGCAAAACTCACTGTTAGCGGAAGATGGCGCTGCCTGGGACCAGGAGAGACCTGGTGGCCTCTACCCAGGATGGGGAGACAGAGGGGGCTCACAACTCAGAGAGCCTTCAGAAAACCAGGCAACGCACACAGGAGTCCCACATCACGGGGACAAAGAAGGTGCAAATGGAGGCCCACACCCATGCCGTCGGAGAACCACTCAGGAAACTGTACATCAAAGGATGGAGTGCTGGGGGCCTTCTTGGAAGATGGCACACAAGACTTGGCAACTGCAAGTCACATGGAGCAAGGGGGTACTGTGTTGCGTGAGGAGGCAAACTCTTACCTACACCAAAGTTGGACAGCTGGACGTTGGGACTGTCAGAGTCACTTTAACCCACCACCCGTGTTGTTGGATCCATGCTTGTCATCTGGAGAGGGGACGCACGCCACCGGTCGTGCCTTTAGAGAGGTGCTTGCTGAAGCAGGGAAGTGACTCTGTCACTCCCCTGGAGATTCCTTCGGTTCTTCTGGTGCAGACTGAAGACAGGCAGGCATCGGATGATGCACGACCTGGAAACTGTTGCAGTTGCTGGCAGGACCTGAAGTTACAATGTTGCAGAAGTCATCTTTGCTTCTTTGTTGCAGTTTGTAGAGCTCCTAGAGGGTTCAGCTGCGGTTCTGTCAGTAGAAGTTGAACTAAAGGATGCAGAGGATTCCTGCTGGAGTCTTGCAATCCGAATCTGAAGAAACACCCAGCGGAGAGACTCTAAATAGCCCTGAAAGGGGGATTGGTCACCTAGCCAGGTAAGCACATATCAGGGAAGGGATCTGACGTCGGGTGAGCTCTTGCATTTGTTATCTGGTGAGAAACCCACAGGAGAGACCCTAAATAGCCCTCAGAGGAGGATTGGCTACAGATAAAGGTAAGCACCTATCAGGAGGGGTCTCTGACGTCACCTGCTGACATTTGCCACTCAGAGGTGTCCATAATGCCCTCACACCTCTGCATCCAAGATGGCAGAGGTCTGGGACACACTGGAGGAGCTCTGGGCACCTCCCTCTGGGAGGTGCTGGTCAGGGGATTGGTCACTCCCCTTTCCTTTGTCCAGTTTCGTGCCAGAGCAGGGCTGGGGGGATCCCTAAACCGGTGTAGACTGACTTATGCAAGGAGGGCACCATCCATGCCCTTCAAAGCATTTCCAGAGGCCCGGAGAGGCTACTCCTCTCAGGCCCTTCAAACCTATTTCCAAAGGGAGAGGGTGTGACACCCTCTCTCTGAGGAAATCCTTTGTTCTGCCTTCCTGGGACCGGGCTGCTCAGGCCCCAGTGGGGCAGAAACTTATCTGAGGGTTGACAGCAGCGGTAGCTGCAGAGAAAACCCCAGAAACTTAGTTTGGCAGTACCCGGGCTCAATGCTGGAGACCATTGGATGCATGGAATTGTCCCAATACCAGAATGGTATTGGGGTGACAATTCCATGATCCTAGACATGTTACATGGCCATGTTCGGAGTTACCATGGTGACGCTACATATAGGTACTGACCTATATGTAGTGCACGCGTGTAATGGTGTCCCTGCACTCACAAAGTCTGGGGAAATTGCAATGAACAATGTGGGGGCACCTCAGCTAGTGCCAGGGTGCCCTCACACTAAGTAACTTTGCACCTAACCTTCACTAAGTGAGGGTTAGACATATAGGTGACTTATAAGTTACTTAAGTGCAGTGTAAAATGGCTGTGAAATAACGTGGATGTTATTTCACTCAGGCTGCAGTGGCAGTCCTGTGTAAGAATTGTCTGAGCTCCCTATGGGTGGCAAAAGAAATGCTGCAGCCCATAGGGATCTCCTGGAACCCCAATACCCTGGGTGTTCCTCCTAGGCCCATTGCAACCTATTGTGATTTTCACTATTTGCACAATTTCATGACTGTTGACTTACCTCATTTTGGTTACTAGTGTATATTTTGTGTATAATTCTTACCTCCTAAGGGAGTATAGCCTCCAAGATATTTTTTGCCTTGTGTCACTAAAATAAAGTACCTTTATTTTTGTTAACTCTAAGTATTGTCTTTTCTTGAGTGTAAGTACTGTGTGACTACAGTGGTATTGCAAAAGCTTTGTATGTCTCCTAGTTCAGCCTTGGCTGCTCTGCCTACAGCTACCTCTAGACAGCCTGGCTTCTAGACACTGACTACATGGCACTAATAAGGGATAACTGGACCTGCCATAAGGTGTAAGTACCTGTGGTACCCACTACACCAGGCCAGCCTCCTACATCTTGGCATTCACACCTTGAAAAATAGGCATGCAATTTATTTTTGAAAAAGGGCCTTCTATGGATTGGTTTCCATAAAATGGTAAATGTGATTAATCTTAAAAAATCCTATTAAACTGTTTATGCAAAATTGTTTCTCAGTAATTGAATTGCACTAAATATGTTTTCTGAGAAATTAGATACACCTGGGGGTTGTGAAGCCCCTGGTCATCCTCCTACAAAGATTACACTCCCAAACCTCAGTTAGAATTCGATATGATACTGACGGTGAAAAAATTCATTTGATATCTTTGACAGAAGGATTCCGCCAGGGCTGCATTCTGGCCCTTTTTCTGTTTCTTATTTACACAAATGGACTAGCGGCAGTTTTATTGGAAGCGAAACTGGATTACCTGAAAATTGGGGGTAATTTTATTCCTACCCTCCTATATGCAGATGATGCTGTCCTATTAGCAAGGACAGCAATGAGTCTGCACAAAAACAATGATTTGTTTGTCTAGTTGACATCATCTCTCGATTTAAAAGTGAATCACAATAAGTCTTTTGTTATGGTGTGTTGCTCCAAGTCAACAAAGTCAAAACAATTTGGGGTATAGGGCAAGATCATTTCTAAAGTCCAAAATGTCTCTTACTTGTGGATTCTCTTTAATTCACAGTTATCATGGGATCAGCTAGTGACTTTAAGACCAAATCAGATGAGTAGAGTGGAAGAGGCCCTCTCCTTGCAGCAAAACTGGGCCACAAACCTGTGAAGGAGTTGCTAATGCTCTACAATGCAAAAAGCCTTCCTATTGCCACTCATGGGGAGGAAATGTGGGGCCTTGTAGTTGCAATAAGCTCCAAATAACAGAGAACACATTTATTAAGAGTCTGTTGATGGCTCCAAGGTGTGCTTCGACTCCTTTTTGCCACTTAGAATTAGGCCTCGAGTACATTGAGGATCGCATTGGTCTGGCTCCTCCGCTGCTATGGGTCAAAATCTGGCTCTTCCATGACTTAGATTTTTCGAGATCTGTAACAGACTGTCTTTCCATGGCAAAGGCTGAGAAGATCCCTTGGTTGGGATGCTTGAAATGTGTTTTTGGGGAGATAGGGTTAAGCAAGCTTTTTGACAATCCTCTTAAAATACCTTCTCAAGCTAAACCTATAAATTATTAATTAGGTCCACATATCTCACAAGGGCAAGTTTATGTCATCAACAATTACTGAGTAAGGGGAGTTTACTGAGCCTGGGCAATGCAAGCTTTCCTAGAAATCAACTGCAGTTTTATTTACCTTTATTTCTGAATTTGTAATATTGATTTCATTTAAGTAGGTTCCACTTGGGCTTTGATCACTTCTTGGTAGCCTTTCCAAGCCAATGTGGATGGTCTGATAACCTCGCCCCATGCCCTTCTAATAATTGATCCAATCAATCTACAATACATTTTATATTGTTTTGTGCACTTTATAAATCCTTGAGATCCAAGTTTTTTCTACCTATTCTGAGGGGATATTGCCCATGTTCATACAGGGGAGGTTTTAATTATCTATATTCTCTTGAGTCTACTGAAATATGTTATGCATTTTTAAGTTTTATAAGCGGAGCACTGACCATACGAAAGCGGTATGGCTAATTTTAGCATATTAAGGTACCCCTACACCTATAGTTATTATTCCTTGCTTAGAAAGAACTTGATTATATCTAAGCATTTTAATCTTTTAACAGATTTGTTTTTGTAAAACCAGCATTTAATGGTTAATGGGTGGTAACTTGTATTTTTCACCCAGGAACGATTTTAACTTTGTATATGGTTCCTTACCTCCTTAAGAGATTTGTTTTTACAAAATTTGCCCTTTATGATATTATAATTTTGCATCATCAAGAAAATTATTTGTGACTTCTGATAGAAAATGGTTGGTGTGTATGTGCACCTTAAAATATGTTTTTTAAGGTTGTTTGAAACATGAAGTGTTAAGTTTGTGCTTTTATGATTTGCCATTGAATTGAATAAAGTTTTATGACTGACTGACTGATACACCTGTGTCATCTCCCATTTATTGTTCGCTTTACACTATTGAGGACTTTGCTGACAAAATTTGATGTCATAGAGAACTGAAAAGATGTATTTATAAAGAAAGCAAAATCAAAATTGATTTAGCATTAGGAACTCATTTGAGAAAGTCAATAAGGAAAAAGTCCAGCAGACTTTTTAAAAAGTGGAGAGAAGTGAAATGAACCGGAAGAAGGCTAGTGGTATGACTTGTAATTGTCATTGTCAGGCCAAAAACATTTTATTATTGGCCATAATATTCTTCTTTCATATCCAGAATTTGAATTGTTCTAGAAAGAAAAACAGTGTGAAGAAGGTCTTGCCCTTCACTAAGTACACTCATATTAAAACATGAGTTATTAAAGCCAGACACCTGATTCCAACCACCTCCAGTCACTGTTAGCTCTGTGACAGTTAGCTATATTGATCTTGTTAGGATGTGCATTTTGACAAGGGGTTTGTTTGTTTGTTAGACCATGTCAATCAATTTTTTAATATATTTGAGGCGGAAAATGATAATATTTTAAGGCGCCTGCATTGTATTTCTGTTCCCACAACTCTAAATAAAAAGGAGGAAGCATTACTTTTAAGGTTTCAATTTATGGTAGTTCACACACTTACTAAAATCACATTTATGGCCAATAATGGAGATATAAAAAGGACCGATTCCTCCAACTTTCCCAAAATACTGAGGGGAATTGGAGTGAAAATATCAAAACATGTATAATCCATGCACTAAACCTGCTTGGTAGAGAACAGGTATGTTAGAAAAGAGATACATGCCAAGAAAGGGTAAGAACAGACTTTTCATAATATTTCCCATCTTTAATTGAAGGGCATTTAATAGAGAATTCCATAAAAAATGAGAAAACTATATTACACAACACTTGTAATGGTTCCTGAATACAGACTATCACAGCAAAGTAAAATATGAAAAATCAGTAAACCTTAATTTCTTTTGATGATCATCCACTACATTGGTAAGTTGTCCGTTTTGCTTCTCTCTCTGGTACAAGTTACCAACAATGGCCATGAAATAGAATAATGTTGTGATATGAAAATAGAAAAATAGTTGTTCTGTCAGGTATTGAAACATCTTAGGAGTTTCAGTTTAATGTAGTCAAACAATATTTATTGTTAGCCAACCACAGTTTGAGAAAAAATCTAGGCCACAATATTTCATGTAGCTTACAGAGGGCCAGCATTTATCACATGAATAAATTGTCATTTTCTTGGTTGTTATTATAAGACTTTTATATCCTAGGCTTATTATTAAGCAAATCATGTATATGCAAAATTACAATGCCGGAATAATAGTAGACAAAAGTTCCTTCAACTTTTCTATTTCATCCCCTTCACCATCAAGCTTTCAATTTTGTGAGGTAGCACCTCCATAGTGAATGAGAGAAAGGGACAACCCCTCCTGCCTGGTTCTTATAGCAAGGACACCTGCCAGGGGAACAATGACAAAGGTCACCGCAACTTGGCAGGATCAGAGAAGTGTAAGGATTGTTAAACAGGATCTCAAGACGTGGGTATGTGGTGCATAATGTCAAACTGAAATATGACAGTTCACTTTTTGTAAATGTCTTTAGGACCCATCAGTGGCAATATGTGTCCTTATCAAACAGTTAACCATTATGTAATTTTTACATCAAATATAATGTACATTCAACACTGTAAAGTTATTGAGAGTTTCCATAGGGGGAGCTGTTATTGTCTTGCTAATAACGTTGGCATTGTTTGCCGAATCTGCACAAAAGTTTCCAAAAAATAAACTGCAGCTTTTTCATGGAAAGTTTCACACCTATCCCTCAAGCAGGGACCAAAAAAAAGGGGGATCCCAAAGCATTGATTTCCCCTGTTAATTCCAAATAAATCTTTGCTGCCTGGCAATAAAATAAATATATCTATATATTTGTGTGTGTGAGTGTGTGGTATGTGTGTTTGTGTTTGTGTGTATATGTGCGTGTGTGTATATTTATATGTGTATATGTGTATATGTGTATATATATATATTCACTGAAAAAAACAAAGGTTACACAGATAATATAGTTAGGAAATCGAATAAAAAAAAAGATACCTTTAGAAGTTGTAGTTAGAGTTATTTCAAGTAACTATAACTCACAGCATAAGATACTGTATCCTGCACCCCGCCCTGTGCAGTTTTTTTGATCAGTAATTTGCCTGCTAATGTTTCGTTTATATTTTTAATGATGTTATGAGTGCTGTAATGTCTGGGGTAATTAGGGATGAACCCCCTTCATTATTTTATCTATTCCCAAGGTAGGTGGTGGTCCCCACGGCGTGGAGGGGGGCGAGCAGTCCACCATGCATTGTGTGTATTGCCCAGGGAGGTAGCAGGCCCAGGGCCTGCAATAGACCCCCTACATTATTTTATTTTTGCCCCGGGGAGGTGCCAGTCCCTCGGACTGCAGGGGGGCTGCACAGACCCCTACATTAGTTCAAACACATTTGTCATGGGAAGGTGGTGGTCCCCGGAGCCCCGCATTTAATTTACAGCATTTGCCCTGGGGAGGTGGGAACCCCCTGCATACATAATATACAGTACCCAGGGGAGGTGGCAGTCCGCGCAGCTTTGATAAATCCTAGGAGGGGGGCCCTGTGCAGCCCCCTCCTATTTTTCCACAATGCCATTAAAAGCAAGAGTGGGACACCACGCTTGTTAATTTTTTATAAATCATCGCAAAACTCATGAATATTCAAAAATTTCACTGTAATTTTTTTTAAAAAACTTTTAAACCCTGGGGGAGGGCAGTGCCTGAGGGACCCCTAGACCAAGGCTAGGGGCTTAGGGCAAATGTTCCCTGACCCTTTTTCTTAATTTGTTTGTTTTGTTTTTGAGACTTGACTGAAGTCTTAAAATGGCTGCCAATACTCTCTGGTTAAAGTGTTGACAGCCAATCAGATTCCTGCACAAGATCGGGAGGAGTCACAAAGCCTTTGTACCTCTAGGTGTACAAAATTTCTCTTAAACTACTGAACGGATCTACACCAAATAACAAAAAGGGTAACCTGCGTCGAAAGCTACCTTTCCGCCAAACTTGGTGTAATTCCATCTAGTGATTTTCAAAACTCCTATTGAAATAAAACTGGGAAATGCACTTTTTTGACCCCCCCCCCTTTTTCTTTGCCCTGCTTGTCAGATCACCCCAAAACTTCCCATGCACAACAAGATTCTTTGGCACACTTTTTTGTGAAGATTCGTCAAACTGAGCCAAAGATATCGGCAAGTCAAAAAATGCTTTTTCTATGGAAACTAGGTCATAACTATAACTAATAACAGTGACCACCAGTATGTTATATATATATATATATATATATATATATATACATATCTATTTTTTTTTCACTGAAAAAAGCCAAAGGTTACAGGGACGTTATAGAGGTATTTCAAGTGACCATAACTTGTGCCCTAAGGTAACTATAACTTGAGCTCCTGGCCTGCACAATTTTCATATCAATAATTTTAATGCAAATGTTGCAGTGACAATATCAAAGATGCCATAGAAGATATGATCAATGATATAATGTGTGTAGTAATTAGCTGTGCATGGCAAAGCCACTAGTTATTGTTACCTTAGAGCGAAAGTTACAGTTACTTGAAATAACTCTGACTATAACTGCTGAATTTCTATGGTTTTGTACGAGTAAATTCAGATCCTAACTATAACGTCCCTGTAACCTTTGTTTTTTCAGTGAATTTCTATGTTTTTTTAACATAAAGT
The DNA here is from genome assembly GCF_031143425.1 of Pleurodeles waltl. Classification (NCBI taxonomy): domain Eukaryota; kingdom Metazoa; phylum Chordata; class Amphibia; order Caudata; family Salamandridae; genus Pleurodeles; species Pleurodeles waltl. The sequence goes on along the minus strand of NC_090447.1, from coordinate 1,448,647,459 downwards.
AATTTTAATTACTATACGTTAATCCAACCACTGCTGCACATGGCAGAAGAGGTTGGAAAAGCTACCAAAGGATGAGCAAGGATTAATTTTTTGAGACTTTGACTGGATCTAATGTGACTTTGTTTCCTATTACTAACTGTAGGTGCCTACCTGCCCTTACTAATAGTCCACTTTCCAACACTTGTGGATTCTAAAGGCACCCAGTATTTGTGGATTTCCTGGAAGGAACTGAAAAAATAGCCAAAATATAGCACAATTTTGTTTTGGTTGAGGAAAAGGGGAAAAGCATTTAATCATTGATACACAGATTTCTTCCAAATGCTAGCCAACACGTGTTTCGTCATAGGATACATTATTTCCAACCAACTTCATTGGGGCTAGAAGAGGTAACCACATATTTAGAATACCTACATAAATACTCAGTACCATAAACCATCACCTATGTGTTGTGAACTAAAAGGTACAAGCATATTGGGAAGAGGAATTACAACATATTATACTAATACCATCAGATATCTATGCAGTAATAATCAAATTTAGGACCTCATTACAAGTGTGGCCATCTGAGGATCGACACACTCGAACCGCTGCACTCCAGGTAGTCTCACTGCCAATTACAACCCTGGTGGGCAGACCCAGCAGGGGACTGAAGTCCCTACTGGGAAAAATTATTCCCAACAGCATGACTGCGGTTAGAGTTGTACTCAGCCAGGGAGGTACTGAACTCAGAGCCACCTAGCTGGTCACAACTCCCCTCACTGGTAGCCGTTCCATGATGGTTTTATCAACATGGAAAGGGTGGTGGTGAGGGTCTGCTGGGGGCACTGCCCCTGCCCATGGAATGGGCAGTGCAGGCTCCCCCCCTTACCCAGCACCATTGGAATATGCACTGTCTGCCTTGCAAACAGTGCCCATTCCAATGGTGCTGTCGGCCCCCTCTGTGCTACTGGCTAGCACTTGGCTCCTTTAAGGAAGCTGAGTGCTATCTAGTAGCACTGTTCCTGCCAGTCTGACCGAAATGCACACTCTAGTGCAATGTTCCCGCCTGTCAGACAGGTGGGAACATTGTAATAGGGCAAGGGGGACGAACTCTCTTCTAGTTTGGCGGTTCTGCGGTGGGAGCTCCAAACTCCTAATGAAGCTGTTAGTCCTTAAGTATAATGGAGAGCCATAGCTTGTTGCACCTATGTGACACACCAGAGGTAGTGACACCCGTAAACCATGACAATAAATGTGATGAAAAATAATAACTATTTATGAAACCAAGGCCCTGATTGATACTTTTTTTGAGCCGCATTATTCTCATTTTTTGGCACAAAAGTGGTGCAAACTTACAAAAGACATTTGTATTTTGTAAGTTTGCGTCTCTTTTGCATCAATAAATGACAGTAATGCGGCGCTAAAAAAGGATAAATCAGGGCCCAAGCTACCCCAGAGCATGCATTTCATTCATACTGGGGTTGGTATATAGATGATGATTTGATTATCTGGACTGGACCATTAATGAATTGATTGAATTTGTTTCAAATGAATGCCAGCTCATATAATGAGTTTTATTTTGGAGTACAGCTTTGAAAGTATTACCTTTCTAGAAGTGTAACAGTTTGTTAGAGATATGACACTACAGAGTCAAATGTATTATAAAAATAATCATGTGATTCCTTATTACGTCCATCTAGCTGATATGCAAAGAGTCAACTTGTTCCTATTCCATTCAGGGAGTTGCTTCAGGCCAAGAGGAATTACAACAGATATTGTGATTTTTTGGAGACTAATCCTGAAACTAAATAGAAGTTTCCAAGGAGAGGGTTTGTGAGATGGATAATCAAGGCTGCTAACTTGAAACCAATGCATTCAGATAGAAGTATTACAATGAAAGACAAAAACAAGAAATATCACAGACATTAAGCCAATAAACTCAGTAGATTACTCAATAAACACTGGCATTTTCTGACAGGTCAAACTGTGATCAACAAATATTTAACTTCTCACCTCAGTATCACATTTATTGTAAGGGACGAACATTAAGAAACACCATTAGTTCCTGTAATGCAGAAGCAAGGACGACAATGCCTTGGTGATCATCAATTAGAAAGGGTTTTTTTCAAATGTGGGCATGACTGCACCTATAGACTAGCGGTTGATAAGGTAACAACTAACAACTAACAACTACAATTAATAACAGTGCAACCTATGAAATAAGAAGCAACATTAATTGTGGTACTAACTCTGCGGTATATGTTTTGGTATGTAATTGCCATAAAATATACATTGGCAGCAAAATCAGACCCATGCAAGACAACATTTCAGAACCTTTGAAAGCAGTGCAGCAGGGAGAACTTAAATATCCTGTTGCCGTACACATCTTGGATTGTAATGCACAGAATATACATCGTAACTTTTAATTTCATGTATTGGAGACAATACCGGTTGATCGGAAGGGGAAAATCGTGAGCTCAAATTGAGATTACAGGCAGCATTATGGATTATGAATTTAAAAGCAATACAACTAGGACTAAATATTGACAATGAATTACATTATTTTTTGTTGATTCTTGAGGGCTTTTTTTTTTGTAAATGGCACAACAGAGTCTTTACATGCCTGTTGGCCAGAAATCAATTTATATATTCTTCAGTCAATTCTGATACTTCCCACTTTCACATTTATATCATTTGATCAGTTCTTATTGTATTAACCTATTGATTGATGATATATTTATTAGTTGATTGGTTTATTCTTATGGTTTGAATATGACTCTCTTCAAATGCATCTTTTTAAATGTAAAGAGGCATTAGTGATTTAAATTAGATTGTAAGAGAAGCAAATGTTTCATTCTTGCTCATAAATAAGTATATATTGCGAACACTTGCACTATGGTAATATGACAATCATGTAAGGCCTAGTTTGATTTTACTGAAAGAGGTTTGGTTGGTTTTATAGTTTGAGGTTTACCAGAATTGCCTATGATACAGGTCTGTCAGTGACTGACAACTTTTGTTTTTTCTCATTTACCACATCAATAATAGGAATAGTTTTGTTTTTCTATTTGCATGTAGCCCTGGTAACATAGGTTTGTTCAAAATAAGGCTATAGTCGAAGTCCTACACAAAATGATTTTAGGTAAGACCTAACTCTTGATGATTCACTATGATGTTGAATTGAGTGGGACACGTATGCCCTGCAATATCACCTATGAATGATCACCATGAAACATACTATACACACCTAGAAATGGAGTGTGTAAGGTGGCCTTGTGTCCACCTGGGTTTTATTTGTGCATTTTTGTACTATTTTTTCAGGAAACTACACCAGTGGATCCTTTCTTCATGCGGTCCAGGTACATGTATTACAATTCATCTATAATATATTGTAGAGTGACATACATTTATGGTCTTGATGGATACCTAGAACCTCTTTATAAGGTCAGAAGCAAGGCAGAAACATGTTGACCCCTTGCATATTGGGTTGAATGTTCACTCTCCTCTTATTTTTTAGTCTATTCCTTGAATGCACCTGAATACAATTCTGATTTTGTCTACCAACAGGTAGTTTTATGTCACATATCTTGCACTCTGCACCCCTCATTCAGACCAAATATCTTCTCAAGGGCTCATATTATTTTAAAACACTTCACAATCTCGTCCCGATCACAGAGAGTTGTAGCCTACACTAGGTACCTTTGATCCTGGTGTGAGGAGGGTCCTGATGAGGAAGCATGCCACCTAAGGGTGGGTGACGGTTACCGTCTGTTAGACCTGACAGCCTTAGGGTGGTTACCCCTAACTTTTTGCCTGCCTCCCTCCACTTTTTGGATAGTGTTTTTGCTGGTTTTAGGACTCTGTGCACTTTACCATTGCTAACCAGTGCTAAAGTGAATATGCTCTCTCCCTTTAAACATGATGACATTGGATCATACCCAATTGGATTATTTAATTTACTTATAAGTCCCTAGTAAAGTGCACTATATGTGCCCAGGGCCTGTAGATTAGATGCTACTAGTGGGCCTGCAACACTGATTGTGCCACCCACTTAAGTAGCCCCTTAACCTTAATGTCTCAGGCCTGCTATTGCAAGGCCTGGGTGTGCAGTTTCACTGCCAATTTGACTTGCCATTTAAAAATACTTGACAAGTCTAAAACTCCCCTTTTTCTACATATAAGTCACTCCTAAGGTAGGCCCTAGGTACCCGATAGGGCATGGTGCTGTGTAGGCATAAGGCAGGACATGTACCTGTGTAGGTTACATGTCCTAGTAGTGTAAAACTCCTAAATTCGTTTTTACACTGCTGTGAGGCCTGCTCATTTCATGGACTAACATTAGGGCTACCCTCATATACTGTTTGGATGGTAGCTGCTGATCTGAAAGGAGTAGTAAGGTCACATTTTTTATTGCCAGAATGGTAATACAAAATCCTGCTGACTGGTGAAGTTGGATTTAATATTACCATTTTAGAAATGACACTTTTAGAAAGTAAGCATTTCTCTGCACTTAAATCCTTCTGTGCCTTACAACCCATGTCTGGCTGGGTTCAGTTGACAGCTCCCTTGTGCATTCACTCAGAAACACCCCAAACACAGGATACCCAGCCTCACTGGCAAACATCTGCATTTTAAATGGGTCTTCCTGGGCTGGGAGGGTGGAGGGCTTGACACTTACATGTCAAAGGACAGTAGCCTGTCCTCACACAAAGGACTGCCACACCCCCTACTGGGACCCTGGCAGACAGGATTGAATTGAAAGGGGACCTTGTGCACTTCTTAGCCACTCTTTGAAGTCTCCCCTACTTCAAAGGCACATTTGGGTATTTAAAAAGGGCCTCTCCCCTACCAACTCAGACACTTCTGGACAAGAAACCTGCTGGAGAAGAATCCCTGAACCAGAACCTGCAACCTGCCAAGAAGAACTGCCTGGCTGCTCAAAGGACTGACCTGGACTGCTTTTTTGAGAACGACTACTGCCTTACTGTTGCCCTGCTGCCTTGCTGCTCTCTGGCTGTGCTGAGAAGTGCTCTCCAAGGGCCTGGATAGAGCTTGCCTCCTGTTCCCTGAAGTCTCATGACCAGAAAGAGCAAAAGAGGGTGGGCACAGGATAATTTGGATTGTGTGTGACTTACCCTGACCAGTGTGAGGGTCCTTGCTTGGACAGGGGATAACCTGACTGCCAACCAAAGACCCCATTTCTAACACCGTCCTTACCAAAACACTTATTTCCCTTACAGAGACGTATACCCACATTCACCACACGCACCTATTTGTGTTATTTGAAAGGGTTATTTTGCCAGATTGAATTGGCAGTTTAAAACTGTATTACAGGCTACAATGGCCAGCCTGCGACATGTTTAAATTGCTACTTTCGTGAGTGGCACAATGATTGCTCTACAGCCCACTAGAAGCATTTCATTTACAGGTCCTGAGTACATGTAGGACCACATGCTAGGGACATATTAGTACATTAAGGCCCTGATTAAGACAATGGCGGTAAATGCCGCCTACCGCCACCGCGACCGCCGCAAAAAGACCGTCGCTGCAGCTAACATCCGTCTGACAAATTATGATCACAGCCGGATTTCCGCCAAAAGAAGGGTGGAAATCCGGCTGTGGCCATACTGATGGATGGTGTTTAGGTGGCGCTGCTACCACCAGCAGCGCCACGCCAGTAGCCTGCCACCAGCCATAATATGTCAAATAATACAGTCTGACGGTGTTCTGCTGACGGGCGCTGCTGGTGGTAGCAGTGCCCCTCCCCATACTCTGTCGGAAGACCCCCTGGATACAGGTAAGTTGGGTCTCCGACAGAGGAGGGTGGTAGTGGGTGTTGTGTGTGCATGAATGTGTGAGTGTGTGCGTGAATACAAATGTGTGTGTAGTGTTGTTTGCGTGTGTGTGTGCATGTGTGAGAATGCGTGTATGAATGGAAATGTGAATGCGTGTCTGCGTGTCTGTATGAATGTGTGTACGGATGTGTGCGCGAATGAATGGATGCATGTATGTATGTATGCCTGAGTGAGTGTATGATTGCGTGGTGTATGTCTGCGAGTGTGTGTGTATGGGGGATTGGAAGGGGCAATGTAGAGGGAAGGGAGGGTGGGGGCGTCGGGGGAGTGTTAAGGGGATGGGTGGGCCTCCTACCAGTGACAGGGAAGGAAATCCCTGTCACTGGTAGGGCCTACCACCATGGTTTTCATGGCATTACGAATGCCACGAAAGCCATGGCGGTAGACAGGGTCAAAATGCCACCGGCAGTACAGTAGCAGCCGCCTGGCTGGAGATTGTTATCTCCGGCCCGGTGGCTGCTACCACCATGGCGGTCAGTGTGGTATGTTGGTGGGTTGGCTTAATGTAATAATGTGGCGGAATGTACCGCCAGCCTGTTGGCGGTACTACCACCACATTAACACCAACCACTAGGGTCATAATGACCTCCATAGTGTCTGTTGGTTGTCAAAAACACACAATACCGACAGACAACAACTAAGCTGTAGCTTGTAATGTATTTTCATTGCCTACCAACCATGCAGCAATTCATATGGTCAAATGAATGAAAAATGGGAGTAAAATGTGTACAAGATACTGAGTTCACCAATTGGGGGTAAGCCTACACCTCTGAATTTGAGGTTACTCAGCTAACAGATTGCATTTTGCAAAATGTTTACTATATCATACGCTTGCTTACATTCTGAAGCCACAAATAGCGAGAAATCCAATTGATAATAGCAAATATTCTATGATTCTGTATTCCAATACTACTCCCAATAAAAACAATACCCCACTTGTGTGGTTGGGCTTACACCAGAGGCAAGAAAGGACCAAACACCAAGTGGAAACATAAAATGTATCTAATAAAAAAACAACCCTTATTGATGATGTGGGTAGCTGTGGAATTTGGGCCTTCACTTATCCACCACCCAGGCATCTAAACCTTCCACAGACAGACATTTCTGAAAAGTAGATATCCAAAGTAGTCTGGGTAGCATAACTTTTGTGGACCTCAATACGTTTTCTTAACTGCAAAACTCAACCTTTAGATAATGTTTTGCATTTTCCTCACATTTCTCAGAGGAAAAGTTTTAGAATCAGTGTATATTCATAACATTCTTATAATCAAGAATTATATCACTTCTCTCTATTATAATGATGATGATACCCGACTTGAGGGGCTGGGCTGGGCTTAGAGCCCCTGACAGGAATGTGAATAGCTGGGAAAATTAGGCCCCAGGCTTGGCCAGCATCCAGGGAAACCTACCAAACCCAGACATTTCTGACACCCAGTAAGTCCAGGGTGGAGTGACTTGCACAGATCACACCATGCTTTCATTCCCACAATGCAAACTTCGAAAATTAATTAAAAGTGTGCACTTTTCTGGCATTTCTCAACAAAATATCCAGAATTGTCAATGAGCCACAAAATGTTCCCTAAAATGTAACATGGAGTCATCACATTTCTGGCATAAACACTAAACATTTTTGGCGATGTAAGTAGTTGTTGATTTTTTTCTAGGTTCTGCCACCAACCAGGGAAACTACCTACCAATCCCAAACATTTCTGACAACTAGACACCCATTGGAGTCTAGTGTGGTGTGGCTTGAATGGATCCTTCTCAATCTTCTTGCCCACATCAAACTTTGGCTACAATCACACACTTTTCTCACATTTATGAGAGAGAAAGCTCTGGAATTTGCAGAGATCTACAACATTCCGACCACCCATTGTTCCCCAAACTTCTTTTGAAAAAAAATAAATCAGTACCCCACTATGCACTGGGCCATATTGACTTCCAATGGTTCCTAGTTTGCCCGTACACTGGCCCCTAGATGGCATAACCCCTCTGTGATGAGTGCAGGCCCAATGCCAGGGCTGCATGCACCACTTTGGTTTTCCATCATGCAGCAGTCCCTAGTGTCCAGCTGACTTTCTACTCCCCTAAGGGGTCAGGTTGGAGCACAATAGCCAATTAGGCCCTCATTACGACCCTGGCGGTATAGAACCGCCAGGGCCGCGGCACGCAGGAGCACCGCCGACAGGCCGGCGGTGCCCCGCGGGGCATTCTGACCGCGGCGGCTTAGCCGCGGTCAGTAAAGGGAAACCGGCGTTCTCCCGCCGGTTTCCCGCTGCCCCCAGGAATCCTCCAAGCCGGCGCAGCTTGCTGTGCCGGCTTGGGGATTCCGACTCCCCCTCCCGCCATCCAGTTCCTGGCGGTTCTCCCGCCGGGAACCGGATGGCGGGAGGGGGAGTTGCGGGGCCCCTGGGGGCCCCTGCAGTCCCCATGCCAATGGCATGGGCACTGCAGGGGCCCCCGTAAGAGGGCCCCTACAAGTATTTCACTGTCTGCTTGGCAGACAGTGAAATACGCGACGGGTGCAAATGCACCCGTCGCACCTTCCCACTCCGCCGGCTCTATTACGAGCCGGCATCCTCATGGGAAGGGAGTTTTTCCCTGGGCTGGCGGGCGGTCTTTTGGAGACCGCCCGCCAGCCCAGGGAAAAACTCATAATACCCTCCGCGGTCAGAAGAGCGGTATTACGGAGGGCGGAATTCTGCCGGGCGGCCTCCGCCGCCCGCCAGAGTCGTAATGAGGGCCTTAGTCTCTAGTGAGGATGCAGAAAAGACTGGACTGCCCTGGGAGGGGAGGGGGCACTGGAGCTTGCTCAAAGGGCCTCTCCCAACTGGCAAATGAAAGCCATGATGTCTAGTGGGCTTTCTATCCTCTCCCAGGTTGGGCAGATTATGGACAAACCCCCTATCAGTGCAAATGGGGGGTGTCAGAAAGACCAAATGCTAGTTTGGGGGTGGAAGCATGACACAGTTCCAAGGTTGGCTGTCCCCACCCCTTTGGTAATGATGTCCCTGGTGTCTAGTGGGGTTTCCACTCATCCTCAAAGGTAACAGAATGGGGAAAACTCCTAATCTGCCATATAATGGAGAGGGCACCACAACTATACTGCCAAAGATTGCTCCCCTTCACAAACAAAAAAAATCTGTGATGTATAGTAGGGTTCATCATCAACGCTTAGGGATCACCAACAAGGTAATAAATGTGTGACTCTGTAACTACAGGCACAATCTGATGTATATATTTGATATATTGTAGGAAAGTCCTCCATTTGCCATTGTCACCCCCACACTTTTTGGACAGACACTGGTGGTTACTTACTCTTGGCTGTGCCCTAGGTACTGCTTACCAGTCCCAGGGCCACTGCTCTGTGTAAAGTGGATATGCAAATTAGGCTAATTATAATCAGGCAGTATCAACCTACCTATAAGTCCCTAGTATATGGTAGGGCTTGTAGGTTTAGAGACCTCAGCATAGGTAGTGCACCCATGGGTGCACTGCTGAGTTGCCCAGTGTCATTTTAAAGGCAGGCCTGCCTTGCTGGCTGCTTTTAAACTAAAGTATTATGCAAATTCAACTTTGGGATTAAAACTACTTCCTAAGTCTTAAACTACCTTATATTTACATATAGGTCACCCCTAAGGTGTGCCCTATGTGCCCCTAGGGTTCGGTGCATGTAGCTATAAGCAGGGACCTTATAAAAATTGTTTTAGAAGCCCTGGTGAGGTAAAATAGCCACATTTGTTTTTCCCTCACTGTAGTGAAGGTCTCCATAGGATAAAATGGGGAGACTTTATTTTATTTAACACAGTCCCCTTAAGCGTCAGATACCTTGAGTTTGGTATCAAATTGATTGTTATAATAAATCCCACAACTTACAATTGTTGGATTTAATATAACTAGTTCAGATAAAGAGTTTTAAAACTCTACCTGAAAGTTGCCAACTTCAGCTCTGAAAGTTGCCAACTTCAGCTCTATAGTGCCCCTCTCTGATTGGCCAGCCTTTGGCAGCCTGGCCAGGCTGACTTGATGAGTTGTGAAGTGGCCTGGGCTGAACGCAAAGGATGTGCCTGGAGGAGGAGATCTGCCTCAGCAGGTGGGGATCCCTACAAGGAACAACATCAGAAGAAGAAGGATTGCCCTGCTGGACCCCTGACCTGCAACTGGACACTGCACTCTGAAGGGCTGTACCAGCTGTACACTTGGGCTTCTCCACAAGAAGGACTTTAACTGGTTTAAGAAGGGACTGCCTGCTTGCTACAGGTGAACAGTAGCTAACCATAGTCCCCTGCATCAAATCCTGAAGAAACTAACCAGCCGACCACTGTCGAGTGGCCATTTTGGAGTTTGACCCAGGTGCATTCTAGGAGTTGGAGTCCACATCCTCAAGGAGCAACTCAGAGCTTCTGGAACATTGGGGTGAGCTGTGGACTCCTAAAGGACCTTCAAAGACATTCTGGAAGAAAATCCAGAAGTTTGGAGAAGATTGGAGAACTTTTTGGAAAAAGCTCAATAAAGGGACGAACCCGCCGCAGTGAGTCTAGACGGCTTTCCTGAACCGCGACCCGGGCCGGTTTGCAGGTTTGTCCCGCTAAACAGCTCCAGAGTCCCCTGACTTCCAGGACTTTACCAGGGGCTCTGAGAAAGGTGATCCAATGACCTTGCATTGAAATCGGCTTGCTGAGGAGAATCGACCCCCGTCGGAAGGAAAAAGCTGCAAAAAAGTGACTAAGTACGAATGTAGGAAGTTGACCGTGACTTCCCGCGCAGTGTATCTGAAGAGGACCCCAAGGACATCAAGATTCAGGTTTGTCCCGGACGAATATTTTCGTCCTGAAAAATCATCTAAGTCCAAAAGTAGAAATCTTCACTGAGGTCTCCTGCTACGTCTTCAAGAAAATGATAAAGTCCGTAGGTAAACTTCTGACCGATGCCTCCCACTTGCTGTAGCCAAACAGGGCTCCATCGCGATCAGCCTTAAACTTTGACTTTACCCCGGTCAAGGTGCGACCAGATGACCAGATTGGTGCTTTTCATTTCAATTCATATCTCCGATTCCCCTTATCGGATTTTATTAGTTTTGGTGTCAAATTAAAGATACAAATATTTCCTATTTTTATAAATTTGTTTTGGATTTTTTAACTTTTTCATGTGTTCTATTTAATTACTGTTTTGTGATACTTGAATGCTTTACACACTTTGGCCCTCATTATGACATTGGTGGTAAATGCCACTTACCGCCACAGCGATGGCGGTCAATATACCGTTGCAGAGGTGAACATCCGTTCGCCATATTATGACACATGCACACTAAACCAACAGACTACTGCAACAAACACATATCCGCCAGTCCAAAGGTAAGTGGTAAAGTGTTGGTACTACCACCCATACCGTCACGCCAACAAAACAACACCCTCCACATTATGACCCACGAATCACCATGGCGGGCATTCAACGGCAGTAAACCATTGGAGGTACACATACAAAACAACACAACATTGGCCAATACCAAAAACACACACCTGACACTGATACACACACCACACCCACCCACCAACAGTACTATAAAACACCCACCCACATTACCCACAACCCTTTACAAACACGAACAATAGCCAAGAGATAGCCACGAAAATCACAGCAACAACTACATATAACACTAACACCCAACCATCTGTCACGCACCCCATACCCCACCACATTACTCAACACCCACTGCACAACACACACCACACAACACCCATGTCCCCACAAAGGCACTCCCATTTCACAGATGAGGAGTTGCGGGTCATGGTGGAGGAAATAGTAAGGGTAGAGCCACAGCTGTTTGGAGCACAGGTCAGCAAATATCCATTGCAAGGAAGATGGAGCTATGGCGGAGAATTGTGGACAGTGTGAACCCCATGGGACACCATCCAAGAACAATGGACAACATCAGGAAGAGGTGGAACAACCTACAGGGGAAGGTACATTCCATGGCAACAACGCACCGGCTCGCCATCCAGATGTCAGGGAGTCCGGCTCCTCAGGGTTTGCGCCTGTTCCCAATATGTCCACCTCTTGGCAGCTCCAAGCTCTACTAGCTATTATAGCACAGAGTTAAAGAATGGCCAAGTGGGGGATGGGGTTTTAGGTTGGGAACAGCAGGGAAGGAGACCTGTGGAAGCAAATGTTAGGAACACAATAGCAAGATTATTCACATTGACTTTCATAAACTTTGTTCCTAATATTTATATACTGATAACATGAATGATCAAGAGCTTTCCTATATCATGACCTTATTAGCTCCGGGTACCTGGAAAATAAAGAAGGATTATGCAAACTTTCATATGAGCTTTTTTAGAATAAAATCTTATGCTCTGAACCTTGAACTGCCTCAAGTTATTTCTTGGAAAAGCAACTACATTATAACAGTAATCAATGAATACATTAGTTTTCATGAATAAACTACGATAGACTAATGAATGATAGTGCAAGGTCAGACTCTGTCTTGACTTTCAAGATTCAATTGCTTAGAAATTATTATACACTTTAATATCAAACTGTGCATCAAGATTTCAATGCCTAGAAATGATTGTGCAGTCTGTCGATTTGAAACAGGAGGGTTAAATGCCAAGAATGAATCGTGCACACTGCTGCTGATTCAACCATCAAGGTTTGAATGCCAAGATACGATTGCGCACTCTGCCGATCTAAGCTGCAAGGGTTAATTGCCAAGAATGAATCGCGCACACTGCTGTCGATTCAACCATCAAGGTTTAAATGCCAAGGTACGATCGCGCACTCTGCCGATCTGAGCTGCAAGGGTTAATTGCCAAGAATGAATCGCGCACACTGCTGCCTATTCAACCATCAAGGTTTAAATGCCAAGATACGATCGCGCACTCTGCCGATCTGAGCTGCAAGGGTTCATTGCCAAGAAAAACATTGCACACGCGATTTAACCAAAAGGCCCAAAACTCGAGTATTTCTGAAAACGGAGTCGGGCCTAACCCAACCTCCGCCTTACCGACCTGCTTAAAGATCACCAAGGAAATGAGGACAAGGCCTGGAAATCCTAGGTAGGCCTCCGGAAAAGGAGCTCAGGAAAATGCTGCTGCTCTGCACCGGGACCTCTGAATAGTGAGCACGTAGAGCTGGGCTAGGTCCCTCAAATAGACCCAGGCCCCACCCACATGCCACACCCAGCCACACTGCAGGAAAGAATTCTAGAAAGGCTCAGAATAGGGACCACAACCTAACCACACCCTGTATCCTGCAGCAAAGTCTTGCAAACAACATTAATGACATTTCAAGATGAATCTCTGTAATGTAAAAGGTTAACATACTGCATTTACACATAATGCATGAATTATTACATTGCATAAGGATTGGCTTTTTGCATTACGTCGCCCGTTGAGCGTGCACTGTTCTAATGTTGACACCAGAGGACTCGAGATGGACCGCACCTCCTCCCTCACAGCTGACAGCATGGGTTGAGCAAGTCTTGGCAATACTGCATCCTGAGGGACTCGTAGGAGTTGCTGGAGTACTGGACACTGGTGAGTCAATATTTACTACCTATTACCCCCCATACCAGCATGCCATCACACCCCCTCACCCTGACTCCCATCACTCCACTCCATCCCACACAGTGCACCTACACATTTGACTAACCCCAATGCCAAGCCCTGCATGCCATACCAATGCATATACAGCCCTCCCAGCCCTGCATGTACATCCACCACCAATGCATGCACAGCATGGAGAACTAACAATCCCACAATACCTCACCATACACAACCAAAGGTGGCAGGGCAACAGCTATAGGGGAAGCTGGGGATGTAGAATATATCACAGACATGAAGCACAATACATTACTTACATCCCCACAGGTGCCCCAGCCAATCCCAGTGGTGAGGAGGTGCCACGACTATCCAGTCCCCCAACAGAAGATGCCCCCAGTGATGACAGTAACTCTGGACTTCTGAATCTGGATGAACTACCTGGCCCATCAGGGACCACTGGTCAGTCGGCCACCCCAGCCCATCCCCACTCTACCACAGAGCCTCCCCGTTCAGTATCCAACACCACAGCACCCACCCAACATCCCCACACCTGTGTCCCCAGGACACGTCAATCAGCAGTATGCCCACCTGTACAGGGACCACTGTCCACACCTCACAGCCAAGACAATCAGGGTTCTGGGGTCAGTGGCAGTGGGCACACCGTTCAGGGAACAGAGGCACAGGTGGACAGGGACAATCAGACGACAGCTGTGCACCAGGGGGAGGACAGGCCCAGGGAACCAACTGTCCAGGAGGCACTCACTAATGTACTGGGGGCTTACCAACAATCCCAGGACAAGATGGGCCAGATTCTAAACAACATGCAGGACAACCAGCGGCTGCAGGAGGTACACCATCAGGAGATCAGGAAAGATTTGCAAGCCCTCAACATCACCATGGTCTCCATAGCAGGGGTGCTGACTGATATGGCCAACATCATGAGGGAATATACAACACACCAGCAGGCACCTTCCACTAACCAGTCAACTGAACACCCCACCACATCTGCTGCAGCTAGTGGACAGGAGGCCCTGCCAGAGGACACACAGGCCACCAGCACCCTTCCCCCTCCAGAAGGTGAACCACCCTGCAAATGTTCCCTGCGACCCAGACAGATGCCAGAGACACTTGCCAAGACCAAGACCACTACCAGGAAATTAGCCCCTTCTGAATGTCACCCTTGTGTTCCACTGTCTCACCTTGTCCATTTTGAACTGCCATTGCTCCCCTTCCTATGGCACCCTGGACACTGGACCTGTGCTACAAACAGACTGGACCAATACCCTGGACTTACCTCTACCATCACCCCATTCCATTGCACTATTCCTTCAATAAATTTCACTACAATAAACACCCTTGAACACAACTTGACTGATAGTGCTTTATGTGATGAAAATGTGCAATTTTGAAACAGTTACATCTTGTGCAATTGACCTGAACTTTGTGATAGCATACAAATAATGACCTGTAGCTGTCTGTAGTCATCACATCAGTATACAGTTTTAATAACACCAAAATCTGCAAATTGAGAGGGCATAGGTGACAGTCAGTTGAGATGCAAAGGAAGTGACTGCCATCCTGCTAGAGCCACACTGAAAACATAAATACTTAGAGGAATGGTCAGTTTCACTGTCTTACCTGTATGTCATTGGAAGTACTACCATATTACTGATGTTCTGTTGTCCACATCCTCTGCCTCCTAATCTTCACTGTCCTCAGTGTCCACTGCTGCCACAGGGGCATTTCCAATCTCCTCCTCCTGCAGATAAAGCACATGTCGTCTGAGGGTCAGGTTGTGCAACATGCAGCATACTACAACTATCTGGCAGACCTTATCAGGGGAGTAGCACAGGAATCCACCTGTCAGATGGAGGCATCTGAACCTGGCCTTCAGGAGGCCGAATGTACATTCTATTATCTGCTGTGTTCGCCCATGTACATCATCATACCGATTCTCAGCCCTTCTCCTGGCATTCCTCACAGGGGTCAGGAGCCACGAAAGGTTTGGGTAGCCAGAGTCACCTGCAGGTACTGAGGGACAAACATTAGCCTTACACAATGGTATGGGGATTATTCCTGAAGGCATACACTGACATGTACTGGGTCTGGACTCAGGCTCACCTATTAGCCACACCCTATGCCTCTGTAATTATGCCATCACATTTGTGATGCTGCTATTCCTCGGGACGAAGGCATCATGCACCAACCCAGGATACTTGGCAGTGATGTGGGAGATGTACTGGTCCGCCAGGCACACCTTCGCACATTCAGTGAGTAGAAACTCTTCCGATTCCTGAATACCTGTTCATTCTGGCAGGGAGAACAAATGCAATATGTGTTCCATCAATCACCCCAATAATATTAGGAATATGTCCCATTGCATAGAATCCAGCCTTCACAGTGGCCAAACCTTCCACTTGGGGGAAAGCTATGTAGCTGCACATGTGTTTGAGCAAGCCTGAAAAAACCCTTGCCAGCCTTATTGAGAACATTGGCTGTGACATTCCTGCTGCCAAGCCCACTGTCACTTGGAAAGAACCAGTTGTCAGGAAATGAAGCACTGATAGAACTTGCACAAGAGGGGGGATCCCAGTGGGTTGATGGATAGCTGATATCAGATCAGGCTCCAATTGAGTACACAGCTCTGTAATTGTGCCCTTGTCCAGTCTATAGTCAGTATTATGTGCCTGTCTCCAGGGTAGCTAAGTCCACAAGGGGTCTGTACACGAGGTCTTGCCTACTCCTCCTATTCCTCCGCAGTGGTAGGTATCTACGGGACACAAGAGTGAGAAGGGTGTCACAAACTGAACAATGGAACCACCACCTTGGTGTAACTGAGCATGTATGTAATCGGACAATGTGAATGGCAATGTATGTACAATTTACAGCAATTACACAGTTTCCAATTTCTGATTGTTGTCCACCACCATTAAATGGCGACACCTGTCCTGTAAGTATGGACAGGTGGAAGTGATGTAACTCCGCCGACGTTGAGTGTCATGGTGGAAGGCGGTCTTGCACTGCCGTGCTATTCCTCATTAGCTAAAATGGGGCTCTACGGAGGACAGTGTCCAATGGGGATCACTGGCCGTGGTGACAGTGAACATTGCCGCGGACGTGACCGCCATTTTCTGTCTATAACCTCACTTGATTCCTGACTTTCCACAGGACAACACCTACACTGCGTGTGCTGCTGTGACCTGTGTCTGGATCCTGTCATGGCCCGTGTGACAGGGGAAAGGGCCCCTGCCCTCACTTCAGAGGAGTTAGAGCGCCTGGTGTATGGGCTCCTACCCCTGTATGGGCCTCCAGACCAACAGGTGAGTACACCATGGGGACGATGCATGCAACAAGGTTGCATGGAGATGTGTGTGCTGGCAGTGTGTCATTTGGTTGGGGGTATGTCTGGTGGTAGTGTGCATGCAGGGCTCCAGGTGATGTGTGTGCCAATGGAGATGGAAAAGTAATTTGTGGGCCATATGTGTGACAGGCTGGATTGTATGGTTAATGGTGTCCTCCTGTCTCTGCTACCTCTGCAGGTCAGCACCCATCCGAGGAAGGGGTTGTGGTGTGCCATCACCAAGGAGGTGCGGACCCTTGGGTCTAGAGCAGACGGAGCACCCACTGCAGGAAAATGTGCGAGGACCTGAGACGCTGGGTCCAGAAGGCCATGGATGCCCAGCTGGGGATGGCCTTCCAACGAGGGTGGGGTGCCCGTCGGAACCTGACCCCCCTTATGTCCCTCATACTGGCGGTGGCCTACCCAGAGCTGGATGGGCGCTTGCGGGCAGCACAGCAGCCACAAGGGGATGCGTACAGTGAGCGTGACAACCATTTTTGTTGCCTGGCATGGGATCCTGGTGGTGGGTTTCTGTTAGGGGGTGCCCCTTAATGCCAGCTCAGACATTGCTACGTGGTCCAGCTCAAGGTAAATGGGTGTATAGCAAATTCTTGTAACTTAGCTAGGTGGCATACCATGTCAGACATGGCTTAGTGGGTCCCAGGAGGACTGCAGTTGGCGGTGGTTGGCTCTCATCTTGCTGTGGTACCTAGTCAATGGAATGCCACTGTGATCC
This sequence comes from Pleurodeles waltl, assembly GCF_031143425.1. Lineage (NCBI taxonomy): Eukaryota > Metazoa > Chordata > Amphibia > Caudata > Salamandridae > Pleurodeles > Pleurodeles waltl. The sequence continues at coordinate 1,448,630,005 of NC_090447.1, read as the reverse complement.
ATAGTGCTCAATCCTGATCCCTGTGTGTGATGGTAATGTGTATGCCATCTGTGGTGTTGGTGCTGTAATTGACCCAGTGTTCCCTTTCTCTACCCCCCTATTTTTTTCTGTCATCCTGTCCATGTGTGCATAAGCATCATACGGCAGAGGAGCAGGGGCACCAGCGACTGAGGGAGCTGCATCCCACAAGACCCAGGAGGCAGAGTCCACTGACACCAAGGGGACCAGTGGGACGGAGGGCGAGGGGAGCACGCCAGCGGAGACAGGAGGTGACAACACTGACTCTGATTCCTCCTCCGATGGAAGATCCCTGGTGGTGGCAGAAACCTCTGTAACCACCCCAGCTACAGGTACAGCCGCCACCCCCCTACAAGCACCTCCCTCCCAGTAGCTCCCAACCAAGTTGTCCGTGCCTGCTCACCCAGGAGCCCCAGGCACCTCAGACCCTGCCCAGGTGAGCCCTGCTGCCCTCAGTGAAGATGCTATTGATTTCCTGAGATCCATCTCTGTAGGGCAGTCAACCATAGTGAATGCCATCCGGGATCTGGCATCACAGATGCAGCAATGTAATGCCTACCTGGAGGGCATCCACGTGGGTTGAAAGCCCTACAAAGATTGTTTCAGGCTTTGGCCTCCTCTCTGATGGCAGCCAGTGTCCCTGTTCCTCCTGTCCCAACTCCAATTACCATTTACCAGTCCTAGTCTCCTCAACCTGAACCCATCCCAGGCACACATACAGACAAGCATGCACGCAAAACATCACACATGTGTAGCACAGTCAAACACAGGCAACACACTTCAGGCTACGAGCACTCACACAAACAACAGACAGTTGCACACACAACAACAGACAGTTGCACACACAACAACATCCACTGCCTCCACTGTCTCCCCCTCATCCTCCTCATCCTCCCTCACAGTCATATCCACATTCACACCTGCATGCACTGCATCAACAGCCACCATCACCACATAAAGCAGCACACACACATCACTTGCAGACACCTCCACAACATCCATCCACGTGACCCCTTTGTCCTCTCCCAGCCTGTCTGCCCCCGTAAGAGTTACAAACACACACACTCAGACTCCCAACAGCAATCCACGTCACACACTGCCCATGCACCTGCACCCAAGTCCAGCAGACGTACACCTCTGACAACCACTCCCTCACCCTCCACTCCCATCCCTTCCCCCACATCCCACCCCAATGTTCCTAAGAAGCTTTTCCTTGCACATCTTGACCTCTTCCCTACCCTTCCACTCCCCGTCCTGCCCATAAGAGCAGGGTCCCAATGGCCCAGCACAGCACCTCAGCCAAACAGTCTGCCACTGCTCCTATCAAATCATCAGCTGCTGGCACAAAGGAGCCCCAGAGTGTGACGGCTGCCACTCCTACTTTGAGCACACCTTCGCCTCAGAAAAGGAGGACTAGGATGGTGAAAACCAAGGCACAGGAGACGGGGACAGTGGAAGCACCTCCTAGTCCTGGGGGCAAGGACACAAGTGACATGTCAAAGGCCAAGGGGACCCATCACAAGAGGGGACACATGGATCCCCTTCCACCACCAAAGTTTGTCAAGGACCCTACCCCACCACCAAAGAAAGGGATGATTTACACTCCACCATCATAGAAAGGGAAGGTTCCCACTCCACCACCAAAGAAAAGGAAGGTTCCCACTCCACCACCAAAAAGAGGCAAGAGGCCCCCTCCACCAGCAGATGGCAAGAAGCCTCCACCTCCAGCAGAGGCGCAGTAGCCCTCACCTCCAGAAGATTCACAACAGCCCTCACCTCTCCTCACCTCCAGCAGATGCACAGCAGCCCTCACCCCTAGCAGATGCACAGCAGCCCTCACCTCCAGCAGATGCACAGCAAACAGAGGCACAGCAGCCCTCACCTCCAGCAGATGCACAGCAGCCCTCACGTCCAGCAGAGGCACAGCAGCCCCCACCTCCAGCAGAGGGCATGTAGGCCACCCTCCAGGGACTGTTGTGCAAGGAGCCCCCTCCTGAACTAGTGGGCATGTTCCCCACTTCAGCTGAGGTGCCCCCCACCCCTCTTCCCCTGGGGTGCCTGCCCTTTTTTAACATGATGCCCCTGCACAATGGATTCCGGATTGTGTCAGGAATCAAGTTGGGCCTTGGACAGTGCCCTGTGGCCATTTTGTACTTTGGACTGGCCATTGGCCCATTCTGAACATTGATGCCTGCATTTGCTTTCAAATAGACAATATGGTGGCTGTTGGCATCAAATTACAGTGTTTGTTAATTCTCAATGTGGTCTTTGTTTTAATTTAACATGGGTCCTGTGATATTGGGTTTACTCTGTAGCTGGTTCTGTGTATGGTGTGTGTGTGAATGGTGTGTGTTGTAAGTGTGTTTGTCACTCTCCTTTTCCTCCCTTCCTCCCTTGTGTGCTAGATGGCTGTACTCACTGTCGTCGTCTTTGTCAGTGTTGGTGTTCCAGGAGGCCCATGGTGTAGAAAACCATCGGGTAGACTTGAAGTTCCGGTTCCATGGAGGCGGCGGTCTCCTCTGTGTCCCTGAAGGTGAGTCTTTCATCTTCTGTGCAGTGTTTCTGCCAGGCTTTTGATGGTGTTGATACCGCCCCGGAAATCCTGTCGGTTTGCTATGTCATAATAAGGTGGGCAGTACCTTGGCTTCCGCCTGGCTGTTGATGGATACTGCAGTGGTCAGTGGTGTTAACGCCCTGGCGGTTGGTGTGGTACATTGACTGTCTATGAGGGGTATCACCGCCATAGACATAATTTGGTGGCATTTACCACCAGCCTGTTGGCGGTATTTCCACCACTTTAACACTCACCACCAATGTCTTAATGACCACCTTTGTCTCCAAAATTAAGCCTTGTCGCTTGTTGCCAAGCTACCAATGGTTGAGCTGGAGTTAATTTATTGAGACCTAGCTGGACCTCAGTGGGGATTAGTGGCCAATTGCTAGGTGTAGGTACTTACCTGCCCTAACCAATAATCCATTTTCCAACATATGTATACATATGAATATGTTGCTTTCTGCTCCTGCCCTCCTCCTCCTTGACATCCATTGTCCAAATCCATGCCCCTGCTCCTTCATTACAGCCATATGTGGCGTTAATTCTGCCACTGCCCTTCCCGCCTGCCGTGAACAGTTAGCTTGCTGCCTCATCTACATCCTCTCTACCCCCTGTTGCCCGAGTTAAAGCACCAGCCCCCTCCCTCCTGTCCTGCATGGTCTGATATGCTGCAACTGCCCTCCATTTCGCTTGATGTCACTGCCCACTTCTCCTGCCCTCTATTGCCCAATTCTATGCTGTATGAGGCTGGCCTGGCTTGTAGTGGGTACCAATGGTACATACACCTTGTGCCAGGTCAGTTATCCCTTATTAGTAGAGTAGTAGTGTTCTAGCAGCTAAGGCTGGTAGAGGTAGCTATAGCAGAGCAGCCAAGGCTGAACTAGGAGACATGCAAAGCTCATGCAATACCACTTATATCATATAGGTAATATATCATGGGAAAGACGATACTCATAGTTACTAATAATAAAGGTACTTTATTTTAGTGATAATGTGCCAAAAATATCTCAGCGGATATACTCCCTTAGGAGGTTAAATAAAATACACAAAATATACACAACAAACTATATTAGGTAAGTAAAGCAGTCAGAAAGTAGTGCAAACATTGTAGAATACAATAGGATGCAATAGGCCTAGGGGCAACACAAAGCATATATTAAGAAAGTGGAATGCGAACCACAAATGGACCCCTAGGCTAGTCTAGTGTGTAGAGGGTCACTGGGAGTGTAAAAAAACACTAAGGGTGTCAAAGATACCCCACCCCAAGACCCTGGAAAGTAGGAGTAAAGTACTACTATTTCCCCAGAAACACACTAAAGTTGTGATAAAGGATTTTGCAAAGACCACAACAGACTACAAAGCACTGAAGACAGATTCCTGGACCTCAGGACCTACAAAGGAAAGGGACCAAGTCCAAGAGTCGCGAAAGTGTCCATGGGGGGCAGGAGCCCACTAAACCTTGGATGAAGGTGCAATATGGCTGCCTCTGGTTGGAAGAAGCTGAAGATTCTGGAACAACGAAAGGAGGTAGGAAGTTCTTCTTCATGCAGAAGATGTCACACGGCATGCTGGAGGATGCAGAGTTGTTTCCTTGGCAAAATACTGCAAAGAACCCTTGCGAGCTGCAAGAGTCGTGGATGGAGAAAAAGGGTGCTGCCTGGGCCCAGGAAGGACCAGGATGTCGTCTCTTGGGAAAGGAGACAGAGGGGGCCCTCAACAATGTAGAGAGCCCATGCACAAGAAGGTCGCACCCACAGAAGTCCTCGAACATAGGTTCAAGAATTCTGAACATGGTGGTCATCTCAACACTGCAAAAGGAGGTCCCATGACACCGGAGATCAACTCAGGGAGCTGAGCATCGCAGGACAGAGTGCTGGGGACCTAGGCTCAGCTGTACATGCAGGATTTCTTGGAAATGTGCACAGATGACCTTGTTGCTGCAGATCACGTGTACACAGGATTACTATCTGGAGAGAGGAGGCAAGGACTTACCTCCTCCAAATTTGGACAGTTGGACCACTGGACAGTCTGGGTCACTTGTGTCCACCACCTGTGTTCCAAGGGCCACGCTCGTCAGGATGAGAGGGGCTCCAGAGTACCGGTGAAGCTCAAATTTAGTGCCTGCTGGAGCAGGGGGAAGATTCAGTCGACACACAGGAGATTTCTTCGTGGCTTCCTATGCAGGGTGAAGACAGCCAGTCCCCAGAGCATACACCACCAGGAAACAGTCGAGAAAGCTGGCAGGATTAGGCGCTACAATGTCGCTGGTAGTCTTCTTGCTACTTTGTTGCAGTTTTGCAGGCATCCTGGAGCAGTCAGCGGTCGATCCTTGGCAGACGTCGAAGAGAGAGATGCAGAGGAACTCTGGTGAATTCTTGCAAGTCATTATCTGAAGAAAAGCCCACTGGATAGACCCTAAATAGCCCTCAGAGGAGGATTGGCCACCTAGTCAGGTATGCACCTATCAGGAGGGGTCTCACACCTCTGAAAGCAAGAAGGAAGAGGTCTGAGACACAGTGGAGGAGCTTTGGGCACCACCCCTGGGGTGGTGATGGACAGGGAAGTGGTCAATCCCCTTTCCTTTATCCAGTTTCGCGCCAGAGCAGGGACTGGGGGTTCCCTAAACCAGTGGCTTATGCAAGGATGGCACCATCTGTGCCCTTCAAAGCATTTCCAGAGTCTGGAAGAGGCTACCCCTCCCCAGCCTTTAACACCTATTACCAAATGGAGTGGGTGTAACACCCTCTCTCAGAGGAAATTCTTTGTTCTGCCTTCCTGGGACTGGGCTGCCCGGACCCCAGGAGGGCAGAACCCTGTCTATGGGGTGGCAGCAGCTGTAGCTGCAGAGAAAAACCCAGAGAGCTGTTTTGGCAGTACTGGTGGCCCATAGTGGAACCCCCAGGATGCATGGAAGTGGCTCCCTAATACCATATTTGGAATGGGAGGACAATTCCATGATCTTAGACATGTTACATGGCCATATTCAGAGTTACCTTTGTGAAGCTAAATATAGGTATTGATCTATGTGTAGTGCACACATGTAATGGTGTCTCCGCACTCACAAAGTCTGTGGAAATGACCCTGAACTATGTGGGGACACCTTTGCTATTGCAAGAGTGCCCTCACACTTAGTAACTTTGCACCTAACCTTCAGCAAGTGAAGGTTAGACATATAGGTGACTTATAAGTTACTTATGTGCAATGAAAATGGATGTGAAATAACGTGTGCGTTATTTCACTCAGGCTGCAATGGCAGCCCTGTGTAAAGGTTTGTCTGAGCTTCCTATCGGTGGCAAAAGAAATGCTGCAGCCCATAGGGATCTCCTGGAACCCCAATACCCTGTGTACCTAGGTACCATATACTAGGGATTTATAAGGGTGTTCCAGTATGCCAATTGAAATTGGTAAAAGTCGTCACTAGCCTATAGTGACAAATTTAAAGGAAGAGAGACCATGAGCACTGAGGTTCTGGTTAGCAGAGCCTCAGTGACACAGTTAGGCACTACACAGGGACACACATTCTGGCCACAAACTATGAGCACTGGGGTCCTGGCTAGCAGGATCCCAGTGAGACAGGCAAAAACAAACTGACATACATGTAAAAATGGGGGGAACATGCCAGGCAAGATGGCACTTTCCTACATATGCCCCATCATTGCCCTCTTGCTTAGCCTCTGTACTTAGCTTAATGCCCCTACCCTCCAATGTCTATGTGGATGCCCCTGTTCCTGCCTTTTTGCCCATCATGTTCCATGGACCTGCCACTGCCCCTCCTATTTATTCTGAGTGCCATGTTGAACTGCCACTGCCCCGCCCACCTGTCCAGCATGGTCAGATGGCTGCCACCTGTCCCTGTCACCTCCACCCTGTCTGTCCGAGTTCCATGCCCCATCCCCTCCCTCCTGTCCTCCATGGTCCATTTTACTGCCACTCCCTTCTGCCCTTAATGCTCTGTTGTGCTGCCACTACTCCTCCTACCTGCCCTGCCTGGGCTGTTGTGAAGCCCCTTCCTGTTGGAAAGTGGATTATTGGTAAGGGCAGGCAAGTACCTACGCCTAGCAATAGGCCACTAACCCCTACTTAGGTCCAGTTAGGTCTCAATAAATTAAACCCAGCTACACCCTTGGTAGCTTGGCAATGAGTGACAAGGCTTAACTTAGGAGACAAGTGTGTAAAGCATTTACAAATCACAAAACAGTAAATAAGTAAAACACAAAACACAATAAAAATCCAACATCAATTTATAACAATAGATTATATTTGTATCTTTAAAATAACATCAAAATGACTGAAATCAGATAAGATGAACCGGAGATATGAATTTTTAAAGTATTAATGTTTTCCAGCACATAGAAGAAATAATGCTCAAAGGGTTCAAAAAGATACAGAGCTCAGGGCACCCACGAAGTAAAACTGTAACACTTACTTTCAGAAGTGTTTCTTGATTCAGGAAAGTGGTCAGCAGCACCGGCTTGGGGTCTGGGACAACAACTCCCGCAATGCACCTCTTCAACTAATGGAGTTGCTCCAAACGTCTCCAAACTTCTGGATCTTCTTCCAAAGTTCCTTTTTGGGTCTTTAAAGTGCCCACAACTTGATCTAAAGTTCCAGGAGCTCTGAGCTGCTCCTTGGGATTTGGGACTACAATTCCCAGAATGCACCTGGTCAGAATCCTCAAATGGCCACTGGACGCTGGTCAGCTGGGCTCTGCTTGCAGGACTTGATGCAGGGGACTCTGGGCAGCTCCTTTGTACCTGTAGAAAACAGGGAGTCCCTTCTTGAAGCAGTAGAAGACAGGCAAAGTCATTTTAGTGATGAAGCCCAAGTGTGCAGCTGATGCAGTCCTTCAGAGTGCAGTGTCCAGCTGCGGGTCAGTGGTCCAGCAGGGCAGTCCTTCTTTTTCTTTGTCTTGTTCCTTGTAGGGATCTGAGGTGTGGGTGTAGCTCTGCCATATCTATCCTTGCTCCTGGGTGGAAAGCAGGGGAGCCCTGGTTATCCAATCACAGACAGGTTCCTTCCCCCTTTGATTGACCACTTCCTGGGGAGTGTGGCAAAAATCAGTCCCAGGGAGCAACATTCTTCAAAAATCCAACATGGCTGAAAGTGATTTTTGGAGGTTAGCTCTGGCTGATTCCACCCACTGGTGCAGCTAAAGTTCTAAACACACCCCTCTCCTGCCCTCTCCTAATCTAATCAAGAGGGCACCTAATTGTCTGGGGTTGCAGGATCTGAAGGCGGTCCTGAGCGGCTCCAAATGTCCTTCCCTGCCTTTGAAGACCAGATTGGCTGTTCTTCTCCCCTCCTGTTTCCCCATCTGCTGAGGCAGATCTCCTCCCCCAGGCACATCCTTTGTGTTCAGCCCAGGCCATTTCACACCTCACCAAGGCATCCTGGCTATGCTGCCAGAGACTGGCCAATCAGAGAGGGGCACTATAGAGCTGAAGTTGGCAACTTTCAGATACAGTTTTTAAACTCTTTACCTGAACAAGTTATATTAAATCCAACAATTGTAAGTTGTGGGATTTATTATAACAATTAATTTGATACCAAACGCAAGGTACCTGACATTTAAGGGGACTTTGTTCATTAAAATAAAGTCTCCTTGTGTTAACCTATGGAGGCCATTCACTACAGTAAGGGAAACACTAATCTGGCTCTTTGACCTCACCATGGCTTATAAAACAATTTTTATAAGGTTCCTGCTTATAGTTACATGGCAGCCAAAACAAGGGCACATAGGGCACACTTTATGGGTGACTTATATGTAAAAATAAGGTAGTTTAAGACTTTGGAAGCACTTTTAATTCCAAAGTCGAATTTGCATTTAACGTTAGTTTAAAAGCAGCTAACAAGGCAGACCTGCCTTTATAATGGCACTGTGGACCTCAGCAGTGCACCTATGGGGCCCTACCTATGCCTGGGTCCCTAAACCTACATGCCCTACCATATACTAGGGACTTATAGGTAGGTTGAGATAGCCAACTATAATTAGCCTAATTTGCAAGCTCATTTTATACAGAGCACAGGTTCTGGGACTGGTTAGCAGTACCCAGGGTACCATCAGAGTCAGGAAACCACCAGCAAAAAGTGAAGAATGGGGGCACAAAGTTAGGGGGCCTCTGCAACCAGCCCTGTTTTCCCACACTTCCCATGCCCTCTCTTGTCTGTGTCCAACCCCTACTCCTCCCTTATGTCCTCTATGGTCCTTTTTGGATGCCCCTGCCTGCCCCATCCCTCTTGCTCACCATAGCCGTTGCACTGCAACTAACCCTTCTGATTGCCATGCATGTCTTTTTAAGCTACCAAAGCCCCTCCCACCTGCCCTGTGTGGTCAGCTAGCTTCCCCTGACCCCCTTCCACCTTCCCTTGGTTGTCTATGTGTATGCCATTATAGTATCATTGTTACCCTTCATGGTGAGTTCTGCTTCCAGTGCCCATCCTGCTTGATCTCCATGGTCAGCTTGATGCTCCTGCCCCTCTTCCTTGTGCCCTCCATTTTCCATGTGCAGGCCCCTAACCTCTCCCTCCTGCCTTGTCTGGTCCGTTGACATGTCCCTGCCCTCTCCCTCCTGCCCTTCATGGTCCGTTATTCTGCAACTGTCCCTCCTGTCTCTCTGGTATGGTCAGCTTGCTGCCCTTGTCCCTTTCCCCATTACTCTCTGTTCTCCATTTATATGGCCCAGTCCCCTTATTATTGCTTTCCATTGTCCATTGTGCTGCATTGCTGTCCCACTTGCCCTGTGTGGTCTTTTCTGCTGCTGCAACCCCTGACACTTGCCTTGTAAGGTCAGTTTGGTGCCCCTGCCCATCTCCCTCCTGCCCTCTGTTATTCGAGTCCAAGTCCCTACTTGATTCCTCCTGCCCTCCATGATCCAATGTACCATACTTGCCAACATTTTGAACTTGGTAAAAGGGAGAGTTTGAAATAAATCTGAGGAATTGATTTTCCCCACTGAGTTGCATTGAAAAAGAGGAGATTTTAGGCAAGAGGTAGATAAAATAAAGCCCTTTTTGGTTTAAAAACAATAGAAGTTTCCTGCTAGAATCTGGTCTGTTCGCATGTATGCTTGTACTGCCACTGCCTTTTCCTTTAGCCCTCAGTGGTCTGTTATTTTGTCACAGCTTCTCTTGCTTCTCCTGCGTGGTTGGTTTATTGGCCCTGCCTCCCTTTCCCCTGCCCCCATGGTCCATTGTTCTGCCACTGCCCCTCCCCCCTGACCAGAGTGTTCAAATAGTCACCTCTGCACCCTTCTCCCTGCCATCAATTATCCGAATCCCCTGACCTCTTGCTCCCTACAGTATTCTAATGAACAACTAGATTGCTAATATTCTACTTTACAAAAGTGTGGCACGCCTGATGTAATCTTGATTCAATCAAAACTGTAATACCTAAAGCATGTCCTTTAGAAATTATCAAAATTAGAGGGTCTTATTCCCATAGAAATTATGGTTAGTGCTCTAAAAAACTAAAATGAGGACATATTTTCTGAGTTATCAAATAGTTACAAAGCACTTGTAAATTATTTCCTAGCTATTATTATTTTTTTTATCCAGTTGATCACTTGATTATTTATTACACTTAGGGGAGAGGATATGGCATTACGCCAGAGCTGCAGACTTTGCAACTGGGGAATCATGTTTGAGTTTTGGCATCAGCTAGACATCCTGTGATTCTGGGTAAATCATTAAGGGCCTGATTTAGATATTGGCAAATGGGATAGGTAATAATGGGATTTAAATTTTAGCGGATAGGATATCTGTCACCGTTGTGATGAAGTAACTCATTCGCCAATATCTAAGTCAGGTCCTTAATCTCCACATGCCTAAAACCAAAATGAATGTGTCCTTGTGTAGTGTAGCAGGTGCTCATGTAATGCACTTCAGTACCTTTAGGTCAAGTCCACGCTAGATAAAACTGCAAAAAAACAAAAGACTAAGGGCCTGATTTAGATGTCGGTGGAGGAAATACTCCGTCAAAAATGTGACAGATATCTCATTGTCCCTATTACAATCCCCATAGGATAGAATGGGATCATAATACGGTGGGTGGGATATCCGTCACGTTTGTGATGGAGAAAACCTCTCTCCCGACATCTAAACCAGGCCCCAAATATTCTGTACTCTTCTATCATTGGGATATGCTTGGGATACATTTGGGTGACATTTGTTCTACATTTGGACTCTTTTTCTTTGGGAGCCATCTTGGGAGACTTCTCTGTAATGAAGCTCCCTAATTTTCTCATTTACTGCAGTATTCTCAGTAGAAAATGCTTTCAGTTTTTCACATTGATTCTATCATGATGGCATTCAGATGTGCCACCCTTTTGGCATAAATTCAGAATGTTATCATTCTATTTGAACATTAGAACACTGTAGTAAAGCTGCTGATTCCCAAGTAGTTAACTGGCAGTCTGCTGCTGGTGTTGAATGTGCATGTTTCAGTCTGCATGTCAGAATTGTTCAATGAAATAGAAGAGGAAGATATTAGAGGACTCACTTAAAATGAGTCCTCATGTTTCTTTTTACATCACTACCCAAAATGTCTATGATAAAATGAACCCCATGATTGTGTTTCTTTCTAACTTTAATGTTTTAAGTTTTACCAGTTTGAGTCAATCAAGATGGCTTCTGGTTTGTCACACTTTTGTCATAGGTAAGACTGTTAACACTCTAGTTTTTCTTAAGAACACTCTGGGATGCTGCAGTAGAACGCAAGGTAACCAACTAACCAGCTGCTCCTGTTGGAAGTGCATGTTTTACTGTGAATGTCAGACTTCATTCTCATATGGCTGGGAAAGATAGTGTGAATTTACAGAAAATATGTTCTAATTTTAGCTTCTGGAGCACCTTCCATATCCCCTGTGGGAAAATCATGAGAAAACAAGTTTCACTCTCACGTGATTCATGAAAGCTCAGCCGGCTTTTTAAAAGAGTAAACCAACCTTTAGAATCCACCACAATTCATTCAATTAGTATGGTACCATAAACAAATGAAATATATTGTAACTTAAATCTGTTATCACACTTTATAAGTTCTAATTTTTTTGACCCTCAAAACCTGCACTTCACTACCATGCATTTCAATAGGGTCCATGTCCCAGAGTCCTTTAACGGCTGCTACAGCATGTTACATAGTGTATATATTCCTTAAAGTGCATTTTACCCTATATTTAAGCTTTAGTTCTCGTTATTAGCTCTGTAGATCATTCAGAAGGTGCTATCATGTTTATTGGTCCCACAATAGCTGCCAGCACTTCCTGGCTGAAGTGTTGGCAGCCAATCAGATCTCACCATGAGATCTGTGCTTAGGCTCCACACGGATATGAAAATGTATTTTTCCTTTCATTACTCGAAAACTACTGAACGGATTTACACCAAATAACAAACAAGCATTGGTAAATTCAGTAGGTTTTGCCTATGGGGTTAATAATAAGTTAAGAGATAGGGATGTGAGGGGCACAGGGGCAAGTTTTTTTTTTTTTGTCAAACCACATTTGACCACAGTCCTGCGAAGGAAGATTGTTCCAGAAATCTGATGATTTAGAGAGAAATGCCTGCCCGTTCTGGAATGCGAGCAGCCCCCACCCTAAGGACTCTTTATCAAAAAGGTGGCAAGTGATCAAGAAAGGGAGCATGGAAGGGAGGAATGTCAGAACGAGTGGGGAGGAAGAAGGAAGGAGTGGGAACAGAGTGGCCTGCTTTCCCTGTTTTCTGAAGCAATGACAGCTAGCTAGTTGTGGCTCACATGACCAGGAGTTATGATGAAGCAAGTTCGCTGAGGTGGTCATCTGGTTCTGAGCTCGAGCATTTAAGTCAGCTTATCAGCTGAGGTTGATTAATGACGGCATCTCACTACAAATAGTCTTCAGAATGCTGGTGGGAGGTATATGTCCAGTGTATCCCTTCAAGAAAAAATAAAAAAATATTGTAGCTGGATTTAACATTGTCAGACTTTTGCATTTACATTAGCATCCCAGATTATTTTCAAGTATGCTTCATTTTTAAAAGACTTAAACAATGAAGCAGGAATGAGCATCCTTGTTCATTGTAGTAAAATGGAAAGTATGACGTGTGTGAATGTGGTTCAGTTTTCTGCTACATTCGCTGTACAGACATATACACATGGTCAGTGACAGAATCTCATAATGCGGAGAAGAACAGAATTTTGGGGGACTTCTTAATTGGATCAAACACTTTAAGGCTGGGTCATTTCAAAACTTGTGCAGCCCAAGGTAACCGTCTCACTCCACTACAGGGTTTTGTATGTTATTGAAGCATTACACTTACAGTGATTGGGTTTCAGCTGCCTATATTATGAGCATGTTTTGTAAAGTGGAACTTGTTTAGTCTCAGGGCGACTACCCCTGCGTCCTGGACTACCCTGTGAGCGGTATTTTTGAGAAACAGTTTCACACCTTTTTCCTAATTGTTCCCGCGGTACCGTGGTACTGCAGCTAAACTTAAAAAATATAGAATTTGCCCTGGGGCGGGGTTCCCTCTTGAACCTCTGCCCACAAGGCCAGGGATTCAGGGTTTTCCTACTCTGCTCCCCTATATGTGATTTGTGCTTCAGGACACTATGAATGAGCCCCTAAGTCCTAAAATGGCTGCCAAACACCTTTATTGATATGAGGAAGCCAATCAGATCTTATCTTTCGATCTGCTGGCCCTACATTACTCCAGTGTCTCTAAATATCTATAAACTTTGAACCTTAATTTCTCAAAAATTACTGAACAGATTTACCCCAAATAACAAAAAGCATGCTTTCTGAATAAAGGTATAGCTTTCTGGCAAATTTGGTGTAATTTATTTTCAGTCATCTTGGTTGTAACTATGTCTAAAGTTTCTATAAGAAATTGCATGGGGAAAATCTTTCGGCAAGGAGATGAGGTGGCTGAAACTTTTCTTTTGGAAAGTTTTGTGATGATTCGTAAAATAAGCAAATTGGATGGGGGGAATGTATGATGATTACAGAAACATATCTTGTATTGAGTGGATAATTTAATGAATTACCCACTGGGGATTTCTGAATATGTATCAATATTGATTCTATATAAGCAGGATGGTATGCTCTTGTTCAATTGGTTACAAATATGACAGGATGACCTATGCAGGAATTGATTTTGCATACTATGCCCCATATGGTTTTATGATCCACTATTATTGAATGAGTTACAGTATGTTCCATTCCAAGATGGTGGATCTGATGAGATTGACAATTGTATGTCGATCATTACATATGTTCTATGAAGCAAATTGATTGGGGGGATGAATGTTGATTACAGAAATATAGTATTGTTTTGATTGGATAATGAGTAGCACTTTGAGTGGAGTTAGTGAATACATCCTGGGGATTTCTGAATATATATTAACACTGATACTATATAAGCGTGATGGTATGCTCTTTTTCAATTGCTCGTTTTCAACTGGTTACAATTATGACAAGATAAAATATGTAAGGATTGATTTTACATAATATGCTCCATATGGTTTTGTGATTGACTATCAGTGAATTAGTTGCATTATGTTCCATTCCAAGGGGGTGGATCCGATACACATCATATTAGTCCTTCCTTTATGTTGGACATGGGTGTGTGTGACTTCACGTTGATGGGTGTATATTTAAATATGGTAGAAATGTTATGGTGCTGCTAACATGAACAAGGCTTGTGCCGAAATGCTACGTTAGTGCCTCTGCAAAATAAATGCATTTTCTATCAGCTGCTGCTGGAGTACCGATCTCTATTGTAACCGACAAGAGGTTTTGTTTGATGTGACATGCGCAGGCAGGCACATTGTGTAAGCACCACCAATGATTTGGAGCATGCCGGTACCTCAATTAGTAAAGCAAATATGTGTGTGTGTATATATATATATATATATATATATATATATATATATATATATATATATATATGTATATACATATATTCCAAAATGAAGGCCGGAATGTAGAAGCAAAATGCAGTGGTCCCAGCTGGGCTCCAGAACGCCCATATAATTATCAAACATTTCCTCTTGTCCTCAAGGAAAAGCCGGGACTCCTCCAGAGTGCTGCCAGTATAAAAAAAAATTATTAGTGGAGAAAAAGACTCCCCTCCAGCGCGTTTTGGCCGTAGCCTTGGTCACGGATGGAGTAGGTATACACACACATCTATAAATAACACTAAACATAAAAAATGGACTACCATCTACATCACAGTGTAAACACATTCACTTTGGCGGCCACCTCAGAATAGTGCAATCATTCCTAATACATATTCATCTTGAATCAAATAACACTCTTTATCCTCTAATTTCATATAATACAATGATTATGAGTACATAGATATATGTTTATCCTGTATCTTAATGCTCGCTTTCTATAATATATTTAAAATTAATAAAGAAAATATCATTGCTGTTAATACAACTAATCATATCACTAAATATAGTCTCGTCCAAGTGGACTTACCTAATAACACATGTAGTGTCCAAAAACCTAGTATACTCTTCAATCAAAATTCTAAATCATGTCAGATCTCTTATTCCCTTATTTGAAACCTCTCTATAATAACAATTTGTTTCTTCACAATTACCTGCACTACCGCCACTCTCCCTGTGAAATCAGATAAAATTACAGTGAAAGAAAGATAATATACACCCACTAAACCGTTTTACTAAACTAATGATATAAAATCCATAAGTATTGCAGTTGAAAACACGGAGGCTCATACAGTCCTACACATCTTCTATTCTATAACCTTATCCTTTTATCACAAATGGATACTAATTTCCTCACTGGAGTACAACCCTATGGGATCAAGTGAGTCAAATTCTATTCTATACTTTGATTCCAAAATTTGTAATTCTCATTCGCGATTGCCTCCACGACTATTTATTTTTACCTTGTCAATCACTACATATCTGAGTAGGTTTTCATTACCAAAGTGTTTATCATATAAGTGTCTTGCCACTGGATAATTTCTATTATGATTTTTATGGCTCTTCTATGTTCCAATACCATCTTCTTGGCACCATGATGTGTGCTATCTACATAGATCTTCTGACAAGGGCATATCAGACAATACACACAATATGATGTACTGCAATTAAAGTGTCCTTTGATAACATATTCTGTCATAGTTCCTGTCACCATTATTCTGTTACAGTTTACACTGTTTTTGCATGCTTTGCATTGTATACAATAAAATCCTAAAGGCATCACATTCTTAGTTTCTTTCTTTGTTCCCTCATAACAAAATTGTGACATAGATCCTCTCTCAGAGATTTACTCTTCTTAAAAGTAATCTGAGGTGTATCTGTATGTATTTACATAACACCGAGTCTGTCTGTGGAATATGCCAACTTCTACTCAAAATCTTCCTTACATTATAAAATTGATTACTGAAAGTTGTTATAAATCTAACAGTTTCATTCTCTTCCTTTTTAGGCTGGACCTTAAATAGTAGATTCTCTCTGCAAATTTGATCCAGCTTTAGTTTCGCCCCAGTAATAACCTTCGCACTGTAGTCTCTCTCCTTAAATCTTTCACACATCCTTGACCAGTCTTGTTGATAATCCGGTGTACCACTACAAATCCGACATGCTTTTAACCGTTCTCCTTAGGGATTGCTATGAACTAGGCTAGAAGGATGTGCACTACGAGCATCAGGAAAATGGGAAATAGAACCTTCATACCGGTGCAGCCCATTAGGGTTCAGGGGCTTCATTTTTCACTTCTTTGGAGGGAGCAATGTTAACACCAAAGGTATTGACTGAGAAGCTTTCTTTGGAAGTAAAGGTAGCATTGCTGGTTATTAAACCAAATTTGAAGTGTTAGTAATTGTATTTTGACTCGGAACGATTAATTGCATTCAGCGCTATGACAGCATAGGGACATTGACCTGTTCAAACATTGGCACACATCATGTTATATTTACATCAATGGGAGCCTTATTATGAAATTAAGCTGTTAATATTTGTGCTTATTGATGAAAACAACATGTAATCCAGCATTAGTGATCTTTTAATAACTACAATGCCCCAATGCTGCTTGTTGGTTACAGAGTAGAAATGAAAGATCTGAAGTAACGAGAAAGGCTTAAATCACCTTGAGAAAAACTGTTGTCCAAATGCGTTGGTGATAATAGGCAAGTTGATCTTTTTCACAATGCTGTTGTCCAATAAATGAATATGGGAATCAAAGCTCCTGGGAGTGCAACGTCATCTCTTGGCAGTTTAGATATTTTGGAGAAAGTGGTTGTACCTTAAACACTTGCCCAGCTATAGGACACCCCGTGTTGCCAGACTGCTTTGTTTTTGTACATATATATATATATATATATATATATATATATATATATATATATATATATATATACGCATATGCATATATATATATATATATATATATATATATACATATGTGTATATATATATATATATAGACACACACGTACCTCTTTGTGTAACATATTTGTACTTAAAATATCGTATGAAAATAATTCAAGGTTTATAACATAGCATTATCCTCACCTTCAGAAAATACACCACGGGAAAGCAGCATAGTTATCCCCTTCTTCTTGTTGTTCTCCTCCTTCTTGTTGTTCTCCTCTTTCTTGCTGTTGTCTTTGTTCTAGTTGTTGTTCTGTCCACCTCTGTGTGCAAAAGGACATAAATAATAAATTCCATATAATTATGTATTATTTGTGCTTTCAATAATGTACTTCAATTCCTCCTCATACCGGTAACCTTAGCCAAAGGTGTGCAAATAAATATTGTTGAACCATGAACTAGCTAAATATGGACTAATGAATGGACATTGTTTAGAGCACATACAGTAGTGTGGAGATGAATAAATAAATATATATACACATTTAGAGTGGAAAGAACTGATAATCTAGTTAATTAGAGAAGGGAGACTGCTGAATTTCTCAGTTATTTCCTGTTTTGCTTATGGCATTTAATATTCCTATACCAGGATCTTCACTTTACAAATTTGCCCCTACTTTGGTGCCAATGTTAAGCGGATGCAGTGCTAATTGTCCCTGTTTACTGGTATAAATGTAATTGAAAATGTACAAGATTTAATTTTTGTGAACTATTCCACACACAGGAATTGTCAACATTTTTGTTGTTGTCAACCATAGAATATATTGGGTGCATTATTCCAGTTAAGCTTTGCTTGCCACAGATGATATATTGTCACTTACTGCCATGAGCAAGTGGTAAATACTGGCAATCATTATGTCATTAATGGCAGACAGGACACTCCTTCTGGGTGTCATTACAAACATGTGAGCTGTGTTAGGGAGAACAGTCGCATAATTTCAGGAACAGAGGCTGATAACCTGGCTGAATATCCTGCACAAAACTGAGGTAAGCTCCTAACCAGACCAATGCTTCATCTATACCATTTTCTGACATAGCACTCTGTTTGTACTGCTCTCACATCAATTGGCCTTTCCTAGCAACTCAATTGGAATGGCTGAGAGAGGAGAGTAAGTATAGGCGTTTAAGGTTAGGGTCAAGTTTCCTCAACAGACTGGTCTGTGGCCTCCACAGAGGCATTCCAAAATATTTCATAGATATACTTAAACTTCCGAAAGAAACTGCAGAATAGTTTTCTAAGGGATTCATGAAGTTTATTGCTCATTAAGGTGACAAGGTTCAATGACTTACCAGTACATTCATAGTTGCCAAGTTTTCAGGTTGTCTATGTCTCTTGAACAGGTGTGTACATGTGCGGTTCACACTGTGTTATTCAAAGAGCCAAGCATTCACCTTGTTGCAAAACTCAAGAAGTAAGGAGGAGGATCTAACATGTTGAAGGAGGTTGTTCAATATTTTGGGTGTGATGTATGAGAAAGAGCAACCTCCTTCTTTACTTTTGCTGATGTGCAGGGTGTGTGTGAGTGAGAGTGAGGCAGAGCATAGGTGTCTGTCAGGCTGGTGGAAGTGCATGCTGCTGTTTAGGTATGCTGGTCCTGCATTGTGTGAGGCTTTGTATGTGTGCTTAATGAGTGTGAATTGGCTGTGTTTGTGATGTGGGTGCAGCGTGGGAGATTGAGTATGAGTCTTGCTAAGGCATTCAGGATGGTCTGGAGTCTGTGTAGAACTTGTTTGAAGATTCCATTATAGCCATCGTCCAGCCTGCTAGTAATGAGTGCTTGCGTGACAGTCTGTCTGGTGTTTAGTTGTAGCCATTTGAAGATTTTTTGAAGTATGTTTTGGGTGTGGAAGCAGAAGGTGCTCATTGTGTTAACTTGTGCTGTAATGCTGAACTTGTTCTACGATGATCCTCAGATTTCTTGCGTGGTCGATGTGTGTTGGCATTGGTCGTAACTCCAAAGGACGTTGTTTATTCTCAGTCCAGGATAGTCTGGATGTTGTTGGTGGCTGTGATGAGTGCTGTTTCGGTGATGTGGTTCTTTCTGAATCACTGATGTGGTGTTGTCTAGTAGGTGGTGAAGCTCAAAGTAATTTGTACGTTGCTTGTTAATGCCCTTCTCAATCACTTTGGCTGGCTAGGAGAGCAGGGGGATGGGTCAAATGTTGCTTGGTTGCTTTCGGCCGGCTGATGGCTTCTTGAGGAGGGCATCGATTTCTGCAAGTCTCCTGTCATCCGAGAAAGTGGTCGACATGATGGAGGTGTGGAGGACGTTTCCAGGGTGTTGCTGATTGGCGCTGTTCCCATGTTGTAGATGTGGTTGGGGCATGGATCCATTGGGCACCTGGAGTGGATGGACCGCATGATTGATACTGTGTCATCTCTGGGCAGGGTTGTCCATTTAGATTGGTTGCTAGTGGGTAATTGGCAATGAGTTTGTTGGGGGTTGAGTTAGTGTTCAAAGTTGCTGTACGTGCTTGCAATTTTGCTGTTTAAAAAGGTAGATAAGTTGTTGCAGAGTTGTTAGGGGGTGGTAATGTTGTTAACGGAGGCTGAGGGAGAAGTGAAGTCTTTGACAAGCGAGAAGATCTCCTTGCAGCTGTTGCAGCTTCCTTCGATACAATTGACTAGCACTCTTTTTCTGGTGTCCCTTTGTTGTTTCTCGTAGCATCTGTTGTCTTGGAAGTGGATGAGGTAGTGGTTGGTCCATGTAGTGATAAAGTAGAGTTGTATTAGTGCTGTTGTTAGTGGGAAGATGAGACCCAGTGTGTATTCTGTGTGTGTGTTGGTCCTGAGATGAGCTGGGTGAGTCCAATGTTGACCATGCCTTCGAAGCGAGCTATGGAGCAGGGGCAAGTTCTGTCTTGTGTGACATTTCATTATATAATATGTGACATTGAGTTACATTTTCTCCCAGTTCTGTGCATATAATGTAACATAGTTGAGCGCTACCTGGGATGGAACTTCATTTCCCAGCATTCCCTTGCTATCACTGAGGGGAGGGCACACTGCACATTATTTCACAGCACATTTAAGTGCTTCTGGACTCCCCCAGCATGGGGCACAAACTTTGAGCACCAGCTGGGGTAGGACTACATCTCCCAGCATTCCCTTGCTGTCATTGAGGAGAAGACATGCTACACGCCATTTCACAGTGCATTTAAGCACTTCTAGTCTCCTGCAGCATAGGGCACACACTTAGAATGTTAAGCATCAGCTGGGGAAGGACTGCACCCCCCCCCCAGCTCTCCCCTGCTGTCACTGAGGAGGGTACACAATGCATGCCTATTAACAGCGCATTTATCCACATTTAAGCATGCACATGGGACACCTGGGTGCATGTCAGAGTGAAGAGTGGGGGTCTGTCTGTGCAGGTCAGAGCCCAAAAGATGCTGGGCTGGGCCAACCTGTTGGTTCTGTTCTTTGACCCCTAGAGATTTATGCCTTCGCTCAGCTAATTTTAAGGTTATTGAAGTTCGATATTATTTATGTGGTCTTCTACTTTTTCAATCCACTGCAGGCCAACAAATATTGGGGAAGCGCATAGCCAGTGATTCACTGCCAACAGGTGATTGCAAAAAGAAACCAAACCTTCAGAGCATTGCTTCCAATTGCTCCATTAGAGCTATTGAAACACTTATTGAGGGAGTTGATCTACTTCCATCAAATGCACCACCAGTCCCCCTGCCAGTAAGTTGTGTCCAACTTACTACTCAGCCGCATTATTTTTGGCAAAGTCCAACTATGCAATAAGGAATTTGCAGGTCCAGTGGAGACCTTTCCTCAGCCTATGCTTAAGTTGGTCAAAAAGACAAGAAAAGGACAAAAAGGTCAAAGTTCAGCACTTGGGGCATTTCCAAACCATCTGGCTTTCCCCTCCTTGACCCGACGGACATTAAGAACTGGAGAAACAAAGAGAATTTACATATTTCAGCTAGTTCTAAACCCCTATGGAAAGTCAATGCAAAGGGCATACCAACTCTACTGCAATGGGGGGCTGCCAGCTGAGAGGTGCATATATTCTTACTGAGCACCCATGTCTGCCCCTAGTGCAAGTCAATTCATTCAACACTGATGTTAGAAATGGGGTCTCTGTTTGGCAGTCAGTTTGCACTCTGTCCAAGCAGGAACCCTCACTCTAGTCAGAGTAAGGGAGTTAAACTTCTAAGACAACCCCTGCTCACCCACTTGGTAGCTCGACACAAGCAGTCAGACTTATCTCAAAGGCAATGTGTAAGGTATATGTAACAACACACGGTAATATAGTGAAAACACTACAAAATGGACAACACCAGTTTAGAAAAATATGTAATATTTATCGAAATCTAACAAGACCAAAACAACAAAAATGTAACATACACAAGTCAAGATATGAATTTTCAAAAGAACAGATTCTTACTTAATAGAAAACAATGGAAATGTTGTTGTTACACAAAGTACCTGGTTTGCGTCACAAATAAAGCCACACAGGCGAGCATGCATTGGAAAAGTCAGGGTTGCGTTGATTCCTTACTCGCAAGTGAGGCCGTGCATCGTTTCTTCTCCAGTCGGGTAGGCGCTGCGTTGTTCTTCTCTCCCACAAGAGAATGATGCGTTGATTTCCAGACTGGGCACCTCGGATCAGTGTCACAATGAATTTGACACCAAACGAAAATGCAGGTGAAATCCGTCCGCACGGTGACGGAAAACTGCGCTGCGTGGGGGTTGAGTCAATTTTAGCAGCCGCAAGCGGGTGTTGTGTCGTTTCTCCAGCCGGGATGCAGGTGAGATGCCTATTTCCCAGCCGCGATACCGGTGGTGCGTCGATTTCAGCAGCGAAGTGTGTGGTACGTCATTTCTACTGCCGCTTTGCAGGTGGTGCATTTCCTGGCACGGCTTCCTGTGCTTGGATTTCAGTCCTTGTTCCACTAGCTTCACCTTTCAAAGGCCCAGGGAATGGATAGGGCACGACTTGGCAGGGCAGCAGTCTCAGCAGAGAAACCAGGTGCTGGCAGAGGAAGTCTTTGATGGCGCTGAGACTTCAAAACAGGGGGCAAGCTCAGTCCAAGCCCTTGGAGAAACTTCTTATGTAGGAACATACCACAAAGTCCAGTCTTTGTCCACTTCCTCAGGCAGAAGCAGCAACTGCAGGATAGCCCAGCAAAACACAGTCACAGGCAGGGGCAGCACTTCTCTTCAGCTCTTCAGCTCTTCTCCTTGGCAGAGGTTCCTGTTGGTCCCAGAAGTAATCTAAAATCTGGGGTTTTGGGACCCCTTTCTGCCTTTAAAGTTGGCAAACTACAAAGGAAAGTCTCTGTTGTTCACAAGATACTGCTTTCCCCAGACCTGGTCCCAAACACACACCAGGGGGTTGTAGACTGCATTGTGTGAGGGCAAGCACATCCCTTTCAGGTGTAAATAACCACTCCTCCCTCCACTCTAGCCCAGGTGGCTCAACAGGATATGCAGGCTGTACCTCAGCTCCCTTTGTGTCACTGTCTAGAGGGGATTCACAAACAGCCCAACTGTCAGCCTGACCCAGACAGGGAAAACACAAATAGGCAGAGTCACAAAATGGCTTTCGCAAGAAAATGCCCACTTTCTGAAAGTGGCATTTTCAAACAAACAATTTAAAAAACAACGTTACCAAAATGTGTCTATTTAAATTGCGTGTTCACGGACCCGAAACTCCACATCTCTATCTGCTCTCAAAGGGAAATTGCACTTAAAAGTTATTTAAAGGCAGCCCCTATGTTAACCTATGAGAGAGATAGGCCTTGCAACAGTGAAAAACGAATTTGACAGGATTTCACTGTTAGGGCATATAGAAAACATCAGTACATATCCCACCTTTAACATATACTGCATCCTGTCTACTGGGCTACCCAGGGCCTACCTTAGGGGTGTCTTACGTGTATAAAAAGGGAAGGTACTTGCCAGGTCGAATTGGCAGTGCCAGTATGCACACACAGACACTGAAGTGCAGGTCTGAGACATGTTTACTGGGCTACTCCTATGGGTGGCACAACCAGTGCTTCAGGCCCACTAGTAGCATTTGATTTACAGGCCCTGGGCACCTCTAGTGCACGTTACTAGAGACTTACTAGTAAATCAAATATGCCAATCATGGAAAAGCCAATTACACATACATTTTACACAGGGAGCACTTGCACTTTAGCACTGGTCAGCAGTGGTAAAGTGCCCAAAGTAACAAAACCAGCAAAAATGAAGTCCAGTACACAGTCAAAACATGGAAAGCAGAGTTAAAAAAGATAGGGGAGACCACGCCAAGGATGCCAGGTCTAATAGGAGACTTTGTTAGAATGTCCTGACTGACAATGAACACAACAAAATCTAGGCAGTTTCTGTTGGCAAAACTGAGACCCACGGCTGAGGCTCTCTCTTGGGGCAGGGGCTACAGTGGGAGCTGGACAAATTCTGTTACCTGGGAATATTAGTGGGGAGCTGCTCTACAGCCCACTAATACTTAAATGTGTGATGATAGCTAGATGGTCTGGAATGGTTGTGGAGTTTTGGGACACCCTGCCTCTCTCGAGCATGGGACTCACCTCTTTGTCCAAAATGGTGTTCCTGCTGCGATGTACTACAAAATGTGATGTGACTGATACCTTACAGCACATTTATTTTGGCATGATAAGCTGTTGTGTGCTCTGGGATTGTATGGGGAAGAAGGAGGAGCTACTGTGGCTAGGGATGAGGGGGGCTGGGACTCATAGACCTCTTTCTACACTAAGCAGCTACCCAGCTCTAGCATGCACTATGCTGGATTGATGATGACCCTAACTGGGAGAGGGCTCTTCTGATGGGCTTGCATGACCCCTACACCCTACCGGAGCTACTCATGATGGGGAAGGGAGTCCCAAAGCACTCCTGTATCTTTTATGCTTGACAGCAGGGGTATGACAAATACTGGTGAGCAGGGTCTGAAGGGCCTCGCTTGCGGATGATCAGCATCTTTGGGTGCTGCAACTGGTTGCTTCTCTGGGTCTGGATAGGAGGTGCAGAAAATGGAGGGGTTGTGGTAGAGCGTGGGAGACCTTTACAGAATTGTATCAACTAGGATCACAGCAGTTTTTGTACTACGCCATCCTGGCTCATTTTTCTCAGCGGTCTGGCCCACCTTCCCAGACAAATCACAGGAACATGTTGTGGTTACGCAGATGATGGAGTTGGCTGGGTGCAGGCAATTGATGACACATTTGCAAGTAGCACAGACAAGTCTAGGGAACGTGGGCGTACTGATTGCCCTGAGTTCATCACTGAGACAGAGGCAGAGTTGAGAAGAGCATGCAATGAGGTCCAGAAGGCCAAGTTCCGCTACAAACCTACATGCAGTGCCTGGGGAATTGTACAACTTGCTGAGCTTAAAGCATTACTTTTGGTACTGGAACATACTGGTCCTGAACTCCCTACACTTATTGTGTGTGATTCATATTATTGTGTCCAGTTCTTTGATGAACACGTATACTACTGGTGCCTTAATGGGTTCGGAGATTCGGAAGGAAATACCTTAAGACCTAAACGTTTGTGGGGGAAAGTGGCAGGTCTTAAAGGCAAACTGCCACAGGCTCATGTAATACATACATTGGGCCACCAGCATGTTGGAATACATGTTGTAGGAAACTCATTGGCTGATGAAGCTGCCACATCTCCAGTTGCTAAGGCATCTCTTGCTCTGATAACTCGTTCTCAAAAGAGGGTGGATGATGACATTTCAGCTGCTATGATGCTTCTACTGATGGCAAGCCTTTATCAAAGCATACTCCACCAAATATTCCTACAATTTAAGTGCCCAAAACATTGCCTTTGTGACAATACCAGGGGTGGGTGATCGTGTGATCCCCAACCAATATCGTAGGTTTTAAGAAATCCAAACAGCTCATGAGGGTATTGCTTCTGCCCATGCTGGGGTGGCGGCTACCATCTGTCTTCTACAAAAACACTACTGGTGGCATGGACTATATAAACAGGCCAAGCAGTATTTCCTTATCTGTGACATCTGTCAACAAATTAAAGATTCCACCATTAAACGCCCACCACGACACCCCTCCTGATATCAAGCAATCCTATTCAGTGTGTGTTCTTGGCCCATTGCGGTCCTCTAAATTCAGATGGTGCATACAAATACATTCTAGTTGCAGTAGACTCTTGCTCCAGATTCTTAGGGGTGTGGCCACAATGATTGGCTGAAGCTCGAACTGTTATTAAAAATTTGAAAGTCTTTATTGGGCCATATGCAGTCGCAGCATTCCACTCGGACCAGGTCCCTGATTTTGCCTCTAGGGCATACAGGGATGCCATGGGAACAATGGGTGTTACAGTGCATTATTCTAGTCACACCATCCCAAGGGAAATTCGGTAGCGGAAAGAAAATACCAGGACTTAAAGCCATCCTTAAGAGCTAAACTACTAGGCTCATCTTGTAGTTGGATCCATCACTTGTATGAGTCCAGAGATCATTAAATAATCTGCCTAGAAGATCTTTGGGAGGCTGTACCCTTTATGAAGTCCCGATCGGCATCCCTATGTACATCCCAGATCTTGATGGTCCTGGTGCAGTGGCAACAAACACCTTTTGACATAAATGAACATGTCACCGTCTTGCAGGAATTACAACAGTTCTGAGATGAACATTTCCCAGCATATGCCGCCACCTTGGGAATGAGGGATTCAACAACATTCATAGGCTGGGTTCAAAAAGTTGGGATTTGGTTTGTGAAAAGATTCCTCTGAAGAAGGAATTTGGCCCATCCTACAGGGCATTGGTGCTTGTTCTTGGAATACAAGTACAAGAACTGTCATTCCAACACCTGGTTCTAAAGACAACTGCTTTGTCTCTATTGATCACATGAAGTTGCATCATGTTGCTGATCCTGCAACATAGGCCACAAGGATTCCTGGGTAGTTCCCTTGCCCCTCTCACTACTATACAGGAGATATCTGATCAAGCATTAAATAACACTAACATGATTTCCCTGAGATTTGGGAGGGCTGGGGATGAACTTTTGTTGATTCCAGTTACTATATAAGCACAGGAAATGTCCAAAATGTTAATCTGCAATTTACAAACCTAACACAAGCAGATGGGATTGTCTAGGACGAATCCCCCTTGGATACTTCTACCATTTCCCTTTCTCCAGCACTGGCTCCAGTTTTTGCACAAACTGCTTCTGGTTATTTTGCTGACGTTGATGATTTTTCTTCAAGTTCTTCAGCACAACTTATTGCAACAGCACATGGAATACGTAAGCCTTTTAAATGACTTAAATGCAAATATTTGATTCATCCATTGTGTTATCTGTGGATTATATTTGCATTGCTTGCTTTCTTTCTATGGTTTGGATTTGTTATTGTCTGCTTTCTGCTTATGAATGCCCATTATCTTCTTGAATGCTCTGCTGTTAAACTGGTGGATGGGGTTTTAAAGCCTTATTTGTCGTCTCACAAAGTGCAAACAGACTTGTCTGATGGGGTTGTTTGGGATAAAGTAAATTTTCATATATTTGGGCAAATTTGGACCAATGATACAAATCCTATATGTTTCTAAAATTCCAATGAATGACATTATTATACCTGGGGTTGTTTCTAATAACTGGGATGCTTTCTGAGCTTATATTTTATACTGTGTTTGAAAGTGAAGATATGTATTTAAATACTGCAAATTATGGGGAAATGTTCTGTTACCATTATTGTGAACATCATAATTTACATTTAGCTAGTACTCCAAGAATAGTTTTTAATTACACACAATGGGAACATTGTAGGACTCCACCAGTGGGGAGTTCTAAAACATATCTAGAGAAAGTCACCCTTTTTTTGGGCATGATGTTACAAATGCAGAGTCATATTATTTCAAGTTACCAACATCAACATCAAGGAAAATAGTGCTAACCGACACTAAATAAATTTATTCTAATGCATTTGCTTCCCAGTTGGCCATACAAGGCTATGACTATTGGAAAAAGTAAATGGTATGGGGAATGAAAGACTGGCAGATACAAAGCACATAAGCTTTGTTTAGAGCATGTTTAATTCAGTTACAAATTACTTTTCTGAATTACACTGTTCAGCAAACAACTTGCCTTGAGTTAACAAAAGTAAAAGAAATGAATGTGACTATTATTCCCTCCACAGCTAAATTTGAAAATTGGCAGAAAATTGTGAACTTTACAGAAGAGCAGTTCAATGGTATGGTTCAGAAAGGTACCTTTAATTAATTTCTTAAAGGTCCCAATGGGTGCTTATTGTGGCCAGTGGACACAAATGATTTGTCATATGCTTTTTATCAACTCCATGTGGAGTGAGCAGACCAGACCCTCGTTATGTCATCACACAGCATTCAGGTATCGCCACCACATACAACGTGGGTACATTATGTCAGCAATAGTTGTAAACTTCCACATTAACAGCTGTAAAAGAACACCTCTCTCTCCTTTCTGAAGATAAAGACTTACAATATTTCTTGTTAGGTCCTAGAAAACCACACTCCAAAAGATTTCTTTGTGCAATATATAATGAAATTTGGAAGCTTTTGCAAATGGAAGCTGCTCATTTAAGGCAAATAGATTAGGAATAGTTTAAAGAAAGCTTTAGCTATTGTCGACAATGGTATGAACACACTATCCACTCATATATACAAATTAAACAACACTTTGTCCTGTGCTATTGACTTTATTCAAAACAATATAATTTTTACAACATGGGCAAAGTCAACATTGGTCTATTATGCAGACTAAAGGCACTATTGTTTCAAAAACATGTGGCACTCACATCTGCCCATGAGTCATATGTCCTGCAAGTGGCAATATCATCAGATGAGATACATTCCCCTTTATATACGAGATTTCCAAGACATTTTGGTTGATTGGTGAGTCACATATTTTATGTATCTAACACCACAGGGATTGTACACTTTTTAAGGTTGTTGGTTCAGAATTTATAAGTACAATCCAGAATGTCTTTGGAGTAAAACATTCAGCAGAATGTCTTTGGAGTAAAACATTCAGCCATTCAGTCACTTATATGAGTGCTTTTGGAGGTTTCCTAATTGTCTTGAGGTTAATTGGCAGTATCTTGCTGTTACTATTTTTGATTCGCAACGGCTGCCCCATCTCAGCTACGAGGAGTGTTTGCAGTCCCACCAACCCAATTGTGTTGTTAATTCGGGATGCAGTACTTTGGAGTTGCACTGTTGGAAGAAGGACTGGTCAATGTCATTTCGGGCAGTATTCTGCTGTGTGCAGCCCGTTTACCATTGCTTATGGTGCTCTTTAAAACATGAAATTGAAGTGTGTCTTGTCCACTAGCAAGCACTTTCTGTAGAAATAAATCTAATGATGGTTTCGATGAGAGTTCATTGCTGGAGTTGTTCCATGAGGTTGTGGTTGCTTTGTGACACATTTTATGAGCCAGCCTTCATGGATCAAGTCACTTTGGCTCTGGATGCCCCGACATCTGGCACAGCATGGAATGCTGCCCCTCTCCGCTATGGCTATGGCTGAGGCTGTGGGTCATGTGTGCTCCTTAACCTTCTAAATGAGGCTCTAGTGGTTTTATGATCTGCCGAAGTGGGGCCTGTCTAAGAAGAGTTAGGCCAACAGCTTCCAATCTGTGTGGCATTGACTCAGTATCCCACATTCGGTGGTGGTGCTGCCCTAAACATGCAGTCTTATTACCATATTAGGCACTGCACAAGAGGTGTGTCACCAAAACATTGAAAAGACTATGTTTAATTGCAGATGCTCAAGCATCCATATTTTCATAATAGGTTCAAGTTTATAAGTGGTTCACTTATTCATCATTTCGCTCATGATTTCAAGTTCTGTGCTCTTGGTTCTGCCATTTTCCTTGTTTTATTGTCAGTTGTCTGTTTTGTTTTTCCTGCTGTTCTTCTTGTTTTCTTAAGGGGAAAAGATACATGTCTAATTTCTTCAAACTATACCTAAAAAAAAATACAAATGGGCTTAAATAATTACATCTTGGCCAGACCCCCTCAACTCCCCCAGAGCTACATACAGCAGTAGCATTACTAACCCTTTGAAGCCTGGACTCAGTCAATGTACTAATATAAACTTGCAATCCAGTTACCTGCAACCCACACACAACCCGCTGAGCAATACTTTGCAAGAAGTGTTTCTGGCAACGATCTGACCCACCAAATTAGATCAGGATCCTCGTTTGTCAATGAATAACACACTCAAATTAGCACTAAGAAACAGGAGCGGTACCTTAAAGCATTTATTTTAAAAACCTAGTCTAGTCCATAAAGTATAAACGCTAACCAGACAGAATGCTAAAATGCATGCTATTGTCAGTGACAACAACAAGAATATTTCTAACATGGTTGGCAAGGTATTACTATCCGAAAAGCCTAAATCTAAAGCTATTTCTATACTTAAAGCTAAATTTTAGCTGAAGCAATAAATAACAAACCTGTTTGAGTTTCTTAAAATGGATCACACTGCATGCCTGTTTTTTGCAAGTTAAAACGCCTTTCAGTTATATTCTATCATAGCTTTACCAGGAAGGAAAAACAGTGCTAACCTGAAGGCCACTTCTCTGCACTACTCCCAGTGTCACCTCTGACTGAGGCTGGTTGGTGCTTCAAACCGATGTGACCTCTGGGTGTATGGCCCTAGTGTGAAATCCCTGTACTCTATGGTCAGATATCTGTGTTTTATTGTGTCTGATCACTGATTTTAGCTTATGTTTATAGAACCAATCACTTGCAAACTCTAAACCATCAAGACTAAAAACATATGGTGATAAATGTGCCATCTATATTCACATCTTGATTATATGCTGCTTTAACTAAAAATAATTAAAATATGTCAGCCAATACATTGAGCGTCCATGATGTCATTTCAACATCCATAACTGAAAACAATAAAACATATCAGTGTAGTTTATAAAAAGGCATTATGCTAACATTTCTGCATGTGTCTAAAAACTTCACACTAAAAAAGATAAAAGAATCTGAGTGCAAACACGGAATGAAAATACAAGAGACTTAAACAGGAACTGTTCCAGCATTCACAAATGAACTACAATTTTTTCAACCCCTTCATCTTGTATGTCAAAATATATTGATGACAAAACTATTGTCTGACTCTAGTTTCTTGTCCTAAATATCACTGCTGAAAATATTGTTCAATTGGGTGCAGATTTTCTACTATTAACTTGAACTTCGCAATATGTTTTAGATGATATTTGGGACACATTATTTTTCAGTAGCTATTTAGGCTCCAATATTCTGATACCAGGGTCTACGTACACACTATGGCACTTTCATGATGGTGGTTATTCTCCATAGAACCTCCCCTTGATGAATCGATTCAAGAAAACGTGATGTTTTTTTTGTTTATATGGATATTAAATGCAAAATGCTGACCAACCTTCTGGTTTCTTTTCACCTTCGTCAGGTACGACAGGTACCTCCTCCTCCACCTTCTCGTCATCCCTCTTTATTATTTTCTTACTCCTGTGATGGTGGCTGCAGGTTTGGTCATTATCTGAAAAAAGTATATATTTATGGTAGCACTTAATGGAACCAACTCAGGACTACATTTTATATTCCTGCCTATATCAGCAAGCAGAGAAAAAGTGAGTGAGTGTGAGTGATTGTGGCGCTGACCAAGTCAAACAGTGAGTGAGCAAGTGAATGTGAATCAGCAAGTACGTGAGTAAATGTTTTCATGAGCGACTGAGTGTGTGCATAAAGAGTATTATAGAGAATGGGAACTCTATGGCTAGTGGTAGCAATTCAGAAGAGCTTCTGACATCAGTTTGTTTGAAGTGAAAGTTATTTATTACTTTGTGTTTTGAGTAGACATTGTACTCAGGAGCTGTAGCAATAAAGTGCAAATTGCGCCTCCTTTGCAATTGGTGCAGGGTGTGGGTATGTGGACTGGTATTTAATGAGATTATAAAACATTCAGAGGTATGGTGGTTTGTTTTGTTTCTTTGGTACGTGAGAAGTACTTGCACTTGGATGCATTTCCAAGAATGGCTCTGTGGATGCACCAGAAGGTCCTAAAGATTGCAGGTACTCATGGGTTGCCAGTGAAGCATCCTCTATCACAATGTCTATTCCACCTGTGATTTTGACTGCATCATTCTAATCAATGTGGAGGTAGTAGATTGGTAATTTTAGCAGGGTTATAAAACAGCAGTTGGCAGGCTGATGATTTCAGAGGAGTTGGATAGCAGCTGGTAGAATCAACATTTAACCCTGTGACAGCCATTTCTATTTGCAATTAGTAGGAAAGTCCTCCTTCTTGCCCTGGTCACCCCCACACTTTTTGGACAGGTACTGGTGGTTACTGACTCTTGGCTGTGCCCTGTGTACTGCTTACTAGTCCCAGGGCCAGTGCTCTGTGTAAAATGGATATGCAAATTAGGCTAATTATAATTGGCTCAGTTACCCTACCTATAAGTCCCTAGTATACTGTATGGTAGGGCATGTAGGTTTAGGGACCACAGCATAGGTAGTGCACCCATAGGTGCACTGCTGAGGTGCCCAGTGTCATTTTAAAGGCAGGCCTGCCTTGCTGGCTGCTTTTAAATTAAATTTATATGCAAATTCGAAGTTGGAATTAACAGTAGTTCCAAAGTCTTAGACTACCTTATTTTTACATATAAGTCACCCTTAAGGTGTGCCCTACGTGCCCCTAGGGCTGGGTGCCATGTAAAAATAAGCAGGGACTTTATAAAAATAGTTTTATGAGCCCTGGTGAGGTAAAAACAACCAAATTCGTTTTTCCCTCTTTGTAGTAAATGGCCTTCATAGGCTAGAATGGGGAGACTTTATTTTAATTTTTAAAGTCTCCTTAAATGATGCATACCAAGAGTTTGGTATCAATATAATTGTTGTAATAAATCCAACAACTTCCAGTTGTTGGATTTAATATAACTTGTTCAGGTAAAGAGTTTTAAACTTTACCTGAAAAGTTGCCAATTTCAGCCCTGCATTGTTTTTGCTGCTGTGCCCTGATTGGCCAGCCTCTAGCAGCCTGGCCAGGCTGCTTGATGAGGTGTGAAGTGGCCTGGCTTCACACAAAGGAATGTGCCTGTGGGAGGGAATCTCCCCTCAGCAGATGGTGAGGCAGGAAGGGGGAGGGCTGCCAAACTGGTCTTCAAAGGCAGAGAAGGACATTTGGAGCAACCAGCAACACCCCCACATCCTGCAACCCCAGACAACTAGGTGCCCCCTTGATTAGATTAGGAGAGGGCAGGAGAGGGGTGTGTTTATGATTTTTAGCCACACCGATGGGTGGGCTCAGCCAGATGTAACCTCCAAAAATCAGATTCAGCCATGATGTATTTTTGGAGAATATTGCCTCCTGGGATTGATTTTTGCCACACTTCCCAGGAAGTGGTCATCACAGGGGGAAGGACCTTGCACCTGATTGGAGAACCAGGACCCCCTTGCTTTTCACCCAGGAGCAAGGATAAAACTGGCAGACCTGCACCTACACCTCAGATCCCCATCAGATTCCAACAAGGAAGAACCAAAGGAGAAGAAGGACTGCCCTGCTGGACCCCTGGCCTGCACCTGGAACCTGCACTCAGAAGGACTGCACCAGCTGCACACTTGGGCTTCACCACAAGAAGGACTTTGCCTGGCTTCAACTGGTTCAAGGAGGGACTCCCTGTTTGCTACAGGTGAAAAATTACTATCCAGAGTCCCCTGCACCAACTCCTGAAGAAATCAACCAGCTGGCTACTGCCCAGTGGCCAAAAAGGAGTTTGCACCAGGTGCATTCTGGGAGTTGTAGTCCGCACCCCCCAAGGACCATCTCAGAACTTCTGGACCCTTGGGGTGAGCTGTGGACCTCAAAAAACCTTAAAAGGACATCTGGGAGAAGCCCCAGAAGTTTGGAGAAGTTTGGAGAACTTTTGTAAAAAAGCTCCATAGAGGGACCGACCGGACGCGCCAACTCTAGCTGGCTTGCCTCAACCGCAACCCGGCCTGGTTTGCTGGTTCGTCCCGGTAAAGAAAATCTCAGAAAAAGAGACTAAGTCCGAAGGTAAAAAGTTGACCGGGACCTCCCAGCCAGTGCATCCGAGGAGGGCTCCAGGGACGTCGGATCAAGATCCAGGTTTACCCCGGTCGAAGGATTTTCACCTCGAAAAAATGACTAAGTCCGAAGGTAAAAATCTCCACTGAGGATTCTCGCATCGCGTATCCAGAGAAGGGCTCCAGGAGGTCGGATTGGACTGGCAGGTTCGTCTCGCTGAAGAAAATCTTTGAAAAAGAGACTAAGTGTGAAGGTAAACTTTTAACCGAGGCCTCCCGTGGGCTGTAGCCGAGCAGGGCTCCATCGCGGTCGGCCTTAAACTTTGACTTTGCCCCGGTCGAGGTGCAACCAGATGACCCGATTGGCGCTTTTTGTTTCTAAGCATTAAAAAAACAATAATTCTTTAAAAATTCATATCCCCGTTCCCCTTATCTGATTTTATTCGTTTTTGTGTCATTTTAAAGATAAAAATATAATCTATTGTTATAAATTGGTTTTGGATTTTTAAACTGTTTCCTGTGTTTTATTTAATTACTGTTTTGTGATATTTGAATGCTTTCACTCTTTCTCCTAAGTTAAGCCTTGACGCTCGTTGCCAAGCTACCAAGGGTTGAGCTGGGTTTAATTTACTGAGATCTAACTGGACCTTAGTGGAGGTTAGTGGCCTATTGCTAAGTGTAGGTACCTACCTGCCCTTACCAATAACCCCTTTTCCAACACAATTATTTTCCTGAGGGATTAAATTGTTTAAGCATGAGAAAATTGTGCATATATTTGTGATCATGTACTTCATTACATGTACATTAAAAAACTTTTTCGAAGTAAAAGTAATGGATGGACATTAACCTATTGAAAGTTATTGTGTGCACTGCTAAGTTGAGTGGCACATTTATCAATAGTTCATGCAGAACAACGCAGCAAGCCACTTTGCTACACTGCATGAAAGGGAAAGGGCAGGAATGTGCCATATTTAACATAATACAGCGCATTCCTGTCATTTCCTTGTGCTGGTGCCCTTTTAGCTGCCTAGCATAAATGCAGGCACCTTTCCACTGTGGACAATCCTCAGAGGCATTTTCCTCTTTCTATGTGTGCTGCAGAAGGAAGGAAACAAACAAGAAGAAATAAAGATATTTCTCCTGGGGAGGCATAGAATTTTAGCCCATTCCCTGGTCTACCAGTAAACATCTCCCAGGGGCAGAGTAACACAACACAGTGAACTGCAATGTTGCGTTACTCTAGATTTTTATCAAGCCACTGAGGGCCATTCAAGATGGCCTTGCGTGGCTTGTTAAATCTTACTTTAGTGTTGCGTCACACTAGCACGACCCCCTGTGAGGCACAAGGGTGATGCAACACATTATGTCCCTTATTTTGTAGCCAACAGCCCCTTACTGAAACATGGACTGCTCTGCCACGCTATGTTGGGAGTCAAATGCTAAAAAGAATACTTGGGGCCAGATGTAGGAAGCCTTTTGCGCCTCGCAAATGGTGAAAAACGCAGGTTGCGAGGCGCAAAAGGCCTTACGCAATGCAGAGTCACATTTTGCGAGTCAGTACCGACTCGCAAAATGTGGTTCCGACTCGCAAATAGGAAGGGGTGTTCCCTTCCTATTTGCGACCGCATCGCGATGTAGAGTTGCTTTGTGACCGCGAAAGCGGTCGCAAACCAATTCACAGTTACCATCCACTTGAAGTGGATGGTAACTCATTCGCAAAAGGGAAGGGGTCCCGACGGGACCCCTTCCCCTTTGTGAATGCCACAAAAAAGTATTTTTCAGAGCTGAAGAAACCGAAACTATATGGTTTCGGTATTTTTTCTTTTTGTAGCTCGTTTTCCTTTAAGGAAAACGGGCTGCAAAAAGAAAAAAAAACTGCTTTATTTAAAAGCAGTCAGAGACATGGTGGTCTGCTGTCTCCAGCAGGCCACCATCCCCATGAGTGCCTAGACTCGCTATGGGTCGCAAACAGCGACCCACCTCATGAATACTCATGAGGTGGGTCTTTGCGACCCCTTAGCGAGTCACAGAAGGTGTCTGAGACACCTTTCTCCATTTCATATTGCGAGTTGCAATTTGTGTGTTCCTATGACTCGGAAATTGCAAGTCGCAATATGAAACCTACCTACATCTGGCCCTTGGTCTCTAGTTTGAGGGTCCACTGCACTGGGCTGCTTCAGAACACCAGGGATGAAGGTCTCCACTTATCTCTAACTTATAATAACTCTGAATTTCCCATAAAAAGGCATGCAAACATTTCCCATGAACAGGCTTACAAAAATACCATATATGGGCATCTGGTTCATAACTAAGTTCAGGGGAACAGGCATTTAGATGATTTGGTGTACTGTAGGGTACGCTACAGTAAAAAGTCTAAGAAGGTTATCATCCCCTTTATTGGAGAGGAATAGCAGTTCTGCTTACCAAATTTTAGCTTGAGAAGGTTCATAGCATTCAAGATTAGTAGAGCTATACAATGATTGAAGGCTTAGAGGCATATTTATACTCTGCCCCGAATTTACGTCATTTTTTTGGTGCAAACTTAACTCCATATTTATATTTTGACCCGTCTAGTGTCAAAAAATTGAAGTTAACTTAATTTTTTGGATGCGTGAACCCACCTTGCGTCAATGAGGTAGGCGTTCCCATCCCAAAAATTACTCCATCCCCATAACACCATATTTATCCACCCATGCTA
Source organism: Pleurodeles waltl (assembly GCF_031143425.1). Taxonomy (NCBI): domain Eukaryota; kingdom Metazoa; phylum Chordata; class Amphibia; order Caudata; family Salamandridae; genus Pleurodeles; species Pleurodeles waltl. The sequence goes on along the minus strand of NC_090447.1, from coordinate 1,448,594,345 downwards.
AAATGACGCACAGGTGGGAGGCGGACCCAAACAATGGCGTTAAGCTTGCTTAGCGCCATTATTTAATGCCTGGTTTAGACCAGGGGGTAGGGGACCTGTGGAACCATTTCCATGACTAAAGACCATGGAATGGGCCCACAGGTCATCACCCCAAGCCCCAGGAACACTCCCACGTACACCAAAGGGACACCAGAGGATGGGGGACCCCATCCCAGGTAAGTAGGGTAAGTATAGGTAGTTTTTTAAAGAATATATTCTAAGTGCCATTGGGGGCCCTGACATGGAGACCCCTCCATGGCACTGGGTGCAATGGCCATGCCCAGGGGACACTGGCCCCCTTTGCTGACCATTGGGGGGTGGGTATGACTCCTGTCTTTTATAAGACAGGAGTCGTGTTTTGGATGGTTGCGCACCAGGAAATGACGCTAGGCTGTTTAGAGGCATTTTTTTTGCCTCAATCAGCCTAGCATCATTGTTTGATGCTCAACCTCCATCTCCTCAACCGCCACCCCCACCTGGCTAACGTCTTTTTTTCTGACATTAGCACAGGCTTTTGCTATTCCTTAAATATGGAAGGGCGCAATCCAGCGTTCATTTTGCGGCAAAACTGCATTCGCGCAGTTTTGCATTAAAAAGTACACATATGGGCCTTAATATTTGTCACATGGATTATTTATACTTAGGCCAGCCAGTGCTGTTGCTGAGTGTCATAGGTAAATAACGGGTTGCAAAATATTTCCCCCACTGTGCCACTCTAGACAGAGACAAACCACATGCAAGTAAAAAAAACTGGAATGCCCTGAGTGGTGCATTACAGCCACTTACTAATCAACAAAGCAAAAACCAGTTATCCTTTCAACGAAATGAACTGCTCAACATCAAAGTGGCACTGAATATTTAAAGATATTTGGGCCCTCATGTACAAAGCATTTGTTTGGTTTCAAAGATCAAATCTAACTATTGCAGAAGCAAAATGGCATTTTTCAATGTCCAAAACTCAAATTGAAATTCATTACTAAATTGAAAAAATACCTGAGCAGGCATTAAAAATGCCAAAAAATAAATGCCTCAAAAGAATACTTTAGAATTCTTTGTGCCATTTTTTCATCCCCCATTGCATACATTATACCTGAAGCTAAAGTGGCACAAGGAGGCGCTAGGGGCTTTTAAATATGTCCCTAATAGTTTACCACTAAGTCAAGGGAGTTGGTAACCTTCACAAAAATGAACAGGTCCTTTTGTGACCCCATTCCCTTTGTGAATGTGGACAAAAACGTTTTTAGGAGCATGCAGTGATGTCCGGGAACAAGGCCTACTACTAAAAAAATGTTGTAACATTGTTCATTTTCTTTAAACGCATCCTGTTTTCCTTTTATTTAAAAGGAATCACAGACATGGTGGTCTGCTGCCCACAACAGGACACCATACACATGATTTGAGGGAAACTAGTGGGTCCCAATTGCATATTAATGATGTAGGTGGAATTGCGATCCACCACAACTCTGTATTTTCTAAACTAACCTATTATTACATAGGTTGTTTCAGAAAATACTTATGCCTTTGGTAAAAGTTGCTGCAAAAACTTCTATTGAATCCACTATAAATTCCAAATAGCAAATTGCAAATCAGTATTTGTTGCAATTTACAATTTCTTATTTGGAATATTGATACATGAGGCCCAACATCTAAAAATCACACTCTCCCTCTTAAACTCCCACAAGAACTCTCCTCCCAGTGACTGCTTTCCTGACTTCAATTAAGCATCTTTCAACACACCTAAGGGGCAGATTTAAGAAAAGTGGCACTGCAGCACTACTTTTCTTGCGCCCCCCACCACCACCATGTGAGCGCCATATTTATAATACGGTGCACCATGGCATAAGGTAGGGGGCAATAGCATCAAAAGTTTTGACGCTATTGATGTACTGTTCAGGGTTAGCACCAAAATGTTAGCGCTTACTGTAAACAGTACATAGAGGCCCATTGTATCCAATTGTGTGTCCACTTTAATGCCTCCTCTGAGCAGGTGTTAAAGGTAGCCGCAAAAAATGATGCAGAGGAATCTCTTGTGCCACTTTGTAAATACAGGGCAGCAAGTTTTTATGCCTAACATCAAATTAGTGCCGAAAAATGACACTAATGTGGGGCTAGTGCTTCTTAAGTCTGGGCCCCAGTCCTGAAGAAGCCTTCACAAACACCAACAAGATTTCACTGCATATCTGATTAACACCATCTACAGAGCTAGACATCCTAAACACAAAGATCAATCTGTCAAAACAAACTCAGAAAAATCACCTTCTCTGTATCCAATGACCCATCTCCTAAACATCACCTCAGATCTGCTTTCATATTCAACTTCTGTCTGTGCCCTCATTTAAGATGCAGAGAAATGGAAGATGCACACAAAGGACTTAGCAGAACATAAAGCAGAATCAAAATGGAGATGCAAAAACAGATGTTGGAGAAGGATGTAGAGAGGAAGAGGAATAAGTACAAATAGATGAGAAAGATAGGAAGGTGGTGGTTGAGAAGAAACTGAAGGAAACATTGGAGGATGAAATGGAGAAGTAGAAAAATGGAAGACAGAAGCAGAAAAGCTAAAGAAGAAGAACATAGAGTATAATGATAATGATAACAATAATAAAATAATAATAAAAATAGTAACAATATTTAAAATAATAATGATAATAATAGCAATGATGACACGTTATGTGTTTATTATTGTCATTTTTTAATCATTGTTTCTTTATTGCTACTATTATTATCAGTATTGTTATTAGTTACTGTTATTGATTGTTATTATTATTATTATTGTTATTATTATTATTACTATTATTATTATTAATATTACTAGAAGGAGAAGCAAATGGAAGGGGAAGGACGCATGAAGATGGGGGCTAAGATAAAGGAATGAGAATCTGGTAGGATGAGAAAGAGATTGAGCAAGAAGATGAAGAGGGTAATGATCAATGGGCTACTTAAGTGCATGTGTTACCAGGGGTGTTGAAGCAGGATACAGCTCCGGGAATGCTTAAGTCATAGCAGCATCCTTTATCCAAGCACTCCCTTTTGGTGAGACCTCTTCGACCACAACACCAAACTCTCTTATCTGGTTCGACTGATTTACATCCTACACAAACAAAAACAAAGGACATGTTAGGAGATGTTTTTCCTTGCTTTTTTAAATGTATTATCCAACAGAATGAAACACATAAAATGAAAACACTGTATGAAATGTAATGTAAGTGAACCGTCAACATTTTAGCAAAATTTCAGTCTTGAATAAGAATTATGTCTGTTCTCAGCTCTTGACTTTAATTACTCTTTTGAACAATGCATCATGTACAATGGCAAATAAACTACAATGACTGCTGAGATATTTGGTCACCTAAACAAAAAACTAGCAGCATTTACACTTATTTATAAATATGAATTGATTATGAGAATCTGTCTTCACCTCACAAAGTGGTAAGACATGTGTCTTTTATGATCAATAGGACAGCATAGTGGATTAGGTCTTAGATTCAAATTCCTGTGTGTAAATTGCAGCCCATAGGTTTGAATGTTATGTTAGCCTACATAGCTCTCTCCTTCGTCCCTTGGGGGTCAATCTGTTGAATACCATTCATATTCATCCTACAGTATAGTTGATAATTTGCAGGCCTGACTTGAGAGTGCAGTTTTCTGCAGATCTTATGTTATTAACAGAGAAAGATCTTTAGGAAGCAGTACTGACAGAGGGACTTTGGCTCCACCCAAAGGTTGGTGTCCCTGTGAATAGTAGGAAGACTTTATACACTTTCCACAATACAAACTGCTTATTTCTTTCTGGTTGGCTTATGATGGGTTTTTCTTCACCTAACATGGAAGCTGAGTTCAAATCTAAAGGTACAGTGGCTTGTTTCCACTTGTGGCTTTCATCTTGTCCATGTGGTTTATTTGAAAAATTACTATGTATTATTTATCGTTATTAACACAGTTTATAATAAAGGTAATGGCCTGTTTGATGTCCTATGGCAGGCATGCATGGTCTGACCACCTAGTTCTTGTCCTTGAACAGAATACAGGAGCACAAACCCTAGTGCTGCCATATTCTAGAGTGTATGAAGCTGATGCTTTGGTGTGGGTTACATAGACAGTAGCGACCCCAAGAGCTCAGTAATGACAGACACTCCTTGCTGGAGGACCTGTTCTGGAAACATTACCCAGCCAGAGACATGACCAGTGAGCTCTAAACCGGACTAGTGAAAGACCTCTCTGCAGTACAACACCTGACCATCACCCGAGAACACCCCCAAGCCCAAGGACTGCAGTACAGCAGAAGAGCTCCACGTGTCTCAATGCTTTTGTGGTTGCGACCAGACTGGTAAGTGGTACTTGGGCTTTGCCTAGTTGTCCTCCCTTTATCAACAGCAGCAGGAATATACCAGGCCTGGAGTATGGCTGTAGATGCTCTCTTAGCCTCCCTGTATGATGTGGAATGCATTGTCTCTACCTGGGCTTTAGCTGGAGCCATTCATCCCACCTGTTAGTGCTCCAATACCACTAGTCCCACCTCTGGCAGAATCTGAGCCTGTTCCTATACCTAGCAGCATCTTGCCACCCCACTCCGCTCCACAAGAATTGGTGCATACCCTGCAGCATTTTCATGCACTACAAGGTGAAGACAATGTTGTAGAATTATGCTTGAATGCACTGTTACCAGATTCTGATATCTGTTTGGAGCACAAGAAGGACCGATTTTATGTACCCCACATGGACAGTGTTGGATCACTCCATTTCGCACCAACATTGCCTTTAGTAAATCTCCTTTAGCAAATGTTTTTGAAGTACATATCTAGTGTACAAATTTAAAACTCTGCTAACATATCAACAATATATCGGACAGTGCAGGGAACTAAAATTAGGTACTGTTTTTTTAAAAAAGCAACTAAAGGCCTGATTGCCACTTTGGCAGTGGGACAGCCAGACCTCCATGTTGGTGGTCCCAAAAAAACTGCTGCACCGGGGGTCCCCAGCCTGCCGCATTACAATGCAAGCAGACAGGACCACTTGCCCCCAAGCATAAAAGGCAGACCGTCAGCTGCGCAGTGGCTTGTGTTTAGGCGGTCTGACCTTCTGCGTCATGGCCAACCACTGAGCCCATTACAATCACACAGTCACTGAGGTGGCCTTCTGGCTGCAGTGAGCCAATAGCGGTCAACCACATCGGTCCGTGTTCAGCAAAGTAATAGATAACCGCACATTGGATGAATTAAAAAACAACACAGCTGACACACATTGCTCCAGTAGACACACCTGCAAAGCACATTATAAAACACACCCCTACACACACCACAACCTTTTGCATTTCCATTGGAAGACAAAGAATCCTGAGCAACTTTTTCTTTACTTTTCACAGATTATGCACACCTTTTTCCACCATCCCATAGAACACCCTGCACACACTTTTGTCCATTCATTCCATATTGAACTTCCCCTGTTCAGTAAGCCCCTGTCGCACACTTTTTTTCCACCATGTCACGTTCCAAAAATCTGTGTTTCTCCAAAGATAAATTGAGAGTCATGGTGGATGAAATCATAAGACTAGAGCCACAATTGTTTGGAACACCAGCCCAGCACACTCCTCTCAGTAGGAAAGTGGACATGTGAGACAGGACAGTCAACAGAGTGAATGCTGTAGGCACAAAGAAGAATATTAGGAAAAGGTGAAATGACCTCAAGGGCAAGGTCCGTTCCCTGGTCTTCAGGCAGCAGCTGGAGGCCAAGAAGATTGGTAGTGGCCCTCCCAGTACCCCTTTAAGACCCTTTCCCTGGGAGGAGAAGGTCTTGGCCATCCTGTATCATGAGGGCTTGACAGGAATAACCAGGGGAGAGGGCTCTAGTAAGTTACAACACAAAAAAGTCACACAAATGCAATGTCATGCATGCTCACATCTCAGCTGTCTTCTTCCTGTACTTCACCAACGTTCAGTTCCCAAAGTATCTGAGTTTAAACACTGTCAATGTGTATTATTGGACCCAACATCATAGCTACCAAGGCCTATCACATGCCATATGTCCAAATGGTGCCTGTAAATCTCGCAACACCAAAAACACATTCCAGAATTCCTGGTATGTCCCAAAATATAAATGTATGCTCAAACTTAAATGGAGCCTGCATCCTAGATATGTCACACCCAGCATTTGTCGAGCGTTGTCAAGTAGAGGGAGAGAACTGACTGCAAATCCCAGGAGACCATGTTGTGTTAATGCCAAACACCAGCCCAGTGGTCAATTGGCCCCATACACCTGTTTGTCATCTCTCTAATGCTCTTCACTCATCTGGGACTATACAATTTGTCAAGTGTTGCCAAGTAGAGGGAGTGACCAATAGACCATGCTGTTGTAACTCCAAACACCAGCCCAGTGTCCACCTGGCCCAATACATCTGTTAGTGAACTCCCACATGAGGTATTCTCACCTGGGAGGATCCCATTTGTATAGTGTGTGTAGTAGAGAGAGTGACCTGACTGCAGCTCCTAGGAGGCACTGTTTCTCTAACTCCAACCAACAACACATTGTGCACTAGCCCAAATATACCTGTTTGTGAACTCACAATTGAAGTGCACTCACCTGAGACTATACCATTTGTCTAGAGTTGGGAAGTAGAGGGACTGACATGACTGCAAAGACCAATAACCCCTGTTGTAGAGTTGTAACTCCAAACACTAGCCCAGTGTCCACTTGGCCCAATACATCGGTTAGTGAGCTCCCACATGAGGTGTACTCACCTGGAAGGATACATTTGTATAGCGTGTTTAGTAGAGAGAGTGACCTGACTGCAAATCACAGGAGGCCCTATTGTTGTAACTCCAAATACCAGCCCAGAGGTCACTTGTCCAAAAACCCTTGTTTTGTTAACTCTCAATTGAAGTTTACTCACCTGGGAGTGACCAAGAAACAGATTATGCACAACTCAGAGACGTGTCTCTATACCTAGCTCCATCTTGACCTACTAACCCAAGATGAAACTATTGAGGACAGGAATGACACCTTACCAGGTGTGTACAAAATGTATTCCTAAGGCCTCAAGCTGCATCAACAGATTGGTATTGGCAACAGACACATTGACACAGCACTGTGCACATGATGACTCCAGTCACATATACAATAAAGGCCTGGGTTTGTCTGCATGCCACTCAGCTAGTCTTGCAAATGGTCAAAGCAATGCAATATGTTGCCTCTCCTCTGTGTTGGCTTCACAGGTGGTATGATGTCATTTCAGGCCATCTTCCAAAGGTCAACTGATCTGCACATCTCATCAGCTGCTATAATCATATAGGTTTGGCATGCGTCACACATGTCATGTCAATTAACCCAACACTTTGTTTACTTGTCACAATTGGGTTTACTACAACTTAACTTTGTGCAAGATCTCTGCCTACTGTAACACAAAACCTTGGAGGTAGATGTCACAATTCAACCAGTAACAATGTACATTTCTCATAAACACATGGATCTGCCACTGGGCACACAGAGGACACAGAACAAACTACCACTACACCCCTGGATGAAGAGCTCCTGGATTTGTGGATGTGGAGGAAGATTCTGGCCCATCTGGGCAACCTAATCAGATGGCAACGTGAGTCTCACTGTGCCCACAACGTCACCTCCCAGCACTGTTGCATCAACATCACAGGAAACCATTTGCACCCCAACCTGTGTACCTAGCAGAGTTTCAACCATCTGGTGCGCTCCAGCACTGGATCCTGAGTTGCAGCTTCATACTTTTGGAAACTGAGTTACCCCTACCAAGTTGTAGATGGCACCCTGTGCCAAGGGCATAGGCTCACGGGGGTAGGGTGTGTTGGAGGGATGCTGTGGGTCAGCAGGGTGAGGCCACTAGGGCAGTTATCAGGCAGGACAACATCAGTCACGTCTTGGGGGTGTGTCAGGAACTCACGGAAATCGAGCAGCTACAGAGGGACATGCATAGAATTTGCAGGAACAGATGGAGGACCACAATTCCAACATGGCCTCCTTAACAGGTGTGCTAAGGGGCATACACACAACTCCTCTGGTCAGGATTCTCAAAAACAATCTTCCCCTTCCTTTGGCTCATCAACAGTAGGCCCATTGACATTGGCGCCAGCCACAGGAAGGGAGGCTCTGCCAGAGGAATAACCAGCCTCAGACATCCCTGCCTCTGTAGCAGCTGATCCCCCCCTAAACAGGGTCATCCAACAAAGAATCCAAGAGGTATGGATGGCAAGACACCCACCACTGGTAGCAATAACCCTCTTCTTTAAAGTCCTCCCTTGTGTGTTACACATTCACTTTGTGGACTGATCTTGAATCACCTTCCATTTCCAATGGGAGGAGCACTCTGGACTTTGGCCCTCCAATAGTGTGGCATCTACTCCAATGATTTCATTCACCATGACTGACCCCATCACATTTCTTATTTTTTGGTTGATTCAAAATATATCTTCTGTTAGCCATAGCTTCAAAATAAAACTACCCATCACTGACTCATTGTCTGCTGATATTGATTTCATATTTAGCCATGTAGATATGTCAAACCATGTGAACCATACGATGATGATCCAAGGTACTTGTTCAAGATGGGATATGTTGCATGTACACAGTGTCCAGCTAAGGATTACAATCATCCCACACAAACACATAAATACAAGTGTCTTGTCAAACTAAGAATGTTAATACAGTGTTTAGCACATCGGCTGTCAATATGTCTCAACAAATGGAATTCATAAATGATAGACTGATAGTAAATGAACATATTTACAGGTACAGACCTCCAGACCATGGAAGGAAGGGATTTGCCAGATATTGTCCTGTAGAATAGGCAAACATTAAAGTGGCTGATATCACCAGCTTGAGCCTTATCACGCACCACACCAAAGTAAACCAACATCACATAATCCAAGATTCAGATAGAGACAGTACAACAGTTTCTGATCACAAGGTCATCTTGATCCAATGCTTATGCAACTGGTGGTAGGACACAAACCTATGTCAGTGTTTTGGCCGAGGCCTACAATGATGAAATACATCTAGAACTACATACAGGTCATACGAAAAGAATGTTTAGCCAATGTAAAGAGAAATTACTTGGTTGTGACCTAGGACTACATATTTTATGACACACATAATGCATCAGCCCCACCATAGGACACAAAACAGGTCCAATGGACACTTCTGAACTTCCATCCAAACCCTGTGCAAACTGTCTTGGCACAGGTCTCCTGCACCCAAACTGTGTGACCTACAATACCTGAAATAATAAGGAGCGGCTCCTTTGCAATGGCGAAGGAGCGTCGCCCCCCCCCCGGCTAAGCCAGGAGCTGAAAGTTAAAATGATGTTTGTTTATTGTTTTATCTTTCAGCTGCTGGTTGAGACAGCTGCATGTGAAGGGAGAGGCCGGCTGGGACATGGAAAGTGGGGGTGGGGAGGAGAGAGTGACCTAAGTGCACATGTGTGTTTGGCTGACCTTGTTAGGCCTGCTAAGCACACATGCGCACTTAGGTTTCTCCAACCTGGCTGTGTTGAACAGCCGGGCAGGAGAAACTGCATAGACCCCAGAGTTGTGTCTGAGCGGCAGCTCAAGCCACTCAGACCAATCCTGATGCTTCTTTAGGTTTAGCATGAAGACAGTGCTGGATTGCTGGGGAGCCTCTGCTGGTGTCCCCGTGAATCCTGGGACACTAGAAGAGGATCGAGGCAGCAGGGGACTACGGCAGCAGTGGGGAGACGGGAAGGGGTAAGTTTTTCTTTTAATTATTATTTTTTATTCCCCCCAAGTCCCTCTTCCCACCCGCCCCTCCACTTGAGATTTGGCGACGTCCGCCGCTGGATATAACCCAGGTCCACTTTGTATGTCAGAAATGCCTTATATACTCACCAGTGTCACAACTCTGAAATGCCCACATGAAGATGTCATGGTGAAGACACCTGTACAAAGGACAGAACAAGGAGGCTTGAAACCATACATATGACACAAGTCACATAGCAAGCATCTGGAAAACAAAGCACACTGAAATGAATCTGACACAAACAAAGCAACATCATCAAGGTGGGGATGTGTCAAAAGCTATCTCATCAATCAACCTTTGTCTGATTTTAGGAGAGTGTCAGCTTCCTGTTTCAAAAACACTAAACTCCACACATTCTCAACACAACAGTTCATTGTACAGTCATAGTCATAACATAACGTGACATACTTACACTCATGAGAAATAGCTGTGGATGAGATCTTCTCACAAGTCAGCTCCTTCCTCTTCACCACTGTCATCTTCAGTTGGCATTTCAGGACTCTCACCTGGTGGCACTGCAGGCTCCTCCCCCTCTGGATGTATGGGATGTTCCTCTGCAAAGTGGTGTTGTGGAGCATGCAGCATGCCACAGTGATCTGACACTGGGCTCAGCAGACCACCATGTCTGTGATTGCTTTTAAATAAAGCAATTTTTTTTTTAATGCAGCCCGTTTTCCTCAAGGAAAACGGGATGCGTTTAAAAAACAAAAATGCAAAGTTTTCTTTTCATTTTTTAAAAGTGCTCTTAAAAAATGTTTTCACATGCATTCACAAAGTGAATGGGTTACTACCTACTTGAAGTAGTCGGTAAAATGCGAATGTTTTGCGACCCCATTTCAGTCCGAAAAAAATCATGTAGGAAGGTGGCTTTCTTCTAGCATGGTTACCCTCATTTTTGGCCTCTTTGTCAGTGTTTGTCAGTGTGTTTTTACTGTCTCACTGGGATCCTGCTAGTCAGGACCCCAGTGCTCATAGTTTGTGGCCTATATGTCAATATGTTTTACTGTGTTGTCAGTATGCTTGACTGTGTCACTGGAGTCCTGATCACCTGAACTCCAGTGCTTATGCTCTCTCTGATTCCAAATTTGTACTTACATACTGGTAACCCAGTATTCCACTCCAGATTGGCATACTGGACCCCCCTTATAAGTCCCAAGTATATGGTACCTAGGTACCCAGGGCATTGGGGTTCCAGGAGATCCTTATGGCCTGTATCATTTATTTTGTCACCCATAAAGAGCTCATACAAACACTTTTTCTGGACTGCCATTGCAGCCTGAGTGAAATAGTATAGCACTATTTCACAGTCATTTTCATTGCACCAGGTTGACAGAGTGGGACAGGAGGGTGACATTCAGGAGAGTCTTATTTCCCTGGTGGGGGTCTTGGCAATGTTCTCTGTCTTCTGCCTTGATCGCAGGGACCGTTTGCGGGTGGTTCTCCTTCTGCAGGATGTGGGGTACTGGTGGCCTGTTGGTCCTGTGTCGGGCATCCTGTCCACTAGCGCCAGTGGATGTAGAAGGCTGTTCATAGGTTGGGCTGGTGTCAGGGGCCCGGTGGTATGCCACTGTCTCCCTCATGGTGTTGGCCATGTCTGCCAGCAACCCTGCAGTAGTGACCAGGGTGGTGTTAATGGACTTCAAGTCCTCCCGGATCCCCAGGTACTGTTCCTTCTGCAGCCGCATGGTCTCCTGGGAATGGTGGTATGCTCCCATGATGTTTGAGAGTGCCTTGTGGAGAATGGGTTCCCTTGGCCTGTCCTCCCCATCACACAGCAGTCCTCCCAGCTTCCCTGTTGTCCTGTGCCTCCGTCCCCTGAACAGTGTGCCCATTGCCACTGATCCCAGGTCCCTGATTTGCTTGGGTTAGTGGGTTTGCCTGGGGTCCCTGTAATGGTGGACACACTGCTGATTGACGTGTCCTGGGGACAGTGGCATGGGCCCACTAGGTGGGTGCTGGGTGGTGTTTCCTGAGGGGGGAGGTTCTGTGGTGGCTTGGGACTGTGTCAGGGGAACCGACTGTCCAGAGGTCCCTGATGGGCCGGGCTGGTCATCTTGATCCAGGCGTGCAGAGTTGCTGTCATCACTGTGGGCCTCTTCTGTGGGGGGACTGGATATGGCTGGCACCTCCTGTCCGGTGACGTTGGGTAGGGGTTCTGTTGGGGTGTAAATGCATTGTTATTGTATCTGTGTGTGCCATCTTGTGCAATGGGTGTGTTTTCCTCTATTACTGTGCTTGCACTATCGCCTTGGCCCTTGTGTGAGTGGTGATTGTGTGCCCTGGGTGAGTCTCTCTCTTGGACATGCTTTGGTGATGGGTATCCATGCAGGTCTGTGATAGGTGTCCATGCATTGATGTTGCATGCAGGGCTTGGTATTGGGATGGGTGGGTTGTGATGGTGGGGTATATGTGAGGGGGTGGAGTGATGTGTGTGAGGGTAGGGGTAGGAGTTTGTGATGGCATGCAGGATTTATAAATCTTAGTAAAGATTTGAGTTACCAGAGTCCAGTCCTCCTGCTACTCCTGCGAGGCCCTCAGGATGCATAATTGCCAAGACTTGCTCCTCCCATGTTGTTGGTTGTGGGGGAGGAGGTGGGGGTCCACCGCCAGTCCTCTGTATGGCTACCTGGTGTCTGGATACCACTGATTGCACCTTCCCCCATAGGAAGTTCCACCTCTTCCTGATGTCATCCTAATTCTTGGATGCTGTCCCACTGCGTTGACCCTGTCCACAATTCTCCACCATAGCTCCATCTTCCTAGCAATGGACGTCTGCTGCACCTGTGATCCAAATAGCTGTGGCTCTACCCGGATGATTTCTTCCACCATGACCCTGAGCTCCTCCTCAGAAAACCTGGGGTGTCTTTGAGTTGCCATGATGTGGTGTGAGTGATGTGTGAGGTGATGTTAGATGTGATGTGTGGGGTGATGTTTTGGGGTGTGTGGTGTTTTGTGCGTGGATGGTGTATGAGTGATGGTGTTGTGTGCCTCTGAATGCTGGTGTGGTCTTTGCTTTTCTCTCTCTCTGCTTCTTCAACATTTTTCAGTGTAAGGGGTTGTGGGTAATGTGGGTGTGTGTTTTATAGTCTTGTGAGTTTGTGGGTGTGGTGTGTGTATGTGTGTCAGGTGTGTGTATTTAGAATTGTCCAATGTGGTTGTGTTATGTAAGTGTGTATGTATTTTGAGTGTGGCGGTGTGTACCGCCAATGGTTTACCGCTGTCGAATGACCACTGCGTTGATTCGTGGGTCGTGATAGTGTGGGCGTATTCCTGTTGGCGTGACTGTGTGGGTTTTGGTTCCGCCAATTTATCACTGACTTTTGGTGTGGCGGACTTGTGTGGGTGTCTGTATTGTGGAGGATTTCTCATTGTGGGTCATAATACCCGTAGCGGATTTCCGCCACGGACACGGTATGTTGGCGGCCATCGGCACGGCGGTCAGCGGCATTTACCGCCAATGTTGTAATGAGGGCCTTAATCTTTTAGCAGATCAATTCCACTCAAACCTTAAAATTCATAAATATGAAGGGTTCTATTTACCAGTATTCCATGCAACGCACTTCCTCTGTCTCCTAGCACTGGTGCACTTGTGGCAGCCTAGCACCAATGCAGGCATGCTTGTGTTACAAGCAGGATTGTTGTTGTGCAGGAAGGTATACCTTTCTGCACAAAACAGTCCTTTGAGGCATCTTCCCCATTCTATGTATGCTGCAGAATGCAGAAAGAGACAATAAAGAGAATTTAATTTATATATATATACATATATATATGTGTATATATATATATAATTTAATGGCGCTCGCCACTAGGTAGTTATTGTTAGGACCTAGTTTCTATATAAAAACGTTTTTTTATTTGCCTATATCTTTTGCGCCGCTTGACGAATCTTCACTAAACTTTCCAAAACAAATTGCCAGTCAAGTCAGCTGCTACCAAGAAAGTTCCGGGGTGGTCTGTTTTTGTGTGGGGGGCTCGAAAAAGGGGGGGTCCAATACACAATTTCCCTATTCATTTTTCCACAGGGATTTTGAACAGCGATGGCGCAAAAACTGCTGAACGGAATTACACCACATTTGGCAGGAAGGTAGGTCGTGGTCCATAACGAGTGCTTTTTTGTTTTGGTGTAATACCGTCCAGTAGTTTTGGAGAAAATATAGAAAATCCAAATTTGTATTTCTAGGGATGGAAAAGATTTGCGTCCCCTCCTGATCTCGTGCTGAGATCTGATTGGCTGATAACAGAAGCCGTTTAAGTGTTTTCAGCCATCTTCGGACAAGTCGAGTCCCAAAACAAAAGTTTAAAAAAAAAGAAAGGAGGTCAGGTTACGAACACCCTGACCCCTTAGCTTTGGTGGTGGGGTCCCAAAGGGACACCCCCAGGGGTAACATTTTTATTTTTTTATTGTTCAAGCAGAGTCACAGTGGATAAAGGACGGTGGAAGGCAGGCAACTTAATTTAGCGTGGGCGCAGGGGGAAACTTGCCATGCACTGCTAATTACCCCCTCAAAATATGATATGCATACCATTCTTCATAACATCATTGATGATATCAATGTAAACTGTGCATGGTGGGGGCTCGAGTTATAGTTACCTTAGGGCATGAGTTATAGTTACTTGAGGTAACTCTAACTGTAACTGGTGAAGTTTTATGGTTTCATTCTTTTAAAATGTGAGCCTAACTATAACGCCCTGGTAACCTTTGTTTTTTTAAGTGAATATATATATATGCGGTCACCAGTAGGAGGACCTAGTTTCCATAGAAAAATACATTTTTTGACTTGCCTACATCTTTGGCACCCTTTGACGAATCTTTACGAATTTATTTTTAAAAAGTGTTCCCGAGAAATCTTGTTGTACATTGGAATTTTCGGGGTGATTCATTAGGCAGCGCTGAGAAAAAGGGGTCGGGGGGATTTCCCTTTGTAATTCCCATAGAGATTTTGAACACAACTACAGCCCGAACGACTGGACGGAATTACACCAAATTTGACAGAAAGGTAGCTATTGGTCCGGAAAGAAGCTTTTTTGTTGATTGGTGTTCAAATCTGTTCAGTAGTTTTTGAGCTACTAAAAAAAAAACTAAATATAGATATCTGGAGGAGCAAAGACTTTGTGAATACTGCCAATCTGCTGCAGAGATTTGTTTGACTATCAACACTTCAACCAGGAAGTGGTGTCAGCCATCTAGGGCCTCGGCTTCAGCCGAGTCCCTGAAAAAAAGATTTAAAAAAAAGAAAAGGCAACAGGGTAGGGAAACCCTGACCTCTTTGCTCAGTGCTGGGGTTCCACGGGGACCCGGCCAGGCAAGAAAGCACTTTAAAAAAAATATTTTGCCCTAAATTTGCAACCAATTTGTGAAAATAAAACAAACAAAAAAACAAGCAGGGTCTCCTGTGCTTGCTTATACTAAAGTCCCTGTGTGGGCCAGGTTTCAGGGAGTATGTAAAAAATAAGGAGGGGGGTGCACAGGGCCTCCCCGGGGCTTCTAAGCAAACTAAGAAGGGGGTCTGTCGTGGACACCTGGCTATCACCACCTCCCCAGGGCAAATTGTAAATGCTGGAGGGTGGCCACGCGCCCCCCCCTCCTGGAGCCAGTAATAGCTCTGGGAACCGCCAGCCCCCAGGGCTGGCTCCTGCTATGTCCCGGGTGCACACCCATAGGACATAGCTGTTTGCTCAGACATGGCAGGAGCTTTGATAGCTACCGCCAAGTGAGTGCAAACACTCTGGTTCTAGCAAGTGAAGGCTGTCAAAGTGCTTCCGCCCGCTGGAACCAGAGATTTCATCTCTTTCACTGCCCACAGAGATGCGGGCAGGGAAAGAGATGAAATGATTGCTCTTGCACACAGAGAGGGAGCTGCATATTTAGCAGCTCCCTGTGTGCAATAGCAGTACTAGCTCCTGCTGGAGGTGGGGAGATAGCTGGGACTGCAGGGGTCTTGCCCCCAAAGCACAAACAGGGAAGAAAGAAGCAGGAAGGCACAAACAGAGAGCAAAAAACTAGCAGAAAATGGATAGAGAGGCAGAACCAGAGGGCAAGAAATGAGAGGAAAGGCAGAAACAGGGGGCAAGAAATGACACAGGGTTGGGTGCTGATAGGGGTTGGCCACAGGGTCTGGCCACTGCTAAAGGCTTTGTGCGACTAGGGGCTGGATGGTAATAAGGGTTTGGCTGCAGGGTTGGGTAGTTATAGGGGTTTGGCCAAAGGCCAGGCCCTGTGATCAAACCCCGCCACACACGGCCAAAGGCCAACCCCCGGCAGTGGTTGTATTAGCGTATAGTAAATAAAATTACTTTACGTTATAAAAACATAGAAAGTCATTGAAAAAAACTAGGTTCTGAATTTACTCGCACAAAATATTAGAAATTCAGCAGTTGGATTTCTTTTACGCAACAAAAACACACGCCCTGAGGTAATGATAACTCGCTCCCTTACCATGCATTGTTAATTACCCCAGATAGTACAGCACTCATGACAACTTCTATAATGTCATCAAAAATATAAATTAAACATTAGCAGTGAAAGTATTGAAGATAAAACTGTGCATGGCAGGGACGCGAGTTATAGCCACTTAAAATAGCTATACGTATTTAGAGGAACACATACATGGCGCAGAAAATCATTTTTAGTGTTGCTAATAACTTTGGTGCTGTTTGATGAATCTTAACAAATGATCAAAATTAGTGTGGCAGTCAATTCAGTTCCTGTCAGGAAAGTTATGGGTAGATTTGTCAAGCGGGGGCTGAGAAAACAAGGGGGGAGGTCTCAAAACGCAATTTTCTCATGCAATTCCCCATAGTCATTTTAGACATGACTACAGCCCAAACATCTGACCAAAATTACACCATATTTGGCAGGAACCTAGATTTTGGTCAGAAATATCGCTTTTTGTAATCTGGTGTAAATCTGCTTAGTAGCTTGGAGTTATTAAAGAAATACATTTTATGTATATCTAGAGACACAGATCCACCGTAGATACATGCACCAACTTCAATGCCTTGATTGGCTGGCCGCAATCTGAAAGGGAATTTGCGGCTGCCATTTTCTATAATGGTACTCAGTCCTGTTGACGGGGGGAGGATAAATGTTACCATGACCCATTGGGAACGATAGAAGGGTCTCTGAGGGATAACTTATGGGCAACAAATTGTCTAAAATGTTTTTTCAGGGCAAACGAGGATCTGCGGATCCACCGCTGCACTGGGTGACCCCCCATGTAAATCCATGATGTATCTGCAGATCCAGACCCCCATTAAAAAATATACACCCTTTCACACACTCATTCAAAGACGTATTCACACACTCACTCACACACCCTCAAAACCACTCACACACTCAGTCACACATCCATATATCCACTCACATACTCACTCAAAGACCTACTCACACACTCACTCCCACACCCACACAACCACTCACACACTCACTCACACATCCATATATCCACTCACATACCCACTCATACATTTACTTACCACACAATCACATGTCACTTACATACCCACACACCTGCTCACACACCCACTCAGAGGCCCATTCAGCCCCTCACACCCCTGTCATACATCCATATTGTCAGGAATCCCCAAGGTGCCTCATGCGTTTTCTGTCAGCATCCCCAGGGATTAGGGTTAAATCATATCTCTGTTCGTGGTTTAACCTTCATGTTTCTAAGTAAACATAATGGGGGTCATTCTGACCCTGACGGGCGGCGGAGAACGCCCGCCAGAGTTCCCCCACCAAAATACCGGCCGCCCTGGGCTGGCGGGCGGCCGCCAAAAGGCCGCCCGCCAGCCCAGGGCAAATCAACCTTCCCACGAGGACGCCACCTCAGAATTGAGCCGGCGTAGTGGGAAGGTGCGACGGGTGCAGTGGCACCCGTCGCGTATTTCAGTGTCTGCATAGCAGACACTGAAATACTTTGTGGGGCCCTCTTACGGGGGCCCCTGCAGTGCCCATGCCTTTGGCATGGGCACTGCAGGGGCCCCCAGGGGCCCCACGACACCCCCTACCGCCATCCTGTTCCTGGCTGGAGTCCCGCCAGGAACAGGATGGCGGTAGGGGGTGTCAGAATCCCCATGGCGGCGGAGCGCGCTCCGCCGCCATGGAGGATTCTGCAGGGCAGCGGGAAACCGGCGGGAAACCGGCGGGAGACCGTCGGTTTCCCGCATCTGACCGCGGACGAACCGCCGCAGTCAGAATGCCCTGCGGGGCACCGCCGGTCTGTCGGCGGTGCTCCCGCCGACCCTGGCCCCGGCGGTCTCTGACCGCCGGGGTCAGAATGACCCCCAATGTGCTGTGTTACACAATTGGTTTTAGCAATGCTTGTTTTACCAATGCTTGTTTGCTAATGTGAGCAGGTGTAGACATGTGCTTCTAATTGGGTGTGGTGACTCATCCACATGTGGAAACTCAACTGCTTTCCTGATTGGCTATAAATAGCAGAGTGAAGCATGCCTCCCTGCTTGGCTTTGTTTTGCTTCCTGATCTCAGCACCCTGCTGTCATCCTCATATTCAGGACTTTTGAGGAAATTCTTTTCTTCGTTCCTGTACCAGCTGACACCAGGTAGTCCTCCAGCACTCTGGAAAAGACTGCAGCTAAGTGACTAGTATTCTCCAGGGAGTTTGTTCTTTGAGCGCCACGCTCTCCTAGAACAACTGGTATGCTTCAGACCTCGTATTTTGGCAGAGTGCTTATCTTGAAGAGACAAATGCATTTCTGAACATTCTACATTATTATTGTAGTTACTTGCCTAAATGTGCTTCAGGAAATCTGCTTGAGCTTATGTACTACAAAAAGTGAGCAACAGTGACTCTCTGGGAAGCCAGCTCTAGTGTTGCAGTACTTATTGTTATGGTACTCAGTTTGGGGTTTTGATAATGCAGTGTTAATAACTGTGCCAACAGTGTTCTGGAGCATCCCGGTGTACTTCTATCGCTCTCGTGCCCATATCAGAAAGAGAGATTCAGTTTCAAGGAAGTTGAGTGCACTAACTCTACTATCACTCTGTCAACAATGACCTGCCCCCCAAAGATACAGGGTGCCTGGCTGGACCGGCAAAATGTGACAGTGTTTTGTCTTTTTCTCTTCCACTCCACCTTTCCTTTTGGGACACCTGCCGGGGTTTCTGTGTCCACCAGGAAGTGCCAAGAGCTGTTCCAGGAGGTCGGGGGCATACCATCGCCCCTGCAGACATCCTGCTTTTAAGTTGAGTGGCCCTTCTCAACACATTTAGCCACTCAGACACCCATTTACATACCTGTGCAGTCCCTGATACATCCACTCAGAGACCCAGAGAACCTCTCACACATCCACTCACAGACACACAGAGGCACCTACACAGCCTCTCAAATTCTTCCACACCAACTGACACACCACTCAGAGACCCAAACAGCCAGTAACACATTCACTCACATACCCACCCACAATACACTCACATGCCCACTTACACACCCACACTGCTACTCACACACCTACTCAGAGACCCAGAAAAACACTGACACTCACACACTCATGCAGCTAATCACACACACACATTCATACACTCACATACCTAGTCACAAACCATTCACACAGTCACACACCTACTCACACAACAATTCACACACTCACACACCCATTACCCACCCATAAAGCCACTCACACACCCACATAGCCACTCACACATGCACTCACATACCCTCTTATAGACCCACAGAACCACTCACACACCCACTCACAGACTAACACAGCCACTCACACACCCACTTGCACACCCATTCACAAATTCATACCCCCACTCACACACCCATTCAGAGACTCACACACCCACTCACAGACCCAGAAAACCACTCACACACCCAGGGACCCACACAGCCACTCAAACATCCACTCACAGACCCACACAACCACTCAAACTCACATGCCTATTCACGCACTCACACACCCACTCACATTCACTCTCACACTCAAACACTCTCTGACGGACCCACAAAACTACTCACACACCCACATACAGACCCACAGAGTCACTCACACACCCACTCATATACGAATACAACCAATCAATCACCCACATAGCCACATACAACCACTCAAACACCCTCTCACGGACCAACAAAACCACTTACACATGCATTCACAGACTTACAGAGTCACTTACACACCCACTCACACACTCTCTCATGCACCCATACAGCCACTCATACCCACTCAGACATCCACTGTATTAAATAAAGAACCAGTGTTTGGGAGAAGGGTTGCTCTGAAAAGATCTTTTGTGTTTATGATGTGTAGATGATAATTACACATATAACAAAATACATCCTTTTATGTTGTTGAGGAACATCCTGTTGAATCCATCTGTGAAATTGACTCCATCCTTTCTATATATAATTTTTTTACAGAAGCGTAAGTTGTTTTGGTATATGGAGCCCATTGCTCATTTGGCAGGTTTTTCTCAAGAGGAGGTCAGTTGGAGCTGGGCTGACAGGGGTCGAGCTTGCAGGGGCCAGCGGTGCTGCAGGCTGTGCTGCAAGCCGACATGCCGCCAAGTCACAGGAGCTGCCAAGCTGAGTTTCCACCACTGAGGCTGGAGAGTTAGGAGAGGCCAGAACCTTGAAGTCTCAAGACTCAAGCCCTTAGCGCTTAGGGACGCAATAAGAAAAGAGACGCTGAATGAACCATGGAGATGGCCCTAATTTCAATGGGAAGCTCCACATGCTTCGTGTTCCCTGTCTACCCTGCTTGTCATGGTTGCCTCGCCTTGCCTCATCCCACCTCATTCTGCCCATCGGCCCCACTTGACCACCTGCCTGCTTGCCTTTGCCTGCACCTGCATGCCTCATTTGCTCACTCATTGTTGAACCGGAGGTAGAAAAGATTAGTGGTGTGGTGTGGCAGTGAGGGGGGCTGCATGGGGGGGGTTGGGGCAGCAGAGAGTTTTGGCAGAGTGCTTCTGCATCATCGATTTAACTGCTTGCACCACTAGGCCACTATCTGCCTCACCTGCTGCCTCTGCCTGTTATATTAGCACCAAGGAGACTTTAAGTAGGCAGTGTGGAGCATGGGGTTGTAGTCAGCCTCTGCAGAGTGTGTGCCTAGCCCCCTTCTTCCCCACGGAAGTGGCCCAACTAAGACTGTGTGCGGCTCAGAAGAGTCTGTAATTGAAGAGATGGTGGAGGTGGCAGACTCAGTGATGACCTCACAGACACGAACATGTACGCTGTCAAGGCAGAGGGGCCTGAAATCCTTGAGATCTGTTCAACACTGGATGAGGGTGGCAATAGTTCTCAAAACAAACTTAATAAAAGTACTGTCACCAGAAGTTAAGCGCAGCGGACAGGACTCTGGCCACAGCCCAAACCCAGTAGCGTTGAGACTTGCACCATCAGAAGTACGACATAAGATCAAAATGGAGGCAATAGTATATCAACATGAGCAGGACCCCCCTAAGAAGGGGATTGATCGGATGAGCTTGACGACATTGACAAGCTTGAGAAGATCAAAATGGGCTTTGGGTTGCCCCCTTGAGATGCAATGCTCACTGACTCAATCTTTAACCATTTCTGGGGAACAGGAAATAGGCACGGAGGTGGAAAAGCGGAGACTCTAAATGAACAGACGACTGTTCTTTAGACTCTAAAGCACTCAGTGATAGCACTGCTGATCAAATCATTACCACCATCAACTCCTCCTTACTGGCGGTGGTCAAGGCCCTTTCCTAGCAGTTGAATAAGCTAGAGGTCCGGGTGGATTTAATACATATGCTGGTGCAGAGTGTCTTATCCCTGGATGGGAAGATGGACAGCTTGAGTACGAAGATTGACCAATAGTTCTCCCAAAAAGGAAATGACCTCACAGCAAATAGCGCAATCACTGACAAACTTACAATGCTACCAGAGCTATTGTCGCCATTATTAAATCATTGTAAAACCAGGCACTTGGATGACCCCAATAATGATGAATCTGCCATTCAGAACCTACAGGAGGGACCAGGGAATGTAGAACTTTGTGATGAAGGCAACATAGACAGCTGTGCTCAATGTAGGGCTCAATCCATCAGCGCACAAAGATCGAAGGTCACTGAGCATAATCCACAGATGAACTTATCAGCACCTAATATGGAAAATGATAAACCTGGTAATTATGCTAATCAGAGAAAAGGGCATGTAGGCCAAGTCACGAAAACGTACCACGTTC
Source organism: Pleurodeles waltl (assembly GCF_031143425.1). Classification (NCBI taxonomy): domain Eukaryota; kingdom Metazoa; phylum Chordata; class Amphibia; order Caudata; family Salamandridae; genus Pleurodeles; species Pleurodeles waltl. The sequence goes on along the minus strand of NC_090447.1, from coordinate 1,448,572,349 downwards.
CTCAGCAAGGTAACCTGGAAGGTGGGGGAGCCTTTGAATGCTTGGAGAGCAATGACTCACTGTCATGCCATCAAAAGAAAAAGTTAAGAAAAGCCTATGAAACATAGCAGAAGACTGAGTCGCCCCTCTAATATATCCCATACCACCCACACCACCCAGAAAGTGTGTTGCATAGCAATTGAATGCAGTGATGGACAGGAAAATGGCACTGACTCCAGCAAAGAGGGCCCAGCAAAGTATCCAATTTTCATTCTGATGATCTCTGCACTAAAGATAATTGAACAATCTAATCAACAAGCAGATGTGCAAGTGAAAATGGATACTGAAGTCCGGCTCACGCAACATAAGACTTTGCACCTCCCAAGGCACACCTACGCTCAGGTGGTGGACTCCACTTGCAATAGGTCTGAACAAAATTCGAATTCCAAGACTTCTGACACCACATTTAAGCATAATATATCTTTCAGGCATGTAGGACTTCACCAGGTTCCATGTAGTGTTATACCATAGGAGATAGTGGAACAAGCATGCACCGAGGAGGTGCATTGTCTAATTACTATTGATGCACAATCCATGAAGGAGGTAGTTAGAAAGGACCAAGTAGCAGAATACCTAAATGAAGGAAGTCAGCTACTCCACTGAACAAAAATTTATAGGGACAACTTCTCACAACCGCTGGCACCATCTAACACCGTCCTGATCTTCAACCCACAGTATGGAACAAGAGGGTCTTGAGACACACTAAATAGGTCCAACATTCTTTATCTTTTGAGCAACATTCCAACACTCAGATGTCTTGCAATGGCACATCTTTTGTCTGGGCAGCTCAAGAACATGACACTGACAAATTAAAAGGATTCAACCTTACCAGAATGTTCCATTTCTGGTGACACTATAAAAATCATGGCATTACTGAATGGGGAATTAGTGTGAGCATGCTGGCCCTGGATAAGTACCCGCAAACCTGACAGATAGACAACAAGTCTGTCAAATAAATCAGTAGAAGAAACCCGACAACCTTAGAATATTGACACAGGATAAGGCAGTTTACAGTATCCTGAGAGGGACAAAACAAATAAGGCCCTCTAATTGGGAAAGAAGGATCATGATCAAAATGGTACGTGACACTGGAGATAATCATACTCCGAAAGGCTAATGTGCCAGACAGCTGGAAGAAGCATTGACTAATCCGATTGGTCATGGGTTTCAACGGTGCTCACAGCCAAGGGGTAGCCCCATACCGTGCTGTAAGGGGGGAAATAAGTCATCTCATAAAGACACAATCAAGGTCATAAGCTGGAATGTGGCAGGGCTAAATTCTACAGTATCTAACACAAACTCTGTGGAATTTTTGCAATCAGAGGACATCCTCTTATAAAAAGAAACATGGTTGAGGGAGCCTATTGCTATTCAAGGTTTTCATGCAATTCACACATCAGCCTAAAAGAAAAACCTGTTTGGAAGGCTTATGGGTGACCTTTGGACTTATGTAAAACTGGATCTACAAGTGAAAGTAATGGCTCTTTGTCTTCCCTGCAATGTTTTGCAGGTGCTGGAGCTTAAAGATTTGGTAATAACTGACACCCCAACTTCCATTTTTGAATTACATTTGTACATTAACCCCTGCAGTACAATCCAATTCGCAATGGTTAAACAAATGGTCAACATAATGAGATCTGGTATGTATGAATTTCGAATATCCCGCTCATGCTTTCACCATTGAGGGAGACTTCAACATACATGACATAGGCCTTCCAGGTCCACAAAAATGGGTACCACACGTGACCTGCTCAGGGCTCACTTCCATGACTTTTGTTTAAGTTTGGCCAATCATAATGGTACACAACCCCTAACTTTTAGGACTATTTCGACTTTAGATTCTATATTCCTAAGCACAAACCTGCAAAACAGGTGTGAGGCATCTTAAGTACAGCAGAGATCAGAAAGTTACAACTATCCACCGTCTTTAGTGGTGAATGCAAGGGCAACAACACTCATGAAGGAGTAATTGATAGAGCAGCCACTTCCATCCAATATTTGCCCTATTATCAGAAGAATCAAATGGGGTCAAGTAGCCAAGGGTCGGTATGCAGCCTGGAAAGCAGCTGCTACTCTTTCAACTTCAGCACACAATGCCACAATGTACCAAAAACAATGGAGGATGATAATAACATTGTTCCACAAGGCCTTATTAATAAACAAGCACAGGAAGCAACCAACTAAGAGTAAGCGTAACCAGTGCTCCATATTTTCAAGAAATTAAGCCTTCCAAGAGAGTAAACAAATATGTTACCTTCCTGTGATCCACTATTGGATCTGGAAGAACCGCTACACAGAAGAGAAAGCAAAAAGCACCAGAAAATCTAATAAGAAACTGGTTGGCAGAAAAAAAAAAAAAAAAAATAGAGAAGGAATGGCTCCATTTTCACACTCTGCTGGCACCAAGTAAGTCAAGAGAGTTCTGCGATTAAATCAACAACTTAGCAAGTAAATCATTAGTCAAGGACAACACAGTTTCAGCAGACAAGTGGTGCGCTCATGAAATAACTTTATACTTTGATGCAGAGATACAGAACACGACCACTAATAGATTTTTCACAAACGTTTTGGATGAACTGAAAGCGAATCCAACATACATCACGGGAAAAGAGACATCAAGAATCCCTAAGAGCATTAGGGTAGATGGAGCACCCGGTCCTAATGGTCTGCCAGGGAACATTTTTAAGGATGATTGGGACTTCTGGGCACCACATATGTATAGTTTAATTAACAATGCATCTTGTCATCAAGTATTCCAGAATCGTGAAAAGGGTCTATCTTTTTTCCCATTCACAAAAAGGGCGATTGCACTTCGCCTGACAACTGCAGGTGAGTTGCCATGCTTAATATCGATAGAAAGGCATTTGCAAAGGTATTATTGTATGAACTTGAGGCACGAATTAATGATAGTAATATCATCCTGTACTACCAAACTGGATTCAGGCCAAACTAATCAACCACTGATAATGTGCTTTCTCTATCATATCTGGAGAAAAATCCAGCTGAAGTGAACATGCCCCCTCCCTATGCCTGTTTCAAAGATTATAGTGCCGCATTTGATGGAATTGACCGCAATATCCCAAGTGCAAAATTTTCTATGTAGGGCATTCCAAAGCAACTTTACGGATACATGGATGCGTATCAGGATCTCACATAGCTACGCTACCAGGAAAATATATACCAATAAGTTGCTCAAGAAGGGCTGTGTTATTGCCCCAACTTTTTTTAACATTTACACAGCCTACATGCGTGCAGAGCTGCTGCAGGGTAAAACCTTTCCACCCAAATTAAGTTACCAAAACTGCCCTGTAATGTAATATGCTGGTGACCTGATATTGCTGGATAATACCTGAATTGGATTTCAGTAGTAAAGCTGGCACTGGTAAAAGTTAATTAACACAAGTTTCCACAGCTTTTCTACAATTGCACTACAGAGTGCAACTTATCCTGTGGAGCATGAAAACAAACTGGAATACAAAAAGCTATGTGATGAAGCTTGTCATGAAGTGTGAAGAATGTTACAAAAGTTTAAACTTTTAATCATTGTAACTGTGAGCATGATCTGAAACCTAATGCTTGCTTTCGTGCATTTGTGAATGCAAGAGGTTCTGAGAACAGATTCTGATGTCCTATTTGGAGGAAATCATTTGATTGTTTTTGTGATCTACTGGAACTTACTCCTGTGAAGGGTTCATCTGTGTTCGAAACACTGTTGCATGATGAAGCTAGGAATTCTTTGAAAAGCATTGGACATGTGAATATTTGGTTACATTTCCAATGGAAAGAATTAATCAGGATTATGCAACAAACATTTTATATTGAGTATAACTATGTTTTGAAAGATATTAGCATAGGTGTTCGTTCAAAAGAAAGAAGGTGTGTTCTAAAAAGCTGTCTTCTTAAAAACCTTTATCCAACAACGAAGACAGCAACAGAGCTAATGTTCAATATTATACAAAATGGTGCACATGCCTAATGCCTACATTGAAGGAGTATGCACGTTTCAACAATGATTTGCTGGAATTGGAAAAAGAATACATTTTGCCACTGAAGGCAGTATATAAAATGGAACACCAGGGTGTCAATGTGATGCTAAATGAGAAGTTACAAGCCTAAATGGATTCATTAGGAAAATCTGTTTCATTAACTGAAGTATTGGAGAAATGTTTAAGTCTATGCAAAAACTATAGGGTTATTTTGTGGCAAAACTTAAACATTGAGGAAGATTTGGTTAATGGTGCTATGAGTAAAGTTGTCGATTGTATTAATTTTCCTAATAGGAATGGGCTAGAATACCTTGGGATTAAATTTGATCAGAGTGACAACACAAAGCAAATTGGGCAAGGTACTATATGTATTCAGTTTGTGAAAAATGTATATGTTCAACAGAAACAGTTTTTAGTTTTTCTAGCATATGCCTTTAGTATTCATAAATCACAAGCTTTAGGCTTAGATGCAGCCTTTATTAATAGTGGTATCACAGTCTTTAAGGAAGGTATGTCATATGTAGCTTTGTCTCGAGTGAGGACATTGTCTAATTTGTATCTAGTTGCATTTGATGACAGCAGAGTAAAAGCAGACTCACGTTGTGTTAAACCATACAACTGATTAAGAAGTCTCCATGCTCCTCATTTAGGACAATATCCAGTTTATGAGAAATGTTCCATCTGTCCACAGCAGAAACTTTCAAAACAGTGTGGTGATGCTGTTGCAAGGAAGGAAATGAAAGTGAATAAGGATGTTGTTAAGAAACCAAAAATTGAAAATGAGGGAGATGTTGAATATTAATTGTCAAACCCCTCTGGTTGAACTGTTTTGCTAATGCTAATGCTATTACAGGGACGTTATAGTTAGTAAATAGTATTACAAAACCTTAACAATTCATTAAAAAAACATAAGTTACAGAGATATTTTAAAAAGGAAATACCATGACAAACCGTAGAAATTCACTTAAAACACAAAGGTTACAGGGATGTGATAGTTAGGAAATACCATTAAAAAACAATAGAAATTCACTGAAAAAAACACGACAGTTAAAGGGACATTATAGTTAGGAAATAGAATTAAAACACAAACCTTAGAATTTCACTCAAACAACAGTTTACAGGTACATTACAGATATACTTTTATTTTACACACAACAAACATAGAATTCAGCAGTTGTAGTTACATGAGCTAACTATAACTTTGGCCCCTGCAATTTACTGCTTATGACCTCACATATTACATCACTTATGAGATGGTCAGTGACATCACTGATGGCATCTCAAATGACATCACTGATTAAATCATCCAGCAAAGTATGCTTTAATACACTTAATAAAATACAATTTACATTTTTAAATATAACAAGAAAACCCCGCCATGGACAGTTTTCTTATGAATAATGGTATTGTAAATGTTGTAGTAATATTATCAATGATGTCATAGAAGATGTCATGACCAATGTAATATGTGAGACAATTAGCAGTATATGGTGAAGGCATGAGTTATTGTTACTTTAGGGCATAAGTTATGGGGCATATCTACAAGGAAGTTGGTAGAGCCGTGCTGCGTCAATTCATAAATGCAGGGATGCGCCGTATTTACAAAAATACAGCACACCCCTGTGTTTTCCCTAGTGCTGGTGGTAGGTTCAGCTGCCTACCAGCCATTCTTGCACTATGGTGACTGAAGGTCTTGGAGCTGGCGCACAGAAAAGAATGGGGTGAGTGGGTGTGCAAGTGGTTTTGTGGGTCTGTAAGCAGGTGTGTGACTGGCTGTATGGGTGTGTGAGTGGGTGTATGAGTGGTTGTGTTGGTGTGTAAGTGGGTGAGTCAGTGTGTGAATGGATGTGTGAGTGGCTGTGTAGGTCTGTGACTGAGTATGGTAGTGGTTTAGTGGGAGTGGATGTATGAGTGGCTGTGTGAGTCTGTGAGTTGGCGTGCAAGGGGTTTTGTGGGTCTGTGAGCGGGTGTGTGAGTGACTGTATGGGTGTGTGAATGACAGTGAGTGGTTGTGTGGGTGTGTGAGTGGCTGTGTATGTCTGTGACTGGGTGTGATAGTTTTGTGGGTGTGTGAGTACGTTAGCAGGTGTGTCAGTGCATGTATGATTTGCTATGTGCGTATGTGAGTAGCTACATAATGGTAAATCTGAACATGGGCATGTTTGGTATCAAACATGTAGGAATCATACCCCCATGCTTTTGCAAGCATTGGTTGTATGATTCCTTGCACTCTGGGGGCTCCTTAGAAGACCCTCAGTACTGCCGTTTCAGCCTTCTGAGGTTTTCCAGGCAGCCCTAGCTGCTGCCACCTCTCAGACAGGTTTCTGCCCTCCTGTTGCTTAAGCAGCTTGAGCCAAGGAAGGCAGAAAAAAGCATTTCCTTTGGGAGAGAGATGTTACAACTGCTCCCTTTGGAAATAGGTGTTACAGACTTGGGAGGGGTAGCCTCCCCAGGCCACTGGAAATGCTTTGAAGAGCACATTTGATGCCCTCTGTGCATAAACCAGTCTACACCTGATCAGGGACCTCCAGTCCCTACCCTGCTGCGAAACCAGACAAAGGAAAGGAGAGTTACCACCCCCTGTCCATCACCACCCCAGGAGGGGTGGTGCTCAGAGCTCCTCCATAGGGCCTCTGGGTTTTGCCATCTTGGATTCAAGGTTGGCAGGGAACTCTGGGAGCATCTGAGTGGCCAGTGCCAGCTGGTGATGTCAGAGCCCTCCCCTGATAGGTGCTTACCTGGTTAGGTGACCAATCTCCCTTTCAAACTGCAACAAAGAAGCAAGACGCCTTCTGCAACATTGTATCTTCAGCCCATGCCAGCAACTGCAACTATTTTCCGATCATGCATCCTCCGAGGACAGCCCGTCTTCAGCCTGCACCAGAAGAGCAAAGGAATCTCCCTTGGGGTGAAGGAGTCACTCTCCTACTTCTGCAGGCACTACTGCAACGACAACCGGCTGCATGGATCCCCTCTCCTGCTGAGCTGCATGGATCCTGCATCATGGGTGGTGGACTGAAGTGGTCCTGATGGTCCTGAGGTCCTACTGTCCAACTTTGGTGGAGGTAAGAGCTTGCTTCCCAACGCAAGACAGTACCCCGTGCACTGTGTGTTTTGCAGTTGCCAAGGCTTGTTGGCATCTTTCCATGAAGTTCTTCATACAACATGCAGCTCCGTACCCCAGCACGCTATCCTGTGACGCACAGCTTCCTGAGTGGTTCTCCGGCGGCTTGGGATCCTTTGTCGTTGTGCTGCGTGGGTCCCTTTTGCACCTTGTTTGTCCTCGTGCTGTGGGACTCTTGTGGACAATGCCTGGTCTTCTGTGGGCTCTCTGAGTTGCTGAGACCCCCCTTCAACTCCCCCTCCTGGGTATAGTCCACCTGGTCCTTCCTGGTACCAGGCAGCTCCATTTTATGCTAACGTTGAACTTTGCGTGTGCCAAGACTTGTTGGTGGACTCCAGTGAAGCAAAACAGACTGCAATCTTCCATCTGGCGTGGGACATCATCAGGAACCTGACTCCATCTTCATGGGTGCAATCCCAACTGTTCTTCTACACCGGTGGTCCTTCTTTTGCACCTTCATCCAGGATAGCAGGGGCTCCTGTTCTCCATGGACTCTTCTGTGCTTCTTGGACTTGGTCCCCTTCTTCCACAGGTCCTCAGGTCCAGAAATCCAGTGTTGGTGTCTTGCAGTCTCTTCTGGTTCTTGCATAATCTTCTTTCTTGTGTTTCTGTGTGTTCTAGGAAAGTTACTGTGTTTTACTCCTGCTTTCCTGGGCTCTCGGTGGGTTCTACTACTTACCTTTGGGGGTTTCTAATACTCCCAGCTCCCCCCTACACACTACACCTGCCTAGGTTGGAGACAGACATTCACATTCCACTTTCTTAGTATATGGTTTGTGCTCCCCTTAGGCCCATTTCTAACTATTGTGATTTTCAGTAATTGCACTGTTTTCTAACTGTTTTCCTGCATATTTCTGCATACTAGTGTATATCATTTTTGTGTTACTTACCTCCTAAGGGAGTATAGTCACTATGATATTTTTGATATTTGTGTCACCTAAATAAAGTACCTTTATTTTTGTAACACTGCATATTTTGTTTCATGTGTGAGTACTGTGTGACCACAGTGGTATTGCATCAGCTTTGCATGTATCCTAGATAAGCCTTGGCTGCTCATCCACGGCTACCGCTAGAGAGCCTGACTTCTAGACACTGCCTACATTTCACTGATAAGGGATAACTGGACCTAGTTTCATGTGCAAGTACCATAGGTACCCATTACAAACAAGGCCAGCCTACTACAGCTGAGCTTTGTTTTTATTTCATAGAATCATCTAACTTTAAAATATCTCCGTAGCTAGATTAAGAATGCATGGTACATGGACACAGCAGTAATATATAAACATATGCATAAAAAGACCCATTCACTTCATTATTTGGTTGCTTGGTTTCAACCAATTAATGGGTAGTTCATAAGTGCCACCCTCAAGAATGTGAATGTTTCAATGGGAAGGAGAAAGGGTTGCTTGTGAGCCTATGATGGGTACCAATGTTGGATGGTTTAGTTAGAGGTAAATACAATTTGCTTCCTATCAGTTGATTTTTAGCTGATTCACCCACTCTTGAAAAAAGTAGTATTGCTTTATAAAGTAGGGTGGTGTGCAGGAATAGATAAGTGCCTCTGTCTGAGCACAGTGAGTCTTATGTATATGTATGTGTAGGGACTGAGTGCAGCCAGGTGTCTGTGGAAAGTAAGGAGGTACCTTTAGGAAGGAGAGTACAGCAGTGCATTTAGAGGGTGAGTGCAGGGTGTACCTGTAAGCGGTGAGCACAGAAAGTACCTGTAGAATGTGAATGCAGAGAGTGTGTGTGTGTGGGTGCAGGGGCTGTCTAGAATGTGTGAAAGGTATTGTGGTTTTAGACTGAAGGGTGTGTGTGCTGCTGATGTGTGTAAGGTGCTCCTGTATATGCAAGTTTTGCTAAATAAATGGAGGGTGAGAGTTCAGAAGAGTGATGTTTCTGTATGTGACACTATGGGGGTTATTACAACTTTGGAGGAGGTGTTAATCCGTCCCAAATGTGACGGATATACCACCAGCCGTATCACGAATTCCATAGGATATAATGGACTCGTAATACGGCTGGTGGTATATCTGTCACTTTACCGTCACTTTTGGGACGGATTAACACCTCCTCCAAAGTTGTAATAACCCCCTATATCTGTATGTGAGTGTGTGTGTGTGTGTATGTGTGTGTGCAAAATGAATCTTCTGCCTGTGTGCGAAGGGCATACCTGTGTGAATGGGTACAGGGGGGAGCCTAATTGAGATAGTTCAGGAGGTACCTGTAGGAAGTGAGTACACATGAGTGAGTGGGGGGGACAGAGTGCATGAATTAGTGAAGTGGTGCCCATGATTTAACCTACAAAATATTGCATGTGATTAATTTGATAAATGATCATAAATTGGCCTTTTGACAATTGCAAAACAACTTTCGCCTTTTATTCATGCCATTTGCCTACAGATGGACATGCCTGTGTGTGTTTTGCCTATGCTTAACAATGTCTTTAAACACAGCAGCATAATTTTTACTAGAAATATAAAATTCAAACAGGAAGGATAAGCACCCATCTGCCATGCTTATTACTTACTAATAACATATTTAAATTCTTAGAATAAGAGCTCAGAGCATTGCAAACAAATCCTATCAATTCATTTTAAATCTTAGCTTCCTCTAAACTCCTGTAATATAACTTAATGGCTGGTGGAACCTATAGTTCACTAAACCAGGACTGAGAAAAGAGAAAAATTAATTTTCACAATTTCACTAATTAGTTTAATTTTAAGTTATTGTGAATTTCTACTAGAATAGTAAAATGCAATACAATACATTACCTGGTGTTGAAGACTGTGGTCCTGCCGCAAAGACCGTGGCCACAAAAATAAGTGCGATGCAGGGGAGCAGGCTGCACATCATGGCTGTTTTACTTTCCCTGTCTGTCTGAGAGTTTGAAAAGGTGGATTTTATATACCCAGCAATGTTTGATTGTATTTATGTCACAGACCATCATGATTGCAAGAATAAACACTTCAGCCACACCACATGATGATGCTGGCTATTCTCCAGCTCCTTTTGGGTGAGCCAGTGGTTCATTCGTTTTTACCTCAGTTACTCAGCTGTGAATTTTTCCACTTTATCTATCTATCTATCTATCTATCTATCTATCTATCTATCTATCTATCTATCTATCTATCTATCTATCTATCTATCTATCTATCTATCTATATTTCTATCTAGTCACACCTAAGCTTCCTCTGTGTATGGCTGTCTAGACGGCATGCACCAAGCCCAACTGTCACCCACCCCAGATGTACGTTGGAAACATGCTGCAGGCACATAGGGCTAAGAGCAGCAAAATGGCAACCTTTATAAAAAGCAGCATTTTCAACATTTTAACAATAATTCAGACTTTACCATTAAAGAGGTTTTATCGTTACAATTCTATAAATACTAAACATAACAGATCTACCTCCTCCCAATTGGAGTCACACCGTATCAAATGTAATAAGGAATCCCCCACATTATCCAATGGGAGGGGGCGGTCTCACAACAGTGTAAAACAAATTTGGAAGTTTTTCACTACCAAGACATGTAAAACTTTAAGGTACATGTCCTACCTTTTAATGACACAACACCCTGCAATATAGGCTACCTAGGGCCTACCTTAAGGGTGACCTATATGTAATTAACGGGGTGTTTAAGGCTTGGCAAGGGGTTTTAAATGGCAAGTTGACATGGCAGTGTGGCACTGCATTCAGGTTGCAATGGTAGGTCTGGTACATGTTTTAAAGGCAACTTAAACAAGTGGCACAATCAGTGCTGCAGACCCACTAGTAGTATTTAATTTACAGGCCCTGGACATATATAGTCACTATACGGGGGTCTTATAAGTAAACTAAGGGGCATATTTACACTCTGTTTGCACCAAATTTGCGTCATTTTTTAAAGCAAATTCTGCACAAACGTTTGCACCATTCTTAGGATGCATGAACCCACCTTGCATCAATGAGATGCAAGGTAGGCATTCCCATCCAAAACATGACGCTTTTCCCATAGTGACATATTTATCCCCATGCTAAAATAATGGCGCTAAGCTTGATTAGTGCCATTATTTAACACCTGGGTCAGACCAGGCATTAGGGGACCTGTGGACCTGTTTCCATGGCTAAAGGCCATGGAATGGGCCCACAGGTGCCCACCCCAAGCCCACGGAACACCCCCACCCACACCAGAGGGACACCAGACAGTGGGGGACCCCATCCCAGGTAAGAATAGGTCATTTTTAAAAATAATATTTTCTGAGTGCTATTGGGTGCCCTGACATGGACCCTTCTACATGGCACTGGGTGCAATGACCATACCCAGGGGACACTGGTAACCTGTGCTGACCATTGCGGTGGTGGGCATGACTCCTATCTTTTATAAGACGGGAGTCAAGTGTTATGGATGATTGTGCGTCTGGAAATGACACTAGGCTGGTTAGAGGCATTTTTTTGCCTCAACCAGCCTAGCGTCATTGTTTGACGCTCAACCTCCATCTCCTCAACCGCCACCCCCATCTGGCTAACGTCTTTGTTTTCTGACTTTAGCCCAGGCTTAGCGTCAGCTTGCGCCATTCCTTAAATATGGCGCCCGGCTGGCACTGTGGAATGGCGAAAGCTGGCACTATACTTTTTGCCGCAAAACTGCATTTGCACAGTTTTGCATCAAAAAGTATAAATATGGGCCTAAATATGCAAATTAGGTATATACCAATCAAATTATATTTTAGGGGAGTAAGCAGAGCACTTTAGCAGTGGTTATAAGTAGTAAAGTGCAGAATCCTAAGGCCAACAAAAACAAATTCAGCAAAATGGGAGGAAAGCAGGCAAAATATCTGGGGGAGGACCACCCTCAGGATGTCAGGTCTAACAACTGTTTTTAGCATATGTTAACTTTAATAACTTTGAATGATTAATTTTTAACTGCTATTGAACCATATCCATACACTTCCAACATTTTTAAATGAGTGAACGAGCTACAGACATAGTCATACAGATAACCTGATCTTGGCATGTATAATTTCTTACAGCTGAACACAACAGTAAACCCATCAGGACGCAGGAGAACACTTCCTGATAGAAGAGCCTTAATTGTTTTACTGCCAATTCACCATATTCATTATCCAATTACAGACAGTTGAGTCTTAGACGAGCATGTTGATTTTTACAGATAGAATTACGAACTATGGAATCGCCATAGTCCACAGGAGCTCCATCAGGATCTCAACCAGCACCCTCGACGACCTGGATGCCTCTGAACACCTGCACTTCCAGATTTATGTGAACGCCAGCACCACCCTGAGAGGAACTCTCGTCTACAGACCCCCGGGCCCCTGCCCACAATTCTGCGACGACATCACTGACACAATCAGCACCCACGCCCTCCCCTCCACGGACTACATGCTCCTCGGTGACCTGAATTTTCACCTGGAGAACACAGGCGACATCAACTCCTCAGCCCTACTGAACAACCTTGCCAACCTCAGGCTCAAGCAACTCGTTACAACACCCACCCACTCAGCCGGCCACACACTCAACGCCATCTTCTCCACCACCAGCCACATCACCTTCACCCACACCACCGAACTCCACAGGACTGACCACCGCTGTGTCCATTTCTCCTTCCTGAAACCCACCACCAACAGCATCGGACCCCTCACCGCAAGTGGAACAAGATCTCCAAAACCAACTGATCTCCACCCTCGCCCCGCCACCCAACACCAGCGACCCCAACTCCAACGCCCTCAACCTCAAGCAATGGCTCAATGACTTCGCTAACACCCTTTCTCCACTTAGGAAAAACACCAACACCGACACCAGCCAGAAAGTTCCCTGGTTCACCGCAGAACTTCAGGCCTCCAAGCGGGAATGCCGGAAAGCTGAGAAGATCTACACCAAGATCAAACAGAAAGTAACCACACTGCCCTCAAATCTGCCATCCGCAAACATCACCAGCTCATCCAGAACACCAAAGGATCCTTCTACAAAGAATGAATTGACAACAACGCACACAACAGCAAGGAACTCTTCAGCATCGTCAAGGAACTCACCAACCCCAAGTCCTGCTAGGCCGACCCCCCACACTCTCAAGACCTCTGCGACTCCCTCGCCACCTTTATTCACCGCAAGATCACAGACATCCATGGCAGCTTCGCACCGCCGTCCCCCACCACCACCACTGCCAACGCCGACTCCAACGCACCCATCCACACCAACATCCTGAGTGCCTGGACCCACACCAATGACGAGGAAACCACCAACACCATGAGCGCCATCCACTCCAGTTCACCCGCCGACCCCTGCCCTCACCACGTCTTCAATAAAGCCAGCCAAATCATCGCTGCCCAGCTCCGGACCTTCATCAACAGCTCCTTCGAGACCGTCATCTTCCCAGAGAGCTGGAAATATGCCGAAGTCAACGCCCTGCTCAAAAAGGCCAAAGCCGACCCGAAGACCTCAAAAACTACTGGCCCATCTCCCTACTCCCCTTCCCTGAGTAGGTCATCAAGAAGATAGTCAACAGCCAACTTTCTCGCTTCCTGCCTGGAGGACAACAGCCTACTCAAAATCTCCCAGTTTGGCTTCCACAAGAACCACAGCACCGAGACCACCCTTATCGCTACCACCAAAGACATCAGGAGCAGGCACGACAAAGGTGAAACCATTGTCCTCATCCTCCTTGACCTTTCTGCAGCCTTGGACACCGTCTGTCACCACACACTTGGCACACGCCTCCACGACACTGGAATCCGCCACAGAGCCTTGGATTGGCTCACATCCTTCCTCTCTGGCAGAACCCAAAGAATCCACCTTCCCCCGTTCCTGTCAAAAACCACCAAAATCATCTGAGGAGTCCCCCAGGGATCCTCACTCAGCCCCACCTTCTTCAATGTCTACATGGCACCCTTCACTAACATCGTCCGATCCCACGGCCTCAACATTGTCTCCTACACGGACGACACTCAGCTGATCCTCTCTCTCACGAAAGACCCCGCAACCAACAAGACCAACCTCCACACTGGACTTCACGCCATCGCCA